>NC_141698.1:263982206-264595063 GCF_964263255.1 Lissotriton vulgaris
GTATGTGGGAAAGCGAGGACTGCCCGTCCTGCTTTATGCGGACGATGCAGTCCTCCTGGCACGAACCCCAAAGGGGCTCCAAACCCTACTCGATGCATTTCACGTTATTATGGACAAGCGTGACTTGTCCATAAACAATACCAAATCATATGTGATGCAGGTAGGGCCCCGTTCCAAAAGCCAATACCCCTTTGTGGTGAACGGAGTGAGGGTACCTAATTGCACAACATTTTCCTATCTAGGTGTTTTGTTAGACCACCAGCTTAACTGGGCTGCACTCCTAAACAAAAAAAGGGGTGAGGCTATCAGGGCAAATGCAGCACTCTTTGGATTTGCTGCCAAAATGGGTAACCGACAAGTGGCAGCCATGCTAAAAATCTATCGGGCCAAATGTATCTCCAGGGTAAGCTATGGAAGCGACCTATGGGGATACTGAGGCCTTGAGGGTCTCCAGGTAACAGAAAACAACTTTCTAAAGCAACTGCTGAGTGTCCCAAAGGGGACGGCAAATCTGTGAGTCCATGAAGAAACTGGTATGCCCTTCTTAAGTGACATCTTGGCCCTACGTCTACTCACTTTTTGGCTGCAATGTTGGCTCAACAAGCCCCTAGGCCTCACTCACAATATCCTAAGAGAGGCCTTGAGCCTTGATTATATGGTGAACATTCCCTGGTTCAAATATCTAAAAATGTGTTTTAGTGAGCTGGGTCGCCCGGACTTGTTTTCAAAACCTGAAGGTATTAATAGAAACGACGTTGCACTTGTTAAGTACTCCTTTATACAACTAAAAAAAATGGAAAGAGAGGAGAAAGAGCTGCTGAAACCCAGTGTGAGGACAGACCTGATACTTAAAACCACCCTTGAAATCGAGCCGTATTTATTATGGCCGTTGCCAGCATGCGAGCGATTTCTATTAACCAGGTTCAGATTTAACCTTTTCCACTTTTTATTGGCAGTTCCAAGGGGCAGTCATAAAGGGAAGGAGTTAGCACCCTGTGGCTGCGACTCTAAGTCTCCACAGGACTTGCTTCACTTTATGTTCTTTTGTAAATATTATGAAATGCCCAGGACCTTTTATCTGAAATCTCTTCTAAAAAGGTTAAACTTTGTGCAAGTACGTCCAGCTCTTTTTTATCTGCAATTGCTTGCACCTGATTGTATCCCTTTTGTGGCCGGCTTCCTGAAATGTGCAATGAACTATAGAAAATGTTTTGACTTTTAAAATTATAGTGTTTTATTGATTTTTGTTAACAATCATTTTAGTCTTCCTCTGCCTTTTTGTGTCAACGTTGTTATCAAATCACTACTATTGTTGTTTTCTAGAGTAATCAGTATACTGTGTTTAAACCAGTGAATGTGATGTATTTTAAAGTGTAACTTTTATGGTTTCTATCAAAGATTACTAAATAAAGTATTTGAATTTGAATTTGAATTTGCTGCTTATCAGGCTTCCCCATCTGGTGTAATTCTGTTATCAGCTCAAAAACCCAGCAGTGGCATAGATATAGTGCGTGATCAGAGCCGTCGTGTGCAAGCCCGTGCTCCGTGCTCAAGTCACGCGTGGTATGTCGCGGTATGCTCCCACAATCTCACAGAGAGGCTCTCTACGTTGTAGGTGTGTGGAGTGTTGAGAGGGTTTCCGGAGGCCCCAAATGCCGCCACAATAGCGTCACATAGCCGATGGCCTGCAGGTGGGACACCAACTCATTATATATCACAGGCGTTGGTGTTCATAGCACTCTATACACACAAGTTCAGTAAGCATCAGTGGCGTAGCGTTTCATAGCCAAACCTGTTATAGCACAGACCAAGCGTTTGATTTGGGTTCTCAGAGCCGTTTCCGACTGCGTTCTGGCCACATTAGCGCGCGCTTCCTAGGCTCCAGCACATTGCCGCTGTTTATAGTACATCAGGCTTTGTTCCTTGCCGGTGCACAATCATAGGGTGATCAAAATGTCCGTACTCAGTTCCCCATAGTAGCTCTAGCGCTATATATGCGGCAATTACGACCTGTACAGTTTCCACGTTGTGTGCCTAATGGAACACGCATAGTGCTTCAATTGCAGTCTAGGTTGCGCATTTTAGAGATGATCAGGAGTTTGAACCGCTGCCATTTACACTGGAAGGATAGTTAATTGAGTCCTGAGAAGTGGAGACGGGTGCCCGGGTAATTGCTGTGCGGTTGTTTAAGCTTGCGCTCCCCTAGTGATTTGATTCAGTGCTCGGTCGCTTTGGTGGGCACTTACCGCCCGTGTCCGGTTGTCGATGTGGGAGCCGCTGCACATACACTCCCCTTGCCAGTTGCGGCAGTTATTTTCAAAGTGCACTGGGCGCCGCCATTTTGTTTCGTGCCCCGCCCTGCCGGCTAGTTGAGTCATGGGGAGTTCAGCAAGCCTGCTTATGCCTCCTGGTGCCCCCACGATACCAGCAGCAAACTGTCGCCTAATTAGGCTTGCCTTCACTCTGCGGTATCTCCATATTTCTTCCAATGCGGACATTAACGAGGTTGCTGCATGACGGCCGCCATTTAACCAGTCTCCGATCACAGCATTCAACAGAGTCGATAGCTCCTTCTCGTCCTACCGGCCATAATTCAGACGTTTAGAGCACATTTTAGGTGCACTGCGCCTTCCGATTTTCGATTTTGTTGCTGAAGATTCTGAACTCGCCCTTATTGCGGTGCAATTATGCAAATCATGGACCTGTCCGGCGGAGCTGTCACATTAGCCAGCCATCCCGCAGTGCGCCCTCTAGCGCCCCCCCCCGACTTCTCCCCGTTGTTGATGCTGCTAGGATATGATAAGGAAATACATCTTTGCATGAGGCGCTTGGTAGCCATAGGATTACTGCTTTCAAGGTGGAGAGGTACAATGCGGTTGGGCCAGGGCCCACTACAGACGCTTGAGGAATAGCATAGAGACATGATCTAATGCAGCACACAACCAGACACCTGCCGGGAACTTCTCCCTCTGCAAAGTCGCCATAAGAAAAATTAGAGACCATCAGGGTATTTATGGCGGGGCAACACATGGGAGAATCAGAGAGTGGCAAGTGTGCCTAGCTAAACATATGTATGCCTTTCAACCCTATGGAAAATAGGGGGAATGGAGATATATCATGCACAACAATAGTAATACAGGGTCATAGACCAACCCATTAAAGGGAGTATCATTGTACAAGGGTATGTGTGCTCAGATGTTCTGAGCGCTTCGCATGGGCTGGTGGGTTGTTACATCACTACTGCCTTTATGCATTTTGGACGAACCTGACTGTAAACGGTAACACTGATAAATCACCATGAAATTTAAACAGTCCAATGTGCAGCTACATCTGCCACCAACTGACATGATATTATATGTTTGAAAATCATAAATAAAAAAGGTATGTTTCACTACAATGTTGCAAGTGTTTTGCATGTTTAATTGAAATGACAACAACTGCCATGATGCCTTGTTTTGTAATGTGAAAATAATATTACAATGTAATTCTTCTCATTCTCTCTCTACTGTCAAATGTTCACGTATGTAGAAGTGTTATATAGTTTATCAATCTCTATTCCATGCTATGTTTTTAAATGTGTTTGTTTTCAATGTTCTATTTTGTCCCATCCTTAGTATCTCATTAAATTGATGATATGTGTGTCACATTTGAAAGTTTACTGACTTACAAATGAGAAGCTGTGTAATTTTGTAATCAGAATATAAATTGTCTTATTTTTAAACACATTTACTCTGCAATGTTTATATGATGAGAAATGTTATATATACTTCTAAGTTCTGTAGTTGTCAGAATTGTTGCCTGCCCCTGGGATGTTTTCTGTCTCATTTCTTCTCTCTACTGTGTTGAATCTTTGGTATATCTTATGTATACTTTCTATTATTTTTCATTTCAGAACATCTTTTACTGTTAAGTTGTTTAGTGTGTATAATGTAAACTGTTTGTGTAATGTATTATAATACCACTGAAAGGAACATTCATGATATTAATGAAAATGTTCCCTTTATTCTTCTTCATTTTTAGCTTCAAACTCACTTTACATGTAATCCAGATGTGTTCAACTTTTTTGTGTTTCTTTTACCTTCATTATAGTTCCAACATCCAGAGTTTATTAACAACAATCTGCCACTCAGAATGCCTCCACTCCAGACCAGGAACAAGTTGTTAGGGAGGACTCCACTCATGAAAGTCCAGATGACGAGGAGCAGGCTGGTCCATCTAGCCTGCCTGGGCAGACAGTTCCAGTGAGTCAAACTCAGCCCACACCTGCTCTTCTTACCCCAGCCGTTACCACCCATCAGCCTATGGACACCACCACTTCCTGTGTCCAAACCAATACCACACCAATCTTGGGCTCCCAGTCGTGGCTGCAGTTGAACAAACATCACCACCACCTCCAGTTAAAACAGAAACCAGTTGGATGGGGCACAATGGGTCAAGGGCACAGGGGAGTGGGCGTAGGGGTCATGTGAGCGAATCTGTGGGGCAGCAACACAATAATAATTCCATTCACCATGATTGACTTTTTGTTAGTTTTGTATTTCTTTTCTCAATGTATTTATTATTGTTTCCTTCCATCACACATAATAAAATGTAAACAATTACAATGATTGTTTATTCATAAATAAATGTCATGTAGCTAATGTTTCTCACATTCTCCTAAAGTGACAAAATGAGCAAATAGCGCTAACCCAATTTATCTATGTTAATAAATTATAAGAAATACATGTTTATCATAGTTTACAGAATACATTACAACTCATTTATAATTCAAATCATCAGTACCATTTTAACATTTACAGTTCCATACATTGTACCATGAAAGAATAGGATATCATCCAAAAAATCAGATTCAATTGGCAAACTATCATTGATTTCTGTCATCAGCTGGAACCTGATATTCAGGCTCAGAATAATAATCCAACATCAATAACACCAGTAGTGACAATCCTGGCGTTACTCCATTTTCTGGCCATAGGATCATTTCAAGACATTGTTGTAGTATCTGGTGCAATGTCACAACCAATTTTAAGTGGTGTGATACAAGAAGTTATTTCTACAATAATGAAACACATCAACAGCTTCATACACTTAACACAAAAGGAGGATTTAGCCAATGTCAAAGTAGATTAATATGCTTTGGGTCGAAAACCACATATGGTTAGAGAAATTTAAGCATCCCATATTGGTGGCCCATTCGACAGAAAACAAGTCTACTGCATTCGTAAGAACTTCAACTGTTCAAGTTGTCTTTATACAAGGTAATGTGAACCCAAAGTTTGTGTGTGTCTTTCAAAGGATCAATCCATGTTCTTTTTGTACTTTGCAACAGCAGCATATAACTGTAAATGCCAAAACTCTACTTTGAAATGTCCAAATGAAGATGACATGGGGTGATGGGACCTAAACCAGAAAAAAACAAAAAACATTAATTAAATTACATTACAAAAAAAGATTAATTAAATTACATTACAAAACACCTTACAAATGAATAATTTTGAGGGCACATTTTCTAAGAACAATAAAAGGTTAACAAATTGAATTACTCCATTAACCACTTAACCGTAGTGCAAATTCTGACGCGGTGCGCCGGTTGGATTAGGTGGGCGGGGTCGTGTCGGCCAACAGACGTGCGCAGTACTAAGAAGGTAGTGCTCGCGACGGTCGTTGGCCAACGGGCGCAGCAAAGGGGGTAATCAATGAGTTAAAACTTTGATCGACAAACATCTTTGGCCTAGATTTCATCAACTTGGCATTTCTAAAAAATGTCCAGCACAGACTGTTGCTCTAATTAGATTAAAAGTTGGTTTAACCTTAATGTCATAATGGATTTTATACTTACAATCATGTGAATAAGTTGTCAATAACCTGTTGATGTAAGTCAATTCCTTCCTCTTTACCACCATCATCTTCATTTGGCATTTCACCATCCTCACCCGGTGGCTCTTCATGGTCTCCATCCTCTGTGGAGTATGGGATGTTCTATCGCAGGGCTATGTTGTGCAACATGCAGCAGGGTATGGTGATTTGGCACACTTTATTAGGTAAGTAGAGGAGGGCTCTGCCAGTCTTATTCAAACAGAGAAATCTGGCCTTTAGGAGGCCAAAAGCCAGCTCACCTGGCCTTGGTGTTCTTCCTTGTGCCTCATTAAAGTGGACTTCCCCTGGTATTGTTGGATTCCTCATGGAACAACTATGGCCAGTTAAGATAAGCTGCGTCTCCTATTTTCAGGGTTCCTGCCACAGCTCACCTCTCTCGACTATCACAATATACCGGCATGACTCATATCATTCCTCTCAACACTTATGAATGAACAAATTTATTGTACCTTGACTTTTGACCATATTACATGCTGTTGGTAATAGTTACCTGCAGCTGGTGTTCGTCGGTTTGTTTTGAAAAGGTTTAATAGCTTTTACAAATGTTTTACCATGCATATGCAAGGTCAGGTTTCAGGCGACACAGAAACATCCAGAAATCCACCAGACTAAGCATCAACTAACCAGCATAGATGACCTCAACATGAACCTTTCGGAAGACAGCCCTCATCAAATTAATTCCCCTGCACCTGTTCCGTGCTACAAACAAGTAGAATGTAAACTTTGTGAACATTCTAAAACACCTTCTAGAAGACAGTCTCATCAAATTAATCATCTGCACCTGTTCATTGCTTTAATCAATTAGAACACAACCTTTGTGAACACTCTAAAGCACCTTCTAGAAGGCAGCCACATCAAGTGAATTATATGCATCTGTTCCTTACAACAAACATTTAGAATGTGACCTTTATGAATGTTCTAAATCAGCCTTATTTAAAGACTGTTCACACTCCTCCCCTTCACTTAGTCTCTTCGCATGCCACTTTCCTGTTTCCTGACGTCCAGGATTCTGTCTTGCCAGTTTCCTTGATCCTCCTGCTTCAACCTCACTGCAAAGAACGTCCCGCCTTAACCTCGCACCTGTCGCCCTCATGGTCTACTGCGGTCATCTTACCCATTTTCAAAAAGGGAGTGAGGGATGTGATGGAGGATCATGTTTTACCATCTGATTACCAAAAAGAGCATTTTGATCAACCTTGATAGACTAAAGGTCTCATATGGCCCTGTTAGGTAAAATCTGAAAATATGCTAAATTTACCATTTTATTTCACCATATACAGTCAGTAAGTAACAGCCCACCCATTCCTTGAACCCCCTGCATCTAGGCCTAAGCCAAAGGCCAAAGGCCACCGCCTCATGATAATAAAATCCACTAGGCTCTGATGATTTCAAACATGCATTTCTCATGCGCTGGACGCGATGCGGTAGCTTGAGCAAACACGCAAGTACCGTAGCTTTCCACAGAACAATTGCAAGACACCCATATACGCAAGTACATAGGGCCAGCTGGTACGAGTTGGTACATCTTGGACCATTGCTACATTATTGTTTTGAAACATAGCTTGCTCAAATGAAAGCCACAGCATCTTGCGGTACTAGCACCTGTCTTAAGTTCCGCTCTTACATATATTTTTAGAGATATTTACGTGACAAGATGTTCATTGTTTATACTTTGAGGTCAAGCATGACCCACCACCCACTTAGCCACCTGACCATTTCCGTTTCCTAGGATATGCGGTCAGGACACCTGCACCAGAAAGTGCGTCAGAATAGTGTCATGGTTCTGCATTTTCAGTTATAAAAGACCCAGCACCTCAACTAGAAGCCAGAACTCTCCTGCAAGTGCTTGGCACAAGCGTGGGTTCTCCGGCCGGCCGTTTATCTGATTTGGGACTACAAAAGCCTCTCTCAGGTGGTACCTCCCAAGCTAGATAATATTATATGCCCTTTTAAATCTCTGACTTTTCTCTGTATTTTTCATCCACACCCAATTCCTTGCATTTAGGCTCTCTTAAAACGGTGAACCTTGCATGATTAGTTCTCTAGAGGAAGGTGCATCTAGGCACTAGAATTTTATAGGAGTGTGTTCTGTATTTTCGAATATTTAGCTGATTAAAAATGTTTTTAATAAATCCTTATTCCAGCTTGTCTAATGAAATTTTGAGCATTTGTCATCAAGCATTTATTCCTGACAGAATGAAGTCAGGTTTTCTTAATGGTTTTTGCTTAGTGATATGAAATGATATGCATTTATTCATATACTTGTGATTTAACGAATAAAAATGCCACCCAAATATGAATCTTCGTCATCTCATATATTTCTTCCTTGTTCCTCAGTGAAGAGTGGTTCGGTGGTTCATGACCTCATCGGGGTGGCCTGTGACCACAGCTGACCACACCCAAAGGGCATCCATTTTCCCTTTAACAGTTGGCGACCACGATACGTCCTGCCAGGACTGTTATTTCCTGCGGTGGATCTGGAGTGCCTCAACAGATTGTCCCAAAGAGTCCTGTCTCCTTGCTGACCACGGGGTAAGCCAAGGATATTTTTGTTTTTCCTTGAATTGCCCTTGGTGTCTGATTGGGAGGCGGGGTCTCTGGGGTCTCTCTGCTGGCGCCTGACCCGCTGTAGCAGTCCATCTGGCCAGGATTAGCACCCTCTTTCTATCTCTTTGTGTGGTCACGGTTTCGCCTTCCTGTCAGATACAGTGTGTCAGTTTCTTTTTACATACGTCCTGTGGGCAGTGGTCTTGATACAGGTTTCGTGGTTCGGTGGATGCCTCAGGTTTTGGCCCTGGGATGTATTTTGTTAGCCTCAGGTTTTGGTCCTGGGATGTATTTTGTTAGCCTCAGGTTTTGGTCCTGGGATGTATTTTGTTAGCCTCAGGTTTTGGTCCTGGGAAGAATTTTTGTTAGCCTCCAGTTTGAGTCTTGAGAGGTATATAATAGTGATTCCTTGGAGTTCCGATTTCAGTGTGACTTTACGTTCTCCACCTGCACGAATTATTTCAATTAGTATTGTATTTTACTCTTGATACACTGGTTTTCCACTTCGCTTCATGAGATCTGTACGTTATTTTTCTTCTATTGAGGTTCCACCTTGTGGTCTCCGTCTTTGGCCTGTGCTTTCTTTCATGGGCATTCCTCTTGTCTTTATCTCCTCTCGTAATAACATTTTCTGCAAGGATTGGGTGGCTCTATTTTTATTTATTTTTGGTTCATTCAACTGTTCATTCTCTCTCACTATCGGGCTTTGTCACTGTGTCTGGCGCAGGCACAGAAAGAGGAAGTCACTTGTGGTCTATTCAGATTCCCCCCTCCTTTCTCACCCATTCTCGCGCACCAGCTCGGCTGGTGCTGCTGCCTGCTCTCTCTCACTGACACTGCAGAGCAGCTCCCCCGCACACCCTCCCCTCCCTGAGGTCTGTTGGCTGCCTTGCGCTACCGCAAATTACTTTTTCTCCCTTTCTCTTCCACCTTTCTCCTATTCATCGTTCCAAATACCTTTTCCCTTACCTTCTCTGTACGTACTTAACACTTTTCTCTCCCTCTCTCCTTTTTTCCTTTTTCTCACATTTTTCCCCCGTGCCAATGTTCTTCTGCCCACACTTACCACTCCCGGGTTTTGCCTTTCAAGGTCTTTTCATGGTGCACTTTGGTTATCAATTTTTTTTTCATGGTGCTCCACTGTGTCTAGTGAGATTTAATATCTAGGTCCTTTTTACTGTACTTTCATTTTTTATGATGCATCTTTTTATATCTTTTTGATTTACTTTTGAAAGCATTGTCATGGTTAATATTTGTTTTTTATTCATGTCGTCTGTCCGTTGCCTTGCTCTTTGTAATAATTGTGCTTTGAAGTTGCCTCTTTGTGCTTATAATAACATAGCGCCTCATTTCTAATTGCCACCTCTTTCCCTTGTCCTGCACCACCTCCCACCACTGCCCAGTGACCTCACCGCCATTCCTTTTCCCACTGCTGTCTGGGTTGTATGATGACTGTCCTCTCCCTTTCTTTATTGCAATGCTGCTAGGTAGTTCACCTTCTCACAACACCCACTGCACTTGCACCTCACTGCCACTCACCTCAGAAGAGGTTTTTTGTCTATCATTTTGCCACTGCAACTGATAGCCAAAAGGGGGGAACAAGTACTCCTCCCCTCTTAGCCCCTTGCCTCCCTCTTCGCTCCTTCTATACCAGATGCTTAACACCCCCCATGACAGAGATGCCCAACACCCCCACACGTATTATCAATTGCTCTATACATCTGGTGCACAACGTTCCTGTCACGGTCCATAACACCACTTTTAACACTCTAACTAAACTTGATGTCGGGCGCCGAGATATCCTAGCCACCACTTGGGACCTTCTGGCGTTCATCTTCACTCCCAACACCCAGGTCCACATCTCTACACTTAACGTGACTGACGTATTTGCCGCCACACATACTCATTTGGGAAAGGTGCCTCTGAATGAAAGAATTGCCGCGCCTGATGCCATTTGTGTTTTTAAAATTGAGCAAACTGAAGGCACTGAATACTGAATTGAGCACTTAGCTCGCTCACCACTTCCTGGTAGACACACCACCTCTGTTGAGCGCCAATCAGGGAAGAGGGGGGTGGAGACAAGGCTGTCAACGGCTACTAATGCCGGCAAACAGCGCAGGGAACTCATTTGGGAAAGGTGCCGCTGAATGAAAGAATTGCCGCGCCTGACGCCATTTGTGTTTTTAAAATTGAGCAAACTGAATGCACTGAATACTGACCTGAGCACTTTGAAATGTTATCTTTGTTTGGACGATACTCACCGCTAAGCTTGCTCACCTCTTCCAGGTAGACACGCCACCTCTGTTGAGCGCCAATCAGGGAAGAAGAGGGTGGAGACAAGGCTGTTGACGGCTACTAATGCCAGTAATTATACGGGAGCGCAGCGGACGCGCGCCGATGGTGAGCCGAAGGCGCACCAAAGGCAAGCCTGTCTCCACCCGTCCGTGGCCGGCAGGGGCAAGGGGCAAGTCACTATGCCCAATTTAGGACCTACTCCGCAGCCACCCTAAAAAAACTTCATTCAATGGAGTCAACACTTAACAATGCCATTTTGTATAAACGATTTAGAAAAGGGGGTGGTGATGAACAGAGTGTCTGAATTGAGCAGACCACTCTTACCCAGTCCAAAGATCAGGGCTTGATCCATCACCGTTATTTATCTCACTGCCCCACCCCGGCTCAGAACCTGGCTATATGCAAATCAGTCTGTCCCTGGCCCAGTGCATCATGGGAACAGGGCAGACTAAACTACCAAGCCAATTCTTCACCAGAAAGGAGACAAGCTACCGGGGACCGGTTTCTGGCATTTCAGCCGTCTTCGGCCCGGCTTGCTTGAATCCTGATGGAGCAGTGAGAAAGGGACTCATGTCTGAGTATACCCTGCCACACCTATAGTGGCCAAAAACGATTTAGAAAAGGGGGTGGTGATGAACAGAGTGTCTGAATTGAGCAGACCACTCTTACCCAGTCCAAAGATCAGGGCTTGATCCATCACCGTTATTTATCTCACTGCCCCACCCCGGCTCAGAACCTGGCTATATGCAAATCAGTCTGTCCCTGGCCCAGTGCATCATGGGAACAGGGCAGACTAAACTACCAAGCCAATTCTTCACCAGAAAGGAGACAAGCTACCGGGGACCGGTTTCTGGCATTTCAGCCGTCTTCGGCCCGGCTTGCTTGAATCCTGATGGAGCAGTGAGAAAGGGACTCATGTCTGAGTATACCCTGCCACACCTATAGTGGCCAAAAACGATTTAGAAAAGGGGGTGGTGATGAACAGAGTGTCTGAATTGAGCAGACCACTCTTACCCAGTCCAAAGATCAGGGCTTGATCCATCACCGTTATTTATCTCACTGCCCCACCCCGGCTCAGATCCTGGCTATATGCAAATCAGTCTGTCCCTGGCCCAGTGCATCATGGGAACAGGGCAGACTAAACTACCAAGCCAATTCTTCACCAGAAAGGAGACAAGCTACCGGGGACCGGTTTCTGGCATTTCAGCCGTCTTCGGCCCGGCTTGCTTGAATCCTGATGGAGCAGTGAGAAAGGGACTCATGTCTGAGTATACCCTGCCACACCTATAGTGGCCAAAAACGATTTAGAAAAGGGGGTGGTGATGAACAGAGTGTCTGAATTGAGCAGACCACTCTTACCCAGTCCAAAGATCAGGGCTTGATCCATCACCGTTATTTATCTCACTGCCCCACCCCGGCTCAGAACCTGGCTATATGCAAATCAGTCTGTCCCTGGCCCAGTGCATCATGGGAACAGGGCAGACTAAACTACCAAGCCAATTCTTCACCAGAAAGGAGACAAGCTACCGGGGACCGGTTTCTGGCATTTCAGCCGTCTTCGGCCCGGCTTGCTTGAATCCTGATGGAGCAGTGAGAAAGGGACTCATGTCTGAGTATACCCTGCCACACCTATAGTGGCCAAAAACGATTTAGAAAAGGGGGTGGTGATGAACAGAGTGTCTGAATTGAGCAGACCACTCTTACCCAGTCCAAAGATCAGGGCTTGATCCATCACCGTTATTTATCTCACTGCCCCACCCCGGCTCAGAACCTGGCTATATGCAAATCAGTCTGTCCCTGGCCCAGTGCATCATGGGAACAGGGCAGACTAAACTACCAAGCCAATTCTTCACCAGAAAGGAGACAAGCTACCGGGGACCGGTTTCTGGCATTTCAGCCGTCTTCGGCCCGGCTTGCTTGAATCCTGATGGAGCAGTGAGAAAGGGACTCATGTCTGAGTATACCCTGCCACACCTATAGTGGCCAAAAACGATTTAGAAAAGGGGGTGGTGATGAACAGAGTGTCTGAATTGAGCAGACCACTCTTACCCAGTCCAAAGATCAGGGCTTGATCCATCACCGTTATTTATCTCACTGCCCCACCCCGGCTCAGAACCTGGCTATATGCAAATCAGTCTGTCCCTGGCCCAGTGCATCATGGGAACAGGGCAGACTAAACTACCAAGCCAATTCTTCACCAGAAAGGAGACAAGCTACCGGGGACCGGTTTCTGGCATTTCAGCCGTCTTCGGCCCGGCTTGCTTGAATCCTGATGGAGCAGTGAGAAAGGGACTCATGTCTGAGTATACCCTGCCACACCTATAGTGGCCAAAAACGATTTAGAAAAGGGGGTGGTGATGAACAGAGTGTCTGAATTGAGCAGACCACTCTTACCCAGTCCAAAGATCAGGGCTTGATCCATCACCGTTATTTATCTCACTGCCCCACCCCGGCTCAGAACCTGGCTATATGCAAATCAGTCTGTCCCTGGCCCAGTGCATCATGGGAACAGGGCAGACTAAACTACCAAGCCAATTCTTCACCAGAAAGGAGACAAGCTACCGGGGACCGGTTTCTGGCATTTCAGCCGTCTTCGGCCCGGCTTGCTTGAATCCTGATGGAGCAGTGAGAAAGGGACTCATGTCTGAGTATACCCTGCCACACCTATAGTGGCCAAAAACGGTTTAGAAAAGGGGGTGGTGATGAACAGAGTGTCTGAATTGAGCAGACCACTCTTACCAAGTCCAAAGATCAGGGCTTGATCCATCACCGTTATTTATCTCACTGCCCCACCCCGGCTCAGAACCTGGCTATATGCAAATCAGTCTGTCCCTGGCCCAGTGCATCATGGGAACAGGGCAGACTAAACTACCAAGCCAATTCTTCACCAGAAAGGAGACAAGCTACCGGGGACCGGTTTCTGGCATTTCAGCCGTCTTCGGCCCGGCTTGCTTGAATCCTGATGGAGCAGTGAGAAAGGGACTCATGTCTGAGTATACCCTGCCACACCTATAGTGGCCAAAAACGATTTAGAAATGGGGGTGGTGATGAACAGAGTGTCTGAATTGAGCAGACCACTCTTACCCAGTCCAAAGATCAGGGCTTGATCCATCACCGTTATTTATCTCACTGCCCCACCCCGGCTCAGAACCTGGCTATATGCAAATCAGTCTGTCCCTGGCCCAGTGCATCATGGGAACAGGGCAGACTAAACTACCAAGCCAATTCTTCACCAGAAAGGAGACAAGCTACCGGGGACCGGTTTCTGGCATTTCAGCCGTCTTCGGCCCGGCTTGCTTGAATCCTGATGGAGCAGTGAGAAAGGGACTCATGTCTGAGTATACCCTGCCACACCTATAGTGGCCAAAAACGATTTAGAAAAGGGGGTGGTGATGAACAGAGTGTCTGAATTGAGCAGACCACTCTTACCCAGTCCAAAGATCAGTGCTTGATCCATCACCGTTATTTATCTCACTGCCCCACCCCGGCTCAGAACCTGGCTATATGCAAATCAGTCTGTCCCTGGCCCAGTGCATCATGGGAACAGGGCAGACTAAACTACCAAGCCAATTCTTCACCAGAAAGGAGACAAGCTACCGGGGACCGGTTTCTGGCATTTCAGCCGTCTTCGGCCCGGCTTGCTTGAATCCTGATGGAGCAGTGAGAAAGGGACTTATGTCTGAGTATACCCTGCCACACCTATAGTGGCCAAAAACGATTTAGAAAAGGGGGTGGTGATGAACAGAGTGTCTGAATTGAGCAGACCACTCTTACCCAGTCCAAAGATCAGGGCTTGATCCATCACCGTTATTCATCTCACTGCCCCACCCCGGCTCAGAACCTGGCTATATGCAAATCAGTCTGTCCCTGGCCCAGTGCATCATGGGAACAGGGCAGACTAAACTACCAAGCCAATTCTTTACCAGAAAGGAGACAAGCTACCGGGGACCGGTTTCTGGCATTTCAGCCGTCTTCGGCCCGGCTTGCTTGAATCCTGATGGAGCAGTGAGAAAGGGACTCATGTCTGAGTATACCCTGCCACACCTATAGTGGCCAAAAACGATTTAGAAAAGCGGGTGGTGATGAACAGAGTGTCTGAATTGAGCAGACCACTCTTACCCAGTCCAAAGATCAGGGCTTGATCCATCACCGTTATTTATCTCACTGCCCCACCCCGGCTGAGAACCTGGCTATATGCCAATCAGTCTGTCCCTGGCCCAGTGCATCATGGGAACAGGGCAGACTAAACTACCAAGCCAATTCTTCACCAGAAAGGAGACAAGCTACCGGGGACCGGTTTCTGGCATTTCAGCCGTCTTCGGCCCGGCTTGCTTGAATCCTGATGGAGCAGTGAGAAAGGGACTCATGTCTGAGTATACCCTGCCACACCTATAGTGGCCAAAAACGATTTAGAAAAGGGGGTGGTGATGAACAGAGTGTCTGAATTAAGCAGACCACTCTTACCCAGTCCAAAGATCAGGGCTTGATCCATCACCGTTATTTATCTCACTGCCCCACCCCGGCTCAGAACCTGGCTATATGCAAATTTATTTATTTATTTATTTATGATTCTTGTAAAGCGCACAGCTACCCCCGTCGGGGGTGTCCCGGCGCTAAAAACTGTCAGCAGGGAGAGTGAGGGCCTGTCTAAATAGAAGAGAATAGCCAAGTTTTCAAGCGTCTACGGAACAGTGCTTCAGATGGGGCAAATCAGAGGTCTAAGGGAAGGCTGTTCCAGTGTTTTGCGGCAAGGACAGCAAAGGCTCTGCCACCCATTCGGGCGCGGCGGAAACGTGGCACCACCATAAGACGAAGACTGTTGGACCGTAGGTCTCTCACTGAGTGAGATAATGTCAATCTCTTTCTCAGGTATTCGGGTCCAGATCCGTTCAGAGCACGGAACGCAAGAGTAAGTATTTTAAACTTAATGCGGCAGGCTATAGGAAGCCAATGGAGCTGTTTACGAAACCTTGAGATCGGGTGTCGGAAAGGGATATTGCCAATCAGTCTTGCCGCCGCATTTTGGACTACTTGAAGGCGTTCAATTTGGTACAATGGGGCCCCCGCGTACAGACTGTTGGCATAATCCAAATGTGAGGTTATTAAGGCCTGAGTAACTGTTCTGCGCGCGTCCATTGGCAGAAATGGAAAGATTTTTCTCATCATTTTTAATTTTCCAAAGCAGGCGGCAGTGACTTTATTAATTTGTGGGCTACAAGAGAGCGTATCGTCAAACTGGAATCCCAGATTACGAGCAGAATGCACCGGAGTTGGGGGGGGGGGGTTGAGAACCGTAGGCCACCAAAGTGAGGGGGGTATTGTCATTTTTTGATTAAAACACAGAACTTCCGTCTTGTCGGTGTTGAGACGGAGATGGTTTAAAGCCATCCAGGAGCAGATTTCACCCAAGCAGTGGCGAAAACTAGAGAGGCTGGAGTCAGAGTGATCTCTAAAGGAGAATATCAGCTGTGTATCATCAGCATAGGAAATCACTCTGACTCCGCATGCCTCCACTACCCTGGCCAACGGGGCGAGGTAGACATTAAAGAATAAAGGACTCACGGCCGAGCCCTGCGGGACTCCACAGGTAAGAGGTTTGCACTCCGATTTAAAAGGTCTGAGAAGAACCCTCTGAGATCGCTCCTGGAGGAAAGAAGTGATCCACAGTAGTGCAGAACCACTCAATCCAATCTGCTCTAGTCGATCTAGAAGTATTTGATGCGACACCGTATCGAAAGCGGCGGACAAGTCGAGGAGAACCAACATGGCCTCCTCGCCCTTATCCACACACTCTCGAACCGTCTCAGATACCTCTAGTAATGCCGTTTCCGTGCTGAAGCCCGCACGGAAACCGGACTGGGAGTCGTGGAGTAGGCAGTTAGTCTGGAGATATTCTGCAAGTTGGAGTTGGACGGCCTTCTCCAGAACCTTCGCTGGTTTCGGAAGGAGGGAAATAGGCCGATAATTACAGAATTGTGTGGGGTCCGCATCTGTTTTCTTCAAGATAGGCACCAGCAAGGCTTCTTTCCAGGCCGAGGGGAATTGGCCTAATTGTAAAGAAGCATTCCATAATGAAACAAGCGGCTCTAATAATATAGTAGCCAGGTCACTCATGATCTTAGGGGGAACCGGGTCCAAAGGAGAGCCCGATTTGCACTGTGTAAGAAGTTTAAGTGCAAGATCGGGAGTGAGGTCCTTGAATGCTACTAGGGCAGGAGCGGTATCGTGGCTGATTGAAGTAGGGGAAAAGGAATGATCAGACTCCACAGCTGGAGGGAAGGTTGCTGCGATTCTCTCAATTTTTTCCTGAAAGAAGTCTGATAAGCCGTTGCAAAGAGACTGGTTGGCAACATTGTTGGGTGTCATTGCAGGAGGTTTGACGAAGTCTTTAACAATTTTAAACAGCGTTTTTGCCGAGTTGTCTGCATCTTTAATTTGCGAGGCAAAGAACTCTTTCATGGCAGATTTTTTAAGCTTAGTAAATTGCTTTAAGGCCGTTTTGTAGACAAATTTCGCCTCTATATCATAAGTTAGTCTCCAGCTGCGTTCTAATTTTTCTCAGCGGCTTTTTTCTTCACGTAAGGCAGCTGAGAACCAAGGAGCGGAGGGACGAGATCTTGCAGAAGAAACCGGTAGAGATGGCGCAATGCCGTCTATCGCAGATAATAGTGCAGCATTGAACTTGGAAACACCAACATCAATGTTGTCTATGTGAGGCTCTAGGGGACAACTAAATACCAACTCTAGGGCTGTGCAAGTAATTTTGTGCCATTTCCTCCTGTAGTCTGTTCCCCGTCCCACCAGAATGGGTGTCTGGGGGAATGCGATATCGACTGAGAGGAGGTAATAGTCAGTCCAGGTAAGGGGAATGGAGGGGTGGGTGATGATACCTGGGAGGTTAGAAAAAATTAGGTCTAATGTGTGGCCCGCCTCGTGCGTAGGGCCTTGGATTAATTGTACCAGGTCCAGGTTCTGAAGGGAATCAAGGAATCGAGTGGCTAAGGTACAGGTAGGGTCATCCACATGTAAATTGAAATCCCCTAATACTATGAGATGCGGGTGCTTGAGAGACAGGTCAGTTATGATGTGGACCAACTGAGTTAGAGAGGAGGGGGAGGCTTTGGGAGGGTTATAAACTAAAATGCCAGTTAGGTAGGCTGATGCAGAGTCGGCAATCGAAAAATATAAGGCTTCAATCAACCCAATGTTCGTTAATTTTTTAATCGTCAAATTAAGGTGAGATTTAAACATGATAGCCAGTCCACCCCTAGTTTTACCTTCTCGGTTAATACCCAGGAAGCGATAGTCAGGGGGGGTGGCTAAATAAATATCCGGGTTTGAAGTATCCTTAGTCCAAGACTCAGTAAGGAATAGGATGTCCCAGTTGTAAGTGTTCAGAATCGACCAAATTTCATTAGCGTGGCGAGGGAGAGATCTACAATTAATCAGCGCTGCTTTTAAGGTGCGAGCAGTCGGGGCTGAGGGAAGTGGAAGGGTGCGTTCGCCCCAAGGAGGGAGAGTAAAGTTACACTGAGAACATTGGAAGGAGTAGTCTTCCAGGTGTTCAGGGAGGCAGCGGGCTGTTATATCACAGGAGCACGATCCTATTTGTATGAGCTGGTCTCTAGTCCAGCTTATGCGGTTCTCAATAATTACCTGGGCAGGGGGACTGGCCCTTGGCCCGTGCCAGGCGCGGACGGACGCAGACGGGCTTGCCTTAGGCGCGCCTTCGGCAAATCAGTCTGTCCCTGGCCCAGTGCATCATGGGAACAGGCCAGACTAAACTACCAAGCCAATTCTTCACCAGAAAGGAGACAAGCTACCGGGGACCGGTTTCTGGCATTTCAGCCGTCTTCGGCCCGGCTTGCTTGAATCCTGATGGAGCAGTGAGAAAGGGACTCATGTCTGAGTATACCCTGCCACACCTATAGTGGCCAAAAACGATTTAGAAAAGGGGGTGGTGATGAACAGAGTGTCTGAATTGAGCAGACCACTCTTACCCAGTCCAAAGATCAGGGCTTGATCCATCACCGTTATTTATCTCACTGCCCCACCCCGGCTCAGAACCTGGCTATATGCAAATTTATTTATTTATTTATTTATGATTCTTGTAAAGCGCACAGCTACCCCCGTCGGGGGTGTCCCGGCGCTAAAAACTGTCAGCAGGGAGAGTGAGGGCCTGTCTAAATAGAAGAGAATAGCCAAGTTTTCAAGCGTCTACGGAACAGTGCTTCAGATGGGGCAAATCGGAGGTCTAAGGGAAGGCTGTTCCAGTGTTTTGCGGCAAGGACAGCAAAGGCTCTGCCACCCATTCGGGCGCGGCGGAAACGTGGCACCACCATAAGACGAAGACTGTTGGACCGTAGGTCTCTCACTGAGTGAGATAATGTCAATCTCTTTCTCAGGTATTCGGGTCCAGATCCGTTCAGAGCACGGAACGCAAGAGTAAGTATTTTAAACTTAATGCGGCAGGCTATAGGAAGCCAATGGAGCTGTTTACGAAACCTTGAGATCGGGTGTCGGAAAGGGATATTGCCAATCAGTCTTGCCGCCGCATTTTGGACTACTTGAAGGCGTTCAATTTGGTACAATGGGGCCCCCGCGTACAGACTGTTGGCATAATCCAAATGTGAGGTTATTAAGGCCTGAGTAACTGTTCTGCACGCGTCCATTGGCAGAAATGGAAAGATTTTTCTCATCATTTTTAATTTTCCAAAGCAGGCGGCAGTGACTTTATTAATTTGTGGGCTACAAGAGAGCGTATCGTCAAACTGGAATCCCAGATTACGAGCAGAATGCACCGGAGTTGGGGGGGGGGGTTGAGAACCGTAGGCCACCAAAGTGAGGGGGGTATTGTCATTTTTTGATTAAAAAACAGAACTTCCGTCTTGTCGGTGTTGAGACGGAGATGGTTCAAAGCCATCCAGGAGCAGATTTCACCCAAGCAGTGGCGAAAACTAGAGAGGCTGGAGTCAGAGTGATCTCTAAAGGAGAATATCAGCTGTGTATCATCAGCATAGGAAATCACTCTGACTCCGCATGCCTCCACTACCCTGGCCAACGGGGCGAGGTAGACATTAAAGAATAAAGGACTCACGGCCGAGCCCTGCGGGACTCCACAGGTAAGAGGTTTGCACTCCGATTTAAAAGGTCTGAGAAGAACCCTCTGAGATCGCTCCTGGAGGAAAGAAGTGATCCACAGTAGTGCAGAACCACTCAATCCAATCTGCTCTAGTCGATCTAGAAGTATTTGATGCGACACCGTATCGAAAGCGGCGGACAAGTCGAGGAGAACCAACATGGCCTCCTCGCCCTTATCCACACACTCTCGAACCGTCTCAGATACCTCTAGTAATGCCGTTTCCGTGCTGAAGCCCGCACAGAAACCGGACTGGGAGTCGTGGAGTAGGCAGTTAGTCTGGAGATATTCTGCAAGTTGGAGTTGGACGGCCTTCTCCAGAACCTTCGCTGGTTTCGGAAGGAGGGAAATAGGCCGATAATTACAGAATTGTGTGGGGTCTGCATCTGTTTTCTTCAAGATAGGCACCAGCAAGGCTTCTTTCCAGGCCGAGGGGAATTGGCCTAATTGTAAAGAAGCATTCCATAATGAAACAAGCAGCTCTAATAATATAGTAGCCAGGTCACTCATGATCTTAGGGGGAACCGGGTCCAAAGGAGAGCCCGATTTGCACTGTGTAAGAAGTTTAAGTGCAAGATCGGGAGTGAGGTCCTTGAATGCTACTAGGGCAGGAGCGGTATCGTGGCTGATTGAAGTAGGGGAAAAGGAATGATCAGACTCCACAGCTGGAGGGAAGGTTGCTGCGATTCTCTCAATTTTTTCCTGAAAGAAGTCTGATAAGCCGTTGCAAAGAGACTGGTTGGCAACATTGTTGGGTGTCATTGCAGGAGGTTTGACAAAGTCTTTAACAATTTTAAACAGCGTTTTTGCCGAGTTGTCTGCATCTTTAATTTGCGAGGCAAAGAACTCTTTCATGGCAGATTTTTTAAGCTTAGTAAATTGCTTTAAGGCCGTTTTGTAGACAAATTTCGCCTCTATATCATAAGTTAGTCTCCAGCTGCGTTCTAATTTTTTGCAGCGGCTTTTTTCTTCACGTAAGGCAGCTGAGAACCAAGGAGCGGAGGGACGAGATCTTGCAGAAGAAACCGGTAGAGATGGCGCAATGCCGTCTATCGCAGATAATAGTGCAGCATTGAACTTGGAAACACCAACATCAATGTTGTCTATGTGAGGCTCTAGGGGACAACTAAATACCAACTCTAGGGCTGTGCAAGTAATTTTGTGCCATTTCGTCCTGTAGTCTGTTCCCCGTCCCACCAGAATGGGTGTCTGGGGGAATGCGATATCGACTGAGAGGAGGTAATGGTCAGTCCAGGTAAGGGGAATGGAGGGGTGGGTGATGATACCTGGGAGGTTAGAAAAAATTAGGTCTAATGTGTGGCCCACCTCGTGCGTAGGGCCTTGGATTAATTGTACCAGGTCCAGGTTCTGAAGGGAATCAAGGAATCGAGTGGCTAAGGTACAGGTAGGGTCATCCACATGTAAATTGAAATCCCCTAATACTATGAGATGCGGGTGCTTGAGAGACAGGTCAGTTATGATGTGGACCAACTGAGTTAGAGAGGAGGGGGAGGCTTTGGGAGGGTTATAAACTAAAATGCCAGTTAGGTAGGCTGATGCAGAGTCGGCAATCGAAAAATATAAGGCTTCAATCAACCCAATGTTCGTTAATTTTTTAATCGTCAAATTAAGGTGAGATTTAAACATGATAGCCAGTCCACCCCTAGTTTTACCTTCTCGGTTAATACCCAGGAAGCGATAGTCAGGGGGGTGGCTAAATAAATATCCGGGTTTGAAGTATCCTTAGTCCAAGACTCAGTAAGGAATAGGATGTCCCAGTTGTAAGTGTTCAGAATCGACCAAATTTCATTAGCGTGGCGAGGGAGAGATCTACAATTAATCAGCGCTGCTTTTAAGGTGCGAGCAGTCGGGGCTGAGGGAAGTGGAAGGGTGCGTTCGCCCCAAGGAGGGAGAGTAAAGTTACACTGAGAACATTGGAAGGAGTAGTCTTCCAAGTGTTCAGGGAGGCAGCGGGCTGTTATATCACAGGAGCACGATCCTATTTGTATGAGCTGGTCTCTAGTCCAGCTTACGCGGTTCTCAATAATTACCTGGGCAGGGGGACTGGCCCTTGGCCCGTGCCAGGCGCGGACGGGCGCAGACGGGCTTGCCTTAGGCGCGCCTTCGGCAAATCAGTCTGTCCCTGGCCCAGTGCATCATGGGAACAGGCCAGACTAAACTACCAAGCCAATTCTTCACCAGAAAGGAGACAAGCTACCGGGGACCGGTTTCTCGCATTTCAGCCGTCTTCGGCCCGGCTTGCTTGAATCCTGATGGAGCAGTGAGAAAGGGACTCATGTCTGAGTATACCCTGCCACACCTATAGTGGCCAAAAACGATTTAGAAAAGGGGGTGGTGATGAACAGAGTGTCTGAATTGAGCAGACCACTCTTACCCAGTCCAAAGATCAGGGCTTGATCCATCACCGTTATTTATCTCACTGCCCCACCCCGGCTCAGAACCTGGCTATATGCAAATCAGTCTGTCCCTGGCCCAGTGCATCATGGGAACAGGGCAGACTAAACTACCAAGCCAATTCTTCACCAGAAAGGAGACAAGCTACCGGGGACCGGTTTCTGGCATTTCAGCCGTCTTCGGCCCGGCTTGCTTGAATCCTGATGGAGCAGTGAGAAAGGGACTCATGTCTGAGTATACCCTGCCACACCTATAGGGGCCAAAAACGATTTAGAAAAGGGGGTGGTGATGAACAGAGTGTCTGAATTGAGCAGACCACTCTTACCCAGTCCACTGGGATGGTGCAGTGAGCTAAAAAACGGTGTTGGAACTAGCCCTGATCTCTTGACTGGGTGAGAGCTTTCTGCTTAATTCAGAGACTCTGTCCCTCACCACCCCTTGTTGTAAATATTTTTGTCCACCCTAAGCGTGGAAGGGTATTCTCAGATGTGAGACCCTTGCTCATTGCACCATCAGGATTCAAGCAAACCGGGCCGAAGACGGCTGTAATGCCAGAAACCATCCCCGGGAGCTTGTTTCCTTCCCAGTGTAAGAATTGGCTTTTGTAGTTTGGTTTGCCCTGTTCCCATCATGCACTGGGACAGGAACAGACTAATTTGCATACAGCCAGGTTCTGAAACTGGGATGGTGCAGTGAGCTAAAAAACGGTGTTGGATCTAGCCCTGATCTCTTGACTGGGTGAGAGCTTTCTGCTTAATTCAGAGACTCTGTCCCTCACCACCCCTTGTTGTAAATATTTTTGTCCACCCTAAGCGTGGAAGGGTATTATCAGATGTGAGACCCTTGCTCATTGCACCATCAGGATTCAAGCAAACCGGGCCGAAGACGGCTGTAATACCAGAAACCGGTCCCCGGGAGCTTGTTTCCTTCCCAGTGTAAGAATTGGCTTTTGTAGTTTGGTTTGCCCTGTTCCCATCATGCACTGGGACAGGAACAGACTAATTTGCATACAGCCAGGTTCTGAAACTGGGATGGTGCAGTGAGCTAAAAAACGGTGTTGGATCTAGCCCTGATCTCTTGACTGGGTGAGAGCTTTCTGCTTAATTCAGAGACTCTGTCCCTCACCACCCCTTGTTGTAAATATTTTTGTCCACCCTAAGCGTGGAAGGGTATTCTCGGATGTGAGACCCTTGCTCATTGCACCATCAGGATTCAAGCAAACCGGGCCGAAGACGGCTGTAATGCCAGATACCGGTACCCGGGAGCTTGTTTCCTTCCCAGTGTAAGAATTGGCTTTTGTAGTTTGGTTTGCCCTGTTCCCATCATGCACTGGGACAGGAACAGACTAATTTGCATACAGCCAGGTTCTGAAACTGGGATGATGCAGTGAGCTAAAAAACGGTGTTGGATCTAGCCCTGATCTCTTGACTGGGTGAGAGCTTTCTGCTTAATTCAGAGACTCTGTCCCTCACCACCCCTTGTTGTAAATATTTTTGTCCACCCTAAGCGTGGAAGGGTATTCTCAGATGTGAGACCCTTGCTCATTGCACCATCAGGATTCAAGCAAACCGGGCCGAAGACGGCTGTAATGCCAGAAACCGGTCCCCGGGAGCTTGTTTCCTTCCCAGTGTAAGAATTGGCTTTTGTAGTTTGGTTTGCCCTGTTCCCATCATGCACTGGGACAGGAACAGACTAATTTGCATACAGCCAGGTTCTGAAACTGGGATGGTGCAGTGAGCTAAAAAACGGTGTTGGATCTAGCCCTGATCTCTTGACTGGGTGAGAGCTTTCTGCTTAATTCAGAGACTCTGTCCCTCACCACCCCTTGTTGTAAATATTTTTGTCCACCCTAAGCGTGGAAGGGTATTCTCAGATGTGAGACTCTTGCTCATTGCACCATCAGGATTCAAGCAAACCGGGCCGAAGACGGCTGTAATGCCAGAAACCGGTCCCCGGGAGCTTGTTTCCTTCCCAGTGTAAGAATTGGCTTTTGTAGTTTGGTTTGCCCTGTTCCCATCATGCACTGGGACAGGAACAGACTAATTTGCATACAGCCAGGTTCTGAAACTGGGATGGTGCAGTGAGCTAAAAAACGGTGTTGGATCTAGCCCTGATCTCTTGACTGGGTGAGAGCTTTCTGCTTAATTCAGAGACTCTGTCCCTCACCACCCCTTGTTGTAAATATTTTTGTCCACCCTAAGCGTGGAAGGGTATTCTCAGATGTGAGACCCTTGCTCATTGCACCATCAGGATTCAAGCAAACCGGGCTGAAGACGGCTGTAATGCCAGAAACCGGTTTCCGGGAGCTTGTTTCCTTCCCAGTGTAAGAATTGGCTTTTGTAGTTTGGTTTGCCCTGTTCCCATCATGCACTGGGACAGGAACAGACTAATTTGCATACAGCCAGGTTCTG
Source organism: Lissotriton vulgaris (assembly GCF_964263255.1). Taxonomy (NCBI): domain Eukaryota; kingdom Metazoa; phylum Chordata; class Amphibia; order Caudata; family Salamandridae; genus Lissotriton; species Lissotriton vulgaris. The sequence goes on from NC_141698.1 coordinate 264,006,891, forward strand.
AAACTGGGATGGTGCAGTGAGCTAAAAAATGGTGTTGGATCTAGCCCTGATCTCTTGACTGGGTGAGAGCTTTCTGCTTAATTCAGAGACTCTGTCCCTCACCACCCCTTGTTGTAAATATTTTGTATAAACAATCGCAATGGATACTCACCGCTAAGCTCACTCACCACTTCCTGGTAGACACGCCACATCTGTTGAGCGCCAATCAAGGAAAAGAGGGTGGAGACAAGGCTGTCGACGGCTACTAATGCCAGTAATTATACGGGAGTGAAGCGGACGTGCGCCGAGGCAAGCCTATCTGCACCCGTCCGTGGCCGGCAGGGGCAAGTCACTATGCCCAATTTAGGACCTACTCCGCAGCCACCCTAAAAAAAATTCATTCAATGGAGTCCACACTTAACAATGCCATACTTACCAGCTTAAGCATTAATAGCATAAGTGAACTTAGATCATCATTCTCCGAAATCACCCCTAAGAACATCACGGCCCACATCAAGCCCAAGGCCGAGAAGGAAGAACAAGCCCTCTCAATCATTTACTTAAATGCCCGTTCTCTGCCCAAACATCAACTTGATATATACAATCTGCTGGTGACAGAAAAAACAGATATACTTCTACTCACAGAAACCTGGTTAACACAGGACTCTGCCCCGGACATATTAGCTGCACTACCTAACGAATACTATATTATCCAAGCAAACCACCCACAGGGAAAAAAGGGAGGGGGAGTAGCAGCCATTATACATCACAGCCTCAAATTTACAGCACTTACTCCCCTGGACCTACCTTAGTCGGACAACTTAGTACTCAGACTTGAATCACACACCACCCCTTTGGTCTGTGTGCTACTCTACAGACCTCCACAGAACATGCCACAATTCCCAAAATCGCTGAGAGAGCAAATGGCACAACTAGTTACCAACCACACCAAACTACTATTAGTCGGTGACTTCAACTATTGGGCCAATGACCCAGCGGGGGGAACCTACTCTACCGAGCTAACTGATCTACTCACAGGGCTAAACCTAAAACAGAGCATCCTTACTACAACACACAATAAAGGGCATACTCTGGACCAAGTATGGTCTAACAGCCTGCCTTTAGATAACTTAGAAGTCACACGGTGCATTTGGTCTGACCATCACCTTATTAGATTTATCTTAACCATTTCCAACCATACAACAACTACTAAATACGACCCGGGCTCATATAGTAGCTGGAACATGATTAACAAAGATCAATTTGTAGAGTCACTAATTAGAACCACCCCCTCAGCTCAACCTTCTGTTAATCAAGGCGAGGTAGATCTATCAAACTGGCTGACGACCGCCAGCAATAAATTTGCCCCCCTCAAGAAACTACACAAGGTCCCGTCGCCACAAAGCCCATGAGTGGATCTCACCTGAATTAAAAAGCTTAAAACTTGAACTACGTCAAGCTGAGAGAAAGTGGAGACATAAATACTCCCCAGAGGATAAAACCAAGTACTTACAGGCACGAGGTATTTATATAAAAGCAATAATAACAACCAAAGCCAATTTCTTCTTGTCTAAAATTATCAATTCCACAAATCGCTCTAAAGATATCTTTTCAATCATCAATGAACTATTGAGTCCAGACAGAATCACAGTGAAACCCATTCCCTCTCAACCCCTATGTGATTCCTTAAACTCCTATTTTATCGAAAAAATTAATCCCATCAAAAATAGTATTCCCAATTGCCCGAGCCCGGCGTACCACATGAAACCTAAGAACCCGGAAAAGCTGGTACAATTTCCACCAATAACCCAAGAAATTTTCACTGACCTACTAGCCAAAGTAAAATCTGGATCCCCTAGAGACTGCTGCCCTCCAAGGATCCTCAAAGAAATATTCACGGCATCCCCAAATCCAGCCGTGACTCTCCTTAATGAGTCACTACGCCAGGGTCTGGTCCCGGAGTCCTTCAAAAAAGCCATAGTTATCCCCCTATTAAAAAAAAAAGGGGCTGATCCTAATACGCTAATGAATTTCCAGCCAATATCACTGCTCCCATATCTGGCTAAACAGCTTGAAGCCCATGTAGCTAAATGCCAATCCGCCTTTTTAGAGCAATCAGAATATCTAGATACTCATCAGGCAGGCTTCCGTCCTGCTTACTCCACGGAGGCGGTGATTCTGTCAGTATTAGATAATCTGAGGGATAAGGCAGACAGAGGTCTCCCCTGGTGCTCTTGGATCTCTCAGCCAACTTTGACAAAGTCGATCATAACATTCTGATCGACCGTGTCAGGGAAGCGGGGGTTGAAGGCCCTGCCTTAGAATGGATAACGATTCAAAAAAGGGGGTGGTGATGGACAGAGTGTCTGAATTAAGCAGACCACTCTTACCCAGTCCAAAGATCAGGGCTTGATCCATCACCGTTATTTAGCTCACTGCACCATCCCAGCTCAGAACCTGGCTATATGCAAATTAGTCTGTCCCTGGCCCAGTGCATCATGGGAACAGGGCAGACCAAACTACCAAGCCAATTCTTCACCAGAAAGGAGACAAGCTTCCGGGGACCGGTTTCTGGCATTTTAGCCGTCGTCGGCCCGGCTTGCTTGAATCCTGATGGTGCAGTGAGCAAGGGACTCATGTCTGAGTATACCCTGCCATACCTATAGTGGCCAAAAACGATTAAAAAAAGGGGGTGGTGATGAACAGAGTGTCTGAATTAAGCAGACCACTCTTACCCAGTCCAAAGATCAGGGCTTGATCCATCACCGTTATTTAGCTCACTGCACCATCCCAGCTCAGAACCTGGCTATATACAAATTAGTCTGTCCCTAGCCCAGTGCATCATGGGAACAGGGCAGACACAACTACCAAGCCAATTCTTCACCAGAAAGGAGACAAGCTTCCGGGGACCGGTTTCTGGCATTTCAGCCGTCGTCGGCCCGGCTTGCTTGAATCCTGATGGTGCAGTGAGCAAGGGACTCATGTCTGAGTATACCCTGCCACACCTAAGGTGGATAACATCATTCCTTGCAATCCTATCCCAATCAGTTCAGCTGGGCAGCTTCACGGCCCCCATGATTAGGACCACCTACGGAGTCCTGCAGGGCTCATAGCTTTCACCTCACTTATTCAATCTCTACCTTCTTCCCCTAGTCCACGCATTGAAAGAAAGGAAGTTTCAAACTTTCAATAACGTGGGCGATTTTCAGCTGACATTTCAGATCAGCGACTCCCCAACTTCCATTCATGAATTTCAATCGACAATGCTATACATCCGGGACTCGATACAACTGAAATGAAACTCGGATAAAATAGAACTAATTCTGACGGGTGGGCTACGAAACCCCTGGAGCCCTCTGTTCTGGCCCAAGGAATTAGGACACCCCCTGACTCCGTCCAATCACGCCAAAACTCTGGGAATGCTGGTCAACAGTGACCTAACCATGACAACCCATATTGGGTCTGTCATTTCATCCTGGTTTTTTTCAACTAAGGAAACTAAAGAAAATCAGCAGGTACCTCACCCATGAAAGTAAACTTCTGGCAGTCATCACTATGCTGATCTCTCAAATTGACTACGCCAACTCCCTATATTTTGGCCTCCCAGCTTACCTCACTCATCGCCTGCAACTGGTACAGAACCAGGCAGCCAAACTGGTCTTACAGGTAAACAAACGTCAACATATCACTCCCCTCCTGGAAAAACTTCACTGCCTCCCCATATCTCAGGGATGTGCCTTCAAATTGGGCTGCATCATTTTCAAGTCCTTGAACGTCAAAAGCTCGAAATTCATTAATAGCCTGATCAAAAGACACAGCCCAATCCGTAACTTAAGACCTGCTCACCTTCATCTCCTGATGACGCCTCCCTTTAAACAAAAATGATTTGGAGGATCGAGATTCGCGACATTGGCCGCAAAATACTGGAACTCCATGCTGCTAGAGATTAGGTCTTGTACTGACCTCATGACATTCCGTAGACTTCAAAAGACATGGCTCTTCCCACAGGCTTATGAGTAACTTCAACTAAAGCATATCACGGTCACTCTTTCCCAGTAGCGCCAAGAAACCAACCCGGTGCACGAGCGCTTTACAAATCAATTATAACATAACATGACATCAATTTTTTCCCCTTCATCTCCAGACACCATTGGATCTGCCCTACTTTGGCCAGGCCACTCTGACAACTCGTCTAGCTCTTCCACGTCCCATTCCGCTCATTCTACCCATTCCGGTCTCTCAGAGCATTCCGCCACTTCCCCCATTCTTATCACTGACGGTGAAGATTCATCAGATTCCTCGCAGTCTGTGGCTTCATCCAAAGCGTTTTCCCCACATCTTGTTGCCCTTGATCCCCCCACACCCTCTGCCTCAGACTGCAGTTCTTTCCATCCATATTCTCAAGAACACCAGTCACTCTTTTTAGGGGCAGTACGGAATGAGGATTCACAAGATTCTACATCCCTGTTCACTGTTGTAAGCCCACCCCATTGCCCGAACACAAGATAAGGAAATGACTAATAACTCCTATAACAATATCACTGTATACCTGATCAACAATCACATTGTGGTTCTCTCTGACGGTCACCCGTCTTCTTTCATTCACGTGACACCCCACACTAGCACTGTCCTTCTCACAATATTTCAGGCACTCGGCATTGACTACAGTCATACTAGACAGATCACTCTATCTATCGCACCAGCATTTTCACACCCCCTTGAGTCTAAAAACTAGTACCTTGAAAGACAGTAAGAAATAGCACTTCTGCTACATGTCTGCACCACCTACCCTTCACTACCAGAAAGCCCCATGCAGGCACTTCAGGCAGTGTATGAGAAAAGAATATTTGGCACTTCGGTGCACAAAACACCAGATCGGATCTACATACGGATCTGCCTACTATCCCCAGGCTTACAAATACACACCACATTCACTTCCTCATGTCCACGAAACCCATTATTAAGTTATATTTTGTTTTCCTTGCTCATCTTCATTTCAAATTCCTTGATTCCTCCCCTGAAGGAATATATAGGGGACCTGAGGAATTGGATTTAAGAATAATACTTACCCTCATTATTCTTGATGCCATAAGAGACGAACTTATAAAGGATCTATATCCCAACTTTCTGAGAAATTAGGTGGGGTAAAACATAGACAGGGTGCGCCAACACTTTCTTGCAGTAACACATCCTCACAGGATTACATCGTACTACAATACATACTAGTGTCCCTATGAATAGGATACTGAGTTCTACTGTATATAAAATGCATACTGGCTTTTACATATATTTTATCTTAAAAATTGAAAGTTGGCAAAGACTGATAATTCTATCAAGCTTTTGAACGAAATACCCACTTCAGTCTAAGATTGCCTATGCCTGTTTTGGTGGCCAGCTCCTCTTCCCTGGTTGCACCCCTGCACAGGATCAAGAATTACAGGACGGTATAGACCTCTGTGTCATTGAGGGTATAGGAGAGGAACTTATACCAGATCTCACCTTCAGCCACTAAGAAAGAAGAGCATAGGCAGAGTGTGTTTCACAACTAAGACCCCCATTAAAAAGATCATCTTGCATTTATACATTTAACTGCCTCATTAGGGTCACACAGGGCCAAATGGAACTCAACAGGATTGAATAGTAGGCTTTTCTACCACATTGCCACTAATGCCTGTGTGGCCTCCTTCAGCCCTCTAGCTAAGCATCTTTGGATGAAGTTCTAATTGCTTCTGGTACTTTTAAAGTGTCTCTTTCTCTCTCCTCTGCATTGCCCTTGTTCTAGAACATTGTTGCAATTACATGTGCGTTACTAGCATTACAGTCAAGTGTAGGTTTCATTTTGAAAGTTTTTCCATTTTTTGTTACAATTACATGTGCGTTCCTAGCATTACAGTCAAGTGGAGGTTTCATTTTGAAAGTAGTTTCATTGATTCAAAATAAATTTTGCATTGCATGAGTTTGCATTGCACTCCAGAAAAGTGTCTTTAAATGCCAAGACTTTGCTCTGACACATTATCGAATGTTAAAAAGGGTTCTTCTACCATATATATGAGAAAGGTATTTTTCTCTATCATTTGCACATCTATTTTGTCATAAATTTGCAAAATAACCACCTCAAATTAAGCTGCCTTGGTTCAGTGTCCCAGGACAATGAAATGTCACCCTTTCATTGAATTTAAATGTACTTTGAAGTTGTAAATTCGTGCATGGTTAACATTTTTGCATTTGGGGATTTCTGGCTGATTACTATTGTACTTTAAAAAAGTCATTCTAAACTAATAAGTTGTCATGCTAGCTGCACCTGTCAGTCAGATGACGGCAGTCACCACATTTCCCCAGACTACCCTGAATGCACCCGCAGCCAAAACACAGCCTACGCTGCAACAAATGCAACAGCAGTTCACCATGCAATTCGTCCAGGCCCAATTACAGCCTGACATACAATACGTGCAGGCCCAGCCACAACAAGACGTACAATACATCCAGGCCCTACTACAGCAGCTGTGGAGCACATACAGCCACAGCCCCCAGTACAGTACATACAATCACAACATGCCTACAGTAATGACCAACATTATTATCGCAATAACAGAAAGAACACCAACAGAAAATGGGGTATACAGGGAAGAATGAATGGAATGATACAGCTGAGGTTCCAACCACAGCCAAGACAACGCACTTGTTATTATTGCTACAGAATAGGCCACATGCAAAGAGAGTGCCACACTAGACTTCGAGACCAAGGACAACAACTTATGAGTCCCGCCCAACAAGAACTAAGCCCCTATGATTGCTCAAGTCCAATAATAGTTCCTGTGAATGCACGTTCCCATGCAACAGCAACAACAGACACCTATATACAAAATGATGCCCCAAAAAGAAAAATTACTGCAGCCCCAAGATACTAAGTACAATGTAATTTACTCCTACCTGTATCCGAATTCAGTACCAGCTAAAGAAGGCACAGGCAATGGCCTGAATGCAAAAACAGATCTGCAAGGGTGTCACAACAGAGCACTGACAGTTGATGTTCGCGATTACAAAATGGGGTTTTCTAAATTATGGCTTGTGTTCAAGTTGAATGGTGCCACTGGCCTTAGAGCAACGTAGATGTCGGAGAGGATGGTAAACATTAAAAAAGGAATGGAATTACCAAGATAAGACTCTCCCCCGATTTCTTATGCACAGAAATAGGGAGAGAATAGGGGGATACACTGATGGAATGGAATACACACTAGCATATATAGGCCCTTTGGAGTACAAGACTAGAATGTGTTTGATGTGATATTAAATATTCTGGTCAGCATAGCGTATAATTATACAGCACATCTTTCTAGATGTTACAAGGTAACAAATGAGTTAACAGGCTTTCTCTTTGGAAGTCGCACTCTTGAACCGACCACAGATTCTGGGCGTTGAGCCTGGCAGGAAATGCACTTCCTGTGGTTTGTAACGGGAGTTTGAGGCAGTTAGAACACCGATCACAGGATCACACAAAAGGCCGAAATATATATATATATATATATATATATATATATATATATAGATATATATATATAGATATATATATATATATATATATATATATATATATATATATATATAAATATATATATATATATATATATATATATATATATATATATATATTACCTACTGGCGATAGCCAGTAGGTATATATAGTTAGGATTTTTTTCCTATGGGATTTTTGAAAATTCTATGTCGAATAACTTTGGCGTTTGAGGACAGAATTGGCTGAAATTTTCAGGAAAATGGAACATTTTGTTTCTGAGCAGCCCCCGAAAATTTGGGGGGGTTTCGTCAAGGGGGGGCCGAGAAAAAAGGGGGGTCCCAAAACGTGTTTTTCCCATGCAATTTTCCATAGGGCGGTTGGCCTCACTTTTAGCCTGAACGGCTGAATGGATTTACACCAAACTTGGCAAAATTGTAGGGACTGGTAGCCCGATGTGCCTTTGCTATGTCTCAAGATATAGGCTCCAGTGGTTTTTACAAAAATTAACTTTGAAAAATATATATTGGGCTACATTGGGCTATATATATGTTGGAGCCCAAATGTAGCCCAATGTAGCCCAATGTAGCCCAATGTAGCCCAAAGATGGCCACCAGAGACAAAAAAAACAAATGTAGCCCAAATATCAGCCAGATGTAGCCCAACTATAGCCCAATGACAGAATGTCCCAGAGTGTTCTAAAGAACAACTAGAGTGCTAACAGTCCTACTTATTACAAAGGTATGGCACACCTGAAGCCATCTTGATTGGAATAAAGTGGTAACTCTTAAAACATTTAATTTAAAAAGGAACAAAATGAGGGGGTTCATTTTGCCATAGAAAGTATGATTAGCGAATATATGACGAAATCCCGCATACCATCAGTCCGCAAAAAAAATCCCGCATGTACTATTAGGCCGCAAATTAAAATAACGAAAACTTTTAGAACGAATATGCCTTTAGCATACACTAAACAACTAAACTACCCTAAACCCTAAAACACTACCCCCAGCATGACCCTACACTACACAAACAGTAGAACACTACCCTAAACCCTAAAACACTACCCCCAGCATGACCCTACACTACGCAAACACTACAACACTACCCAAAACCCTAAAACACTACACCCCAGCATGACCCTACACTACGCAAACACTACAACACTACCCTAAACCCTAAAACACTACCCCAGCATGACCCTACACTACGCAAACACTACAACACAACCCTAAACCCTAAAACACTACCCCCAGCATGACCCTACACTACGCAAACACTACAACACAACCCTAAACCCTAAAACACTACCCCCAGCATGACCCTACACTACGCAAACACTACAACACTACCCTAAACCCTAAAACACTACCCCCAGCATGACCCTACACTACGCAAACACTACAACACTACCCAAAACCCTAAAACACTACACCCCAGCATGACCCTACACTACGCAAACACTACAACACTACCCTAAACCCTAAAACACTACCCCCAGCATGACCCTACACTACGCAAACACTACAACACTACCCAAAACCCTAAAACACTACACCCCAGCATGACCCTACACTACGCAAACACTGCAACACTACCCTAAACCCTAAAACACTACCCCCAGCATGACCCTACACTACGCAAACACTACAACACTACCCTAAACACTAAAACACTACCCCCAGCATGACCCTACACTACGCAAACACTACAACACTACCCAAAACCCTAAAACACTACCCCCAGCATGACCCTACACTACGCAAACACTACAACACTACCCAAAACCCTAAAACACTACCCCCCAGCATGACCCTACACTACGCAAACACTACAACACTACCCAAAACCCTAAAACACTACCCCCAGCATGACCCTACACTACGCAAACACTACAACACTACCCAAAACCCTAAAACACTACCTCCAGCATGACCCTTCACTACGCAAACACTACAACACTACCCAAAACCCTAAAACACTACACCCCAGCATGACCCTACACTACGCAAACACTACAACACTACCCAAAACCCTAAAACACTACACCCCAGCATGACCCTACACTACGCAAACACTACAACACTACCCAAAACCCTAAAACACTACCCCCAGCATGACCCTACACTACGCAAACACTACAACACTACCCAAAACCCTAAAACACTACCCCCAGCATGACCCTACACTACGCAAACACTACAACACTACCCTAAACCCTAAAATACTACACCCCAGCATGACCCTACACTTTGCAAACACTACAACACTACCCAAAACCCTAAAACACTATCCCCAGCATGACCCTACACTACGCAAACACTACAACACTACCCTAAACCCTAAAACACTACGCCCAGCATGACCCTACACTACGCAAACACTACAACACTACCCTAAACCCTAAAACACTAGCCCCAGCATGACCCTACACTACGCAAACACTACAACACAACCCTAAACCCTAAAACACTACCCCCAGCATGACCCTACACTAAACAACCACCACAACTCTACACTACACTAACACAACACTACACTACACAACACTACACTACACTACACAATCACTAACCCACGAAAAAATTAACACAAACCCACTTACCTCTCTTGTCATCGTGGTTTTCACAACGCAAATGCATTTACCATACATGCCTTTAAAACGTAATTCTTTGTAAAGGCATGCGCGATAAATGCACATGCGTTTTGAAAAAATGCGGGATAATGGTATGCGAGGTCAATGACCTTGCGGGATAATGGTATGCGGACTGAAAGTCTGCGGGATAAAAAATGCGGGAAAATGGCTGCAAACCATGATTAGCAGCAGACTTCCCTGGTGAGCACTAGCTTTACTACAGTGATCTAATGAGCAACTAGAGTGCTAACATTCAGAATTTATGGCAAATGTGTGAAACATCTGAATGCCTTCTTGATAGAACCAAAGTAAACAAGCATTGAAAATGCAATAGATCTCGCCCTCGTTTAAGTTAAAGCCATTCTGTTTGTAATGAGGTGGCTTTTTAGCTTTGCTTTTATTAGTGTTTTTAAAACTTTCATGTAAATAACATGCATATGTATGCATATATGTATATGTATGCATGCATTTATATTTATATAGATATGCAGATTATATATGTTTATATATGTATATTACCTACTGGCGATAGCCAGTGGGTATATATAGTTAGGATTTTTTCTCTATGGGATTTCTGAAAATTCTATGTCTAATAACTTTGGCGTTTGTGGACGGAATTGGCTGAAATTTTCAGGAAAATGGCACATTTCGTTTCTGAGCAGCCCCTGAAAATTTGGGGGGGTTTCGTCAAGGGGGGGGGCCGAGAAACAAGGGGGGTCCCAAAACACGTTTTTCCCATTCATTTTTCCATAGGGCGGTTGGACTCACTTTTAGCTCGAACGGCTGAATAGATTTACATGAAACTTGGCAAAATTGTAGATATGGTTTGCCCGACGTGCCTTTGCTATGTCTCAATATATGTGCTCCAGTGGATTTTGAGAAATTAATGTTTAAAAAAATATATATATCTGTGACAGCGCTCCGGTTAGCGCCCCGGTTTGCGTACCTGACGCGTAACGGAACTTCGCGAAGCGAAGCTGATTGACTCTCCGGTGTCTGTCAACATTCTAAACAGTCCGGAGCGGCCGCCATCTTGTCTCTCGGTACGATCGAGAGACAAGATGTGGTGAAAAACAAAGGGGGAAATGAAGGAAAGGGGCAAGGTAGACCACTCCTGACCCCCTAGGATTGATGAGGGGGATATTAAAGTGCCCCGCGGGGCAAAAAAAATAATAATAATTTTTTCGCGATTTTACGCCGTAGAGGCGCGTCCCGGTACGCGAACCGGGCAGCTCACCGGGCAGCTAACCGGGCAGCTAACCGGCAGCGTAGCTGTCAACATTGTAAACAGTCCGGAGCGGCCGCCATCTTGTCTCTCGGTAGGTTCGAGAGACAAGATGTGGTGAAAAAAGAAGGGGGAAATGAAGGAAAGGGGGCAAGGTAAACCCCTCCTGACCCCCTAGGATTGATGAGGGGGATATTAAAGTCCCCCGCGATTTTTCGCGGTAGAGGCGCTTCCCGGTACGCCAACCGGGCAGCTAACCGGCAGCGTAACGGGAGTCCGCCATCTTGTGTTTTTGGAGCGTCCGGTTCGCGTACCGGGTAGCGTCCCGGTAAGCGTAACAAGGGGAAAACCAAGAGAAACAGTAAAAAAAAAAATTAAGGGAATAGATTTCCAGCAAACTTGACAAATTTGTAGGGACTGTTTGTTTGATGTGCCTTTGCAAGGCCTCAAGATATGTGCACGTGTGGATTTTGTCTAATTAAGGTTAAAAAAAATATATATATCTGTAAGCGTGCTCCGGCACGCTTACGTTACGGGTTTTGTTTGCGCTGCAGAGCCGATACGTCACGGTTATGCGACGCGTCATGAGGCGTCTCACGTGGCTACGTGATACGTCACGTAATAAAGAATATATTTTACAGCTATAGATATTAGCTTTTAAAAAACCAATGAAATTCACTGAAAAAACCATAGGTTATAGACCATATATAGTTAGGAATTTGCATTTACAAAACCTTGAAAATTCACTGAAAAAACCATAGGTTAGAGACCATATATAGTTAGCTGGACATTTTATTGACATAAAACCAATGAAATTCCATATATAGTTAGTTGCACTAACTATATATCGCGCACCCGCAATCCACTGCTGATGATGTCACATATTACATCATTCATGACATGGTCAGTGACATCACTGATGACATCACTGATGACATCTCAAATGACATCACTGATGACATCACTGATGACATCTCAAATGACATCACTGATGACATCATGACACACCAATACCAGTTACTACATACGCACTCACTGATTCCTACGTCTACACACACATTCACTCATTCACCCATACAATCACTCATACATACAGTCACTCATTATTACAACACTATCATATGCACTCATACACCTATGCAGACACTCACACACTGCCACTCATCCATGGAGTTACTCACACATCTAGTCAGTCCTGTAAAGAATCAATCACACTTCCATTTCCTCATCTATACAGTTAAACACAGAACACCATACTTCAGTGACATCACTGATGACATCACTGATGACATCTCAAATGACATCACTGATGACATCTCAAATGACATCACTGATGACATCATGACACACCAATACAAGTTACTACATACGCACTCACTGATTCCTACGTCTACACACACATTCACTCATTCACCCATACAATCACTCATACATACAGTCACTCATTATTACAAGACTATCATATGCACTCATACACCTAGTCAGTCCTGTGAAGAATCAATCACACTTCGATTTCCTCATCTATACAGTTAAACACAGAACACCATACTTTTCACACATATACTAACACATACTTACTCTCTTATACAATCACTGATACAAGTACACATTGATATGCACAGAGTCACACACCTCCCAGCCAGCCACACACACACTCAGTCTTCCATACATCCACTCATTCTTCAATATGTAAAACATATTTAAACTTTACAAAAACACACAGACACTAGATGATGTCATCAGTGATGTCATTTGAGATGTCATCAGTGATGTCATCAGTGATGTCATTTGAGATGTCATCAGTGATGTCATCAGTGATGTCACTGACCATGTCATGAATGATGTAATATGTGACATCATCAGCAGTGGATTGCGGGTGCGCGATATATAGTTAGTGCAACTAACTATATATGGAATTTCATTGGTTTTATGTCAATAAAATGTCCAGCTAACTATATATGGTCTCTAACCTATGGTTTTTTCAGTGAATTTTCAAGGTTTTGTAAATGCAAATTCCTAACTATATATGGTCTATAACCTATGGTTTTTTCAGTGAATATATATATATATATATATATATATAACCTACGAAGCACAACACGGGTGGTTCGCTAGAGACTGCACAAATTCAATGAGCGGAGCATGGTCTTTTATGCCAAAAATCAAGCCTCAGGCAACATTCCAAATTAGCATTGGCTACATACAAACTGACCAATAGAAACATGACATTTCAAAAGTAGCGTATGACGACAATCCCACTTTCCGTTGTCCAGCCCACCAGAAATGACCAAGCACATTCCGATATCCAGTTCAGTCAGGCCGGACAAACCCATCATAAAACCTCAACCCAATTCAGTGATTATGTCGTAAAGGAAGGAGCAGAAACAGATTGGAAGCAAGATAGAAAGGTGGGTGCAGTGTACTATAAACTCCAGCATGTCCTGCTCTTTGATCTTTGTCTGACCAGCTGCTTAACAAGGAACTGGCTCAGCGAGGTCAGCCTCGGGCAAGGGAGTCAGTTCGGCCAGGTCATTCAGGAGTCAGCTAAGGTGTACGTATCCTAAAGACTCGTTCGGCCGCATTCATTGGCCTATGTGAGGGCAACCACACAAAATGGCTGCCACACACAAAATGGAACCCGAAGGTTCAAACAAAATCCCTAAATACGTAGTGTTCTCATTGATCGATTAATGCGAAAACACTCGTACACACCACACTAGTGATTTGCGGTCCGTAGACACCAAAATCGTCCATTTCCGACGACCTTTATTGAACGGGTTCGGAACCACCGAACCTCACCCACAAACTACGGAACTACAGACCTCCTTTTGCCCTTACATAGGCAATAAACTCAAACCCATGTCAATCTGAATCTGGATCTATATTCATTAGATCATCGATATGTTGCTGAAGCATCATCCTAGTACTTAGTACTTCTCTCTGGACAGGTCTCCTTGCACACGAAGTAGCACAGAGGCCACAAATAGCAGGAGCACACTGTACACAGAGACAGAACAGGAAAAGTATAGCTAAGATCATCCCAATGACAATCAGAATCTTCCAGCCCCAAGTGGATATCAATCCCCAGAACCATCCCATCAACGGCCAATCTCCTTTATCCAAATGAACAGAATCGGAGATCTTATGTAGCTTGGAAATGACCTGGAAGACTGTCGGAGCGTTGTCTGGAATGAAAACACAGCAGCTTGATTGAATCAGTTTACATACTCCACCTCGATCTGCTAGTATGACATCAAGGGCAACCCTATTTTGAAGTGTCATAAGTCTATCCGACTGGAGCTCAGCAGTCAAGTTACTAAGGGCACCGGCAGTTTCGACTATGGTGGACTCAACCACTCTCGTCAACTGGCGAACGTTCCTGCTGTTAGCCATCGGTCCCCAGAACGGCAGAAAACCCTTAAAGAAATCTCCCAACTCTTGCCCTGCAGTGTCTTCCTGACTGAAAACACCTCTGGCAACTCTCATTTTATGGTAATCTGCCGCAGCTGTAAAAGTGGGAGGCAACAGGAAAGAAACAAAACATGTGCCCGAAAAGTCAGGGGGCAACCATGTATATGCTTTGTCATAGCAAACAAAGTAGGTAACCTTAGTGGCTAGAAATGCTGGGGAAGACTGAGACGTAAATACATAGGTGTCAGTACAAACGCTCTTCCCTAGCTGAGCCGTCGGATTCTTGCCATTACCCTGCAGACAATAGCGACCCTGATGGGGCACTATCCAAATCGGTGGAGAACTTTTTGCTCGCTGGTTAACACTCAGACTAACTCCATACCCAGTAACATCCCAACCACTATATGGTTGCTTCTCATCTGTCGGAATAGTTTCAACGGCATTAGTCCCTTTGACCATGTCGACTATGCTTCTAGCTACAGCACTATTCTTTGGATTGTCCTTCGGTGAACGTAGGGGATAGACACTATGGGCATAAATGAACATCGTTCTGTAAGCCCAAATAGAACCATTTAAACTAAAAGGCAAAACCAAGTACGGAATACCTTTATCAGTCGTATGGGGCATTAGACCACAGATCCAACAGTTCGTTGTGTTCATCACTAACTGGTGTTGGTGCAAAAGTTGAATAAAGGAATTATTGGCAAATTCCAGTCGTCTAACTACCTCATGTTCGGGCAAAGGGTGAAAAGAATGAGAAGAAATAGTAGGTGGAGGTGTAGGCTGCACAGTGGGAACAAACGTCACTTTAAAAGAGAATGTCACATAACCAATTAAAAATATCATTAAACTCAATAGCAAAAACAAACACAGTATTAAAAAACTTTTCCTTGATATCAGTTTGTATATCTTATTCTTAAAACTCATTGTCCTTACAGGTCTCTCCAACTCGAAGAAATCCATCCTAACTAAATATGCTGCTCGCGATGGTAGGGTATTCTATGCTAAGGAGTGCCTCTGTCAACCCAGGGCAACTCCCTTAGGCCAACCAGAACCTTCGACCTATTGTCTCAGGCTTGCACTTCAAAGACTTTCGGCAACCGCGACCCTACAGCTGAACCCTGATGGCGGTTCGAAAAAACAAAAATGAGTAGATCGTCGGTCGAGAGTTAACCTGTAAACAGAAAAATCATAAAAAAGCTTTATTTATTTGTTTATTTGTCCCACGACTCTTGGTCGCAAATTATAACGATCCTTTCCAGGCAATGTTTGGTCCTTGAACAAAAGCTCAGGCTCAGTAGTGTTCAATCGATTCAGAGGAGGCACAGCTTCTTGCAAAAAAACGTCACTTTCTTTCTCAGAGTTTGTACCAATCAGACGGGCATCGCTGAATGGCAAAAATCGTGGAACAGTTTCTGTTTCAGAGTCTGAAAGTCCTTCCTGGACCCACTGGTCGTACGGTAAGGGCAATGGTGCCCGCTTGCAATGTACGCCGGGTATCCAGTGTTTTTTGCCTTGCACTCGAACTGCAGAACGTGTAGACAGGAGCACTTGATAGGGTCCTTTCCAGCGGGGCTGATCGTTCTTGCTCCGCTAAAAGTTCTTCACGAAGACCCAGGCTCCAGGTTCAATAGCGTGGCCTGGATCTCCAGAAGCTTGTGGCAGACTGTCATGCACCTGTTGGTGTAAAACACGCAGTTTAGTCGTCAGTTCGTGCAAGTAATCAAGCAACACAGGGTACTCAATTTCGCTGAACTTAGTTGGCCTTGGCACACCCCAAATATTCGCTGGGCGACCAAAGACCACCTCGTATGGACTCAGACCCATTCTCGAATGCACAGTCATTCTTGTGGACAGGAGCGCTAAAGGCAAAGCATCTGGCCACTGTAAACCAGTGCTCGCTTCGATTTTGGCTAACTTTAACTTTAAAGTGCCATTATAGCACTCAACTAAACCAGCGGATTGGGGGTGATTTGCAGCGTGGAATTTCTGCCTTATTCCTATTCCCTCACATACTCTCTTCATGACTTGACCCACAAATTCACTCCCATTGTCACTCCAGATAATTCTCGGCATTACAAATCTAGGGAAAAACTCTTTTATTAGGACTTTCGCTGTGGACAAGGCATTATTGTCCTTAAGGGCATAAGCTTCTACCCATCTAGAAAAAGAGCAAACAACCACTAAAACATATTTCAGATTGTTGCATCTCTCCATGTGGATGAAATCTAGCTGCAAAGCCTCGAACAGATACGAAGGAGGAGCAAAATGGCCAGCTGGTGTTGGAGTTCCCTTACCAGGATTGTACATCAAACCTTAACCAAGTTCTCTGCACATTTTGGAATTCCCGCATTCTGCCAAACCGGAAACAACAACTTGCAAATCCCTTTCACGCTAATATGTGCCATCCCATGAGCCATTGTAACAACTGGAAGCACATACTCGTCAGGCAACAACCATCTCTGATGCTCAGACAAATCAGTCCAACAACCATTCGAGTCCAATCTACCCTTACTTTCTCTCCATTCATTCAACTCTTTCTCTGTAACTTCAGCTTGAATGGATTTCACACTCTCAATCGTATCTTCACACATACTCTTCTCTGGAACCCATCTCACCAGACCTGCAACATACATTCGGCTCGTCACATTTCTCGCAGTTTCTTTCGCAACTTCGTCCACAAACGCATTTCCGCGACCAACATCATCAGTAACTCTCTTATGGGCACTACATTTCACAATCGCTACTTGCAATGGCAAAGTATGAGATTCAAGAAGTTCATTCACCAACTGCCCATGCTGGATCTTCGTTCCGTGCGAAGTCAAGAACCGATGTTCACGCCACAAACGGCCAAAACTATGAGCCACACCAAACGCATATTGGCTGTCAGTATACACATTCACTCGTTTTCCTTTCGCCAACACACATGCTCTCGTTAATGCAATCAACTCCGCTGCTTGTGCTGAATTATGTTGGATACGTGCAGCTTCAACAATCGTATGCAAAGTCGTAACAGCATATGCCGCAGTCGTATTACCATTCGGCAACTTAAAGCATGAACCATCAACCCACAAAGTACCATCACACTCTGGAAGAGGAGTATCCCTAAGGTCTATTCTCCCTTTCGTTTCTTCCTCAGTCCTCAAACAACAATCATGTTGTTCTTCAATATCTGTCTCAACTGCAATTGGCAACAACGTGGCTGGATTCAACGTGTTGCATTGTTTATTGTGCACATGACTTGCTAACAAGGTCAACTCGTAACCCGACAACCGAGCACTAGTTAAATGCTGTGTCTTGGTACGGTTCAACAAGGTATCCACTGCATGTGGAACCATTACCACTAACGTATTGTCCATAACCAAACCAGCAGACTGTCGAATTGAAACAGCCGCTGCTGCTGTAGCTCTCAAGCAACTCGGCAACGTCCTTGCTACCGGATCTAAAGTCGACGAAAAGTAAGCACATGGACGCTGCTTATCACCAAACTGTTGAGTCAACACTGACAATGCACATCCCTCTCTCTCGTGGACATACAATGTGAAAGGCTTACTGTAGTCGGGAGTACCCAACACAGGAGCCGAACACAACGCATAACGTAATTTAGAAAAGCTCTTTTGACATTCGTCAGTCCAAGGAATAGGATTTGGAGTATCATTAACAGTAAGAGCTATCAAAGGCTTCGCTAACAAAGAAAAATTAGGAACCCATTGTCTACAGTACGACGTAATACCCAAAAACGCACGTACTTCTCTCTGTGTCAGAGGCACACTCATTTTCGCAATAGCTTGAATTCTTTCTGGGGTCAGTTTCCTTCCCTCCTTCGATAAGAGGTGAGCTAAATAGGTTACTTCATGTCGACAATATTGCAACTTAGAGAGAGAAACTTTGTGATGAAAATCTGACAAGTGCCGTAACAACGACAAAGTAGCATCTCTACAAATCTCCTCATTATCGGCAGCAACTAGCAAATCATCAACATATTAAATAAGGGCTGCACCATCTGGTAAAACCAACAGATCAAGGTGTGTTTTGAAAGCTTGGCTATAGATCGATGGACTCTCGCAATAGCCTTGAGGAGCGCGCTTAAAGCGGAAACTTCGTCCTCCTAAAGAGAATCCAAAGATGTCCCTACTTTCCATGGCAATCGGGATGCTGAAGAAAGCATTCTTCAAGTCAATCACCGAAAACCATGTGGCAGTAGCCGGAATCAAAGTCAACAAAACTGTGATATCAGGCACAACAGGAAACTGTGGAACGACAATCTTGTTTACCTCGCGAAGATCGATCACAAACCTATATACTGGAGGCTGTGAAAAATCTGTTCTCTTCAGGACAGGCAAAACGGGACTATTGCACACGTTACATCTCGTTTCCTCAATCACACCCTTTTCGATCAGATCATAAATGATAGCTAAAAGTGCACGCTCACCATCACTCGAGATACGGTACTGTGGAATGCGCAGTAACTTAGCATTCGCCTTCAGTGTCACAACATATGGAGTAATTTCCAAAAGACCTACATCGTTCGGACCAGTAGCCCACAATGAATCGGGCAAAGAAGACAATTCAGGTGGAATTCTGTCTTTCGACATGTACATCGGAGAGATCACTCTCTCACCCAAAGTAAGATGTACTCCGGACGGAGAACAATACAGCGACGCATACAATCTCTTCAGTAAATCCAATCCCAACAAGTTCTCATTACAACCTGTAGTCAAAATGAGGGGTCCTTCAAACTTACGAGATCCAACAGAAAGAGACAATGGAGCAGAATTCGGATTGGTAACCGGGGCGCCAGAAAAACCTACAGAAACATTGTCAAAGCCAGACAAAGGTGTGCTAGGGAGTTTAGAGTGTATTATAGAACTCTTTGTAGCACCAGTGTCTAACAGAAAAGGTTCTGACACACCTGATGCAATCACTTCAACATAAGGTCCACTCTGATCTACTGGAACTGAAACAACTCCCTCTCTTTGTCCATGGCTGTCCTAGCAATCATTACCATTCACTTCCTCGCCTTCGGCATAGTAATCATCTGCATAGTACTGTGCTGTCCTACCAGACAAACCTTGCTGCTGATCAAAACTATTCATCGAGTTCTGTGGAGGCAAAGAACGTCCATTCTGTCCTCGACCACTACCTCTAGGCGCTTGTTGAGCACCTCGACCTCGTACACCAGAAGCACCATTCGTGCGCTGTAACAAAACCGGACTACTATTCTTATAATGGCCCTCTTCTTTGCAATACGCACACTGATTACGGAAAACGCTGTTGAGAAAACTCGTTCCTCTGCGAGTTTCTCGAATATTGCTGAGGTTGCTGATAATCGCTCTGATTATTAGTACGGGTGGATAAGCTTGTGGTAGAAGAACTTTAGTCTTCAATTCCCCAGTCTTCTTATCCGCTTTCTCTAACTCGTCTTTGCGCCCATTTTCATAGTACTGAGCCGTAGCTAAAATCTGCGCTGACATAGAAACAGCCCAAGCACTCTCGGAATCCTTCAACTTAGTGCAAAACTCGGGAAGCAAATTATGTACGAATTTGTCAACGAACAATCTCTGGCCATCCTCAGTAGCCATATCCTGACTGCTATGATCTACAAAAGTCTCTTCAAACCCCGTGAAAAAGTCAGACACAGTCTCGTCTTTCTTCTGCTTACAAGCAGACAACTTATCCCAATTAACACGCACCTCAGGCATCAAAGTCTTCATGTAATTGATAATCCTGCCAGGGAGTTGAGTAATAAGATCTTCAGGCTTAGCACCTCCAACTTGTCTATCATTAGCAGCAACAATATTAACCCATGTATCACCCAATTCCTGATCATGATCCGTATGTCGAATCGTACTCCAGATAGGCTGTGGAACAACATTTCCAAACAACATATCTAAGTCTGCTAAATTCATGATACACGAACCCACAGTCTGAGTGAGCTCTTTATAATATCCCGCTGGATTTTTGCGGGGATCAGGTAAAGACTGCTTAAGCGCTAAGACTTCAGCACGCTTCCAAGGAACATGTACCCAGACTCGTTGAAAGTGTGGAAGAATAGGCGGATTGACAGTTGCATCACCAGCTCTCCAAACTGGATGAACCTCACGCATCGGATATTGACGCACTGCTCTCCTAACTGACGAATCAGGCTCAAACAATCACTCAGAAGGAGTGTTATTACGGAATAACAACAACGTCGCAGCTGCTCTCTCAATGTCAAGAAGACTCAAAATGGTCCCTTTCGCAAACTCCTAACATATACGGTACAACTCAGTAGGAGCTTGTCCTACTTCGTCAACCCATTGTTCATGGAGGAACACACACATCATTTCAAAGACGTACCATTGCTTTGGTGCTTTCCATTGACCGAAAACATCCATAATACCCTCAAGATCATACTGGGAAGTATACGTAACCCATCTACGCGCCATGTCATCCAAAACCGTACGCTCATCTGTATCAGGCAACTGACTATGTGACTGTCTACGTTCAGTAACAGGGGATATACCCAATTGTCCCAACAAAGGAGAAAGGAAACAGGAAAAAGCAGCAGTCATTCTCTGTCTAGCAGAAGGAGAAGATGGAAGAATAAGGGAAGACGGAACAATAGTAGGAGAATCCAAAGTCGGAACAGACGGAGTATTATAGATAGGCGTAGGAGTAGCAGACAAAGGGGGAGGCAAAGTTGGTGGCCCC
Organism: Lissotriton vulgaris; assembly: GCF_964263255.1. Classification (NCBI taxonomy): domain Eukaryota; kingdom Metazoa; phylum Chordata; class Amphibia; order Caudata; family Salamandridae; genus Lissotriton; species Lissotriton vulgaris. The sequence continues at coordinate 264,028,344 of NC_141698.1, forward strand.
TGAGGAGGCTGCGCCAAAGGAACAGTAGCCAACGGAAGAGGAGCTGGCTGTGGAGGAATTGCAGGTGGCACAACAACCGGAGGTTGCACAGCCACAACTGGTGGCGGTGGTGCCGTAGTATTCTGTGCATAAGGGGGTGGCGAACTCAATAGATGCGACATTGAAGGATCTTTCGCAAGATCTTTCTTTTCTTCCTGCTCTTTAAGCGGCAAAACTGGGTAGCATCTATCTACCACTAACTTCTTAACCCTAAGCATCTGTTCGCTCTCTTGCTCTTCCTCATTATCCCTATAAGCAATAGCAGCTTGCACCATTGACATACCTCGTTCTCGTTTATTCTTCTTCGCTAATTTAATTTCTTTCTGTTTGGCTTCTTTGCGCCATATGCGGAAAGAGTCAAACATTGCCGGCCGGGCTTTCTTCTTGAACAGTTTCACTTCGAGATTGTCTAAAATCTCAGTTTAAAAACTACCGTAATGGGGCCACTGTAGGACACCGTCTTTTCTCGTATATTTTACCCAGATCTCATTATAACTAATAGGGCCCACACCATGCTTCATATATAATTCATATGTAGGAGTTACAATTGGAAGAACCGGACACAAATCCTCTAACCGGGAATCCTTAGAACAACCACAACCAAATATTTTTCCAAGTCTGCTAAGACCAGGCATCTTCGCTCACTAGTCTAGCTTCAAACTACAAGGGAAATCTCAAAGCAATAGTCTCGTGAATACACGAATCCCTTGGCTTTGTGGCCTGCAGGTGCCAAATCAAAGCGATCCACTAAAGGGATACCAAAACAAACTAAGGACTGGGATACGCTCCACTCATACTTAACTGAAATGTCGATGGCGTCACCAGAAGACCCGTCAATCGTCTCGCTCTACAGACGTCTAAGGCTCCAAGACAGGGTGACAGTCAGGGCAGCAGTCCTTCGTAGCCGTCGGAAGGCGGGGAACCTCGCAGCAAAGACTTTCGGACCACGACGACATACAGGGGTCGACGAAGTGGTTGGCCTTCCTCCAGAATTTTTACACGAAGCTCTCCACGATCTTCGGGCTTGGACCGGTACCGCTGAAGTCGCCCTACGTTGGGCGCCAACTGAAGGACCGGGTTTTAGAACCCAGCGGCGTCAGGGAAAACGCCCGATGCCTTCGAGTTCCCCTGCCTTGGCAAACAGAGACACGGGACACTTCTCGATGACGTCAAAGACCAAAATTTATTGGCTGCAACCAGGAACAGAGATCTACGAAGCACAACACGGGTGGTTCGCTAGAGACTGCACAAATTCAATGAGCGGAGCATGGTCTTTTATGCCAAAAATCAAGCCTCAGGCAACATTCCAAATTAGCATTGGCTACATACAAACTGACCAATAGAAACATGACATTTCAAAAGTAGCGTATGACGACAATCCCACTTTCCGTTGTCCAGCCCACCAGAAATGACCAAGCACATTCCGATATCCTGTTCAGTCAGGCCGGACAAACCCATCATAAAACCTCAACCCAAATCAGTGATTATGTCGTAAAGGAAGGAGCAGAAACAGATTGGAAGCAAGATAGAAAGGTGGGTGCAGTGTACTATAAACTCCAGCATGTCCTGCTCTTTGATCTTTATCTGACCAGCTGCTTAACAAGGAACTGGCTCAGCGAGGTCAGCCTCGGGCGAGGGAGTCAGTTCGGCCAGGTCATTCAGGAGTCAGCTAAGGTGTACGTGTCCTAAAGACTCGTTCGGCCGCAGTCATCGGCCTATGTGAGGGCAACCACACAAAATGGCTGCCACACACAAAATGGAACCTGAAGGTTCAAACGAAATCCCTAAATACGTAGTGTTCTCATTGATCGATTAATGCGAAAACACTCGTACACACCACACTAGTGATTTGTGGTCCGTAGACACCAAGATCGTCCATTTCCGACGACCTTTATTGAACGGGTTCGGAACCACCGAACCTCACCCACAAACTACGGAACTACAGAGCTCATCCCTATATCCGGAATGCTCCCCTTCCAAGATATAAAAACATAAAAGAAAATGGGTAACCCAATAAACCCTTGTAGGCTTGGGCAGTAAGCAATATAGTGTAGGGATTGACTACAAGGGATTTTATTTGTCTACTGATTAAGATGATTTGCTAGCGTAAGTCTTCAAGTTTGTTTTCAACAATCTAACTCAAATGTATCCATAGGATAACAGTAAAGTATATTGATATTAATCACAAAGAAAGAGAGAAAAAGCACACAGGAGATCCTATTTATATGAAAATATATTGTATTTTATATATCAGAAATCAATTCAAGGGGATACATCAAATGATGAATTGTAAGCAAAATGTCATGAACAGATAAATAGACAAATCAGCAAAACAGTTCATAACGAGACATCAGCTCCTGCAGATGAAAAAGAGTAACTAAGACAATTAGTGCACAAAAGTCACTCTTAAGAACATTAATTGCTTGGGAGATGATGACGAGGTCGACGTTTTGGTCTTTGTTGCAGTTGTCTATAAGACCATCATCAGGACAATTGTATATTGCAGAGGAAGCCCCTTAAAAAGATATGTTGGAGACGAAATTACTTAGTTCATGTAGCTAATAGGTTGGAATGAATTGCCACAGCGATCTGTAGAGTTTTTTTGAAGTCAGTGTTGATTCATACACATCTGCAATCCAGCATCAATTAGGAAAAGCTTTTCTAAAGGTGAGTTGTCCGGCTCACTTCACTGTTGTGGGAATAGTCATTTTTAGCCACCGCAATCCAACAGTTTCCCTACTGTTGTACTGACTGGAGTTATAATTGTTTTTTTTGTTAATTATATTGTTGTGGTAAATGTAGTGGGCATAGTAAATTGTAGTATTTTGTAATGCTATATTTAATGTAATTTATATTTATTGTAGTTACAATAGTAAATCCTATTTTTGTGTGATGTAAAATATTTTATTTCTGTTGTGTTAGGTGAGAGTAATTATTTTAAAATGTATTAGTATAAACTGTTTTCTTTTTTAATATATTGGGAAATGTATATGTATTTCTTTTAATTTCTAATTATTTATTTTATGTTTTAACTCATATAAATATATGTTTGATTTACTATAATAATCCGTATAATTTACAATATTCTTTGTAACTTATTTTTAATGACTGTAATGTGTGTTGTTGAATTGTTTTTAAAACTAAATTGATTCCCTTTTTTAATATTTTATGTTCTTGGTACATTTAAATATGTTTACATTTATCTTTGATAATTGTATGCTATTTAATTTTATTTTTAATTATATTATTAATTAAGAATGTTAGTTAATTTATATTTTTTATATATGAATAATCATATATATATATATATATATATATATATATATATATATATATATATATATATATATATATATATATATATATTCACTGAAAAAACCATAGGTTAGAGACCATATATAGTTAGCTGGACATTTTATTGACATAAAACCAATGAAATTCCATATATAGTTAGTTGCACTAACTATATATCGCGCACCCGCAATCCACTGCTGATGATGTCACATATTACATCATTCATGACATGGTCAGTGACATCACTGATGACATCACTGATGACATCTCAAATGACATCACTGATGACATCACTGATGACATCTCAAATGACATCACTGATGACATCATCTAGTGTCTGTGTGTTTTTGTAAAGTTTAAATATGTTTTACATATTGAAGAATGAGTGGATGTATGGAAGACTGAGTGTGTGTGTGGCTGGCTAGGAGGTGTGTGACTCTGTGCATATCAATGTGTACTTGTATCAGTGATTGTATAAGAGAGTAAGTATGTGTTAGTATATGTGTAAAAGTATGGTGTTCTGTGTTTAACTGTATAGATGAGAAAATCGAAGTGTGATTGATTCTTCACAGGACTGACTAGGTGTATGAGTGCATATGATAGTGTTGTAATAATGAGTGACTGTATGTATGAGTGATTGTATGGGTGAATGAGTGAATGTGTGTGTAGACGTAGGAATCAGTGAGTGCGTATGTAGTAACTGGTATTGGTGTGTCATGATGTCATCAGTGATGTCATTTGAGATGTCATCAGTGATGTCATTTGAGATGTCATCAGTGATGTCATCAGTGATGTCACTGAAGTATGGTGTTCTGTGTTTAACTGTATAGATGAGGAAATGGAAGTGTGATTGATTCTTTACAGGACTGACTAGGTGTGTGAGTAACTCCATGGATGAGTGGCAGTGTGTGAGTGTCTGCATAGGTGTATGAGTGCATATGATAGTGTTGTAATAATGAGTGACTGTATGTATGAGTGATTGTATGGGTGAATGAGTGAATGTGTGTGTAGACGTAGGAATCAGTGAGTGCGTATGTAGTAACTGGTATTGGTGTGTCATGATGTCATCACTGATGTCATTTGAGATGTCATCAGTGATGTCATCAGTGATGTCATTTGAGATGTCATCAGTGATGTCATCAGTGATGTCACTGACCATGTCATGAATGATGTAATATGTGACATCATCAGCAGTGGATTGCGGGTGCGCGATATATAGTTAGTGCAACTAACTATATATGGAATTTCATTGGTTTTATGTCAATAAAATGTCCAGCTAACTATATATGGTCTCTAACCTATGGTTTTTTCAGTGAATTTTCAAGGTTTTGTAAATGCAAATTCCTAACTATATATGGTCTATAACCTATGGTTTTTTCAGTGAATGTCATTGGTTTTTTAAAAGCTAATATCTATAGCTGTAAAATATATTCTTTATTACGTGACGTATCACGTAGCCACGTGAGACGCCTCATGACGCGTCGCATAACCGTGACGTATCGGTTCTGCAGCGCAAACAAAACCCGTAACGTAAGCGTGCCGGAGCACGCTTACAGATATATATATTTTTTTTAACCTTAATTAGACAAAATCCACACGTGCACATATCTTGAGGCCTTGCAAAGGCACATCAAACAAACAGTCCCTACAATTTTGCCAAGTTTGCTGGAAATCTATTCCCTTAATTTTTTTTTTACTGTTTCTCTTGGTTTTCCCCTTGTTACGCTTACCGGGACGCTACCCGGTACGCGAACCGGACGCTCCAAAAACACAAGATGGCGGACTCCCGTTACGCTGCCGGTTAGCTGCCCGGTTCGCGTACCGGGAAGCGCCTCTACCGCGAAAAATCGTGGGGGACTTTAATATCCCCCTCATCAATCCTAGGGGGTCAGGAGGGGTTTACCTTGCCCCCTTTCCTTCATTTCCCCCTTCTTTTTTCACCACATCTTGTCTCTCGAACCTACCGAGAGACAAGATGGCGGCCGCTCCGGACTGTTTACAATGTTGACAGCTACGCTGCCGGTTAGCTGCCCGGTTAGCTGCCCGGTGAGCTGCCCGGTTCGCGTACCGGGACGCGCCTCTACGGCGTAAAATCGCAAAATTTTTTGCCCCGCGGGGCACTTTAATATCCCCCTCATCAATCCTAGGGGGTCAGGAGTGGTCTACCTTGCCCCCTTTCCTTCATTTCCCCCTTCGTTTTTCACCACATCTTGTCTCTCGATCGTACCGAGAGACAAGATGGCGGCCGCTCCGGTTTGTTTAGAATGTTGACAGACACCGGAGAGCCAATCAGATTCGCTTCGCGAAGTTCCGTTACGCGTCAGGTACGCGAACCGGGGCGCTAACCGGAGCGCTGTCACAGATATATATTTTTTTTAAACGTTAATTTCTCAAAATCCACTGGAGCACATATATTGAGACATAGCAAAGGCACGTCGGGCAAACCATATCTACAATTTTGCCAAGTTTCATGTAAATCTATTCAGCCGTTCGAGCTAAAAGTGAGTCCAACCGCCCTATGGAAAAATGAATGGGAACAACGCGTTTTGGGACCCCCCTTTGTTCTCGGCCCCCCCTTGACGAAACCCCACCAAATTTTAAGGAGCTGCTCAGAAAACAAATGTGCCATTTTCATGAAAATTTCAGCCAATTCCATCCACAAACGCCAAAGTTATTAGACATAGAATTTTCAGAAATCCCATAGAGAAAAAATCCTAACTATATCGCCAGTAGGTAATATACATATATAAACATATGTAATCTGCATATCTATATAAATATAAATGCATGCATACATATACATATATGCATACATATGCATGTTATTTACATGAAAGTTTTAAAAACACTAATAAAAGCAAAGCTAAAAAGCCACCTCATTACAAACAGAATGGCTTTAACTTAAACGAGGGCGAGATCTATTGCATTTTCAATGCTTGTTTACTTTGGTTCTATCAAGAAGGCATTCAGATGTGTCACACATTTGCCATAAATTCTGAATGTTAGCACTCTAGTTGCTCATTAGATCACTGTAGTAAAGCTAGTGCTCACCAGGGAAGTCTGCTGCTAATCATGGTTTGCAGCCATTTTCCCGCATTTTTTATCCCGCAGACTTTCAGTCCGCATACCATTATCCCGCAAGGTCATTGAGCTCGCATACCATTATCCCGCATTTTTTCAAAACGCATGTGCATTTATAGCGCATGCCTTTACAAAGAATTACGTTTTAAAGGCATGTATGGTAAATGCATTTGCGTTGTGAAAACCACGATGACGAGAGAGGTAAGTGAGTTTGTGTTAATTTTTTCGTGGGTTAGTGATTGTGTAGTGTAGTGTAGTGTTGTGTAGTGTAGTGTTGTGTTAGTGTAGTGTAGAGTTGTGGTGGTTGTTTAGTGTAGGGTCATGCTGGGGGTAGTGTTTTAGGGTTTAGGGTTGTGTTGTAGTGTTTGCGTAGTGTAGGGTCATGCTGGGGCTAGTGTTTTAGGGTTCAGGGTAGTGTTGTAGTGTTTGCGTAGTGTAGGGTCATGCTGGGTGTAGTGTTTTAGGGTTTAGGATAGTGTTGTAGTGTTTGCGTAGTGTAGGGTCATGCTGGGGGTAGTGTTTTAGGGTTTTGGGTAGTGTTGTAGTGTTTGCGTAGTGTAGGGTCATGCAGGGTGTAGTATTTTAGGGTTTAGGGTAGTGTTGTAGTGTTTGCGTAGTGTAGGGTCATGCTGGGGTGTAGTGTTTTAGGGTTTTGGGTAGTGTTGTAGTGTTTGCGTAGTGTAGGGTCATGCTGGGGTGTAGTGTTTTAGGGTTTTGGGTAGTGTTGTAGTGTTTGCGTAGTGTAGGGTCATGCTGGGGGTAGTGTTTTAGGGTTTTGGGTAGTGTTGTAGTGTTTGCGTAGTGTAGGGTCATGCTGGGGGTAGTGTTTTAGGGTTTTGGGTAGTGTTGTAGTGTTTGCGTAGTGTAGGGTCATGCTGGGGGTAGTGTTTTAGGGTTTAGGGTAGTGTTGTAGTGTTTGCGTAGTGTAGGGTCATGCTGGGGGTAGTGTTTTAGGGTTTAGGGTAGTGTTGTAGTGTTTGCGTAGTGTAGGGTCATGCTGGGGGTAGTGTTTTAGGGTTTAGGGTAGTGTTGTAGTGTTTGCGTAGTGTAGGGTCATGCTGGGGTGTAGTGTTTTAGGGTTTTGGGTAGTGTTGTAGTGTTTGCGTAGTGTAGGGTCATGCTGGGGGTAGTGTTTTAGGGTTTAGGGTAGTGTTGTAGTGTTTGCGTAGTGTAGGGTCATGCTGGGGTGTAGTGTTTTAGGGTTTTGGGTAGTGTTGTAGTGTTTGCGTAGTGTAGGGTCATGCTGGGGGTAGTGTTTTAGGATTTAGGGTAGTGTTGTAGTGTTTGCGTAGTGTAGGGTCATGCTGGGGGTAGTGTTTTAGGGTTTTGGGTAGTGTTGTAGTGTTTGCGTAGTGTAGGGTGATGCTGGGGGGTAGTGTTTTAGGGTTTTGGGTAGTGTTGTAGTGTTTGCGTAGTGTAGGGTCATGCTGAGGGTAGTGTTTTAGGGTTTAGGGTAGTGTTGTAGTGTTTGCGTAGTGTAGGGTCATGCTGGGGGTCGTGTTTTAGGGTTTAGGGTAGTGTTGTAGTGTTTGCGTAGTGTAGGGTCATGCTGGGGGTAGTGTTTTAGGGTTTAGGGTAGTGTTGTTGTGTTTGCGTAGTGTAGGGTCATGCTGGGGGTAGTGTTTTAGGGTTTAGGGTAGTGTTGTAGTGTTTGCGTAGTGTAGGGTCATGCTGGGGGTAGTGTTTTAGGGTTTAGGGTAGTGTTGTAGTGTTTGCGTAGTGTAGGGTCATGCTGGGGTGTAGTGTTTTAGGGTTTTGGGTAGTGTTGTAGTGTTTGCGTAGTGTAGGGTCATGCTGGGGTGTAGTGTTTTAGGGTTTTGGGTAGTGTTGTAGTGTTTGCGTAGTGTAGGGTCATGCTGGGGGTAGTGTTTAAGGATTTAGGTTAGTGTTGTAGTGTTTGCGTAGTGTAGGGTCATGCTGGGGGTAGTGTTTTAGGGTTTAGGGTTGTGTTGTAGTGTTTGCGTTGTGTAGGGTCATACTGGGGGTAGTGTTTTAGGGTTTAGGGTTGTGTTGTAGTGTTTGTGTAGTGTAGGGTCATGCTGGGGGTAGTGTTTTAGGGTTTAGGGTAGTGTTGTAGTGTTTGCGTAGTGTCGGGTCATGCTGGGGTGTAGTGTTTTAGGGTTTTAGGTAGTGTTGTAGTGTTTGCGTAGTGTTGGGTCATGCTGGGGGTAGTGTTTTAGGGTTTAGGGTAGTGTTGTAGTGTTTGTGTAGTGTAGGGTCATGCTGGGGGTAGTGTTTTAGGGTTTAGGGTAGTGTTGTAGTGTTTGTGTAGTGTAGGGTCATGCTGGGGGTAGTGTTTTAGGGTTTAGGGTAGTGTTGTAGTGTTTGTGTAGTGTAGGGTCATGCTGGGGGTAGTGTTTTAGGGTTTAGGGTAGTGTTGTACTGTTTGTGTAGTGTAGGGTCATGCGGGGGGTAGTGTTTTAGGGTTTAGGGTAGTTTAGTTGTTTAGTGTATGCTAAAGGCATATTCGTTCTAAAAGTTTTCGTTATTTTAATTTGCGGCCTAATAGTACATGCGGGATTTTTTTTGCGGACTGATGGTATGCGGGATTTCGTCATATATTCGCTAATCATACTTTCTATGGCAAAATGAACCCCCTCATTTTGTTCCTTTTTAAATTAAATGTTTTAAGAGTTACCACTTTATTCCAATCAAGATGGCTTCAGGTGTGCCATACCTTTGTAATAAGTAGGACTGTTAGCACTCTAGTTGTTCTTTAGAACACTCTGGGACAATCTGTCATTGGGCTATAGTTGGGCTACATCTGGCTGATATTTGGGCTACATTTGGTTTTTTTTGTCTCTGGCGGCCATTTTTGGGCTGCATTGGGCTACATTGGGCTACATTGGGCTACATTTGGGCTCCAACATATATATAGCCCAATGTAGCCCAATATATATTTTTCAAAGTTAATTTTCGTAAAAACCACTGGAGCCTATATCTTGAGACATAGCAAAGGCACATCGGGCTACCAGTCCCTACAATTTTGCCAAGTTTGGTGTAAATCCATTCAGCCGTTCAGGCTAAAAGTGAGGCCAACCGCCCTATGGAAAATTGCATGGGAAAAACACGTTTTGGGACCCCCCTTTTTTCTCGGCCCCCCCTTGACGAAACCCCACCAAATTTTCAGGGGCTGCTCAGAAACAAAATGTTCCATTTTCCTGAAAATTTCAGCCAATTCTGTCCTCATAAGCCAAAGTTATTCGACATAGAATTTTCAAAAATCCCATAGGAAAAAAATCCTAACTATATATACCTACTGGCTATCGCCAGTAGGTAATATATATATATATATATATATATATATATATATATATATATATATATATATATATATATATATATATATATATATATATATATATATATATATATATCCATAAAAAACGGTGTTCCTCTCGCTCTCTCAGAAAACCTCTGATGCAATCCACACAAGCTGGGTGTAATTAAAGTGGGGGTTTATTATAGTTCATAAACCCGCCGTGACGCGTTTCGCCACCGTCGTGGCTTGTTCACACAGCGTTTCACCCTAACAGTAGCCATTACATACATAGAAATGTAAACATATTAGAAGGACTATCAACTCAAGTGTAATGCTCGTTTTCATAAGCGCCATATTGGCATGCACATTCTACATGGAATTTGACCTCCATAAATTGTGTTTTGGACTGCTGTAAACATATGTAATGTCCTGGAGGCTGTCGACTTTCAATCTTTCATGTTGTGTATCTCAGTGACAATATGTACGTATTTGCAAGTTTTTGCCGCATTCGTGTCTGCTAAGTGTCCTTCATTATATGCTAATGTAACCATTGTCATGTGAATGTCACTCATTTGGAGACTGTTAGATGCTTAGTGCTTTAAGTGCATGGCATCTATCAAACATTATATCTAACTCAGTATCCTCCCCTCCATGATATAGTTCTCCTGTGTTATCTTCTGGATACTGTGCATTCTGGATACAGTGGTTCCCCACTTGCGTGTGTGCGTTTGAGCGCAGTGATTTTGGCATAGTGCCCATTCTACTTCTGTTCATGTGTCGATCTAACTAGTGGGTACCAGTCGATGACAAATCGATTTTAACAAAACATATATATATTTAAACCTCCAGTGGGTGTATTTTACAGCCAACTCATCAGGCCAGAATAGTACGACTCCAAATTGCATCTGAGTACAACATATGTGATGTGTCAATTCTTCCCTGGTTAGTGGGTATATTAGATAGGTTCCATAGCCAACATGAATATATTAGACAGTTCATTCCTCCTCAATGTTCATCTATGACTGTAATTATCTACTGCTAAATGCCCCCTATGCATTGTCTCCTGTGTTTCTAAGACGATCAAAAGTGCAATTTAAAATTTAACGTTCTTATCTGCTTCTTGGACCATGGTTGAATGATGAATTGAAGAAAAGGGTAGGGTACCTGTTGCCACAGGTAAGAGACGTGTCCCCTTCCTTTCCTCCTGTAATAAAGAGATACATAGATGCATAAAATAAATATAATACAGTAATGATGAAACAAATATCAGTGGCATCCAATGTTTTTTTTTTAAAATCATCATCATCAGGGATAGGACATTTAATCAAGTGTGAGCTTAATGCAGAATCATTCCATTTGTAGATGTATAGCCATTTCATCATCAAAGTTGTGCCCTGTTGGAAAGTGTGTACACATCCCTACGATATGTCTTGACTCTTTCTGTCTTAGCCTCAAGACTCTATTGCCTCCTCTGGCCTTGGGCAGGACCTGTTCTATTGCATAGTACATCCCTGATGATGATGATTTAAAAAAAAAACATTGGATGCCACTGATATTTGTTTAATCATTACTGTATTATATTTATTTTATGCATCTATGTATCTCTTTATTACAGGAGGAAAGGAAGGGGACACGTCTCTTACCTGTGAGGTTTAAATATAAATATATGTATTGTTAAAATCGATTTGACATCGACTGGTACCCACTAGTTAAATCGACACATGAACAGAAGTAGAACGGGCACTATGCCAAAATCACTGTGCTCAAACGCACACACGCAAGTGGGGAATCACTGTATCCAAAATGCACAGCATCCAGAAGATAACACATGAGAACTATATCGCGGAGGGTAGGATACCGAGTTAGATATAATGTTTGATAGATGCAATACAATTAAAGCATTAAGCATCTAACAGTCTTCAAATGAGTGACATTCACGTGACAATGGTTACATTAGCATATAATGAAGGACACTTATCAGACACGAATGCGGCAAAAAATTGCAAGTAAGTACATATGATCACTGAGATACACGACATGAAAGGTTGAAAGTTGACAGCCTCCAGGACATTACATATGTTTACAGCAGTCCAAAACACAATTTATGGAGGGCAAATTCCATGTAGAATGTGCATGCCAATATGGCGCTTATGAAAACGAGCATTACACTCGAGTTGGTAGTCCTTCTATTATGTTTACATTTCCATGTATGTAATGGCTACTGTTAGGGTGAAACGCTGTGTGAACAAGCCACTACAGTGGCAAAACGCGTCACGGCGGGTTTATGAACTATAATAAACCCCCACTTTAATTACACCCAGCTTGTGTGGATTGCGTCAGAGTTTTCTGAGAGAGCGAGAGGAACGCCGTTTTTTATAGATATTGTTTACCCGTTTCTCCACCGGACTCGCGCCACCCCGAAGATTGAGAGCACTGTTGAAGAAGATTTGAATTCTCAAGCATCAACTCAAACAAAATTAGGTGAGTTGAATCTATTGCAAAAAGGTGCCGGGGAAAGCCCTTTCAGACCAAAGTCAACCTTTGTACCAATAATGCCACGAGACGCAATCGACGTCTTCCATGACTGTATCGTGGAGGAGATAAAGGATTTGAATTGCTCTATTGATCGGAATAAAAGACACAGATTGAATCAACGAGAAGTTTCTTTGAAAAAGTTAACCGACAAGCTAGCCAAGGATGCCTCTATCATAATTAAAAAATCAGATAAAGGTGGCAATGTGGTCCTGTGGCCTAAAGAGCAATATGATGCAGAGGCAAAAAGACAGTTGAATAATTGTGAGTGTTATGAGCAGATAACATGGAGTATATATAACAAAGCAAAAGAAAACATCAAAAAAGAATTACTAAAATGGAAATCAGAGGGTTTGATATCAAATGAAGAATACAAATTCTTGTACAATACTCACCCCCGATTGCCCTTCCTTTATCTGCTTCCAAAAATCCATAAAAACACCACCCCTATCCCTGGACGCCCTATTATTTCGGCGATAGGGAGCATGACTGAAAATGTGGGCGCCTACATTGATTTCTATCTGCAGGACCTGGTGAAAGCTTTGCCATCTTATCTGAAAGACACTGGGGATTTTTTAAGACACCTCGACAATATTACATGGTCAAAGGATTGGATCTTACTATCTCTGGATATAGAGTCTCTCTATACCAGCATAAGACACGAATGTGGTCTGCGAGGTGTGGAATACTTTTTGAATACACGTCCTGCGGAATATGCCATGCATAACAAAATGTTATTGTCTCTTATTACATGGTGTTTGAATAATAATTACTTTTCTTTTGAAAGGAATTTGTATAGACAAAAACAGGGGGTGGCTATGGGGGCTTGCTTTTCCCCAAGCTACGCGTGTTTGCACGTGGGCTTTTGGGAAAGGCAAGTCCTCATGAACACACACAGGGACATGTTTGAGAACAATGTGATATCATGGCTTCGTTTTATAGACGATGTCTTTGTCATTTGGAAGGGAGGCATGCAAAGCGCATTAGAATTTGTTAACTTGTTAAACATCAATGAGTTTAATCTCCACTTCACCTCCAACATGAGTGACTCCAAATTGGAATTTTTGGATGTCCAGATACAAGTCACTGACGAGACACTTATTACCTCAGCCTATAGAAAACCATCGGCTGGAAATGCAATATTACATGCATCCAGCGCGCATCCACGTCACCTAATAGCCAGCATACCCTACGGGGAATTGCTACGGCTGAAGCGCATTTGCAGCACACAGGAACAATTTGAAGTCTGCAGTCAATCATGCCTAGAGCGCATGCGCAAAAGAGGATATAGCGAGGATATTCTGAAAAAAGCCATGATTAAAACAAGTGAAAGACCCAGAACCACCCTACTACCTAGCACCATTGACAGTAACATGAGCACAGCGGATGAGAGTAATTCACCTAGACTCATTACAACATACTGTAGACAAGAGCGCAAAATACGCAGTATCATAAACAAAAATTGGCCCATCGTTCTAACTGACCCTATTTTGAGAAATACGTTGCCAGAACATCCTAGCGTAACATTTAGGAAATCAAAAAACATGGCCAATCTCCTATCTAGAGAGATTTCAGCCGGGTCCACCAGTATTAAAACTTGGATGCCCACGAGCAATGGCTTTCGCAAGTGTTCCACTTGCAGGGCATGTAACTTTGGAGCCAATACTGCCACATACAAAACCCCGTTCAGAACAAAAGAAATATCTATTAGGGGAAAATATGACTGCCGCACTGAGTACGCCATATACGTTCTCACGTGTACATGCGGCTTACGTTATGTAGGCAGTACTAAAAATCCTGTGTACATGCGCATTCTACAGCACATTCGTGCAATAATAAATTGTGATCCGGCTTACCCAGTAGCCCGTCACTTCAAGGTGAGTCACAATAAGAATGTGAACTGCTTAACATACTTTGTAATTGACCAGGCACCGGCGTTAAAGCGAGGTGGAGATAGGGACAAGGCTCTGAGGCAGTTAGAGACCAGATACATTCTGAATCTTAACAGCAAGCATCCTAACGGCCTCAATGATAGGGAGGACATTCATACCTTCCTTTAATCTATATCAGAACTGTCCTGCCTAACTCTCCAGCCTCACCAACATGAAATCACATAAGATTTATCCATTTTTTTGCTCCATGTAACAGATCCAACCGATAAATGCCCTAGCGATTCTTATATGATTAACCACGAGCCAATTATAAAAGTTTTTCCTGTTACTTATACCTCTCCTTTTAAATCATTACTATTAACCTCACAATTTTGGTTGCACTTATCACACTTAGCACTTTATTATGGGAATTGCTGTTGAAGCGAGACCAAGTTGGTCGACCCTTCGGAATTGCCAGTTGGGCAAGGATAGGCTCCTATCCCTGTTTATAGATTTTGGCACCGGCACTTTAATACAAGCTAACATTGGCACATTGCAACGTGACAATACCATGTAAGAGCTGAGTGAGCTAGCTCCTGATGTGATCTATTAACACTAAGATTATCTTAGCGAATGCTGAACACATTGCTATTTTTTGCACAATGTATATATTGTATAGCATAATATTTATTTATTTATGTATTTAAGTTATTATGGACTATTTTTATACATGTCTTTTAGAATTTTTAACATATTCATATGTTATATAAATTTGAATGCATGGGTGTAAATAATTACTTCGCTGTATAGATATGTGGAAAATATTCCTTTTCGAAATGAAATGGTCACTTTCTCGGAATTATAGCTAGCTCACTGTTAGAACAAAGTGTTTAATACGCATTCATGCGGTTATAAATGTACATTTGTACTCAATTGTCACCTTTAAATATTTATGTGCGGGTGCCTTGTAAAACATTTTATGCCAAAATATAAAATAGCCCAGAACCTGCACCCATATATATGCACATGTCACAACACCTTTGTAGTTTATCTTCTATGTCTATGCATAGATCACGTGGTGTCATTGTGGAAAAAAACGAGTGTGTGCACTATTTAAATGAAACAATACTGCATGTCCGTCATGTGATCAAGGGCAGACTCTGCCCGAAACGCGTCATGCCAAATTTCAGCTGCAAAATGGTTGAATAAACGCCTGCTGTGACACTCTGCAACTCGTGTGGTGGTCCGTATTTTCTGTGGGTTTATCCTGGAAACAGAACTTTATCCATATATATATATATATATATATATATGTGTGTGTGTGTGTTTACATATTTAAAACAAAGTTTATTTGCTGTATTTGTAAAAATATAAATTTTATTATATATTTTTATAAATTAAAGTTAGTATTTAATCTATGTTTATTTTTATATTTTAAATCATATATATTTTAAAATTGATATTTAATAACACTTTATTATTGTATACAGTATTTGTTTTCACTATTTTTGTACTTACCTTTTTAAGTATAGGGAGTCGATATTTTTGTATTCTATATTTTTCCTTCAATATTTTTCTCATCTATATTTTTGTGGTCGATATTCTGTCAGTGAACCCTGACATTGCTTTTACAGTTATTTTCAAACAAATATTTCACCTTGTGCAGTTTCTACATTTTATTACATTGCAATTATCCCAATAATCTGTACTGCATATGTTCATGATTTTTAAGTTTCGGAAAATGAAGCTAATACATCTCTCTGGCCAGCTTTTGGTTTTTGGATTGATGTCCATGTGCGTGTAAGGGTCCATCATCATGAAGGCAACATGCACCAAATTTAAAATTACAATAAAATGATACAGTGTGTTTCTTTAAATTTCTTAAATAACAAGATTACACAAACATATGGATTACACATTGGTATGTTATTGCTTATAAGAGAGATTTCAACATGCACAAGTCTTGATTACATGTATACTGACAAGTCAAAAGGTAACAAGTTATAAGAGAAGCTTACCTTTGATTCCGGCAATGACAGTGTAAATTTGCTTTGTGATCAAGTAGCAGCAGCAAAGGCAGGACTTGTACAATCGGATCCATGACAGTAAAGGGGAGTGTGAAATAGAAAGAAGGTAAGTTTCAGCCTTATATCTGTTCCAATCCGTCAACTCAGGTGTGGAGTGTCCCCCCCCCCCCCCCCCCCCCCCCCCCCCAGTCACATCGGCATGAGGGCACATTGTGACTGGCCCTGCACGAAAATTGGCTGTACTCCCTCTGACAGCCACTTTTGTCTATGAAGCCGTTGACGCTGGTGAACATACCTGGCTGTCAGGGCCACTCCGACGGTCTTTCGTCTATGGTCCCACCAGTATCTAAATAGAGTGGTCGGATCGCTTAGTAGGCGTATGAGAAATCCGAAGGAAAAGCCACAGTGGAACCATTTCCGTCAAGATCTAAATCAGGCCCTTAATCTTTTCAGAACTTTCCATGCATAAACACTTGAATATTTACGCTAATTCAAAGGAAATAGAGACAGTGTGTCATTTCCTTAGGTCCTCAATACGGTTTGACACTGTCAGAGCCCATAGAAATAATCTGACTTGTCTAGTAAGCCCCAATGAGAAGAAAAGTATTGATTTTGAAGATAAGCGGGATAAAATACAAAATAGAACAATGAGAGGGATAGACATCATGAAGGATGCATAGAAGAATGAGAAAGAGAAGTATAAGAAGATGGAAGTTTACACTAAGTTAAACATGGACTGGCAACATCTAGGAAAATGGTGTATATAAAGAAGGGATGACAAGGCTCACAACCAGTGTAAGGGGCTGAGTCAGTGTGAACACAAGTTTTAGATTCTAGATAACACAGACTAAGCGCTTGCAGGAAAGGATCCTGTTATTCTTAGAGTTCATTAAGAGTGTGAACAGCAAGCTTATTTTAAGTTGCCTGCCAATTGGGTGGGACATACTACTTAGTTTTACTTTTCTCTAAAATCTTCATGTTGATTGTTTAGATGCTCAAAGTTGTGTTTTATACTAGGGCCAAATGATTTGATGATAAGAGAGCATCCCCCACTATTGCACGTGCGGCCCCATCTTTAATACAGATAGCACTAGTGTCCATGTAATGCCAGTGATATCGAGAGGCGTTCCCTCATTTGAATTGGTGCGTGGCAAATGTGTAAATCACTTTTTCTCTGCGCCCATGCCGTGTTAACAACATGGGCAAACATACCATCTGGAGGCACAATGAAAGCACACAAAAAAAGATGACACGCTGCCCTCTCAAGGGATGAAAGAGTGTTCCATGGACCCCCACAGACATCCACTTGCATACAGGTGCAGTCATTCACTGTACTTGCCTGCAAAGGGACCTCTAATCCTTCTTAACCCTTTCCTTGCTGCCGTCGGCCATTGGCCGACGGCAGCACTACCTCCCCAGTGCTGCTGTCGGCCAATGGCCGATGCGGCCCCACCCGCGCACGAAAGCACCCGCACCGCGGCGGAATTACCACCGCGGTTAACGGGTTAAAAGCGCTTTTTAAACCTCCGCTCCGTAATTCTCTTGAATGTGCTGCCCTAGGGGCAGTGTGATTTCATTGCTGCCCTGAGAGCAGCTCATTCTTCCTAATAGGGCGCACTTTCCCTGTTTGCACCCAGCGCGCCTGCTTAAACATGGCTGCGGGTCAAACAGGTAAAGTTCATTCTATCTGTAATAGTGTGCACTTTTCATGTTTGCATCACAGCGCATGTTTAAGCAGGTGTGCCTGGTGTAAACAGGGAAAGTGCAACAAATTATGTTGAATGTGCTGCTCTCAGTTCAGTCACGAACTCACGCTGCCACAGGGCAGCGCATTCAAGAGAAATACAGAGCTGCTGTTTAAAAGCTGCTCTGTCTTTCTCTGTGCAGGCAGCAACTTGCCTGCACTTTTTTTAAGAGGGATTAAAGATTTCCGTGCCGGTGAGTTTAGTGAGTGACTCTACCCGCCTGCAGGCAGGGAGCTGGGGGGCAATGGGGCCCTCTTTTATTCCTCCAGAGAGCTACTTTTAGGAGGTGGGCTGAAAGTGCGCCATCTTTTGTGGCGCACTTTCATTGCACCTCCTGAAGGGATGTTGGCTTCTGCGCCTACGGCGGTAATATGGTGCAGGTGCAGAGGCAAACGGATTCCCTCATTTGCATGGGGACACCATCTAATGGTAGCACTGCGCATGTGCAACAGTGCTATATGTATTACAAAAGGTAATGCACAAGCATTTGCGTCCCCTTTTGTACTACCATAGTTTCCCGTGGCATACAATGCAGGTGCACATGTTCATTGCTCCCCTGGGGTACTTCTGTAATATGGCGCCAGGACTTTCCTGGCTGGCCAATCGAATTCAACACGCAACAGCTCCACTGCTGCATTTATTTTGACCCACTACTTTGCAATTTTATGACTCAGCAATTACTATTCATGCCTCCTCCAGAAACAGAATCCTGGAATAAGACCGTTTTTGACAAAAGGATACGTCAGAAATGCATGTTTTAAGAATAATATTTAGGCACAATTTGCAAGTTTAAATGGACTAACGCCTAATAATTAGAGTATTAGCATATTTATTGATTTAAAATTCCAACAGAAAATGTAAAAACAGCACTAGTGGAGATCTGGAACTGAGCTGGTCGGATGGATAGTCTCAGCGGTCTTCACCTTTTGTCAGATCCGGTGCCTTCAGATTTAATAGGTTCAATGACGAAAGGGCGTTCCAGCACCTGGGTGCATCCGCCCTTTATTGGGGTGCAGAGTCTCACATGACTGCAATGGAGAATTCTGAAGCCAAAAAGAAAGAATAATTACATTAACTTGACATTCTCTTCACATTAGTCAATGGAGATTAATACATATCTATGGACAGAAACGAGATACAAACAGATCAATACCCGTCTCCCGCACACACTACGGGCATATTTATGACCCTTTTGGCGCAGGGCAACACAGCATGTCACCTTGCTGAGCTGCCCTGCGTCACAAGGAGAGTTCAGGGATGCACCGTATTTATCCAATACGGTGCATTCCTGACCTTTCCCCTTGCAGTGGCGCCATTTTGGCTGGAGGATGGAGGTATACCTGGTCTGCACCGATACATCTCAGCTGGTAAATACAGCTGGCTCCTCTGAAATAGGTACTGAAAAGAAAAGGTGACCCCAGCACCAAAGCAGTCTGTATAGCATACAGTTAATCATTGGACCATAAAGTTTCAGAATCAATGTAAACATGCTTTGTGCTAAGACCCCCCCAAAAAAGGGAGATAGACAGAAATTTGGGAGAAAAAGAAAGACAAAAGGGAACCAAAGAGAGGGAAAGATGCAGAAAGATAGATTTAAAAATAACATGCTCAATGTGATAGACTGGAAACATAAAGCTTAAACCAATCGTCCCATAGTTCCCAGAATGTTGTTCGCTTGACAAGTTTATTAGCCCGGTCAAGATATGAGATTTTTTGAATAGAGCGAATCCATTCGGTCTCAGTGGGGGGACAAGGGAGGATACACTTAACACACCGTGGATATGTGTGCTGAGAGGGAGCACGAAGGGTGCCTCTGTTGTAGGCAGGATTATTTTTATGCAGGAAGGGTCACCTTCCTGCTCAAAAATAATCTTCAGAGGCGTTTGCCTCTTTCTATGCGTGCTGAAGAATGCAACACACATAGAAAGAGGAAAAAACAAGGAGAAATAAACCTATTTCTCCTTCCTATGCCTCACCTGGGGAGTCGTATCTTTTTGGCACCTTCCCAGGTTTACCAGGTTTAGTAAATCTAGGAATGCATCAAAACCATAGGAGTTGCATGGGAACACCCACACAATGCCCATCGAACGCCTCCCTTGAACAGAGTGATGCAACACAGCGATTTGCACTGTATTGCATTACTCCATATTTTTTAAGCCATTCAAAGCCACGCATGGTGGCGCTGTGTGGCTTCAAACATATGACGTGGTGCATTCTAGTTTTCTCATCACTCATTTCCCCTCAAATATCATCCACCTTTAGAGCAGGTTTTGTGTACAGCTCACAGGTTTAGAATTTTTGGGGTTGACCTGGAGTGGAAGTTGTAACAGGAATGAAGGCGACGGATGTGCTGAAGTCTGAGGTTTTATCACTGAATAAATTACGCTCATGCATACTACAACCTGAGTATCTCTGGCGGTGAGTGCAACATCAGATGATACCTATGGGTTACAGGAGGACATATCCACACAGATACCTGTGCAGGTTGTGAAAAGCCCTGGACATGTTTCTTAATTAGAATTTAGCATGAAATCATCTGTATTCATTTTTACCATGGCCTTTCTGTGCTTGTTTACTTTAATTATCAATCAATGGTCATTATGGCACCTGTCAAACACATTTTAAAGTGTTTTTCTTACATTAAGGGGCGAATTCCGATGTCCGAAATGTAACCGACTGACCTACTGTCGTCTGTTATGGACCTGCAAGTACGATGCACCCAAACCCAGTTCAGTCGCACTTGTATACTTCACAATGGGAGTATGCATTCCGAACAAAATGCATGCTCGTATTGTTAAATGCAGAGGTACAGTTCATCCCTGCACCTGATGGCAGGCACCCCAAGGTGCCTGCCACAGGGTGCAGAGATCAACAGAGGAGCACCATAGGTGCCCCACAGGCCACCATTTGGCAGCCTCGCACTCATTGGGGCCCTACTGGGGGCCCTCAAAGACAGTTTACGACTGCCTTTTCGTGCCAGAAAGACCGGCACGAAAAGGCAGTGGGAAACTGCCATCGTACTGCCTCGTGGGAAAGAGGCGGCCGGGTGAGTACTGAAGGGTTTCCAGATGGCAGACAGGCTCTCCGAGCCCGCCGTAAGCCATCCGGAAATCTGAGTCGAATTACTTTTTGACTGAGCCCATCAGAATTGCTTGGTTGGAAAGGAATCCAACAGTGCAAGTGATGAGAAATACCCTTAGAATGCAAGGTGTAGAAGGTGTGAGACTTGAGCCAACAAGCCTTATCAAGGAGAGATGGAGAATCTTGTTGAGACAGTATGGAAGGGAGTGATAGTGATGGCAAAACACATTTGTGGTTTGAAAATAAAGCAGTAAGGGGAGGATGGAAGTGAAGTAATAAAGGATGTGTGTGATGGAACTGAAAGGTCATCTGAAGTCCTTATGAATGCTCTGAAAGTGGCATCTGGAGCTGAAATTGGAGCAATAGTTGTTGACAGTATCGTTTAGAGAACAACATTTGTCAAACAAACAGACAATGTGTGGTCAATGGTTCTGCCAATACACATTTCCCCATTAAGCAATAGTCCACCTTTTGAGCAGATTATGTGTACAACTCCAAGTTGTAAAATATGTGGGTTGAAATGTTGATGAAAGTTGGGAAAGACCTGGAAGTGACATCGCTGGGGGAATATGCGCTGGAGTCAGAGGTTGTAATAAAGAATAATCTACTTTCATGCATACTACAGAATAAACGTCTTCTGTAGATGGCTGCAATGTGTATGGATATTGCCACAAATTAGCTCAATGCATTTCTTACCAGGGCATTGTAAATTGGGCACTTATATTTTCGTGTAATAGATCCCAGAGCCTTGTTCATTGGACTGCTTCTCAAAGGATTGATCAATGACTGTTTATTAATTTAACTCACTAACAAGCAAGCCAATGTTATAACCAATCACTGTTTAATGTACTTCTGTGTCAGACAGGGTAGATGGCGCGGAACTACTTCATGTGTGGTCGTGAAGCTGTTTTGATGGCAACAGTATTTACACATCGCAAGTCACAAAAACAAACTGAGGGGAAAAATGCACTGTTGCTCCAGACACAGAGATATCATAATGACAGTTTGTTTATACTGTCCAGGTTATGACAGATTAATTCTCACCAAGTTAACATACTGTTGTCCAGGGTACAGGAGACAGCACAGCATGAGCTGTTTCCGCAGTTTTTACGGATCTGTTTATTTGTAGTATATATATATTTAGCATGACGTAGCCTGAGAGCAGTGGCATGCTTTAAATAAAATATAACAATATTTCCATTTATATCTATAAAAATATGAGATAGTGAAACATACATCTGTTGCAGCATCGGGAACCAGGGTCACAGACTGCATCCCCCAGGCTCCCCTTCCATTGCCACGCCCATGCAGCATCACTGACTTGCCCGGAGGCGCATTAAGTTCAACATGAGCCCCCGTTATGCAGGACACACCCAGGCCATGCACGGCTAAGGGCGGGCCCATCCGCGGCCGTCATAGCCTGGAAGAGACTGGGCTGGACCACCCCCATGACATCTCATCTCAGAGGTTCATGTCTCAATATTCATGACATCTACGACAAGGAAAAAGGTTCTGTGCTAAGATAGCGCCACTTTGGATAACTATTAGTCCCCCCTGTGGGTTACTTGTTGGCTGAGTTTCCGCTTTCTTCCTTGCTGTCAACCTGAATTGCAATGGGGAAGCAAAAAGTTTCTGATGGAGGATCGAGGAAAGTTTGTAAAAAGAAGGCGAAGAAGAAAGCCCTGACCCTAAGCATAGGTGCGGGGGAGGGGTATTAGATTCTATAGACAGCTTATTATCGGAATGCGAGGGTCTTCTTGATCCAACCTCCATTAATACTTCATCTAAGTACACCAAGTCACAGATACCTAGAAGCCCTTGGTATACTGGCTGTATACCAGCTATGTTTAAAAGGGCAGTTAGCAGGAATCGGGAACTTGCCGCTCCAAACGTACCACCCAAGAGACCTGTAAGCGGGGACATCGCAGAGCAATAGACCATGGCGAATCTGCCTGTTTTTCCTAGTAGCAATAGCTTTTCGCCTCTGTAAGGGCATGTAGAACCACCAGTTACCCCTACCAGCCCAGGAAGTGAAGTGCAAAACGAGGGTACAGAGGCTAGTATAAGCCACACAAGGGATTTCCAATCTGTAGTACGCCTAGTCTTGCACTCAAATAGTCTAGACACAAATAGCAGAGACAGCCAACCAAACCACACAAATGCCATGTTAATTGAGGCACCCTCTCAAAGATTACTAACCCTGCAAATAATAGATCTAGTGCAGGAAATTAGAGCTTTTAAAGTAACTGTTGGCACCTCTCGGATTCTCTAAGCAAGGTACTTATAGACGTGCAACATGTAAAAAAACAATTAGGATCCATCCAAATTGCATAGCTAACAACCAAGGGGTGAGGGGGGGTGGACCACGTAAGACAGCTATCTGGGGGTACCACAAGACATTGCATGAGCCGAGTAGGTAGAGAAAACGTAACTATGTGTGCTAAAGTTGATCCCCCTGATCCTAGACAATCTAGTGGGGTAGCTCAAAATAGGGTAGGCCTCCAACAATCTGTTAAACCTATTGGGGCCCTTGCCTGCCCATTAGGTCCCGTTTATCATCAGTCAAATACGACTCTAGCTTCGCAAACTGCCGTTCGGACCACAGACATGAGACGAGTAGTACACTTGACAAGTGTACCAAGGCTCCCACCCAGTCTTTCCAAAGAGGATGAAGGATCCCTAATGAATAAGTGCATTCATTGGATCCAGAAGGTGAGAGGGTGCCAGTCTGTAATAAAGGATGACAGTATGGGGGCTAAAAGATTCTCTCATCTGGGTGCCGGCCTTGATGTTATTGCACTCAGTGGCGGCTGGTGACATTTAAAAGTGGTGTGGCGTAAAATGAATTTCATAGTGCACCATAGCGAGAGTTGGGGGGGATTCTCCCAGGCAAAAATTCTGAAAAAAGAGTGTACAAATAGTGCATTTTCAAGCAAATTTGAGAAAGCAGGAAATGTAATAAAGCAATTGTGAAAGTGAAGTTATTACATGAATAAAGAGATGTCATATAACATAGGTAGCTGCTTATTCAGAATACTGACAAAAGCAGTGACTCGCTGACCTATTTACATCATGTGCATTTTGTGATCTGCATCAGGTACATGTTCTTTGCAGCAGGCACATTAACCTTCTGCGCTACCTTTTCATGAGTTAAAACTTCCACTAGACAAAACTCTGATCTCTCTCTCTCTCTAGGAAGAGCATTAATCACCAGCGTTATCATGACATTTTTATTGTTCTGAAAATTGACAGCAACCAGTGGTAACAAGTGCTCTTAGAACCATAATATACTTGCAACTCCATTCAAATTACGCACTAGACATGAAAGAGAGCAATATGCTGCCTAAATAAAAAGTAACAACATCCTGGAAAAAGCAAAGTAAAGCATGTGAAATGTAAGCAGGAAAAACATGGTTACCAATCCACTCATCAATCAGTCATTGCAGTACGTACCCCAGGATTGGTGCACTTCCCACCCCGGAAAACAATGCTGTTCAAAAAAAGACTAGTAAACAAAAGGTTTGCTTCACTGGCAAACTCTGCGAAGCAGCGCTAATATGTTTGGGTGTGAATAATATAAATCTAGCCACTTTCTGAACACTCTGACTTGCTTTAATTTATTTTTCATACTTTTAAACTTTTATTCCCAAATATGATAACTTTTCTTCAGAATTAAAGTGTATTTAATTAACATGTGGAAATGTTCCACCCGGTACAATGAATTATATCACTGCATTTGGGAGTCATTCCTTATGTTTGCATCTAAGGTAAGGATGTACTTTTCGTACAAACGCTCATTAACCAAGTTTTAAGCAGATACCAGGCGTCATTTTTGCAAAAATACTGGTTATACACTGCGGAAGGGCGGGTATGCAATTAAAAAATGTTGCTCACTCTCAATATTAAGAGTCCGTTATATCTCAGATGGCACGAAAGAGGCCTTCCCCAGCTCACACAGAGTACACCACGTTCAGATTGCCACACGTGGTCGCAGGCCTGGGGCTGAGCCTCACACTCTCTCAGGTTTCATTTCCTTTACAGTAAACGCCTGGGTAGGCTTGTTCCAGTCAATAGCTCTTCACTAACCATGAAGCCATGAAGCCAGAAGCAGTTTCTGCAATAACCCGGCTTGATTCAGCTGCGCGTTAAACCAGGATGCAGAGTGAGAGCCGCATGATGAACATGGCGTAAACCATGCTTTACTAAATATTCACTGATTTACATTCGACGGACTCAGTACTGACACCCGCACTTTGGGGCCGATTAGGATCGCGGACGGACTTGCGTCCGTCCGCGATCACTGAGGAGGAGGGGACGTCCGCATGGGCTGCGGAGTCCCCTCCTGTGCGATTAGGATGTGACCGCCACCCTGGCGGTCACATCCTCTATTTTTAACATTGCGGCGGGTGCGGCTTCAAGCTGCACCCGCGGCAATGTTAAAAATGCAGTCATTGCATTTGCATGCAGAAAGAGGCAGGCACCACGCGGTGCCTGCCGCTTTCTGCATACAAATGCAGGGGGGTACCATAGGTACCCCCAATGTGCACCCCCCACCCTCCCCCTTCACCTAGGGGGCCCGCAACGGTCCCCCGCAGTGAAGATCCGTATGCTTTTCCACAGTGGAAAACCCGCCGCGGAAAAGCATATTTGACAGCCCATCCTAATATGGCTGACGGTGTCTGAGAGACACCGTCACCATATTAAAGCTTTTCCGCCGCGGTTGTAAGCCAACTGCGGCGGAAAAGCTGCGGACGGAAACCAGGACCCACCAGCCATCCTAATGTGGCGGTGGGTCTTTGGTCAGTCCGCTGCGGTTTTTCCGCATCCTCTGGGCCGGCGTTGGCTTCCGCCGGCCCCGAGGATGCGGAAAAACCGCAATCCTAATCTGCCCCCTTGTCTCTACTTACGTGTCAGTATTTGTACAGTAGTTGTATTCCACCAGGATGAACATTTAACCAAAAAAATGCGACGAGGGAGACGGATCCGTAACAAAAGAGACGCACGCAAGATTTACACCAGACAGAGTGCAAGCCGAAGCCCTGAACATCCAAACAATATCCTAATAGCTCCTTGCATTTCCCGACACCCAGACTACTCTGCACTTCTCACCCTACCTATCACCTCCCTGTTCCTCAAGTGCCTAGAAATGGTCCCTGGTCTACAACTCTTCCAGCAACATTCCTCAGCAGTGCCTAGCACTGGGCTCACCACTGTTTGCTGCCCTCTTTTACCACCGCGTCCTACTGGAGTTGGCAGTCTCACTGTCCTCCTCTGATCTCCTTCTCCCACCTCACTAACTTCAGGAGTCGACTCAACACATGGCAGTTGGAGTAGTAGCTCCACCTCCTACAAGTGCCTGGATACCGCTCGGTGTGATTAGCGCTCTACCAATCTCAGATTGATTGTTGTTTGTTCACCACATAGTGCTCCACCCCATACCTGGACCACTGGCTTGCCACGAATGGGCCTAGATCTGCTCCCTCCACCTCACCAGAGACAAGCACATTACAGTCTGAGAATTAACTATGCAGGGCTAGGCTAGCGTACTAAAAATGCTACCATACGTCAACCTTAGATTAACAATGAGAGGCGGAGTCAGTCTTGCTCGGATGTCACCCTTTACCTGCACATTGGCGTCTGCAGCCTGTGCATAGACCCCCTCAGCTATCTTACCATCTGCTTTACTTTCATCATGGATACAAGAACTGGTAAATGTAAGGATTTATCTAACACAAGTTTATTGGTGACAATGAGGGAACCCTCAAAACGGTTCCTTACTTCTTTTTAGGCTGCGCCCATCTTTCATGATGATTTAGACTCCCCAGGCCTTCATTTTCTGTCACGGTAAGGCACTATACGGCCCACTGACTGAGTTCAGTGTATTGGCTAGGAACGGGATAGGCCACAGGCTCCTGACGGGAGCCAAACCTATGGCCGCAAGTTAAGCAAGGATCACTGCAGTGGCTGCTTTAACACACAGAGTCATTTTACTGCGTTAAGAAGGTCAGGGTGTCAAGAATCATGTGTACAAATGACAACACAGTTTACAGGTTAACAAAAACGAGACTGACGCTTGCACATTGGCAGGTAGTTAAATTCTCCATAAATGGCTGATGGGCGGGTTATTTACAATGTCTGTTTCAATTAGAATTTGTGACAAATCCCCGAGCTCCAAGAGCAGACGGGCATTTCAGAAGTTCTAATTTTGCAGTCAGACCAACTCCCGGCGCGTCTTCTCTCTCATCTGCCTCTCCGCCACCCTCCCCGTCTCACCCTCATCTCACATGTTCTCTCTCACCATTCTCCTTTCTCCCGCCTAATCCTTTTTTAGGTCTCGTAGAGAGACCTATTACTGTTAAACCAGAAAATTACCTAACCAGGCGGATTTCTAACAGTTCACGTGAATCACGTGACCTAACAAGCACGAGCATTTCCCCACATGAAAGGCATCAGGCTCCCTCCCCTAATTATTCACTTCACTTTTCACGGCCGCAGGCCGTGACTCGCATTTCTAATCCCCCTGCATCAGCCTCCCACAGGCTTCCCTCCCCATGACTTCAAAGGCTCCCCCCAGCGTGCGCTCGGCCGGCCTCACACCCCATCACCATATGCTTGTTCCCTCCCACTCGCTCGCTCCCCCGCCACCCCCACCAGGCTCTTGAAGCGCGGCACTCCGCAGGTCAACCTGTACCATCACTACCAACTCTCCAACATGTAATGTGGTAACTACTCTTTCTCCACGTCAGTAATTCAAAAGAATACCATCGTAGATTGTTTTTCCATACCAATTTCAGTTGAAGCGCATCATGTCGGCTGCCGGGCGCTCCCCCCTCCCCCTTCGCATTAAAGTCTCCTTCACTAAAGGAAGGGGTGCTGTGCGGAACCAGTGAACCAATTCTGCCCCCCTCGTTAGACCCACTAGCTGCACACCTCTCACTTTGCTCTTGGAGATGCCGCCCACTTTTAAATTACTTTAACCAGCTCATCATTCTGAATGTTTCACAGACTTGAAATAACCAATATCTACAAGATGGCTGCCCCCCCACCACCAAAGCGTTTGCCAGATGTGAGCTACTATACCCCCGCCCAAACTCATGCTATACAACACAACACCCTGCCTCGGTCTCGATTTAATTATCCCACTCATCCAGAAGGGACAAAGACGCAGGGCTCACTCAAACCCCACTCCATATGCTGGTTCCCTCCCACTCGCTCGCTCCCCTGCACCCCCGACCCCCACCCGCCTCGCACACCAGCAGAGCTCCCCGCCATCTGCTGCTTTTTTTTATTACACTCTCTTCCTGCAAAACGTTAACTAGACCGTGCAATCGGTCTCTTTTTATGACATTTGCATTCATCCACGTGCTGACATGATTCTGAAATATTCTTGTTCTTAAGAGCTTTATGCTGTGCTATAAAAAACTTCTGAGTTTACAAAAAAGGAGGGTTTTTTTGTCGGGAGGGATGCATTTTATGTCCAAAGCAATTTTAAAGATGAGCCGCTCCCCTTGTCGGCTGCACCTCAGCATTACCAGGTACATAAGCCGCAGTCCCGGCGCCCCCACTGACTCTCTGAATAGCGGCAAATTTCACTGAATTAATTCTGTGTAATGACAAACCGGTGATCTCAGAGGCCACCGGTTTATTTGAGACAATCAAGGACATACTTTGAAATGTGAACACACAAACACGTGTGAAAGCTGAAGCGGACAAAACATGATCTTTTCCTGCTGGATTTTTTTTTGTGTGGCAGATCAAAAGTGCAAACACGCGAAACACAGCCTG
The DNA here is from genome assembly GCF_964263255.1 of Lissotriton vulgaris. Taxonomy (NCBI): domain Eukaryota; kingdom Metazoa; phylum Chordata; class Amphibia; order Caudata; family Salamandridae; genus Lissotriton; species Lissotriton vulgaris. The sequence goes on from NC_141698.1 coordinate 264,057,061, forward strand.
GCCAACTGGCAAACAAATGCGCATCGATTTCCGATTAGCAGAACACAGTCACAGTGGATAGAAGCGGATGTGCCTAAAGAGATGTAATGGTCACCCTGGGACTCCATATCGATCCCAGTGGCTTCATTTCCTCTTAGAATTTTGTTTTTCCTTCCGTAGTATGACCACATGCAGGTCTCCCCCCACACACCCTCTCACAGTCACACACCCTCACCCTCACACCCCCACCCCCTCACACCCCCTCACACACCCACACTCCCTCACCCCCTCACACATCCCCTTTCACCCTCACCCTCACACCCCCCTCACCCTCACACCCCCCTCACCCTCACATCCCCTCACCCTCACCCCCCCCGACCATCACACCCCCTCACCCGCACACACCCTCACCCTCACACACCCTCACTTACCCTCACACCCTCACCCTCCCAACCCTCTCACCCTCACACACCATCACACCCTCACCCTCACCCTCACACCCCCTCACACACCCTCACTCACCCTCACTCACCCTCACTCACTCCCCTTCATACACCCTCATCAGCATAGCATAACAAAACATAGCATGGCATAACAAAAAAAGCATAGGATACACAACCTCTCACCCTCACTCTCTCTCTAACACACTCACCCTCACTCACTCACCCTCACTCACCCACCCACCTTCACCCACCCACCCTCACTCACCCACCGTCACTCACCCACCCTCACTCACCCACCCACCCTCACTCACCAACCCACCCTCACTCACCCTCACTCACCCTCACCAGCATAGCATAACAAAACATAGCATAGCATAACAAAAAAAAGCATAGGATAGGAAAACATTACATAGCATAACAAAGCATAGCATAACAAAACACAACAAAACATACCATAACTTAACGAAACATAGCATAACAAAACAAAGCATAGCAAAACAAAACATAGAATAGTATAACAAAGCATAGCATAGCAATACAAAACATAGCAAAACACAACAAAGCATAGAATAACAAAACATAGCATAACAAAACATAGCATAACAAAACATAGCAAAACAAAACATAGCAAAACACAACAAACCATAGCATATATAACAAAACATAGCATAGCATAGCATAGCATAGCATAACAAAACACAACAAAGCATAGCATAGCATAACAAAACTCAACATAGCATAGCATAACAAAACAAAACATAGGATATCAAAACAAAACATAGCATAGCATACAGCATCACTCAGCACCACCACAGCATCACTCAGTGGCACCACAACATCACTGAGTTCCACCACAGCATCAATCTGTGCAACCATTCAACAACAACTGGTTCAAATATGTTATCTCAATGTTTCAAGCTTTATTACAAATGTAACAAAAAGATGTTAATATTAGACATATGTTCTTGGATTTTCGTCCCAATAAAATACACTGAACATAATCTTCACAAATGTTATTTACAAAAGTTTAAGCTATTGCCATTATAAATTACAATAACATTTTTTTAAGTATTAATTATTTAAAAAAATAAAAAACCATTGTTATTTTGTAATATCAATACATGTAAGTCACGTAAATACAACACATATTGCATTACAAATGCTATAGGTGTCACATTTGCGAAAGTTATAACTATTGGCATGGTAAATGACAAAGCTATTAATTTCGCTATTTTCAAAAACAAAACCTAAAAAAAATGTGTAATTTACAAGACCAATAGCTCAAACTTTCCTAATACGAGACCTATTGCATTGCAAATGCTTGTTCTTCCTCCTGCCCTCTGCTTGCACCCCTCCCCCCGCTCCACTCGGAGGCCAGGTGACAGATCTGAGATTCTCATGAAGGCCTTACCCTCTTGCTCTGCTCACTGCTCCTTCCTGAGCTTGCCCCTGCTCGGCTTCTCCCAGTCTCAGTCAGTCTCTTGTGTGGACCAGCACCGATCCCTGGGTTTACTGTGGCATGACTACATGGATGTTTCCTACCCGGAAACAAACAGCTCTCTCTGCTCCTCGCCAGGGCTAGAGTCAAACCCTTCTGCTCATCAATCCCAGTATAGCTCATTACTGCTCGCCAGTCTTTCCCAGAAAAGGTTCTTGTCTATAGCTAGGCCCTGTGACCAGGATGCAGAGTGATAGCCGGCCCTAGGGATAGACCTGCGCACGATGGACATGCCACAGCGTAAACCATGCTATATTATACTAAATATTCACTACCTTCGACGGACTCAGTACTGACCTCATTGTTGGAAACTGCAGTAGTGCAGTCTATGCAGGAAAAAAATCGCAACGTCACAGGAAGGTCGCACTGAGGACACGAGGTGTATTGTGTGTGCGGCACCGCGCGGTCTGCTGCGAGTGTGACAACGTCACAACGAAATGGCCAATCACCTTCTGCATTGCTGCACAGTGATTGGACATACGTTTCCAAGTGCCACCTACGCAAGGCACCCAATGCCGATTATGTCAGCCTCAGTCTGCGCAGTGAACGCTTGCCTCGGCCAATCCAGACACTGCTCCAGCAGTGCCTGGATTTACTTGGGCAGGGATACACCCCTGCCCATTAGGAGAACGGGGGCTGCGGCATGAAGCAACCCTCAGTGTCCTAATGTGCAGGCTAGTGCGCATGTTCGGGCTGGTATACAGTCATAATATCGAGTAAAAAATATAGAATGGGCAAAATATCGAGTAAAAAATATAGAATAGGCAAAATATCGAATGGACAGAATATAGACTACAAAAATATTGAACGGAATAGCAGTAATATCGAATCCAAAATATAGAAAGGACACAATATCGAATGGACAGAATATAGACAACAAAAATATCAAATTTGAGGTAAGTAAGTTAATATCGAATTTTTAATAATATCGAATTTTTTAAAGTGTGTTTTTATGTTAGTATATGTGTGAAAAGTTTATATTAATTGTATAATTTTTTTTAAGTAATTAATTTAATGTTATTTAATTTTTGCATTATATAATTCTGTAGCGGGTTGTGGGTTTATAGGGGAATAGGGTAGGAAGTAATTTAATTGTAATTAACTAAATATTTTAATTTATTTATTGGTATTTATTTTGAAATAAATGTTAATTAATTTTTAATTGGTAATTAATTAAAATATAATTGGTTATTTAATTGTATTAATTAATTAAATGATAATTATGGTAATTTTATTAATTTATTTTCTGTAGCGGGTTGTTAGTTTAGAGGGGAATTGGGTAGGAAGTAATTTAAATGTAATTAATTAAAAAAAACATTTTTTATTGGTATTTTATTTTGAATTAATTGTTAATTATTGTTCTATTGTTAATTAATTAATTGTTAATTAGTAATTAATTTGTATTAATAGGTCATTATTTTTAAGTAATTAAATTTTTATTTTTATTTTTAATTGTTTAATTTTTATATTATATTAAATTGGTAATTACTTTTAATGAATTTGTAATTGGTATTTATATTTAATTGATTTTTATTTATATATGAAGTATTTACTTTCCCTACTGTTGCACTCTTTGAAGTGGGAATAGTAATGTTTACCCTCCCGCTATCCAACGCTTTCCCTATTGTTGCACTCCCTGGAGTGGGAATAGTAATTTTTACCCCTAAGCTATCCAACGCTTTCCCTACTGTTGCACTCCCTGGAGTGGGAATAGTAATTTTAACCTTCCCGCTATCCAATGCTTTACCTACTGTTGCACTCACTGGAGTGGGAACAGTAATTTTTACCCCTACGCTATCCAACGCTTTCCCTACTGTTGCACTTTCTGGAGTGGGAATAGTCATTTTTACCTTCCCGCTATCCAACGCTTTCCCTACTGTTGCACTCACTGGAGTGGGAATAGTATTTTTACCCCTACGCTATCCAACGCTTTCCCTAATGTTGCACTCTCTGGAGTGGGAATAGTCATTTTTACCCTCCCGCTATCCAACGCTTTCCCTGCTGTTGCACTCACTGCAGTGGGAATAGTAATTTTTACCCCTACGCTATCCAACGCTCTCCCTACTGTTGCACTCTCTGAAGTGGGAATAGTAATTTTTACCCTCCCGCTCTCCAACGCTTTCCCTACTGTTGCAATCTCCGGAGTGAGAATAGTAATTTTTACCCCTACGCTATCCAAATTTTTCCCTACTGTTGCACTCTCTGGAGTGGGAATAGTAATTTTTAGCCTCCCGCTATCCAACGCTTTCCCTACTGTTGCACTCTCTGGAGTGGGAATAGTAATTTTAACCCTCCCGCTATCCAACGCTTTCCCTACTGTTGCACTATCTGGAGTGGGAATAGTAGTTTTTACCCCTACGCTATCCAACGCTTTCCCTACTGTTGGACTCCCTGGAGTGGGAATAGTTATTTTAACCCCCCCGCTATCCAACGCTTTCCCTACTTTTGCACTCACTGGAGTGGGAATAGTAATTTTTACCCCTACGCTATCCAACGCTTTCTCTACTGTTGCACTCACTGGAGTGGTAATAGTAAATGTTACCCTCCTGCTATCCTACGGTAAAAATATTGTATATTTTTTAATACTAATATTATGTTTATATATATATATGTATTAAAAAATTAAATTGTAGGTTTATTTATTTTTAACTTACATTGTTTATTTATTAATATATTTTTGTACTTACCTGTTTGGAGAAAGGAAGTCGATATTTTCGTATTCTATATTTTTTACTCGATATTTTGCTACGTCGATATTTATGTCATCGATATTATGACAGTGATCCGTTCGGGCTGGTTGCAAAAAAGGCCAGCACAAACCCAAACATGCGCACTATTGCTGCTGTGCTTCAATGCGTGTCAGTCAAATCCTGATGCTGCCGCAGCCCCACGCCCTTCAATCTCCTGATTGACTTGGGCGTTGCCCGGTGACCTGCCGGTGCCGGCCAGGAAATCGCGAGTTAGAAGTGGATTGATTTCACAGACGATGTTGGGGCCACGTGGTATTAGTGGGGCAACGCCCCAGCGCCCCCAATGGACGCACTGCCACTGATTGCACTTACACTATCACACCAAGACCTTTTTGAGAATCTGGTGGCCTTTGATATCCTTACCCAACACCTCACCAAAACCAATATTCGTCTTAAATATAATCCTCAGGAAACGGTTTTAAAGACAAATCTAGCCCACCCCATAACATCCAATATTGGTGCGTCACCTCTATGAGAGATAGATTGAAGGTCTTTCTCTCCCGCCATTGTTCGTACCCAGGTTACCAAGCCAACAGACATCAGTGAGTTTATTGTCCCCCACCCAGAAGTATAATCTGCCCTGAAGCCGAGATGTCTCACTAGTGCAAAGAGTGAGGTGGGTAGCACACCAGGGATCTTAGATCCTAGGGATAGGATGATATTAGATATACATCCAACATCACGTAGAATAGCGCTTTTATCAGCTGTGGTCTAAGGGTGTTTCCCCTGACTGGAACACCTTCATCAAAAGGTATGACACATGCGTTTTCCAGGAAACTTGGGTCAGTAGAACCACTTCGTCACCCAGGGTATTTAAACTATTATAATCCATCTATTCATGGTGGCCAAAGTCACCCTTCGGGGTGGGTTAAAAATATGGGTCCATCAGGACATAGGCCTTCAGATACAGGTACTCCAGACCGAGAGTAATGACATTCTTGCCATTCGGTTGGAGACTGGCCCCTATGGTAACATCAATATTTACAAAGTATATGCGAAAGGACATAGCGGGGCGGAGGTCTGAAAGTATATTGCCCTTAAGTGAACTCCCAGATAATCTTTCTTGGGCCACCTCTGTTGTTATAGCGTTATGGCGTGGAATTTAATTTGACCTTTGAGGCTTTTGACTGTGAGGAAAATGACCTGGCAATGGAGGAAGATGCGCAATGGTATTCCATGTCGGAAATATCTCCAATTTAAAGATGGACAGAAGTAGCTATTCAACTTAAAGCTATTTGTTTAGAAAAAAGCTTAAGGGCGGCCAATGCAGAACCATAACTGATAGGCAAGGGGCCGACACATTCAACAACGGCCACCAGTCAAGCCGCATTGACTATCTTTTAATTAGTTTAAAACTATGGCATACCCTTGAGGATATGGCAGTGCTGGACCGTGTGGAGAATGATCACAATACACTATGCTCAGCATTTGAATTCAAGGAATTATATGAAACAACACAAACCCATAATCCATTCACCACCAGTGATTTGCAAATCACTAATGATACGCAACAGCTTACATAGCCCATGATTTTAGGAAAACCGGATATATTGTCCACTATTGCCAGTGACGTAGAGAATATCCTAGCAGAGATGGAGGTTTACTTCCTTAATTCTCAGTCTCTTAAAGAAATAATATTGCTCCATTACATACTACTTGCTAAAATGCGTTCACATTTTCAGAGAGCTGCTAGGGCTAAGCAGAAGGGTTCTCAGTCACAGCACCACTGGTTTAATAAAGAGTGCAAGTGAGCTCGTAGATAATTGGGGGAGGCTATTAGATCAGGTGACTTGTCTAGAGTGCAAAACGCCAGGAACTGTTTTAAGAAGGCGATGGTAAATGCTACACAAAACCTGGGATGAGAACAGATGGCAGGATAAAAAATTAGCATGCACCAGGAACAATAGCCAATGCTTTTGAAACCTGGTAAAATGGGGTAGGGGAGTTTCATTGCCCCCTCAAAACCACATAGACCCTGATACCATGGTCAATCATTTTACCATAAAATATGCAAACGATGATGTAGAGGTTTGTGAGCCTTTCTTGACTCACTTTTATTTAATCGATAATGTATTTGACTTGGCAGAAGTAAGTGCTGCCTAAAGTGCCATCACAGGGGGGCAGGGCCAGGCATTGACAATAATCCTGCAGATATTTTTTGCTCGATAAGGCCAAACGGAGCAGGTATATAATGGTACTAGCAAATGCCATTGCCCGTGGCACTCCCATCCCGGATACCAGGCGGGGGCGGAGAACATTTCAGTACACCAAAAAAGGGGACAAGTCTTTGCCAGGAAATTATTGGCCTATAAGCCTTATTGATTGGTTCCCAAAGGTGGTAGCCCGACTTGTCCTGGCAAAAGCTCAAGAGTGGATAGACGACAATGACATCCTAACCCCGCTTTAGGCGGGTTTTCGGGCGCATATCAGTACCATAGACCAGGTCTTTCGATTCATTATAATATATTGGCGGACCCTAGTGCTTGGTAAGGGTAGCATATTTGCTGCTTTTGTCGACCTTAAGTCAGCTTTTGACCTGGCCTCACGTAACAACCTTTGGGTGGTGCTACAGAGGTTAGGGATGCCCACTGATCGGCTTTCCCTTATCGTCTGCCGACATGAGAAAAACTTTGCACAAATACATTGGCCAACACAGGGGAATAAAACAGACCCCTTTCCTGTTGATAAGAGAGTCCGTCAATGATGAGTAATGGCACCCACACTATTTTCTCTTTTTAATAATGGAGTTGCTAAATTTTTAAGTACCATCCCAACTGATGCACCGGTTTTAGCAGGCAAAAAGATTCCAATTGTAATGTTCGCAGATGACATGCTTACTATCTCAAAAACCCCTAGTGGGTTACAGGGTGCGCTGCGACGTTTTGAAGAATTCTTCTCTCTACGAGGCCTAAAAATCAACTCAGCAAAGACTAAGCTTATGACTTTTAACCAGCACACAGATCATTTGAGGGTAGCATTATTCTCAATGGGTTACCCCTTGAGCAGGTAGATGCATTTACCTATTTAGGTATCACCCTGCAGAAGAAAATGAGATGGAGGTGACACATTGGTCCCATGACATTGAAGCATCGTTAATTAGCTGGTGTCTTAAGTAATGAATTAAAAACATTCCTGACCAACCCTGTTAATCTGGTACTGCAGATTTATAACGCTAAGATAGTAGCTTAGTTTTGTACGGGGTAGAATAATGGGGCTTCATGAGAGTTACACAGTTAGCCATATCGGAGAATAGGTTTTTTTTTTAAACGTTTATTTTGAAAAGTTTAGTGCTGTACAACGATACATGGCATAGACCAGGCTGCATGGAAATGGCCGATTCAACTTCCAAATTATTTATTTTTTTGTAAATATCTTTTTATTGCAGCAAAACAGGTGATATAATCAAATCATTTGCAGCATTTCCACTGCTGTCCCTTATGTATATAAACCTCCATCCCATGTGTCACACAGCCATTAAGCTCACAACCCGGGGGTCGAGCGGCGCAGCAGAGGATAGTGTTCTGTGTTGGAGGATGCATCATGGTTCATCGACAACCAGTCAGTCGGGAAATTGCAGTGCCGCTTTTCAGTCCTAACAGACCCCCCCATGCGCAATGTCCAGTAGGATCAGTAGCCCCTCCACCCCTTTTCTGAACGATAACCCCCGTCTCACCCATTCCTCCCAACCCCTCCTGCTCCCCTCCCCTCGCCTAGAGCTACTCCCCCACTCCGAACCCTGTCCCCCACCCCCCAGACGTGCCAGTGTATCACCAGTGCGAGTTCACATGCATTCCGACCAAACCAGACCCGAGACAGACCATCAGGAGCAGTCAAGAAACAACAGACAGTCATCACATAAGAAGTAGGCGAACAAGGGAGGGAGTCTAGTCCACCATCTCTCCAGGTGGATGCGCTGCCGGAGCAGGGCTATGCGCCGGGGTGTCTTCCTCATCCAGGTCCAAAAGTGTGAGGTCTAAGACCAATCTCTCCCATGCCCTGGCCCTCTCCAGAGCCGCGTCATTGCCCACTCTAAGCGCAGCCTGCATACGGAGCTCTCCCTCACACCGGGCCCATTTGAGAAGCTCGGCCTTCCACCTCTCCACCGTGGGGCCCCTGTTTGCCTTCCATTGGGACGTGATGGCCCGCTTCGCTAGAAGTAGGCCTAGGTCCAGAAACTTGTTAGTGATCTTGTTCTTCGATGTGTGTGGGAACCAATGTAGGATGCAGTGTGCCAAGGTGGGTTGCACGTCCCTCTCCGTAACCTCCCTCAGAATATCCACTACCTCCCGCCAAAAGGGACCCAACTCGGGGCAGGACCAGAACATGTGTTGGAAATCAGCCAAGTCCGCCGGGCATCGCGGGCAGGCCGCCGGATGGGCTGGGAAATATTTATGTAATTTGTCCGGGGTCAGGTAGGCCCTATGCAGGACATAAAAGTGCACCAGCTGGAACCTAGCATTACGCGTTCCGTTTCGGGTCCGCTCCACTATGCCAGACCACGCCTCTTCAGGGATCTCTGCCGCCAGGTCAGCCTCCCATTTCTCCTTCAGAGTCAGCAGCGGGGCGACAGTCTTCAAGACCATGCGCCTATATAGGCACGTGACTGCTTTAACCGTCCCTGCCATCATTACCACGTACTGGCAGCCCAGGGACAGTGGTGGTTCCGTCATGCCCGTCCTCCAGTACTTTCGGATCGCCGTCGTTAGCGCCACGTGAAGGAGGAAGTCCCCCCCCGCCAGCTCAAAGCGGTCTCTTAGGTGGTCAAAAGGCAGTAGCACCCCGTTCTCATATAGGTCCCCCATGAACGTCAGCCCCTGCAGCTCCCAGCTTTCCAGACCGTGCCACGAGCCCTCATGTGGTAGTGCCCCGCACAGCTTGAGCGGGATCTCAGGCGCATATGGGATCGCGACCCGGCCCCTCCGGCGATATCTATTCCATCATTTCCGGGCCGTCTCAAATTCCTGAGTGAGGTGGAAATCTCCCACCGGGAGCCCCAGGACAATCCGGGATAACACCTGAACCGGGCCCGCCAGTTCCCCGGATCCGTCCTCTCCTCTCCTGGCTCTCGCGACCCATTGCGTCAGCCATTGGAGCTGCGCCGCCAGGTAGTATAATTCGTAGTCCGGCACTGCAAGCCCTCCATCTGCTCTGGGGCAGAGAAGTGTGGTGTGTGCCACCCTGCGTCTGCCCACCCCCCACAGGAAGCCGATTGCTATCGACCGCAGACGCCGGAAGTAGCTCGCCGGAATCCAGATCGGGAGGGTCCTGAAGAAATAAAGCAGCCGCGGCAGGGTCACCATCTTGAGGAGTGCCACTCTCCCCATTAGCGACAATGGGAGCGTGCTCCAGAAGTCGAAGTTCGCTTTGGTGTGTCTAATTGCCGTCCCAATATTTCCCTCAAGGATATCTACCTTGTCATGGAAGATCGAGGTCCCTAGATAGCGCAGGCTCCTCTCCTCCCACGTCACCCCCTCCGTGGACTGTGGACAAAGCCTCCCCGGGCGGGCCGGGAACAGGTAGGACTTCGTCCAGTTCACCCGGAGGCCCGACACTCTGCTCAGTGATTGTATGAAGGACTTAGCTCCACGCAGGGAGTCAGCCGAGTCCGCCAGGAACATCAGCAGGTCACCCGCATATAATGCGATATGATGCACCTGTCCATGGACATCCAGCCCCCGATACTCCCGACCAAGGCGGGCTCGCGCCGTGAGAGGTTCAACGGCTATGGCGAACAATAAGGGGGAAAGAGGACACCCCTGTCGGGTGCCCCTGCCCACCACACACATCTCAGAGATAACTCTCCCAGTTCGGACCCTCGCCGCCGCATCCCGGTAGAGCAGTGCCGTCCAATCCACAAAGTCCTCGCCCAGGCCCAGCGTGCGCATGACATGGCAGAGATAAGGCCTTTCCAGGCTGTCAAAGGCCTTCTCCATGTCAACTGCAAACACCGCCGCCTCAGCGCCGTCATAGGTGTCAGCCTCCAGTATATGCAGGAGCCGCCGTACGTTAAGTGCCGTGTTGCGGGCCGGGATAAAGCCGGACTGGTCCGCGTGGATCAACATGGGCATATGGGGGAGCAAACGCGTCTCCAGGATTTTACTCAAGATCTTATAGTCCAAGTTGAGCATGGACAGTGGGCGATACGCTGTCCTGTCCCAGGGCTGCTTGCCCGGTTTTAATAGGGGGACGATAAGCGCTTCACCAGTGGTCACCGGTAGGCTGCCCAGTCGCTTCGCCTCGTTGTAGAGCCACGTCAGCCGGGGCGCAAGGAGGTCGACGTAGGTGAGATAAAATTCCGTCGGGAGCCCGTCGGAGCCCGGATTTCTTCCTCGCCATACCCTTGATGGCAACTCTCACCTCTCTCTCCTCAATTTTGCTTCCGAGCAGCTTTGCGTCTTCCTCCCCCAGCTCCGGCAAACCTAGTCCCCCCGTGAAGCCCTGGAATTCTTCCTCTGACGGTAAGACCCTGCTGTGGTAAAGTTCCGTGTAGTAATCATGGAATAACTCATTAATCCCTTGTTGGTCAAACCGCTCCAATCCCGAGTGATCTTTGAGCTCAAGGATAACCGAGCTCCGGCGAGCCGGATTGGCCAGCCAGGCCAAAAGTGCTCCCGACTTATCACGCTCCGAGTGCGCACGTGTGAGGTAGGCCTTGTAGTCGAAGCACCTGAGGCGCTCCACTGTCGCCGCCACTACTTCCCGCGCCTCGAGTAGTGCCTCATGTGTGTCTGGGCGCTCCGGCCTCGCCCTCTCCAGCTCCCGTAGCTTCTCGTCTCCCTTTGTGATGTCCTCTAGCAAGGTCCTCCTAACCCCCGACGCCATCGGAATGCATTGTCCCCGCACAACTGATTTGAAGGCGTCCCACTCAGTCGCGGCTGAACCTGCGGTGCCCGCATTGACCTGAAAATACCCCTCGATTTCCGAGGCTATTGAGGTGCGGAAGAGCTGGTCGTCTAGCGCCTCTGGGCGCAACTTCCAGGCAGGGATTCGAGGGCGGCACTGTGACCAGCGCAGCTGCACAAGTAGCGGGTTATGATCGGAGATCGTGCGCGTGAGATACTCACTGTGGCATACCTCTGCATGCACATCCTGGGAGCACAGGAAGGCATTTATGTGAACGTGTAACTCATGGAGAGCAGAAAAAAACGAATAGTACCTGTCCGATGGATGGTTGGCCCTCCACGAGTCGACCAGACCCCAATGGCGTTGCCAGGTAGAGCGCGCAGGTGCCAGTTTGCCAGCTGGTGCATTAGGTAGGGGGGGGTTGCGATCTGTCCAGGGCAGTGTCAGCCACACTATTGAAGTCCCCGCCAAGGAGCAAGGGCTCCACTAAGAATGGGGCCAGCTTGTTAGACAACAAGGAGAGAAATGCAGGCTGGTCTACGTTCGGGGCGTACAGACAACCCAAGGTAAGGTCCCTCCCATCCAGTTTGCCTCGCACCATGACATACCTCCCCTCTGGATCAACCAACTGTTGTGTGCACTGAAAAGGAACACGCGCCCGTACCCAAATGGCCACCCCCCTAGCATATGTGGAGTAGCCATTGTGGTAGACCTGCCCCCGCCATCGCCGCTGTAGCGCCTTCCCCTCCTTCGCTAGTAGGTGTGTTTCCTGGAGGAAGGCGAAGTGAATGCCCCGTCTGACTAAATAGGAGTAGATCTTGTGGCGTCTGTGCATTGTGTGCATCCCTCTTACGTTCCACGTGAGACATTTGTAGCCTATGTCGGGTCCTATTGCAGAGTCCATCGCGCTTCATCCACACTCTCAGCGACCCCCCTGGCATGCCAGGGTCCCACCCCCATCCCCCCCCAACCTGATCAATTAAACTCCCCCAACTCCCACACCCCAGGACAGACAACCAACTTGGAAACCCCATCCAAACTCAAGTAGTGAAAGTGTATCTCAATGGACTAGGGCTAGGGTGGCCAGGACGCCGACCCAAACAGGTCCGAAGCCCCCCGCCCCCGCCCCTGCCCCTGCCCCCCTCGAACATTCAGGAGAAGCCCCCTCAGCTCGTCACCCCCCCCCCACAGCTCAGTGAGAAGTCCCGGGAGGCACCCACACCTCACCGCACAGCGTCCGAAGGCAGCCTCACCCACAACCCAGTACCTTTTAAATGTGTCCAGTGTCCTGCTGTGCACCTCAGCCAAGGATTCCGTCCGCCGTTTGGGGGGTCACCACCGGCAGGTCCATCTCCGAAAGATCGTGCCCACTACTGGATCCAGGGCTGGGAGCACTGACCTTCGAGTGCTCCGATGCGCTACTGGAGGGACTGGGGTCTCCCTGGCTGATGGCCACCACCGCTAGCACCGCCTTAGCTCGTTCTTGCTGCCATCCCGACGGGGAACCAGACCTCCGCATCGGCGTCGTCTCAGTAGAGCGCCTCCCAGGCGAGGCCTCCGGAGGGGCATCCGCGCCCGACTGCCCCCTGGCGTCTAACCAGCTCCAAGCCTCCTGCGGTGTGAGGAAGAAAAGGGAGTGACCTCCAGCGATGACCCTCAGCCGAGCCGGGTATCAACATTGCGTAGGGCAGCTGCAGCGATCTCAGTTTCCGCTTGACCGCCAGGAAAGAGGCCCTTTGTTTCTGTACGTCTCTGGTGAAGTCCGGGAACACCATGACCTTGCTATTGTCAATTCTCAGGTCCGGTAGGTCCCTGGTCCTCCGGAGGATGTGGTCTCTATCTCGGAAGTGCAGGAGGCGCAGCACTATCGGCCGCGGCGGTCCCCCCGGCTTGGGAGGGCGTGCCGGGACTCTGTGGGCTCGCTCTAGTGCAAAGAACGGGAAAAGTCCTTCTGGAGCCACCTCAGTACGCAGCCACTGCTCCAGGTAGGAGACCGCATCCTGGCCCTCTACTTTCTCTGGGACCCCCACAAGTCGGAGGTTGTTGCGCCTGGCGCGCCCTTCACTGTCCTCGGCCCTGAGCTCCAGCACCCGGACCGTCTGCGCCACCTCCGCCAATGATGCTCTCAGGGTAGCCACTTCCCCCGGTAATTCCTTCAGGGTTACCTCCGAGGTCGCCACTCGCTCCTTCAGCTTCCTGTGGTCGTCCTTCAACAAGGTCAAGTCCGAACCAATGGTGTCTATCCGCTTTTCTAGAGCTTCCCGGGACGCCACTATCGCCTGCATGATGTCTCCCAAGGACGGATCTCGTGAGTGGGTCGAGCTTCCTGCCCCCGACGACGGTGCATCTTCCTCCACGAGATGGCCCGGGTCATCCAACTTCAGTGCGTCGAAGCCCTTCTTTCTGCCTCCTCGCACCATGCTGCCGGGTAGCAGGACGTGTGCGCCCCTGCGGTGGTCACCAGTAGATCAAGGCACTCCCGAACTCCCCTCCGGTCCCACCTCAGCCGTTCAGCACTTCTGCGTCCCCGGGCCCTTGCCAGACGGGCTCCAGACCATCAGCTATCTCAGGGAGCAGGCCCACTCCACCAGGGCGGCGGGGCAACAGGGCCCCCCGCACCAGTCGCCAGCCGAGACCTCCCCCACCGGGTCGGTGTCGCGCCTCTGTGCGCCAGGCCTCTGGTAGCTTCTGGCGCACTGGTACCCTCGTCAGGAAGCAGTCTCTCACCACTGTCAGCCCGAGTGTTTCTCCGGTGGCCACCAGTGGGTCAAGGTCCGCTCGAACTCTTCCCTGGTTCCGCCTCAGTCGCCCGGTCCTTTTCGTCACCGGGCCCCCATCAGACGGGGCGCCAGTCCATTGATCAGCTCAGGGAACAGGGGTCCCCCGCCCCATCGTCTGGCGAGGTCTCTCCCTCCTGGGTGCCACAATATATATTCGTGCCTCCGGGCGCCAGGTCCAATGTAGCTGCTAGTGCACGAGCGCCCCGGCCAGGGAGCGGCCCTCTCCGCTTTCAGTCCGGATGTCTCCCTGGGGTGGGCGGTAGGTCCCTCCGCTTTGGCTCGCCGCGCCGCTTAAGCCCGCTCACCTCTGGTCTGCTGGCGCGCGAGTGCCCCTGAGCCTGGATCAGCCCCTCCCTTCCTTCAGCCCGGGTGTCTTTCTGGGCGAGTGACATGTCCCACCGCAACTGCGGGCTTTCCACTGAGGTCCGTTCGCCGCCAGTCCGCCGGTTATGCAGGCGCCCCGCCTCCCAGGGCGGGGGGGGACACCAGGGCTATCCTCACCGCGGTGGGGCAGGATCGCCACACCACGAGGCCTCCGGTCCCACCCGTGCCGCGGTTTCAGGCGGTGTCACCCACCTCCTTCAGCTCCGAGGGACCTCCGCCGCCGTGTGTGCGATCCCCTCAGCTTCCCTGGGCTCCTCGCCATTGTCAGCTCGTCGGCGCCAGGCAGATTAGGCAGGGACAGCGGCCGCCATTTTGAGCGCCCGTTACTCCGGTCACCTCGCCTCGCGAACAAAGTTCTCCGCAGGCAATTGCCGGGGCTCCCGGTCCTCCAGGGTCACTCCTTGTACTCTCGGGCCCCTCCCATGCGTTTCTAGGGGGTCGGGGTCCGAGCCGGGGTGCAGGATATGCTGTGGTGCGAGGCGGGCGCGGGGGAGCTCCGGAGTCCCGCTTCCACCTACATCGGCGTTCAAGCCACGCCCCCTTCAACTTCCAAATTATGCATGCAGTAGCAACGAGCTAACCCCTCCCTCCCCCGCCCCCTGATACTGCCCTCCCCTCCCCCCAGAGAACAGCTGAGAGTTGTGCCCGACCGGCTAAATTGTCCATAGTTGAGCCAGGCACCAGAGTCCAAAGTTGTGTTCATCGAACTGAGCACCACTGCTGTAGACAGTGTAAGTAGTCCCTCTAAACCATACGCCCTACCCCATCTCCCCCCCACCCGCACATCTCCCAGGCTTCCTCATGAACCGCACAACAGTGTCTCCATCACGGTCACATTCCAGGTTCACACCCCTTCTGCAGCCCCCCTGTCGGTATTCCCATTGCCATCATCAGCTTGCTGTCCCAGTAGGTAGGTCACCAGGGGTCCCCATATGTCCCTGGGACGGGATTTCAGTGGCAGTTGTTCAGCGTACGCTTGGAGATATTCCTGCCAAGTTGACATATCATGTATCCATGCCTTGAATTTGGGTGCCCTTCCCCTCCCCCACCTGCATGCTATCTGTCGCCGGACCAGGAGTATACTTATCACTAAGAATTTGCGGTGCGGTGTGTCTACATCAGTGACCAGTCCCAGCAATGCCCTAACAGGGTTTATTTCAATGGGAACGCTCAGCATTGCTGCTAATCCTTCAAAAACCTCCGCCCAGTATTTGGCCACTTGGGGACACTGCCAAGCCAGATGTAAAAAATCAGCCGGACCCTGGCCACATCAGGCGGAGCCTGTGTAACTTCGCCGGAGTGTGGTACAGTCGATGCAGGAATAGAAAATGAATCAGGCGCAGCCTGCTACTGCCAGAGACCGCTGCGGTCTGGAGGCACGCTAACTCCCACTGTTCATCCGTAAGTGGATCGTCAAGGTCCGTTTCCTATTCCCTCCTAGCCCTCACTAGGGATCGTGGAGGGACCGTTCACACTCGCGCATATAACAGGGATATCACATGTGAGGGTGCTTCTGAGTGCAGCATTAAATGGAGTGACACAAACGTGTCCTTCGGGAAGTCTGGAGTCTTGGCGTGAACACTTTGTCTAAACCAGGTGTACAGGAAGAGATCCATTAATGAGTGCGGATCGTCCCCGAAAAATTGATCTACAGTCCGGAATTCACCCCCTAAATATAAGTCACCCCAAGTAATATATTTTAGTCTCTCTAACAGGTTCCGGCATATCTTCTCACTTGTAACAGGTAACAGAGGATAGTTACACAAGGATATTCTAGGGGAATACATCTGAGTCACCCCTTCGACACGTGCCAGCCAGGTCCATGCCCCAACCGTACAATCAACAGTGGACCGGTACACAATCCTCTCCTTATGCGGCGTAAACACATACCCCGTCGTCGGGATGGGGGCCATATAGCCATCATCCACAGCCAAGTGGGGTATGTATGGTGGAGGAAGGAACCAGTATACCGCAAAGTGCGCCTGCGCACTATAATAGTATTGCTCAAAATCGGGTACATCAAAGACCCCGAATCGGTATGGTAGCATGAGGGTGTCCAGTTTCAGCCGCGCCTGCTTACCTCCCCATATTAGCCGCACCAGCTGTGTCTTCAGTGTTTTAAAGAAGTGGGCGCCCGGATGGGAGGGGATGTTTATGAGCAGATATACAAATTTGGGCAAGATGACCATCTTAATGAGAGATATCCTCCCAGCCATTGAAAGGGGCAGCCAGAGCCAATTAGTAATATTATCCATCACTTTAGTCAGAGCGCGCCCATAGTTCATCCTCATCAGCGCCTCCTTATCTCTGGTCACATAAATGCCCAGGTATTTAAAGTTGTCAGTCTCCCACTGCAGCCGGTAATCAAGGGATGAGAGGGAGTGTGATTGGTAAGGGGAAATATAGCAGACTTACCCCAATTAATTTGCACACCCGCTATGGCCCCAAATTTGGTGATCTCCGCAAGACAGGGTTTAGATTATCCTGTGGTTTATGTATGTACAGTGTGATGTCGTCTGCATAGAGGGACACCAGTACTTGCCTAGAGGGGTAAATGAGGCCTCTGTGGTTATGATGCTGCCTCAGTTTAGCTGCTAGCGGCTCTATTGCAATAGCAAGTAAAACCGGGGATACAGGGCATCCTTGCCTCATCCCCCTGGAAACAGGAAAGGTCTCCGATCTGGCCCCATTCAGCAATACCCTGGCACATGGCACTGTGTACGGCAGTTTGAACCAGCATAAAAAGGCCTCTGGCATCCCCATATATGACAGCATCCCCAACACGTAATCCCACTCAACAGAATCGAACGCTTTAGTGGCATCTAGGAAGAGTGCCACTGCAGCGCTGTTAGGGTCTATGTCCTGTACCACGGCCAGGAGTGTCCGGAGGTTATGAGCTGTGGTTCGATTTGGAACAAACCCTGCCTGGTCAGGCAACACCAGATGTTCCAGAAGGAGATTTAACCTCGTGGCCAGCACTTTGGCCAGTATTTTAGTGTCACTATTGAGCAGTGAGAGGGGCCGGTATGAATCACAAACATCAGGTGGCTTGCCGGGTTTAAGCAGGGACATAATCTGTGCCTCCCACATTGTGGTTGGCAGGCTGCCCTCGTCTAGTGCAAGATAATATACTTCCTTCAGAATGGGCGCCAATGTGGAGACGTAGGTCTTATAAAAGTCAATGGGTATCCCATCTGACCCTGGGGCCTTTCCGGACCGCATGGACATGATTGCGTCCTTGATCTCATCCATCTCTAAGTCCAGCGCCAGGAACTTGCGCTGTGTGCCTCCCAGCCAGGCCAGGGCCACATCTTCGATATAGCCCTCGAGTTGCAATGGGGTCTGTTGCTGCAACGTGTATAGCTTTTTATAATAAGTTGTCATCATAGCCATTTGATCAGGGAGAGTGCCACACTGCGTTCCCTGTTCATCCGGGAGAGTGTAATAATATAATTGTGGAACCTGGGGGGTCGCACTGCGCCTGCCAGTGACTTTCCTGGTCTGTCACCCTCGCCATATTTCCGATCAACCGTATGCTTCCCCCGGCACATGCTCTCTCTCTCCGCCGTAGCCATGTATTCCTCCATTTTGTCTCGCAGCTGAGCCTTAAGTTCTCCCGCCTCGTCTCCACCCAGGATTCCTCGCTCTAGTTCCCCTAATTCGGTCTCGAGTTTGTTTAGGTCACGGCGGAGATCCTTCAATATGCCTCCGCCCTTGGAGATGCACCACCCCACACGGTCACTTTAAGCGCTTCCCACACCGTTGTTAGACTGGCCACTGAGTCCATGTTTCCGGGGAAGAAGTCAGTAATCTCCTGCTCCATCTCTGCCCGAAAAACAGCGTCCTGCAGGTGCAAAGGGTTTAGTCTCCAGCTCAGATAGGGGGAAAGATCTAACGGGGGCTTCATAGCAACTAACACAGGGGAATGGTCAGAGAACATTCTAGCCAGATGTGTTGCCTTGCTAAACCAGTGAGTAGCACACTTCGTTACAAGGATATAATCTAACCTGGCCCAGGTATTGTGACTGCCGAATAATGTGTCCCTTCCCTCTGAGTGGGGTGTAAATGGCGCCATGTGTCCAGCAGGTTATCAGATATTACGATATTGTGTAATGTGCGTTGGGTGATGGTGTCGAGCGCAGTGGTAGCATCAGAGCGGTCCAGTCTGGGTTCTATTACAGTGGTAAAGTTTCCTCCCCAAAAGACGTACCTTTGCCCTAGCGTGTGTAGTTTGCCTCGGAGCATGAGCATATGGTGGGCATCGTCTATGTTAGGCCCATAGTAGTTCTCAAACACTACATTGTGCGAATGCAGCCTGCCCCAAATCATACAGTACCTTCCGTCTGGGTCAGCCTCATTTCACCCTTCAACGAATTCAACTCCACGTTTAATAAATATGGCTACCCCCCTAGCATAGCTTGAGTAGGATGCAAAGCAACTATGAGAGGCCCAACGTGATGCACACCTGGGCATGCTCCCCCGGGAAAGGTGAGTCTCCTGCAACATCACTACCTGTGCATGGTGGTGCTCCAGATAACCTAACACCTGCCTACGTTTCCTTGGGTCGTTCAAACCCCTTACATTCAAGGAGACTATTTGAAGGTCAGCCATGGTCGGCTCAGTCATAGCTATCACTCATGTCGGTCTGTGTATTTTCTCGGTCGCGCACAGTCAGCATCTGAACTCCCAGCATTCTTTCGCCCCTGGAACACCCTTCCCCCAACATCCCCCCCTACACCGGCAACCCCAACTCACCAGGAACAAACATCCCTCCCCTCATACCCACCCTTATCTACAGATATCATCCGTACTCTCAAGTAACCAAAACAGACAAGGAAAGAAAAAAGTCTAGGGGGAATGCCCTCATTTGGGGACCACTACGGGCTACCGTCATGCCTACTCAGACTCCTTTTCTCACCCATCCTCAACCACCTGGGTCCCAGGGGTCAATCTGACGGGACGGAGGTGAGCGTCCGGGCGGCCAGGTATGTGCACTTAGTAGAAACAGTAGTTATGCTGCACCACACAGCATAGAGTTTGTTAAGGACATATCGACTGAGTTACCAAGCAGCGTGTCCCACATAACACTCCCATGACATCCAAACTGTAACAGTGGTGGGTGCGACCTGCAGTATCTTCCATCCGCATCTGCACATGGGGACTGCCATCGATCCCTCCCAGTATTCTCCCACGCAGGTGATGGCGAGCTAAAGAGGTGCAGGATTATGTGACCAGATCAGCATGTGAGGTTGTGTACCGCCGCTCTGCAGAGCCTCCATAAAAAACACCACGGCAGTGTCACAGAAATCAGCTTCTCACGCAGGCCGTAAGTGTCAAGCCGGATCTGATAATGGTGAGAGGGAGCGTGAGCGCCCACGCGCCACCTCCTCCCGGGATGACGATCACCTATCTCACTTTAGGTATTCCTCCGCCTGTTGTGGTGTGTTGAAGATGTGCGGTGTCCCCTGATGTTGAATCCGTAACCTCGCGGGGTAAAGCATAGCGTACTGAATGCCCTGGGATTGTAGTTTTTTCTTCACATTCATGTACTTGCGCCGAGCTTCCTGCACATTCTGGGTGAAGTCGGGATAGAATGACAGGGTGGTGTTTTCATACCTCACTTCACCTTTTTCTCTTGCTAGTCTTAATACTGTATCCCTGTAAATGTAAATGTAAATGTAAATTTATTGCGACTTATATAGCACACGTATCACCCGAAGGCATCAAGGCGCTTGCCTTGGGAACCCGTCCTGGCTTTTTCCCTGTGAGATAACCCCTACTGGGCATCCCCAAGGTGCAAGTCAGGCATCCCGCAGTGGGTGGGCCGCTGTAGTGGAGATTAAGCAAGCTATTGCCCCGAGTTGCAGCGTGGGACCCCATGATTAGAGTAGGCACCGAGGCGAGAATTATCGAGTCCGTGGACATTTTGGGCTCAGGACCCTGCCGCGTCGGGAATTGAACCCTGGTCCCGGGCCAGAACTCTGCATCAGGGTCTGCCGCTCTAATCAGTGAGCCACACTCCTCCACACGGCAGGCAGTCACGGGCAGTTCAGGAATCTCATAATCACCGGACGCAGGGGGAACCCTGGGGGAGGCCGTTTCACCAGTGATCTATGGGCCCGTTCAATGACAATATGAGCAGAAAAGGATTCTTTCCCGAACAGTTCAGTTAGCAGTCATTCCATAAAATCCTCCAGCCTCCCAGTACTGGTGGATTCTGCTAGGCCTAGCATTCGAACGTTATGTCTTCTGGAGCGGCCTTCCAACTCCTCGTTCTTCTCTGCAATGATCTTTAGAAGTTTGTCCATTTGTAGCATTTGTTGCCAGCTGATTCCCGCTCTGTCTTCCAAGTCAGACACCCTGTGCTCTGTCTCTTTTATTAGCTCTTCATGTTTATCTAACTTCGCCACTAACGCCTCCAGTCTATTGCTCATGGCATCCATCTTAGCATCAATGGATGCGAGGCTCTGCTGCATACCCACTAGGAGAGATTTCCATCCTTCATCCCTGGTCTCCGGTGGGTCATCACCTCCTTGCTCCCTGGAAGAGGTGTTGGGCATTTTTACTTGTATCAAACGTGAGCTTTGCTTGCCTGGGTTCCGTCCTACCCATGACGGTCTAATGTCAGTTGCCTGCGTCCGGCCGGTGTCTGCCGCAAAGGGAATCAGTCAGGGCGCTCACTATTATGGACTCCACGGGCACCCCACACTAGTGTGGTCCCTCAGGCCGTCCCACACAACCCCCGACAGGCAGGATCCGGCCCTGGGCGACAGCTTTAATCAGCCAGGCAGATCAATAATCAATGGGCGCTGCAAGCGGTGTCTGTAACCAGTCTGTTGGGCTCTGGCCGTTCCGAGGTTATTCCGAGTTGGCGCCCTTTTCCGCTGCCAATGGCACGCGTTTTTGACTCTCAGGAGATGGCGGCGGTTGGCCCACCCCGCCTTAAAGTACGCTGTCCTCAGCACGTTGTCTCTGGGCCCTCTGATGTGCATGGGGGCAGCAGGCCACAGCGAGTAGAAACACAATAAAGGAGTGTCACCTGGGCAGTTTATTCTTGAGGCAGCCCCGTGGGGAGGGTTTGCAACCGCGCCGTTCAATGGGGCCTAGTAACTGTCCCCTATTCAAAATGTCTGCGCCTGCTTTGTATTCCCCATCAGCGTATTGGCGGCATTCAGTATGCCCCCCACAGTGTCCTTCTCGTCCCACAGCTTTTACTCCCGGGGCCTCACCGCAATGTTGGATCTCTCGGTTCCTTCCGCCAGCAGACGCTTCTCCCCGTCTCCCCTGCCGGGTCCCAAACTTCTTCTCTGGCCTCCGGCCTCCGTTCGGGCACTCTAGGGAAAGTGCAGTTCAAGCACAGCAAGGATCATTCTCCGCGGTCCGCTTCATACTCCTTGGGTCCGCCCCCCAAGTGAGATGGTTCCGGTGGGCAGCTACTTCGTCTCGGGTCCCCTGTGCATCACCGTCAGTAGCTCCGTGGGCAGGCCCGTGCAGCAGCGGTCTCGCGCAGCTCTTTCCGCCGGCGCAGACTTCCAGGATACTCAGCCCACGTCAGCGCCCGAGGACTTCAGCAGATATCTTCGACTCGGGACACGCTGCCAGCTTCAAATCAGCAGCGCAGCATCAGTACCCTTTCCGCTGCTGAGTGGTATCAGTTAAAGGGCGCTATGTAGTGCCAGAATGAGAATTATGATTATGAATCCGCCCGGTTCGGCGGGTGCCTTACAAAGGCGCGGCCATCACAGTCCGGCGCCACCTAGCGCCCCCGGAGAATAGATTCTTTGTAGTGATCACAAGCCTACCACAAAGTACTCCTATGCTACCCTTGCTCAATGATCTAGACAAGAAAGCACTGGCAGACTTAGCTAGGTAACCCCCTATCTTATACTGGCGTAGAATTAGGTGTATGCCAGAACTGGCTACTTTTGCAGAAGGTCTTAGAGATATCATCGAGGTTGATAATTTCCACAAAATCACCTGGCTATGTGATATTGGATGTGCCTGGACCAGTATGGGTCTGTCGCACCTGTGGGAAACCTCAATTAGCACCCAGTTCCCATCAAGAGACATAATTAAGGGAAGATATTGGGATTTGATTGAACAAAATGTAGACAGGAAAAGTGACTGTACAACATTGACGCTGATCCTTTTATCAATCAAACCCTGGCTAAGCCTCGAGCATTACTCGAATGCCATTTTAAAGGCCGCAAACTGTGTTTTCAAGTTAGAGTGGGCAGCCTACCACTAAAGTCTTTTACAATCAAATGGACCACATTAGGCGACAACAAACGCCCTATATGTATTGATTATGAAGAAACTTACTCACATGTATTGTTTGTCTGCCCTGCCTATGCTGGCCCCCGCAAAGTATGACTGGTGCAGGTTTGCAGGAACATGGGTATCAGTTCAAGTAACGTCACCCTGAGAATTTTGCGTTCTGATTCATCACCCCGCTATGCAATCCCGATAGCAAAATTCCTGAGATGGTGTGGACCATAAGGTCTCAATCACTGACTGCAACTAATTGAACCTGGAACCACGCCACTGGTTGATGTGAAATCAGGACTCTACAACCGAGCTGTGGTGCTTTTGAAAGATCTTAATGCCTTAGGTACCATTTGATAATACCCATATTGCTGCTCTACATCATAGGAATTTGTTTTATCATAATGTAATAGGAATAATTGGTCTTTTAATTATGACTATTTGTCCACATTTCTATAATATCTTCACTCCTTGTTTTATTCTTTTAATCAGTACTTCATGCTCAATGCTTTTATGACATGTATTGTCGAATAAAGCTATTTTGATTAATACACGGGCCATCCATTAGCATTTAGAATCAAATGTAATTCCTAAGTATAGAAATGTATTAGCCTTCATAACACGCCTTCCCTTGATACAGAAGGGGCCCACTTTAACTACTGGGGAACCACATATCACATATTTCGTTTTAGAAATTTTAGTTTCCAAATCTATGTTGTCTAAAAGGCAACAAAACTATCGATTAGGGTCCTCAAACCATTGAGGGTGAGAGACATCAAGACAACATCGTCTGCAGAAGGCAGGACTGGTACTGAGATGGGCTTAATTTTGGGCAAATCCTTCCTTGAAGATTGCAGGTGGTTGTTTAAACCATTTATATAAAGAAGAAATAAGAAGGGTGCTAGGACACAGCCATGGAGTACACTTTGCTGCGAATCAAAGTGCTTGGTGCATTCACCTCCTGGTCCATACCTTACTGTGGCACTTACCCCCACAGTTTAAAGCCCTTAAGAAAACGATCATGTCATAATCAAGCTCCAGGTCTAACAGGATTTTCAATAATTCACTATGATTAATTCTGTCAATGACACTGCTTCAATCCATAAAAGAAAGAAACAGAGCGCCCCCACTTTTGACTGTTGTATATTTGTTAATAATTAAGTAGAGGTTAAGGCATTCCTCTAGGATAGCGAGTCCCTCCCTCCGCCCATATTGCCCAGGAGAAATCACTTAGTTAAAGCCAGCCCAGCACTCAATCTCTCAAGATGATATGCCCAATTATTCTGACCATAGAATGTAACAGAGAGATTGGCCTATAACAACAGGGATCCTGTATATAGCCTTTCTTATATAGAGGAACGATAACAGCTGTATGCCAAGGACTCGGGTGGCCGCTGATGATGGCACTCTTAACCACATTGGTGATAACAGGTGCCTAAAACTCGATGTGCTCCTTATAGAAATCCATTAGAACCCCTATCAGGCCTGGCGGTCTTCCTTGATGGACTGAAACATCGCCTCAAACACCTCAGATAAGTCAAGTCTAATATTCAGTGGGAAAGATGGTGGTAATTCTATATGGCTGCAATCTGTAAAGTCTGACTAAGAATAAATGGCTTTAAAATGTTTAATCCACAACTCTGCACTGATTTGTCCTTAATCCATTATTGTGAGCTTCAGTAATATTAGGTTGATTGATGGTTTTACGGAAACCGCAAGTGCCCTTTACTGCGGTTGCCACCGGATCCTTAGCCCATGATTATGTGAGGTGATACCCAGAAGGGTGAGTAATCACTGGTAAATTGATAGAAAGCTTACTAGAGTCACCAAAAGCACTTAATGAACTAACTACTGAACAAGCCGACATGCTCATAGGGGAAGATCCAAAGATATTGGCTATGATTGTACCCGACCCCTCACAGTAACAGTGGGTGTATCAGAGTCAATGTCTCTCTGCAATTCTATTGCGTTATACAAACCAAATTCAAGTAAGTACTTATATAGCTTTTCACCCCTTTGATCAGAAGAGAAAGAAATATAGGTACATATTAGCAAAAACCCTGCGTAAAATTACCCCAAAATGAAATTTGTTAGAATGCATAACCCATAGCATTTGTAAGCCCACATGTCTTATATCTACAGGAATATTAGAAAGTCATATGAACGAAAATCATTCAACCTCCACTTGCTCTTCCCCTGTGGGATCTACGGCCTGAACACAAAAACTGATAACTGTCCCAGGTGAGAAATGCCAAACACCAGGGGGCATATTAGCAAGCATAAGCGCTAATTATCGCTATGCTTGGTTAGCGGCAATAATTTTATCGCCGTGCTTCGCCGATTTTTATCGCTTAGGAGCCTTGCTATTATCAAGGTTTATCTCCTAAGCGATAAAAATCGGCCGAAATGCATGAATATCGCTGAAAAGTCAGCGATATTCATGCATTACCGAGCTAATGCTCTTAGCCATGTTATCCACCTACCCTTGGATAACATGGCTAAGAACAGCTCAGGGCAGGCGTTAGCTTTTGGAGATATTCGCACGTAGCGCAAATATTTCCAAAAGTTGGTAATAGGGGATAGCGATGTTAGCGACTGTTTTCAGTCGCTAACATCTTGGCACGCCCACTTTGCATGTCATTAGGGATAATTATCGCTGACATGCAAAGTGGGCCCCTAAATGCCCGCTATCACCTACAAGCTGTCGCTAACTGGTGTTAGCGACAGCTTGGTAATAGGACGATGAAATTTTCGCCGCATTCGCAGGGAAAAAGTCCCGCTAATGCGGTGATAATGGCCCTTGGTAATATGCCCCCTGGTTTCTTGACCATGATAAAGTCAAAACTTTTGATGTAAGTGAGTCAATCCTCATTGTCCAACTTGATCATCAGATCTGACATGTTCCAACAAATCAATTTCAGGAGGGGACCTGAGCTACTGTCAATCATTGGGCTGAGGAAGGTAGTGATGGTGGCTGGATTAACGGACTGTGTAATCTCAAGTACTTGGCTACAAGGAGAGTATAAGACAGCAGTGGTATCATTTGACTGAGAGTCTAATGTAGGCCTTTCTCGAAGGGATCTAGGCCATCTATGAGCACATTTCAGATCACCAAAATGCTGATAGCGTCAGTCCATACCATTGAGATCCGTCAGAAGTACGAAACGATTGTTACATGGAATGTTTGGATCTTCTGCCTAAGTAAGAACTTGTGCCCCCGATAAAGGGGTCAGAGCCTGGCCCTTTTGTAAATGTCTATAGAAAAAGCCCAACACCAAGATGCTTATGTTTCCCTCCATATCCAAAGCCTGTTAATCTTGGAAAAGAACACACCTTGCAAAGATCAGATGGCTAAAGTTTATGATTACACACCTGCTCAAAATAACTTTAATGTAGGCCCAATCCAATCCACTTGTCGAACCATCAAAATATTGTTCAATCAATCAATCAATCAGTGACACTTATAAAGCGCGCTACATACCCGTGGGGTCTCAAGGCGCTGGGGGGGGGGGGAGCCGCTACTGCTCGAACAGCCAGGTCTTCAGCTTCTTCCTGAAGGAGAGGTGGTCTTGGGTCAGGCGCAGGTCGGTCGGGAGGGAGTTCCAGGTCTTGGCGGCCAGGTGGGAGAAGGACCTTCCTCCTGTAGTCGCTCTTCGGATGCGGGGGACGGCGGCGAGGGCGTGGTTGGCTGATCGGAGGTGGCGTTTGGGAGCGTAGAAGTTGACTCGGCTGTTGAGGTAGCTCGGGCCTTGGTCGTGTAGGGCTTTGTGTGCGTGGGTGAGGAGGCGGAAGGTGATTCTTTTGTTGACGGGGAGCCAGTGAAGGTCTCGCAGATGTCCGGAGATGTGGCTGGTTCGTGGGATGTCGAGGATGAGTCTGGCTGAGGCGTTCTGGATCCGCTGGAGTCTCTTCTGGAGCTTGGCGGTGGTCCCGGCGTAGAGGGCGTTGCCGTAGTCCAGTCGGCTGGTGACGAGGGCCTGGGTGACGGTCTTCCTGGTCTCGGTGGGGATCCACCAGAAGATCTTCCGTAGCATGCGTAGGATGTTGAAGCATGCCGAGGAGACGTTGTTGACTTGCCTGGTCATGGAGAGGGAGGAGTCCAGGATGAAGCCCAGGTTGCGTGCATGGTCTGTCGGTTTGGGTGCGGTGCCCAGGGCGGGAGGCCACCAGGAGTCGTCCCAGGCGGAGGGAGAGGAGCCCAGGATGAGGACCTCCGTCTTGTCTGAGTTCAGTTTCAGGCGGCTGGTCGTCATCCACTCGGCTACCTCTTTCATCCCTTCGTGCAGGTTGGCTCTGGCGGCGGCGGGGTCGTTGGTCAGGGAGAGGATCAGCTGGGTGTCGTCGGCGTAGGAGATTATGCTGAGGTTGTGTTTGCGTACGATGGCCGCGAGGGGGCTCATGTAGACGTTGAAGAGGGTGGGGCTCAGAGATGATCCTTGGGGGACGCCGCAGATGACTTCGGTGGCCTCTGACTTGTACGGTGGTAGGCGGACTCTCTGTGTTCTCCCGTCGAGGAAGGAGGTGATCCACTCCAGCGCCTTGTCCTGGATTCCGACGTTGCTGAGGCGCCGTACTAGGGTGCGGTGGCAGACCGTGTCGAATGCCGCGGAGAGGTCTAGGAGGATGAGGGCCGCTGTTTCTCCATTGTCCATCAGGGCTCGGATGTCGTCGGTGGCGGCGATGAGGGCGGTCTCGGTGCTGTGGTTGGCTCGGAAGCCGGACTGTGAGGGGTCGAGGGATCCGTTCGTCTCGAGGAAAGCGGCCATCTGCTTGTTGACGGTCTTCTCGATGACTTTGGCTGGAAACGGGAGGAGCGAGATGGGGCGGTAATTCTTGAGGTCGGTGGGGTCCGCTGTTGGTTTCTTGAGTAGGGCGCTGAGTTCGGCGTGTTTCCAGCTCTCGGGGAAGATGGTGGTGTCGAGGGATGTGTTGATGATGTCTCGCAGGTGGGGTGCGATGACAGCGTCGGCTTTGTTGAAGACGTGGTGAGGGCAGGGGTCGGTCGGTGATCCGGAGTGGATGGAGTTCATCGTGCGGATGGTGTCTTCGGTGCTGATCGGGGTCCAGGCGTGGAGGGTGGTGGTGGGGGGTGGTTGTTCGGTCATGGTGTGCGTTGGTTGGTTGTTGAAGCTGTTGTGTATGTCCGTGATCTTGTTGTGGAAGTATGAAGCCAGGGAGTTGCAGAGGTCTTGCGATGGGGTGATGTCGTTGTTTCCTGCGCTGGGGTTGGAAAGCTCTTTGACGATGTTGAAGAGTTCCTTGCAGTTGTGTGCGTTGTTGTCCAACCGGTCCTTGAATGCTGTTTTCTTGGCGGCGCGGATCAGCTGGTGGTGTTTCCGGGTGGCAAGTTTGAAGGAGGTCCTGTTGTCCGGTGTCGGTTCCCTTCTCCAGACTTTCTCGAGGGCTCGGCAGTTCTTCTTGGAGCTCTTGAGTTCGTCGGTGAACCATGGGGCTTTCTTGCTGCCGGGTCTGCTGGGCGGGGTCCTCAGTGGGGCGAGTTCGTCCGCGCAGTTGCTGATCCACTTCGTGAGGTTGTCGGCGGCCTGGCTGGGGTTCGCTGAGCTGGCAGGAGGGTGCTGGCTCAGGGAGGTGGCGAGCTGGTCTGCTGTGATCTTGTTCCAGCTTCTGCGGGCGGTCTGTTGCTGGTGGTGGTGGGTCGTTGTTTTCTTGAAGGTGAAGTGGACGCAGCTGTGGTCCGTCCATTGAAGCTCTGTGGTGTGGCTGAAGTTGATGTCCTTGCTGGATGAGAAGACAGCGTCGAGTGTGTGTCCGGCGAGGTGGGTGGGGGTGGACACCAGTTGCTTGAGTCCCAGGTTGGTGAGGTTGTCGAGCAGGGTGCTGGTGTTGCGGTCGTTGTTGTTCTCCAGATGGAAGTTGAGGTCTCCCAGGAGGATGTAGTCAGCGGAGGGGAGGGCATGTGGGCTGACGAAGTCGGCGATGTCCTCGCTGAATTGTGTGCGTGGTCCAGGGGGTCGGTAGATCAGGGTGCCTCTGAGGGTGGTGTTCGGGTTGGTGTGGATCTGGAAATGCAGGTGTTCGGCGGTGGTCAGGGAGTTGTCGGTGCTGGTCGTGAGACGGATGGTGCTCCTGTGGATGATGGCGATGCCTCCTCCCATCTGGTTGGCGTTTCGGTCCCTCCGGACGATCTTGTAGCCCTCTGGGATGGCGATGGCGATGTCGGGAGCTGAAGAGGCGTTCATCCAGGTCTCCGTGAGGAAGGCCACGTCTGGAGCTGTGGTGTCGAGGAGGTTCCAGAGTTCGATGGCATGTCTGTGGATGGAGCGGGTGTTGAGCAGGATGCACTTGAGGTGGGTACTGCTGGTGTTCGGCTTGGTGGGTGCTGGTGCGAGGCAGGTCCGGATGCAGGTGAACTTGCAGGCGTGGCAGCTGAAGGGTCCGTGGGTACGTCGTGGAGAGGCTTGATGGCATCCTGGGAGTCGGCCGGTGTTGAGAGCGGTGAGGGTGGCGGCGGAGTACGTCAGGCGGGTCGGTCGGGGTCTTCGTGGGCCAGGGGTCCTGGCGCTGGTCGCGATCCGGTCGCGGACGGGCGTAGACGGGCTTGTTGAAGTTGTTGAAGTTCCAAACATTGAAATTCGAATGACCTATGGGGGATACATTCTTGTTGCATTTACTTAGAGTGCTGCACAGTGGGGGACTTCAGTCTCCAGGTTTTCCTGCGCCTGGAGTTGCCGACACCTGCTTCCTCCCATACACCAAAAGAACATGTATGAAGCCCAACCCTTTAACGTAAAATAGGGTTAACTTGATCAAGCTTGACATTATGGCAGAAGTATATCATGTATGTAAGTATATAAGTATATCATGTATGTATATATATAAGTATATCATGTATGTACATGCATTGGTGCATGGCAGACCATTGTGCACCAATGCAGGTTAAAAGGACAGGAATGTGCAGTATTGCATAGATGTGGCACATTTCTGCCCTTTTCTTTTGCTATAGGGCAAAGCTGCAGGGAGGCGTGCAGCGCCCCCCTACGGCACAATCTTTTGAAAAAGGCCCTTTGTGTTTTTAGCTGAACAGTGGACTCTGATTTAGTTTCCTCTAACTTCGGGACATTGGCAATGACGACAACAAAAGGAAAGCTTTCAGGAGGGAGATTTAGGCATATCAAAGAATATTTAGACCAAAGCTCAGGGTTAGAAGGTGTTTAGTTACAATAGGGTACATTGACCACTCTATCAGAGGTTGCTCGGGGGGATATGCCTCGTAGCTAGAGCTTGTGGCGCCAGGGGCTATCCCTCAGATTGCCGCCCCTGGGGCGGGGGCTGGGAAAAAGGACGGCGAGCACTTGAAATAGGTCCAAGAGACACGTAGTATCTCTGCTAATAGTTACCTCGATCATGCAAGTTACATGCACATACATGACACGGTCCAAGGCTACACAGTTGAATACACTGGTGATCGGCAGTACAAAGGAGAAAATTCAGACTGCATGGTCTATCTGGGCACTCAAAAGAACTCATGTGACATCCATCAGAGAGCTGCATGAACGAATACCTGGTAATCCCCTCAGCACAATACAAACATGCACATACATGACACTGTTTGGGGATCCATCATCTACAGCTGACATCAAATGACCAAATATCATGGTCCCCCTAATTAACTGGCTTCATTTTAGCTTCTGTATCTATTAGTTAATAGAAAGCTTTTCAATTGCATGAATGAAAACAATGAGAAACGCAATATATCTATCTAACTATCGATCTATCTATGGGCAAAGTGTAAACTATTATTTCTCAGCAATGTTTGGATGGGAGGGGTAGTGATTTACAAGAAGCAAAGCCTCAAGTTTGTCATGAGGACTATTCCCTAACTCAAAATTGGTAGTACATAACACGTTACCCTTTGCATACTTTATGGATGACTTGTTTAGTAGTTATATAGAAATACATTTATAAATAATAAAGATTTAAGAGGAGATAGAGGATTAAATCCGTACAGTGAGATGCAGACACACTGAATAGGCCTTGTGAGCATCAGCAGAGATAGTATACTCTAAAGACAGAGCAGCAAATAATCTGTGAGGAAGAAGGGTGTTTTTTCCACATTAGATGGGTTGCTCTAAAGCAATAACATAAAATCTGACATTCGTTCTGTGGTATAAAATGGGAGTGGGGAGAGGGCATACATGTATTAGTATACATTCTCTCCATTAGCATATTCAATTTAGCCACATTCATTTTCACTGTCATAGCATAGATCTATATATTGTTTCACTAACATAGATGCCCATAGATATATACTTAAATACCCTTTCTCTTTTCTTATACACACATATGTACACATCACAAGCGCAAATGCACATTATTATACTGCTATTGATTAGTATTTATATGAAATCTGTTGCCTATTGTGAATACCCACTTAGGCAACCGTTCCTCGAAACCGTGTAACTCTTTGGTCCACCCCAATCAGGCAACCATGGACCATCTCAAATTCAGGAGATAGAATAAAACCTGGTGTCAAGAGGCCAATATCTGGAAGGCAAACCCTATATAACCATGATTAGATATCTGTTGTATATAATAATACAACTCAGTATATAACATAACGTTTATCTGAACAGGACCAGCACTTTTCAGCAAACCCACCTTAGCTCAAGACAGGTAGTGACAGTGCTGCTCAGAAGAGAAGTTCTTAGGGTGCAGTGCCAGTCGCTTCATAAAACATAGCATGTTTATTTGTAAAGCAGACATTCACCCACACAGGTATGTTGGCACTGAATAACAGATGTTTGTTGTTACCCAACTCAATAATACTCATTTTATCAACCTCAGAAGGATGAAAGGCTGACTGCACCCGCCAGGATTTGAACCTGTGACTAGGAGGTCAAACACAGGCCCCTAGAGTGGATGCATTAGTCCACTAAGCCACCAGACCCGGTTTATAAGCCTATGTCCTGTGCAGGGCTGTGTGGTTGAAATTAAATGGGGGTCTATGTAGAGGTAAGGAAAGTTTGCTTTATACTGGTAAACTTTATCAAAGTTGTTGCTTTGTGAAATTTCCCTATTCGCTTTTGCCCGTGCAAAGTTATTTGTAAATTCCAAAATAATTTTAAACGCAATTTGTGTGATAACTGCCTAACTGCCTGCCAAGCTAGGAAAAGCACACGGCATTCTTCTCTGCAAGTTCACCCGTTGCTGAGGATTTCTTTCTCATTGCCGAATGACCTTAGATCGGCTCCTCCATTACATAACATGAGATGCTACTACCTCAACACAAGGTCCCTAATAAAGAACCAGGTCAACATCTTCCTTTTCCTGACGGAAGAAAAACCAGATCTTCTGTTGTTGACCGAAACGTGGACCAACCCTCATTCCTTGCCGGACATTCTGGCTTCACTTCCCTCAGACTACTACATCCTGACTGCCAACCGTGCACAAGGGAAGGCTGGAGGTGGGGTAGCAGCAATCATTTCAAAATCCTTTCATTTCCGGGAATTACCTTCTCTCACTCTCCCCAACACAGAGAATTTGGTAATCACACTAGACTCAGAGAGTGGGGCTCTTACTGTAATTCTGTTATACCGCCCTCCCCAATACATGGCCAATTATCCAGTACTTTTGGCAGAACAACTGGCCTCCCATGTAATAAAGCACTCCAAAACTGTCCTAGTGGGGGACTTAAATTATTGGTTCGATAGAACAGACACTGACACCCAAGCTGGAGAACTGAGGGATCTGCTTACAGATCTAAACCTGGTCCAACACATTCACTCTCCCACTCACCAGAAGGGTCACAGCTTGGACCAAATCTGGACATACAACGTACCACCATTCTCTCCTATTATAAGCCCTTGCATTTGGTCAGATCACTATCTTATCCAGTTCCCGCTAGGAATTCAAGGGCAGTACAAGGCCAAACCTCCCATGGGTAAAGAGTTCCGCAAATGGAAATCCATGGACCGCTCTGGGTTCATGGACACGTTGAACAACACCCTTCCCCCATTAGACGAAGATTTGGAGGTTGACGAGAGGGCACTGTCCTCCTGGCTTCTCCACGCAGCAGATCTGTTCGCCCCCTCTGTATACTTACCTAACATTAGAGGCAATGATGCCCACAAATGGTTCACTCAAGAACTTAGAGCACTTAAATTAGGGGTACGACAGAAAGAAAGACAGTGGAGAGCTACCTACTCTTCACAGGATAGGGAAACCTTCTGCGTCACTAGGAAAAATTATCAAAATTTTTTAAATCAACACAAACTTAATTACTTCTCCACAAAAATTTTATCGTCATCCAACAAGTCCAAAGATATTTTTAATATAGTTAATGAACTCTGCGACAACGACAGGACAGCCCCTTCAATAGCTCCTACGCAGAAGCTATGTGATTCCCTGAATAATTTTTTCAGAGAAAAAATTGTCACTATCCAATCGAGCATTGCTAGTTCCTCAACGTCACTTCCTCTGGATGACGTCTTTTACAATCCCTCTGTATTAGATACCTTCCCGGCCATTGATGGTAAAACTTTTTCTTCACTTTTGACGAGGGTAAAGTCCGGATCCCCTAACGACATCTGCCCCCCCCACATCTTTTCGGAAATCGGTCAGACTATCCCTCAGGGTATTCTACCCTTACTAAATAAATCACTGACCCAGGGCAGGGTACCTATTGGCTTTAAACACGCTCTGTTAATCCCTCTAATTAAAAAACCAGGTCTGGACCCTCAGGACTCATCAAATTATCGTCCTATATCCCTGTTGCCGTTCCTATCTAAGATATTGGAGGCTCACGTCTCCAATTGCCTTTCCAACTTTGTGGAAACCACTGGATTTCTGGAGCCAAATCAAGCTGGGTTCCGTCCAGGCCATTCGACCGAGACGGTAACCCTGGCAGTCCAGAATACACTTCGGTGTAACGCAGACAGGGATGTCCACCAGGCACTGGTGCTTCTTGACCTGTCTGCTGCATTCGACACGGTCGACCACACTATTTTGGTCGGCCGTGTCGAGCAGGCAGGCCTCAGAGGTACTGCCCTGAGCTGGGTGGAATCTTTCTTGTCCGACCGGACTCAAGCAGTGAGACTGGGCACCTTCACAGCCCCTAGAATTAAGAACGATTGCGGTGTCCCTCAAGGCTCATCCCTGTCTCCCCTTTTATTTAATTTATACCTGCGTCCCCTTTTGTACTCCTTGAGGAAATTCAAAGTGTGGATCTTTAATTACGCAGATGATCTGCAATTGGTTTTCCCCCTGGGGTCGCCGGATGCTGTCACTGAGTTTAGGGAGGTCATGGCTCATATCCAGAGATGGATGGGCCTTAACCACCTAAAACTTAACCCAGGCAAGACTGAACTGATCTTGCCTGGGAAGAGCGAACTCAGCTGGGGACCTCAATTTTGGCCTCCGGAGATGGGAAACCCCCCCTCCAAATCCCGCACGGTTAAGAGCCTTGGAGTCACCTTTAGTGAAGACCTCTCCCTGAAAAGTCAGGTAGGGTCAGTTGTTTCCGCTTGCTTTTTTCAGCTGCGCAAGATTAGAAAGATTGCCCATTTCCTAACCCATTCGGCCCTGATACAGGTGACCATCGCCCTTGTGCTGTCTAGGCTGGACTACTCAAATAGTTTATATTTGGGCCTTCCAGCCGGGCAGCTCAAGAGGCTGCAGCTGGTTCAAAATCAGGCGGCCAGGCTGATCTGTGGGCTTCCTAAATGGCAGTCCATCAGGCCAGGCCTGGCAGACCTGCATTGGCTGCCGGTAGCCCAGAGGGCGGCTTTTAAAACCGGCTGCATTATCTTTAGGGCATTACAAAGCAAAGGCCCCAAATTTATCATCAACCTGCTTGCCAGATACACCCCCTCCCGCAGCCTCCGTTCTGGTCACAAAAACTTGCTCACGGTGCCGGTTGTTAGGAAGCAACGTCAGGGCGGCAGCTCCTTTCATTTTCTTGCTGCCTCCCTCTGGAACTCCTTGCCAGCTTCTTTAAGGTCACACGAGGATATTCTAGCCTTTAGACTAGCCTTTAAGACCTGGCTTTTTAGAGAAGCCTATCCTTAGACGCTCTAAGTTGTCCTCCTGTTGTTGTGTTATGCTCTGAAAACTTCCTACAGCGCCATGAAGCCTACGGGCGTACGTGCGCTTTATAAGCTAAATTTAACATAACATAACATAACATATGCAAAATAACGTATTTATCCGGGAAAGAACACGACTTTGTAAAGAGTGCGTCCTGAAAAAGGTTTAAATCTTGGCAGAAAGTTGCTGAGTTTTCAATACGCCTTTGCGAAAGTTAAAACAAAAAGCAAGCTTGGTTAACTTCTAGTTCAAAGATTTTATTAAATTTTAAATGATATATAAATAGTTAACTTCATAAAAAGTGATACAATTGATGTAAAAAACCAAGAAGAGACAATATATTATGTAGTCCAATGACGAATAAAGTTCTCAAATAAGACATAAGTATAAGATTGCTTAAACTTGGTCATATAAGCAAACCAGCAGGTGACTCTCCGTGGTGTGACTCCTGCCGGATCAGTGCCGTGAAACCTCTGGGTGATCGTATGCTTATACAAGTTTGATTGAGATAAAATATTATAAGATAATATAAAAGACAAAAGGAGTTATGCCAGTGAACTAAAGTAACCATCAAAAGTATCACCATGATAAAAGAAAAGAAATATGTAGAGCAAGAAAGGAAACAAAGAAAGAAGAAAGAATACGAAGACCAGGACAGTAAGAGAGAGAAAAAGAGAAGATTGGAAAGAGGAGAGGGGGGGGAAGAAGAAAAGATGGAAGGGGAGGAAGGATCTACTGCGGCGCTACATCTAAACAACCAATACAATAATCAACTAGACAATACAAAGGGATATTGATCAACCAACCCCTTCAAGGCCAAATCTATATATGTATCTAATGCTTTCCAAACATTACTAGAGATACTAGGGGTAAGATGAGCCTCATCCACCGAAGTGTGTGCACTTCTTAAAAAAGAGACCCATGCCCACTAAGTATGGTATGATATGGAAGAAAAAGACTTCCATTCAATAAGAATCACCTTAACAGCTACTGTCAGTAACAGATCTAATGATTGTAACTCAAAGGTATCCAACGACAAAGGCACTCGGGAAGCCAAAGGGCCCAACAAAATCATGGGAAAGGAAAGCTGGAATTGAGATTGAAAAATTAACATAAGATGTTTATGAATTAAATCCCAAAAGGGTTGTAAGAGTGAGCATTCGAAGAACATATGTGGATAATCACCAGCAGCCAGCCCGCAACTCCAACAAAGATCATCATCTTTCAGATTTAGAGAGTGTAGACGCACAGGAGTCCAATGAAGAAGATTGATAGAGAAAAATTTGGATTGAATTAAAGAAGGGGCAATTTTATTCCGAAGAGAAATCTTCCCAATCAACTGCCAAGTTTCTGGAGAAATATGATCAGTGAGTACTGTATCAAAATGATGTAACCACTTTTGTTGGGTAATAGTAAGCAAGGCAGAAGAAGTGGAAGACAAAAATGTATAAATTCTGGAAGCAACTTGCCCAGATCTAAGCCACATGTGAAACAGCACAATAGTAGGAAAGTTGGGCTCCAGACGCAATTTAGCAAGAGCAACTTTAATTTTTAGAAAGGTAGAAAAGTCTAAATTAGTGAGAGAAAATTGTTGAGCTAAGGAGGAAAAGGGTAACGGATCATTGTTGGAATCATAAAGATGGCGAACCAACGTAATCCCTTTAGAAGCCCAATAAGTTATCAATGTGGGATCAATCACAATCTTAATTCTAGGATTAAGCCACAATGAAGACCATCTCAATTTATGAATCGGGGTAGCCACTTTCTTATCAATAAACCTAACTGCTGCAATGGTGTCTAAAATGATCGTACGGGAAAACAGGACAGATAAAGTAGACGTAGTTAAAAAGGATGAGGTTAGCAAGCTCTGGTTAACTTAAGGCTGGTCAACACATAGGCACAAAGAGCTGAAATCACCGAGCCTGCTCCATGTTCGAGTCTTGCAAAGAAGAAAGCCCCTTCCTGTCCACGGGTAGGTCACCTGAATGAGTAAGTCCCTTCTCCTATCCTGGCGAGGTTGCAATTTAAACAGTAAAAAGTTTTGAGTATTTTGGTATTTTTTTGCAGGGTTTTAAATAACGCAAATGTGACCGAACCGAATCAGGTATCAGAGCACTTTACATAGCACCAGTTACGTTACATGAGGACACATATTCATTTTTGTTAGGCACAGGGAGATTCAGTGATTTTCCCAGTGTCACAGGATGTTTGGCGTCATTACCGACACTCAAACCCAGATCCCCACGTCCGAGGTCAAGCGCCCTAGTCGTTAGGCCAACTCCACGTACTCTAGTGCTCCATCCTTCCTTTTAATCTGTTCACTCAATGCTGGGAAGACTATATGGATATTTAATTGCTATCTTTTGTGAAGTAAGCAGTACACTCTTAGTTTATAGTACATTCATTGAGTTGCTCATTCAGAAAGGTGTTTAAGCATTACTAATTTTTAAAATGCTGTTTTTCTCTCAATTGTTTCTTCGATTCCTTTCCATATTTCATTCATGTGTACATTCTGTTACAAGTTCAGTAGTCGTTCAATGCCATACAGCACCCCATCGTTGACGATACCTTCCTTGGCTGAGACTTCGGACATCACCTGCTTGGAGTTTTTCCCGACATCAAGGGTCTCGATCTGCCTGCCAGAGCAAAGGCTCCTACCAAGATCCTGCACTTCAACCACCCACCATTGACAAATTTCTCTTCGGAACTAGCTGGCACCCCAATATCAAAAAACCTTGTTGACGATGACCTTCCTCCAGAAAAATTACTACATCAGAAGCTAAACTTTCAATTAGAATGGACCTGGTCCCTGTATCCAACATACAATCCATCGCGATCAGTTGTAACCTTTGCCTTTTACCCAGTCTAGCACTACCAGATACCTGCTTTGTGCACTTTGACACTGGAAACATCTAATACTTTAAAAAATGATATCTCTGGTTCCTGATAAATGCATTATACACTTTCCCTATTTTAAGCAAGCCTGCACTGGGCTAAAGGTACCTAAGGTTGAGCTCAAATTTAAATTATTGATACCTAACTGGAACTGGTAAGGAATAGTGTAATTATTACTTAAAGAGGCTACCATCCACTTTAACTAATAATTCACTTTCTCGCAAATCGCAATAACCAAACTCCAACGCTTTCACTGGTTCCACTTCTGCAAGCGAATTTGACTTTCAAGAAGTGTTTGGTAAAACTTAGTTTTCAAATGAAAGGGAGACATGCAGTGTTTCTATTTCACTTAACAATGGTGAAGAAACTATTCTTAATAACGCTATGCTTTCTGGGAGAAAAAATTGTCCTCCCAAGAAAATGTATGATTTCATTTTGAAATAATTGTTTCTTTTTATTGAACACGTATATATATTGCTGCATTCTGCTTAAGTTCCCAAGACACAATTGTATTATTATTTGAAGCAGGAAGATGGGTTTTGATGTTAGCATTACACCCGTTTAGTTACTCATTCGGTAAGGTGTTTAAGCGTTGCTTACTTTCAAAATGCCGTTTTTCAGTCAGTAGTTTCTGTGAGCGCTTTGAGAGAGCGCAAAACTGTGTTAGAAATTGTAGGGGTGCATCATATTCACTAGTAATCCGCACCCGCATATATAGAGGCTCATAATCACGATTGAGAAAGACACGGAGCTGTGAAACCATGTATCAGAATTATACACAGCTGTAACGTGAAGTGTTTTGAAATACTAATGCCATGTTAACCTAGAAATGTATTTGTGAAGTAATGCTAATTCAGTTAAGGGATACTTAGATAGGCATTGATGTATTCTAATGCGTGTCTAGTAATTCATTATTATATTCATGTAACGACATATAAATGTTTAGAGGGAAAATGTATTCTTTCTTTTTCTATAATGATGTAGGCCTAACGAGTAGAATTGTTTGCCAATGTTAGGGGGTGACATCTCGAAATGTGCAGAGGCCCAGGTGGGATAGCAGACTGTGTGGGCCGAGCTAGGAATGTGTCTGCTAGCGTTAAATCATGGAATTGCCTTTTTCCTAGAAGGTTGCCTTAAAGAATTAATTGCAAGTAGCACGTTGTTGTGAATCGATTTATGTGCGTTCCTTTGCAGGTGCAAGGTTAGCCAAAGATAGTAAAGAAGGGCCCATTGTGTATGAGAGTTAGGATGGTAGTTACAGACCCGGAGGAGTGGCTGTGGAATTTTAGGGAAGCAACTTCAAGAGGAGACGATTGTGGGACCCAAGGCCGTTTTTCAACGAACAAGGATGAAGACATCAAGATGAAGACCCTTTGAAAACTAACACTCTGAGAGGGGCGTCCCTTGGGGCGTGTCAACCGAATAGTGGGTTTCGTATTAGGGACAGCACCCCGGGAGGAGAGCAGAGTAGAAGCGCACGAGGGCGAAGAAAGATGCTGGGTAGGCAGAGAGCTGCTGCGCGAGATGAACTCAAGAGGCTAAGTTCGAACTAAGTGAGTGTACTTCTTTGGAAGTCACCCCGGCTGACACCTTTTATTAGATGAGAACCTGGTTGTAGGGATGACACTTAGTATAGTGTACGGATAGACTTATCCTGATGTATTTCTTCTTTTCTTCCATGCCTGCCAAGACCCAAATTATAGCAATTCTTGCAAGTCTGGTGGTCTTGGAAATTATATTAGTGCTGTTTCTCAGTCGTTTGAGACTTTTCCGTAGGATTATGTTTGTATTAGTACCTGTGTAGTTGCTGAACCTTTTACTGAGGTGTTTATATACACACTTGCTTTTGGCTTTATAATAAATTTTCAAACTTGACATTTTGTCAGTGGTTCTTTGGGGAAGGAAATGGAAGTGTTTCGAATTGATTTGTTGAGAAAGATTACCTTCTACACTATATGACAGGTAAAAAGGTCTAATCGACCTGTGACGAGATTCTAAAGTTCTAATTCTAGATTAAATTTCCCGCCTTTCCAGTTTCCCACTTTCTATTTTTGTATACATGCTTATATTTCCCCTTATATGTGATTCTGGGCACTGAATGGGAGATTCATTGCCCTCTAATCAGCCTGCTTGACCCATGTTTTAACGTATCATGCAAAGTCTATAATAGATTATAAATTATTGCATTACACCACTTATTCAATTTGTAAAAACTAGGAAATAATTTCAATCGCAGAAAGCGACAATGATCCACAAATAATTACGCTATAGTTCATTTATAAAACTTAGGTCCTGGACAAATCACATTAAAAAAACTCCCGGGTATCCATCAATCAACGCAAAATTCGACGGAGTACTACGCTATACATTAAAATAAAAACACTTGGGAGTACAGGATTTTGTGGGTAAGGTATTGCAGCAAATACACACTGAAACTCACCTTAGAGG
The DNA here is from genome assembly GCF_964263255.1 of Lissotriton vulgaris. NCBI lineage: Eukaryota > Metazoa > Chordata > Amphibia > Caudata > Salamandridae > Lissotriton > Lissotriton vulgaris. The sequence continues at coordinate 264,097,391 of NC_141698.1, forward strand.
GCCCGTCAACGCATGTGGATCCCTGAACAGCGCATAGCCAAATAACACAATCCTGACAGGAATAAACAGGTGATGAAAAAGAACAGACTCACCTGAGGCCCAGGCGGCCTGCAGCTTCAGAGGCAGGCACAATCGGGCAGCCGTAGACAGGGCAAGATTGGCTAGCCAGGCAGCAGGGGCTATGAATGATTATGGCCGGGCCGGGGGCGCCGCACGGTGACGGTCTCTTTCTAAGGTAGTACTCACTCTTGGTGGGATGCTTGCCTCGCTTAGCCTCACGTGGCAGGCTCACCAGCACTTTTAATTGCGCTAAGCCTTCTGCGCGTGACAATGTGGTATGGTCCCACCCCACCCCCACACGCACTCGCGGAGACATCTGCGTGCCATATTTAATAAAGAGCCTGGCTCAGAGAGGCCTGCCGTGGGTCCAGCCGGCATGGTCACCGTCCATTTAATTCATTAAAATGCCAGGCTTGCAGTGCGCGCTATTTATTTCATTAGAGGCTTGCTTGCTCGGCCTTTAAAATTTATTTGGGGACACTGACTGACAGTAGTGTCAGTCAGTGTCCCCAAATAAATTATAAAGGCCGAGCAATGGGCCACCGGTGCCGCACGGCCGCCGCCTCCTAAATGATTCTGCCTGGGGCGGTCTGCCCCCGCCCCCCTAGCTATGCCGCGGGGTCCTACTCCAAGATCTCTGAATGGTGTTTTTAACTGGAGAAGATATACCCTGAGGCATATTATACTTGAGCTCAATTATATAATTAGTATTGTGATTATTTAACCTCAATACTAGGCAATGGTATTTACATTTATTAATTGTTTTACATTTTAATCATAGCATTATTTTGATTAATTATGTAAATTATTTTATTGATTACTTTTATTAATGTGCTATGTTTTTGTTTGTTTCATTATATATTGTATTTAGTTGTAAACATGTTTAAATGGGTATATATTTCATAAGTAATTTTAGATTTTTAAGTTATTTAGTACAGGTTGTTTATAGAAATGTTTTTTTTGTAGAAGATATATTTATTTGTATTAATTGCTGTAGTTTTCTTAATAAACGTTTTGAGTTTCACTTATGTTTTATTTTAATTGTTACTTTGGTATATTTGGTTTATTTTCATATATTTTGGGGGATTTTATTTTACAGTACATTTTATTGCAATTTAATATTTGCATTTGATGGATTGTGTTATTGGGCTAATAATAATTTTAGTAATTTGTTAAATGTCATCAAACAATTGAGAAATTTTGAGATAACCTCTATGAGTGGTGAGAACACGTGTTAACTGAATATGAAGAATATTAATACTTAAATATTTAAAATGCAATTTTCCTCAGACCCCTGTTCTCTATCTGCTTCCCAAAGTACAAAAGGACCCTACCAGCCTCCCTGGTAGATCGATAGCCTCTTCTATAGGGTGCTTACTAGAAAACAGTTCCAAACATGTTCACCACTTCATCAGGTCTGGCTGTCTTCCTTCTTTTCCCAGTCCATTTGACAAATTAGGGAAAGGTGTGGTCATAAAGCAGGAGCCTAAAAGCTGGAGCCGGCAGCAGCATGGACCCTGACTTCGGCTCCACTCTGATGCATGGTGCAGGTTCCAGCTTTCTGTTTCCTTCTTCAGTGCTTTAGGCAGGAACTCTGACCTGGGGGGAGTTGTGTGCCTGCCAAGAGGGTCCTTGGAGCACTGGCTTCTGAGGAGCTGAGGGGTTAGCAAAATATGCTCTCAGATGTTGCATGTGCAAGTGGGGGTGAGAAGCTGTGTGTGAGTGAACACGTGAGTGTATGCATGAAGGAGTGACTGTCAGAGTTAGTGAGTGAGCATGTGAGACAGATTGTCTGAGCCTATGAGTGAAACAGTGAGTGACAGCACTTGAGTATTCGAGTATGAGAGTGAGGCAGTGAGTATGAGATTGAGACTGTGAGAGTGAGACATTAAAAGGCAGATTTACAAGCCCCTTGCGCCTCATTTATGCCGCTGTTGCGTCACTTTTGTGACGCAGAGGCAGCGCAAATCCTGCTCCATGGTGCGGGGGTACTTACAACGTGACGCATCTGGGAGATGCGTCACGTTGTAATGCCCTGCTCCACATATAGGCGTTCCTGTGCAGTGGGGGTGGGGGGGGGCGTTCTGGCGCAGGAACGCCTCCTAAAAGTGACTGAGTGAAATCTATAAGATTTTACTCAGTCACTTTTAGGCCCATGCTGCGTCAAAACCCTGCGCCTGCATGAAGCAGGCGTAAGGATTGATGCAGCATTAACTAGATATGGCCCCAGAGCATTGCTGGAGCTGCGTCGTGCTTGCGACGCAAGGCCAGCAATGCGTCACTTTTACAGCACAGATGCGTCACGCATCTGTGCCGTTTTTGCACCATGGTGCGCCGCATTGTAAATGCGGCGCATCCATGATGGCGGAGCTGTGGCGCACAATAACGCGTATCCCTGCTGATTTGCAGGGATGCACCAGTTATTGTAAATATGCTGATGGAGGGTCCCGTTCTACCATCTAAAATCACCAGAAAGGAGAGTTCTAACGGCCTTGGTAAGATGAAGGTCTGATGTAGGCCCTGCGTGATTGAAATCTGAAAATATGCTAAAATGACTAACTTTCACCATTAGTAAATAAAGGCCCAAGGGCCCACCATGCTTAGGCCTAAAAATACACGTTTCTGTGCATTGAAATAAACACGGTGAAATTAGACCTTCAGAGATTAGTTCGTTTCACTGCCAGCTTCAAGCCTAACACCCACACATACACAGACTGGTGCACACTGATACAGCTTCCTGAAAACATTGTAAAGTAATATTTTGAAACATAGCTTGCACAAGTATAAACAGCAACCTCTGGCGATAATCAGCTCCTATCATAAGGTTTCGCACTTGCAGATATGTAGAAATGTACGTGACAAACTGTCCCCTTGTAGAAATGTACAAAAAGTTCCCTTTTAGAAATGTACGTGACAAACTGTCCCCTTGTAGAAATGTACAAACTGTTCTCTCTTTTAGAAATGTACAAACTGTTCTGTTTTAGAAATGTATGTAACAAAATGTTCCTTAAAGATGTCTTTCCAGTGTCCTAGAACACATGTGGTTAGACCGCCTGCACTGAATGGGCGTAGGCCAGTGTCACCATAGAACCTTAGTTCCTCAATTTCAGGTATATCAGACCCAACCGTCAAATCTGAAGTCAGAACTTTCCTGCGGATGCCTGGCATGAGCGTGGTTTGTTCTCCGGCTAGCCGAATATCTGACTTGGGATACCGACACCTCTCTCAGGTTGTGGATCTCCCAGGGCAGATAGCCTTTCTCTCTCTCTCTAGATCTCTGATCCTTTAATTATCTATCTTTATAGCTAGTTCCCTGTATGGTAGACCGTTCAGACATTAGGTGACTGGTCTCAATTCCTAGAAACTACATGACACTGAATTTAATAGCAAAAATGGTCTATTTGTAAGCTAATTCTATGTGTGCCTTCCTTGCCTAGGCCTCATAATTCAGGGTCCTGATAGAAATGTACAATATGTGAGAATAGGCCTGTTCTAGATATTTTGCCCTTAGGCACTTGAGTTCCATACCCATGTACTCAGTAGCGTAGGATCTTTAATCATCTGTGATAGTGTTCTTTTAATACATTTTATTCCTGTTTTGCCTTGAGATATTTTGAGCATTTGTCATCTATCAGTTACTCCAGACAGGGCGAAGTCTGGACCTTATCTAGGAAATTGCATTGTAGCCTGAACTGATATGCATTTATTTTTCTGCCTGTTAACTGAAAATAAAGTACCACTCCAACTTCAAAGTCTGGTATCTTACGTCTGTATTCCTTCTCTCTCTCAGTGAAATGCTGTGTTGGTGATTTGTGATTTGTGACCACAACCAAGGTGATGACCACTGACCGAAAGGGTCAAGATTTTCCCTTTCTCAGCTGGCGCCCAACGTCATCGTACCTGCTCCATTCTGCGGTGGAATTCAGTGGACTTCCACGAGCCGCCTTGGGGGGTCCCGCCACAGCCTCTTGCATACCATTGGTGAGTCAAGGAACATTTTATTTTTTCCCTTGAGCTTCCGGTGTTAGCTACTTGGCTGTGTGCGGTCCCCGTGTGGCTGGCTCTGGGTAGGACTCCTGATCCCTCCCCCGCAGCATTGTCTATGGTCACGATTCAAGAACCCTCTGTGTCTCTCAGTGGTCACATTTTCCAACTTTCGTGTCAAATGCTCTACCTCTTATTTTTTCATACATATCAGTTCTTAACAGTTGCAGTTGTGGCTTGTGGTATGTCGGTTTAAGGCCCTTCTCCCTGCCGGTTCAAGTCCGGAGGGAATGGTTTGTGGTGTGGGTTTTTTGCTGTCAACTACCCCCAGGTTCATGATCCCTCCCGACAGTTCAAGTCTGTGAGCTGGGTGTGGTCCAGACCTTGCGGGTCCTGAATCGGGTTCAAGTCCCACCCTACCCCTTTTTGTGGGTAGGTTTGCGATCCCTCTCCCAGTTTGAGTCTGGGGAGCTGGGTGTTCCCTGGGTTTATCCAAGATCGGAGGTTCTCCACTAGGGGTCTTGTTGACACAGGCTTATTACCCTCTCTGCTCCTTGCCAGCAAACTTTGAATACTGCATTGTACTTGCCAGCGCATGTCAATTTTCTACTTCTCTTCTTTCCTTTGCAAAGCATCCTACACTGTTGTCTTTCTTTTTTCTTCTTCATGCAGTAATTAGTTGTCTCTCTTTTTTCCTCTTCATACAGTAAATATTGTGCCCCTTCGCACTTCCTCCCCTGTTCTTTTTCTTCATCTGATTCAGCATCCCCACCCCCCCTCCTGACCGCCCTTCACTTCTCAGCTGTTCTCTGTCATTGCACTTCTCTTCAATAAGGGCTCCTCCTTCACTTTACTTTCCTCACGACCTCTTTCTCTATGGTCTGGCTGTATTACTGTACATCTCCGTTCCGCTTCTACATCCCTCCTGCCGACTGCCTCTGACATCCTGCCCTTCGCGCACGCACAAACAGGAAATACTTTGTGCTATCTGTGGCTCGTACACTCCATCACCAGCCCACTTCCTCCCCTGGCGCCGCAGCGCTGCCTTCGCTGCACAGCTCCCCCGAGCCCCCGCCATTCCGTGAACTCTCACTCTGCACACTTTCTCAGACTTTCCGTCTTTCTCCTCTTCCTTGTTCTACCTTCCTCCTTTCTTTTGCTTCCACTTCACGCCTCTTCCCTCTCTCTATCCATTGCCACTTCCTTCCTCTGCCCCCCCTGTTCTTTCCCTACCTCCTCGTACTATTATTACTCCACTGCCCCAGCCCCTGCCTATGATTACATTACTGCTGACATTACTTTACACTTGCTCTCCTGACATTTCATCTCTAGGTTGGTGACGTTCCATTTCTGGGTCTATATTGTTTACCAACTTCTTGCTTCTGCCGTTTCCTTTCTACATCAGACATTATTTTGCTCACAAACTCTGGCGTTCTTTCCAGTCCTTCTTTGTCAGCTCTGGCAGTAGTGCATCTCTATTCTTGAATTAGTGAGATTTCATATCTAGATCGTTGATTTTTCATTAAGGATGCATTATGTCTTTGTTCATTATTTAATGTGGTGACTATTACGTCTTTGTTCATTATTTAATGTGTTGATTATTGATCCTCTCCACTTCATGTTTTGTTCATTTGCCCTGCTCTATGTCAAATGTGCTTGTGGATCCATGTGCTTTGTGTAAGTAGCAGCTGTGCTTTGTGATTCCGCCAGGACGTTACAATTCCCTCCCCTGGGACCCACTGTTCCCACAGTTCTCTGACTTACCTGCTCCCTGCCTTGTCCTTCACTTAGGTGTATAACACGCCTCATATGTAGCCATTTGCTCGTCCCCCGCCCCTGCATTGCCTTTCCTTTCTCACGACAGTACCCTAATTTTTGCCAATCATTTGCTTCAGCAATTGATTGCCAAAAGGGGGGGAACGTTTATTCCTCCTCCCCTGCCTCCCTATATCCCTCGCCTACACGTGGTATGCCTTACACCTCCTTATTTCCCTAATGTCCAACAGCCCCCAACTGTTGGACAGGCCTCGTGAAAGGCTCGCTCCCTCCCCGCATGACAGGGCCCGGACACCGGCTCTCCCGGTGTCACCAGAAGAACTACCCCGGCAACCCGCAGAAGCAACCCGCAACCCGTCCCCCACGGGACGCCTGCTCCTGAACATCCCAGCATCGGCTGACCCGGGCCACCGTCAGCACCATTGCCTGGGCCCAGCCGCCATCTTGGACACTGCACCACGAGGCCGCGTGGCCTCAGCTCGACCCCAACCCTGGGCCTGGCCAGGCCCCGACATCGAGGCACCACCATCCACCCAGGAGGTGAAGAGACCACTTGGCAGGTCAACGGGAGAGAGGAGTGTCAATGGCTCTCCCCCGCCAGGTGCCGATCGCCCCCGGCCTCCCCGGGCGCTGGCTCCACCCCCCTGCTGGGTGTCTGGGCTCCCTCATCCCGGACCTCCCGACCTCCAAGAGCGAGGGTCCGGACATCAAAGGAGGCCAGACCTATAACTGGGGCAGCTCCAGAGCAGGAAGGCAGTTGTATCCTGGAGTCGAGAGACACCTAGAAGAACTCATCCTTGACGGACTGTTGGCGCTGCCGCAGCCCTGCCTTGTGAATCATCGTCCTGCCTGCTGGCGCTGCCGCGGCCTTCTGCAACCTACATCCTCGTCGGGACCTGCTGGCGCTGCCGCGGCCCTCTGCAACCTACATCCTTGTCGGGACCTGCTGGCGCTGCCGCGGCCCTCTGCAACCTACATCCTCGTCGGGACCTGCTGGCACTGCCGCGGCCCATCCTTGTGTGAATCATCGCCCTTGCCGGCTGGCGCTGCCGCGGCCCTTCTCAAGTGAGACTTATCATCCGAGCCTGCTGGCGCTGCCGCGGCCCGACCTTCCAGAACTCTGAGCTCGAGGATTGTGAGCTATCCATCTTACCACCTCAGTACCAGACCAGTACCAAGACTGTCCCGCTACCCTTTCCCTTCCAGAGACTAGAATTGAGAGGACCCTCGTGTCCCGATCTCACTGTATCGTTGATATCCTTGCTTCAAGAATCGTATATAAAGAGTGTTGACCTTATCCTTGTGTGGTGTCCATCTGTGGGGGGGGAAGTTACTTGTCTGTACGATCGCTGGAGACGGCCCTCACCGGAGGCCTCTCCTCTTGTCCTCGGCCGACCCTCCAGGTCCCTGTCTAACATTGGTGGCCAGCGGCGCGATCCGAACCAACGCATAATCGTACAGAGAGTAACTCACCCCACGACCCAACCACAATGACAACAAAAGAGAGCGGATCCACAGAGAAATTCCAGATGGAAAAACTAGAAGAGTACAACCATCGAGAGCTAAAGCAATTTTGCATAGAACTAGGCATTGCTACCACCGGGCTGAGCACGAAAGAGGACTTCAAACACGCCCTAGAATCTTGGGCAGAAACGGGTACGGCCGTACCCCAGAACCAAAACCTCGAGGCACCAGAAACAAACACCACTCCGACGGAAGGAAGAAGAGCGGGTCTCTCCCTGGAGGAGATCCAAGAACGAGAGAAAAGCAGACTCCATGAATTAGAGTTGGCACGGCTCCGGTTGGACGGAGAGCTGAAATTGACGGAACAAAAGATAACATTAGAACACTTGCGGCTCCGGGAGGAGCGGGAAGAGAAACAAAGGCAGAGAGAACTCGAAGAGAAAAAACTGGCATACGAACATGAGCGCAAGCTAGCAGAGATAGAGATGCGGAAACAGAATAAAGATCTCGGGGTGCCCGAGCGCCTGCACACCCCGGGCACTGCCGAACCAAAAGTCCACATCCCCAAGGATGTCGTCAGAGAATATTATCGAAATGACGATATCCAGCAGTGGTTCAAGGCCTACGAGATCGCCATGACCTCCCACCGGATTGATCGAAATGACTGGGGAGCCGGGCTATGGGGGAGGTTCGTCAATGAAGGGCGCAACGCCCTGCTGCAGCTCCCGGACCATCAGATGACATCCTATGACCACATGAAGGCCGCCCTCCTCACTCGATACGGACTCACGCCCGAGATGTACCGCCAGAGGTTCCGCGACTGCAAGCGGATCCCGGGTACAACTTGGGTGGAGTATGTGAACTATTTCAGCCGAGCCTTTGAGGGGTGGATCAAGGGCAGCCACGTAACCACCTACGAGCAACTCTTTAACCTCATTGTGTGGGAGCACCTCTCCAACAATTGCTTTGTCGAGCTCAGGCAGCACCTCCTCGACAGTAAACTGACTGATCCTCGGCAGCTCGCCGCCGAAGCTGACCGATGGGAAAGCACTCGAGTTGCCCGAAGTGGGCCAAGTGAACCAAACAGAACCAACCAAGGTCCCCATCGCCCCCGAGGAGGAGGAGGCCAGGGCCGGGGCAGAGACGCCGTCCCGGTAGCTCCCGCCAGCAACACCCGCCCCCGGCCGGTAGGGGAAACCCCCCGATGCGTCCAGGGTTCCGAGCCAACGTTACTTGCCACCGGTGCCAGCGGACCGGCCACTATGCCAACGACCCTAACTGCCCGAAGAACCAGAGTCCCATACCCCGCCAGGTCGCTGCCGCCGCCCTGGGAGAGGAGCAAGCTCCCGAAGATTATGAAGAGTACGAACAGGAACAGCCCGAGTGGGAACCCGCCGCCATGATCCTGGCTTGCCTAGGGGAAAGAGACATGATTCCGCGGGCTCCCCTACCCGCCAACACAAGGAAATACAGCCAGTGGGTGAACATTAATGGGCGCAAGGCCGAAGCCCTGCGTGACACCGGGGCCAGTGTGACGGCAGTCCGCTGTCATCTGGTAACCCCGGAACAAATCTTGCCAAACGTTCTTTGCCCCGTCCGATCAGCGGACAATTCGGAGAGCCTGTGTCGGATGGCCTACGTCCCCTTCGAATGGGGAGGAGTGTCCGGTATGCTAAAGGTGACTGTCCGCGATGATGCCCCGGTGGACTGCCTCCTGGGAAACGACCTCGAAAGTTCCCCCTGGGCAGCCGTTGAGAGAAGAGAGCACCTGGGGATGTTGGGCCTCCCGGACTGGGCCTGCGTAACGACCCGGTCCATGGCCGCCCGCACCATCCCCAGTCCCGAAGAACCCGAATGGCCAGCACCTCCTCCCCCGATCATCCCAGAGGGAGACGCCCTCAGTACTGATCCCCCAAAACCAAGAAGGGCCCACTCAGCTCCAGGATCTTCCAGAACTGGCCCAGTGGCGTCAAGAGGGTGGACCCACCAAGGAACAATTCCGGCAAGAACAGAAGACCTGTCCCTCCCTCGAGGGACTCCGACAGCAAGCCCTCGCCCAGAGCGCAGGAGACACCGCAGGGGCACACTGGATCTATTGGGACAATGACCTACTGTACAGCGAACAAAGAATTGCTGAATTGGGGGCCAGCCGGGTGCTGGTGGTGCCCCTCTGCTCCAGAGACTTCCTTTTGAACTTAGCACACGATGTCCCCCTTGCCGGGCACTTGGGACAAGACAAAACTTACAACCGCCTGGTAACACACTTTTACTGGCCCAAAATGCGGAATGATGTCTCCAACCACTGCCGGGCCTGCCCCACCTGCCAGGCCAGCAGGAAGAGCGGCCGAAAAATCAAAGCACCCTTGCAACCATTCCCCGTCGTCACCACCCCGTTCGAACGGGTGGGAATAGACATTGTGGAGCCCCTGGACCCCCGAACAGCACAGGGGCACCAGTTCATCCTGGTCCTGGTGGACCACGCCACCCGCTATCTCGAGGCCATTCCTCTTCGGACCGTAACAGCACCAGTGGTAGGCCGAGCCTTAATGGGGATCTTCTCTCGAGTGGGCTTCCCCCGGGAAGTCGTCAGCGACAGGGGCACGAACTTTATCTCCAAATACATGAAATCTCTCTGGCAGCAGTGCGGGGTTACCTACCGGTTCACGACCCCCTATCACCCGCAAGGAAACGGACTGGTCGAACGGTTTAACCGCACTCTCAAGGGGATGATCATGGGCCTGGAGGAACCCTTACGTCGCCAATGGGACATGCTGCTCCCGTGCCTCCTCTTCGCCTACCGAGAGGTTCCCCAGAAATCCCTCGGTTTTAGCCCCTTCGAGCTCCTGTACGGACACCTTGTCCGGGGGCCCCTCAGCCTGGTTAAAGAAGAATGGGAGATGACCCCCAGAAGACCCCCCTGGACGTGTATAAGTACCTCCTGACCCTCCGCAACCAGACCCGGCGATTCAGGGAACTCGCCAAAGCCAATCTTGAGGCCAGTCAGGAGGCCATGAAGAAATGGTACGATCAACATCCCTCCTCCATTGAGTTCGAGCCCGGTCAGCAAGTATGGGTGATGTCCCCAGTCGAACCTTGTGCCTTGCAGGACAAATGGACGGGGCCCTTCAAGGTGATTGAGCGCAAGGGCCCTGTCACCTACCTAATAAACATGGAGTCCCCCCGGAACCCCCTCCGGGTCCTCCACGCCAACAGACTCAAACCACACTTCGTACGCTCGGAACTCAGCCTACTGATGGCAACAGATAGTGGGGCGGAAGAAGACTCCGAGACCCTCCCTGACCTACTGAGGACCCGGGAGAAAGATGGCTCGGTGGACGGGGTCCGACTCTCCGATGCCTTGACCCCGGAACAACGCCAAGACTGTCGGGGTCTCCTACTGCAATTTGCGAATCTGTTCTCACTCACCCCGGGGGTCACCCCCTGGTGCCTCCACGACGTGGACACTGGGGATAGTCCCCCTATTCGACACAGGGCGTACCGAGTGCCGGATCGGGTGCGCGCCTGCATCCAGGACGAAGTCTCTAAAATGCTCGCACTCGGAGTCATCGAGCCATCCGACAGCCCCTGGGCCAGCCCAGTCGTACTGGTCCCCAAAGCTGCCGCCCCGGGCACCACCCCCGAGCTCCGATTCTGTGTAGACTATCGGGGCCTGAACGCTGTCACCCAAACCGACGCTCACCCCATTCCCCGGGCAGATGAACTGGTTGACCGTATGGGGGCTGCCCGCTACCTGAGCATCTTCGATCTGACAGCGGGCTACTGGCAGATCGGCCTCACCCCCAGAGCCCAAGAACGATCCGCCTTCTCTACCCCGGATGGCCTCTACCATTTCAAAGTGATGCCATTCGGCATGAAAAACGCTCCAGCCACTTTCCAACGACTCGTGAACCAGGTATTGGCGGGCCTCGAAGAGTTCAGCGCCGCCTACCAGGACGATATCGCTGTATACAGCCGTCACTGGGCAGACCACCTTCACCACCTCCGAGAAGTCCTGCACGCCCTCCAACAGGCCGGCCTTACCATCAAGGCCAGCAAATGCCAGATTGGCCAGGGGTCCGTGACCTACCTCGGACACCAAGTGGGGAGCGGTCTGGTGGCCCCCCTCCAGCTCAAGATCGCTGCCATCCAGTCCTGGCAGCCACCCGATCCCCAAACCGAGGTCCGAGCCTTCTTGGGGCTCACCGGATACTACCGGCGGTTTGTGAAAGACTATGGCAGCATTGTGGGGCCCCTCACAGAACTCACATCCAAGAAAAACCCCAAAACAGTCAACTGGACCCTGGACTGTCAAGCGGCCTTCGAGAAGCTGAAGGCCGCCATGTGCACCGCCCCTGTGCTCCAGGCCCCCGACTACTGCCGGGAATTCATCGTCCAGACGGACGCCTCAGATCATGGCATTGGGGCAGTCCTCTCCCAACTCAACGCCGAGGGAGTCGACCAGCCAGTGGCCTTCATCAGCCGACGCCTGCTAGCTCGAGAACAGCGCTGGAGCACCATCGAGCGGGAGGCCTTCGCCGTAGTGTGGGCCCTCAAGAAGCTCCGGCCCTACCTCTTCGGTACCCATTTCCGGGTACAAACAGATCATAGACCCCTGCAATGGTTGATGCAGATGCGGGGGAGAATCCAAAACTGTTGCGATGGTCCATCTCCCTGCAGGGGATGGACTTCACTGTGGAGCATCGTCCAGGCCAGGACCACGCCAACGCGGACGGCCTGTCACGCTTTTTCCGCCTCGACGAGGAGAGTACCCAAGAGGATGGGTGACTCTCCCCGCCTTCAGCTGGGGGGGACGCATGTTGGACAGGCCTCGTGAAAGGCTCGCTCCCTCCCCGCATGACAGGGCCCGGACACTGGCTCTCCCGGTGTCACCAGAAGAACTACCCCGGCAACCCGCAGAAGCAACCCGCAACCCGTCCCCCACGGGACGCCTGCTCCCGAACATCCCAGCATCGGCTGACCCGGGCCACCGTCAGCACCATTGCCCGGGCCCAGCCGCCATCTTGGACACTGCACCTCGAGGCCGCGTGGCCTCAGCTCGACCCCAACCCTGGGCCTGGCCAGGCCCCGACATCGAGGCACCACCATCCACCCAGGAGGTGAAGAGACCACTTGGCAGGTCAACGGAAGAGAGGAGTGTCAATGGCTCTCCCCCGCCAGGTGCCGATCGCCCCCGGCCTCCCCGGGCGCTGGCTCCACCCCCCTGCTGGGTGTCTGGGCTCCCTCATCCCGGACCTCCCGACCTCCAAGAGCGAGGGTCCGGACATCAAAGGAGGCCAGACCTATAACTGGGGCAGCTCCAGAGCAGGAAGGCAGTTGTATCCTGGAGTCGAGAGACACCTAGAAGAACTCATCCTTGACGGACTGTTGGCGCTGCCACAGCCCTGCCTTGTGAATCATCGTCCTGCCTGCTGGCGCTGCCGCGGCCTTCTGCAACCTACATCCTCGTCGGGACCTGCTGGCGCTGCCGCGGCCCTCTGCAACCTACATCCTTGTTGGGACCTGCTGGCGCTGCCGCGGCCCTCTGCAACCTACATCCTCGTCGGGACCTGCTGGCGCTGCCGCGGCCCATTCTTGTGTGAACCATCGCCCTTGCCGGCTGGCGCTGCCGTGTCCCTTCTCAAGTGAGACTTATCATCCGAGCCTGCTGGCGCTGCTGCGGCCCGACCTTCCAGAACTCCGAGCTCGAGGATTGTGAGCTATCCATCTTACCACCTCAGTACCAGACCGGAACCAAGACTGTCCCGCTACCCTTTCCCTTCCAGAGACTAGAATTGAGAGGACCCTCGTGTCCCGATCTCACTGTATCGTTGATATCCTTGCTTCAAGAATCGTATATAAAGAGTGTTGACCTTATCCTTGTGTGGTGTCCATCTGTGGGGTGGAAGTTACTTGTCTGTACGATCGCTGGAGACGGCCCTCACCGGAGGCCTCTCCTCTTGTCCTCGGCCGACCCTCCAGTAAGCATGGGCGAATTTTGCGAATCTCGCGTTCGCGAATTTTGCGGATTTGCGAACTCGCAATCCGCAAAATCCGCGAATTCTCGCGAATTTGCGGATGTTTTTTTTTTGTGTTTGCCACTCTCTGTCACCACTGCCACTCTCTGACTACTCATGCCAACCTCTGGCCCACCCATGCCACCCTCTGTTTCATCACAGCACCCTCTGGTTGTCCAGTCAGTGTACATTATTGTGGCAAAGCAAAGCACACCTTCCCTGCCTCAAGTGACCTGAATTAATTTGGGGCTGATTAATGTGTCACAGAATATTTTTTTAGCTGGCACCTGCTTCCTTAGTGCTTCCTGATGAGTGATCTTTTGCACTTGCTAAGTGCTTTCATTGTTGCAAAATTAGTTACAACACCTGCCCTGCCCCAACTGACAATAATGAATTAGGGGCTGATTAATGGATTTGAACTTCCAGCCTGGCTCCTGCTTGTCTCCCTTAGCTGTAATTCAGGACCTTTGTGGCATATGTGTAACTATTCTGAGGTTCAGAGCAGGGTCACATAATAGTTGCAACTGGCAACTGAACTCTGGAGGGGCCCCTCAGGAAGCACTACAGGAAATGGCTACTAATGATGAGCCTGAACTTTTGAACCTGGTAAGTAGTTTCAGTTTTGCTAAGATCGTATTTCTGCAATTTAGCGCTTATTCGCGGGGCGCGAAGTTGTACTGGGAAGCCGCGAACTCACGCGAACAGTGCGAGCAAGCCATAAAATCCGCTGCTCGCGGATTTGCGGATTTTGCGGGAGATTCGCGAATCTCGCGGATTGCGAATTTACCGAAAATCCGCAAAATCCGCGAGCGAAACGGATTTTCCGCCCATGCTTACCCTCCAGGTCCCTGTCTAACACCAACATATTCAACATTGTACTATTCAGTTCCTTCACGGCAGACCTGAAATAATTCACAATTCCGATACCAACCTATTCACTTCCCTTAACGACGACTTCCGCACTATACTAACAGGCGCCTGGAAAATTTTAGGAGTTAACCCTACGCCAGGCACCCAGCTTAACATCTCTACCCAATCTCTTGATAGCCTCCCAGACATATCTCTTATCCCACCATCTCCAGACACTACGGCCCCTCAGCTGCTGTATACAGAAGAGGCCTCTGACTCTTCCACCCTGTCTGTCCCCCACTCTCTTCCCCTTGGATACCCAGGGTACCCAAATCACCCTGCTACCTCACCCATTCTCATCACTGACGACGAGTCTTCAGTAGATTCCATACAGTCAGGTGCTACATCTGAAGCTGTGTACATCCCACCGCCAGAAGAGAAAGGCCCAGACTCACCCCCACCATCCGTCTCCAACTCCTACTCCTATCACCCACAGTTTCAACAAGATACATCACCCCTTTTAAGAGCACTACTGTCCGATTACTCATAAAATCCTGTGGGCCCTGCGTTCTGCCAAACCTGCCGAGCACATCTCACGGCTCCAACTTCATGTAAGGGAATGAGTGATCATACCACTGATAATATCAGAATATTCCTGATCAACAATAACGTTGTAGGCATTTCTGACGGCCACCCCTCTTGCTTCATCCACGTTACACCCCTCAGTAGCACTGTCCTACTCTCAATATTTCAGGCACTCAATATTGACTACGCCTACCCTCGCCAAGTCACCCTATCTCTCGCACCAGCATTTTCATGCCCCGCCGAGCCTACAGTAAAGGCTCTCTCGCACAAACCTTTTCATGCCCCACCGACCCCATAGTAAAGGCCCATAGCTGTTCTCACTACACCCCTGCACCACCTGCTTGTCGCTCACAGGAAACAAGCCCCATGCAGGCTCTTCAGGCAGTATACGATAAATGAATATTCGGCACTTCAGTGCATAAAACACCAGAGTGGATCTACATACGGATCCGCCTACTATCCCCAGGCCTAGAACTACCCACCGTATTCACGTCCTCCTGGCCACGGAACCCACTGCAAAGCAAAATTCGCAACTCCTTTGCCCGTCACAATCTTGAATTCCCTGACTTCTCCCCAGAAGGAAAATACAGGGGACCTGACAAACTAGATTTAAGATTCATACTCTACCATATTTTCTGTAATGAAGTAGGAGAGGAACTTTTCAGAGATCTGCATCCTCACGACTATAGCTCTGTAGAAACTTCACACTCCACAGACCCCAACCCTCACAACAACTAGGTGAAAAACACCCAGGCAGGGTTTGTTTGTCCCTCCATGCAAACATCAGACCTTACCCCACACAGTTTTGCCCAGCTACCGCATACGCATTAAGTAACCGTATGAATAGGATACTGAATTCCACGGTGTATAAGACACCTGCTGGCTATCATATATATTTTATTTTGCGCCTTGCAAGTTGGGAAGGGCCAACAATTCTGTCAAGCTTCTTACCCAGACACCCACTCCAATCCCAAATAGCAAGCGCCTGCTTTGACGGCCCACTCCAGTTCGCTGGCTGCACCCCCACACAAAATAGTGAGTTGCAAAAGGGTGTTTACTACCGGGTCCTAGCGGGTGTAGCAGAGGAACTGGTGCCTGATCTTTAGAGAAGCATAGCCAACACCCTGCATTAAAGGCTCTGCCTTGTGGGCACACAAATATCTCATCATGGCCACACCACTTCAACATGTCCTGAAAATGTTTAGTGGACAGGAACAACGAATACTCAAACACTGTAGGGAGCTTCACAAATTAACAAGGAATTTGGATTATCCTTGGCCCTCCGAAGGAAGTTTTGACGTAAATATTCTCGAACACGCCACCACGTTCCTAAACACCAAATATTCCGGCACCAAATTACAGAAAAGGAAAGACTCCTTAGCTCTCTGGCGTATCTTTAAAGAGAACCCGCGAGAGCACCCTGCCACCCTGCCCACTGCCCTTTCGGCGCCCCCACCATACCATGACTCTGGCATGTACCTCGCAATAGCATCCGCTGAAAATAAAGAACTAGACCTAAAGAGTACAACCAATAACTTACCAACTGTCGGGTACAGTCAACTCCCTAGTGACCTATTTTCCACACCCGAACACCCGCAACCTGTGGGTGAAAGTAGTACCGCCCCATCGCCGCCACCCGGCACCAGCAGTGGCCCACTGCCACCCGTCACAGTGCCAACCACCACGCCCGTCACAGTGCCAACCACCACGCCCGTCACAGTGCCAGCCACCATACCCGTCACAATGCAAGCCCCAGTGAGTCCCCTACATGTAACTCCTGTCACCGGTGGCAGCCCAACACTGCAGGCCACGGTGCCAGGAGTGCCAGGACAAATAAATGCCCAGTTTTCGCTACAACTGAACCCCACTTCCATTGCAGCTCTAACTGTTGAGGAGGACGAGGAAAATGCAGACAACGTGTCCCTAGCACCATCAAATATTTCACACACGTCATCTCACCACTCCTTTCGCCATGCACTCCCGCACTACCCTGATTTCAACAGCCTCCGTGATGCCAATGCTCCACAACTCCAGGAGCAGGCGGCCGCCCCCCGAGACCGCATGCCATTTTGCAACTCAAGCACAGGCGAACCACTAATCAGATTCTCCTCTGTTCACCAACAGAGTAAGGAAGGGGAGCTACAGGGCCTGCCGGCACCATATTTGGTCCATTATGACGAATGGAGACCGGCCACAGAACTCAATAAAAGCTTAGAGTGCAGTCCCAATGGGGGTGCCCGAACAGACATGGTCAGCAGTGAAATACCACGCGACTACGAGGACGACCACATATCTCAGGTAATCCGACGTGCTTCATTAACGTTAGAACAAATCACAGACAGATTATCTGAGACCCTCAGGATTACCCACCCTAGCACACCCAATACTCAACAAACAAAGAACCCGTCACGGAGACTCACTGTACAGGCTGACCCCTGTGAAAATACTGGAGGGACTGGGGACCTAGGCTGGAGTCAACAGCAGACAACCCACTTCCCATCCACACCTGTGCAAAGAGCGGGTCCCTCTCGGGACATAGGAGACTATGAAGGACTAACGGAAGTACAGTACCATGGGTCCCCCTTCCAGAGCCACCTGACAACTGCGCCAGACCACACACATACGACTGTTGGGCCATCACAGGTCCACCCCACACCCCCTGACATACCACCATGGCATCCTGCGCCCGTACCAGATCCATTCGCCCCACCATCCGCCACAGACATGGTACATTCCTCCAGCCAGCCACACGCCACTAATTTGACAAAATCTACAAACCCCTTTTACGATAATCAGGAATTCCCAAACTCAGGGGACACAGGGAGGAAAAAGAAGAAAAGAACAACAGAGGTAGAAAGACTCGCAGTATTAGGAACGCACGGACGACCAGAGGACATCGTATACGATGCCCCAGGCACTGACGCTCACATCAATTACAAGGTCACTGGCACCGCCTCCATGCGAAACACTCGAGCTAGAACAGGCAATGGCATGTTCTTCGGCAGGCCATGTGCCCTGCAAGACAACGACCTAACTCCCAATGAAATAGTGAGGATAGGCGAGAATTCAGATTATGCTGTCATCCCCTTCACAGACGATCTGACTGGATGGACAGAATCCCTGGCACCGCAGATGATCCCCTGACCAAGGGAAGGGTCGTTCGAACCACAGCATATGGCCACAGCAGTAGAATGCATCCTGGAGGGTGTAGGGGATGAAGACTGGGATTATGAGTACATGCGAGCCAGTCTCAAAATTTGGCAGAAATATGCTATACGATATGACACCACAAGACCAAAGCATCAAAGTGTAGGAATTACCCGCCAGATGCCGCTATTATACAAAACAGCAAAGGACCCCCTATATATAACTGCTGGTCTTATGCAGAGAAGGAAGCCATTAAAAAGAACCTTCCGCCCCTCACGGAGGGTGCCAGCAAATGGATAGTGGCCTTAGAGAAAAATACCACAGGCACCAAACCAGGGGTTGGGGACATGAAAAGTTTGCTTATCTCCCTCATGGGAGGGGAAGCAGAAGAAATGTTCACAAGTATCAGTAGAGGGTTAATAACAATGAACAACACCACATACGATGGAGAACCATTTGCCAGGCCAGGCGGCAGTCTGTACTAAATTGCGATTAAAATACCCTGATGTTCCAGACATTGGGTCTCTCATGTCTCTGACCATGCAAACAAATGAGGACCCTATTAACTTCATTTCTAGAATGAAAGAAAATGGCATCAGGAGTTAGGTGACTCCTGGAATACAACTGGAGGGAACAGCAGGCTCTTTTACCACATGGTGAAGAGAGGACTGCCAGAAGACGTGCAGAGAAAATGAGATGGGGTAGTAGCCATGGAAGCAAAACCATGGCCTGAAATACAGGACCACATCATACATTTCTGCAAAAAGAAAATAGAACAGGAAAAAAGTAGGCAGCTAGCTATTGAAAATGCAGCTGCAAAACTAGTACAGCAGAAGCTTAATAAGAAAAAGGATACAGTGGACAATCTCATGGTAGCTGCACCTGTCAGCCAAATGACGGCAGTCACCACCTTCCCACAGGCCGCCCAAAACACACTTGCCACCAATACCCAGTCTGCCCCACAAATGCAGCAGCCTGCCATACAAAATACGCAGGCACAGATGCCACAAACACAGCCTGCCATACAGACTCCACCACACCAGGCAGTACAGTATGTGCAGACCCCACCACAACAGACAGTACAGTATGTGCAAGCCCAACAGCAGCCCACAGTGCAGTACATCCAACAGCAGCCCCCGGTGCAATACTTATCACCACAACCTGCCTACAGTAATGACAACACCAGTATTACAACAATAATAGAAACACCGGGATGCAGGGAAGGGGCATGGGACAGCCAAGAGCCCAGCAACAGCCAGGCCAGCGTACTTGCTTCTATTGTCACAAGGTGGGCCACATGGAAAGAGATTGTCGTTCTAGACTTCGGGACCAAGGCCAACAAGTTATGGGTCCCGACCAGCAAGCACCCCCGCAGTTCCAACCGCAACAACAAATGTATGCACAGGCACCCCAGATGTTGTATGCTTATGCCCAACAAGCACCACACCAGAACATGCAACAAGCACAGCTCCAGACACCCGTGATGGCCCAAGCTCAACAACCGTCCACACTGATGCAACTTCCCTTGCAACAGCAGCCACAGATGTCCTCATACCAAGTGATGCCCCAAGCCCAAACTGCCCCACACCAAGGTGGTGTGGTAGTCACCTCCAATAATCCATTTGCACAAGGCACCATCCAGCAATACCAGGCTGGAGAATACTCGTGCTAGGACAGCCCACAGACAACTCTTGTGTGCCCAGTTTTATCATGCATCATGAGCGGTGAAGATGACCCCACCGTCCTGGTCACGATAAATAACAAAACATATAGCTTCCTCATTGACACAGGTGCCACGTACTCCTGCATCACAGGCGCAAATCTGCCTATTTCTGATCAAGTAGAGGACACACAGGGATTCTCTGGGGCAATAGCAAGGGTCCCATTTACCAAGCCAGTACCCCTGCAAATAAGAGACCGGGTGCTGGAGCAACCACTGCTTTATTCACCACATTCTCCAGTCAACCTTTTAGGGAGAGACCTCATGGCAAAACTGAACATGACAATTCACTTCCATGAGAACGGAACAATGGTTTGTTCTATACCAGGCAAACCACTAGCAAGGATGATGGCACTAACGGTTGACTCTTCCTTGAAGGATCAAGTAAGAGCCTGCCCTGTAGGTGAGCTAGCATTCTGCGCTGCGGTACACATCATTGTAGCTAACACACCAGAACTGCACAACCGCACTGTCCAACTCCCAAAAGAGTTCCTCTTCCGCCCACAGTCCCAGCTCTACCAAGTATCGGACAAGACAATGATCCTAGGCATTCACGCTCTGCACATTACACCTACTTACGGGGCATTCATAGCAGGAGACGACAATATGCGCTCCTGGGCCTGTGTAATTTTCATCGAGCCCGGACACCAAGTGAGAAACATTTCAGACGAACAGCTCTTTGGGGATCCTGATGAATATCCCATAACAGAGATTGTCTATCAGAATGAGGTACCCCTCTCGGTGACAGTGGAAAAGAGAACACCCACTGCCCCACAAACATATGACTCAGTGCGTGAAGCAGACTTGGCTCAAGTCCCGCCACACCTGTGGACCACCGGTCCCAATGACGTAGGCCTCATTCGCTCTGCCACCCCATTTAAAATAACACTGAAACAAGGCGCAATTCTACCCAGAATTAAACAGTACCCGTTATCTAAGGAAGCAGAGGAAGGCATTGCCCCTACCATACAAGCCCTGCTGGATCAGGGGGTCATATACCCATGCGTATCTCCCTGTAACACATGCCTGTTTCCTATTCGTAAGGGCAAGACCAACCAATGGCGTTTGATTCATGACCTTCGTCCCATTAATAACATAGTGGTACCAGAGATTCCCATCGTCCCAGACCCCTCTGTCATCCTCACCAATGTTCCCCCGAATGCACAATACTTTTACGTGATCGACCTGAAAAATGCGTTTTTTAGCGTCCCCCTTCACCCAGACAGCCAGTACCTATTGGCGTTCTCGGTCAACGGGGTACAAATGTGCTATACATGATTAGCTCAAGGGTACTGTGAGTCCCCTAGCGTCTTCAACAGAATGGTCAAAGAAGACTTATCAAATTTTCAATGTGACAGCACTTTGCTGCAATATGTTGACGACATGTTGCTCTGCAGCACCACCGAACAAAAATGTAGAAAGTACACCATTTCCCTGCTTACTAAGTTAGCTCACAAAGGTTACAAAGTGGATAAAAAAAAACTTCAGTACTGTCAGACAGAGGTACAATACCTAGGCCAGTTAATATCAGCATCAGGGAGACGGGTCACGCCAGACAGATTTGAAGCCATCAAAGGGACACCAGAGCCCCAAACTGTCAAAGACATGCAAAAGTTCCTAGGATTAGTGAACTATGTCCGCCAGTGGGTCTTTGACTTTTCCACAATAACTGCCCCTCTGCTGAAAGCAGTGAAAGCAGCCAAAGACAGACGCAACAGAATAGACTGGACACCCGAAATGACTGACTCCTTCCAGCAGTTAAAAGATGAAATAACAAACGCACCAGTGTTAGGCACGCCTGACTACACCAAGGAATTTTTCCTATTCACTCACTGCAATGGTCAAGTCATGACTGCTGTACTTACTCAGAAATACCCCATGGGTCACAAACCAATCGCGTATTTTAGCGGCATGCTGGACTCTGTCATGAGGGGTCATTACCCCTGTGAACAGGCTCTTGCCGCCGCTGCCTTCGCGGTAGAAAAAAGCACTCCCATTGTCATGGGATCCCCTCTGACTCTGTACACTGAGCACGCTGTCTTTGCCATAATTCAGAAAGCTAAGACAACATTGACAACACAAAGAGTGTCAGGTTATGAAGTCATACTGTCATTACCCTCCCTGAAGATTGTCAAATGTCACACAGTCAACCCAGCCACATTTTTTGCCCATTCTATTGCAGCCTCAGACGACGACACCCATGACTGTGCCACATACTCCCCAGACGAGTCAGGAGCAGCAAAAGAGGACCCCCTGCCAGACAGCACTGTATACTTTGTTGATGGGTCCTCCACAATAGACCAAGAGACAGGGATCAGATACACAGGAGCCGCAGTGGTTAGGGCTCAGCAGCATGAGTCCTCTGACTCCCTAGACATTGTACAACAAATTACATTGCCCTCACACTACTCAGCCCAAGCCGCCGAACTAGTGGCACTAATTGCCGCTTTAAACAACGGGGCTGGTGACCGCATCACAGTATACTCAGACTCTGCATATGTCACAACAACAACACACTTGAGCATCTTGCACTGGAAATGGCGCGGATTTCTCAAATCAGATGGCACACCAGTATGTCACAAACAGTTGTTGGAAGACTTAATAGAAGCCCTGACAATTCCAACAGAAGTAGCCGTTGTCAAATGTGTGGCTCACACAAATGGACAAGACTTCATGTCCAGAGGTAATGCTCTGGCAGATTGGGCAGCAAAAGCTGCAGCCAGGAACTCCCCACCCAGGCCTGCCACAGATACTCATCAAATTCCCATTCCTGCCACAGATCCTCACCATACACCTATCCTACTTGCCCAAGCAGCAGCTCCAGCACAGCAGACAGACACGCATGAACATAGTGTAACTCCAATGTCAAGTCAAGTCAAGTCATAAAATTTATATAGCGCACTACATACCCAGAGGGTTTCAAGGCGCTTAGGAAGGGGAGGGGGACTATTTGTCAAATATCCACGTTTTAAGCTGCTTTCTGAACGCTAGGTGATTCTGGGTGAGGCGAAGGTAAGCGGGGAGTGAGTTCCATGTTTTGGCAGCCAGGTATGAGAAGGATCTGCCTCCCATGGTGATCTTGTTGATGCGAGGTACAGTGGCGAAGGCTTGGCTGGAAGAGCGAAGTTGGCGGGAGGGGGTGTAGAAGGACAGTCGAGAGTTGAGGCAATCTGGTCCGATGTCGTAGAGTGATTTGTGTGCGTGGGTAAGCAGTCGGAAAGTAATCCTCTTATTGACGGGTAGCCAGTGGAGGTCTTTAAGGTGACCAGAGATGTGTTTGTTGCGTGGGATGTCTAATATGAGCCTGGCTGAGGCGTTTTGGATTCGTTGTAGTTTCTTCTGGAGTTTAGCGGTGGTACCTGCGTAGAGGGTGTTTCCGTAGTCCAGTCGGCTCGTGACTAGAGCGTGGGTGACTGTTTTCCTTGTTTCGGTGGGGATCCAGCGAAATGTTTTTCTGAGCATGCGAAGAATGTTAAAGCAGGAAGAGGATACGGCGCTGACTTGTCTGTTCATTGAGAGTGAAGAATCCAGGATGACGCCAAGGTTCCGTGCGTGGTCTGTCGGGATGGGTGCATTTCCGAGGGCTTCCGGCCACCAGGAGTCGTCCCATGCAGAGGGGGAATTACCTAAGATGAGGACTTCTGTTTTGTCTGAGTTCAGTTTCAGACGGCTTTGTTTCATCCATTCGGCGACTTCTTTCATTCCTTCGTGTAGGTTAGTTTTGGCGGTGCTGGGGTCCTTGGTGAGAGATAGGATCAGTTGAGTGTCATCCGCGTAAGAGATGATGTTGAGGTTGTGTTGGCGGGCGATGGCCGCGAGGGGGCTCATGTATACGTTGAAGAGGGTGGGACTGAGTGAGGATCCTTGTGGTACGCCGCAGATGATTTCAGAGGCCTCGGACTTGAATGGTGGGAGGCGGACTCTCTGGGTTCTTCCCGTGAGGAACGAGGTGATCCATTCCAGTGCCTTTCCTTGGATTCCGATGTTTCTGAGGCGTTGTAAAAGGGTGCTGTGGCAGACTGTGTCGAAGGCTGCAGAGAGGTCGAGGAGGATGAGGGCGACTGTGTCTCCATTGTCCAGTAGAGTTCGAATGTCGTCTGTCGCTGCGATGAGGGCGGTCTCAGTGCTGTGTTTGGCTCGGAATCCAGATTGTGAGGGGTCGAGAGATTTGTTGGCTTCGAGGAAGGCGGCGAGCTGGTTGTTGACAGCTTTCTCGATGACTTTGGCCGGGAATGGAAGAAGCGAGATGGGGCGGTAGTTTTTGAGTTCGGTGGGGTCTGCTGTTGGTTTTTTCAGAAGGGCTGTGAGTTCAGCGTGTTTCCAGTCTTCTGGGAAGGTAGCGGAGTTGAAGGAGCAGTTGATGACGTCTCGGAGGTGCGGGGCTATGACGGAGTCTGCTTTGTTGAAGATGTGGTGAGGGCATGGGTCTGTGGGGGATCCAGAGTGGATGGAATTCATCAGGCGGATGGTGTCCTCAGTGGAGATTGGGTTCCAGGCGTTAAGGGTGTTAACGGGGGGAAGATGGTCAGCTGGTGGTAAGGTGGGTTGGCTTCCGGGTTGGTTGTCAAAGCTGTTGTGGATGTCAGCAATCTTGTTGTGGAAAAAAGAGGCTAGGGAATCGCAGAGGGTTTGAGAGGGGGTGATGTCGTTGGAGTTGGCCGAGGGGTTGGAAAATTCCTTGACGATGTTGAAAAGTTCCTTGCTGTTGTGGGCGTTGTTGTCAAGTCGATCCTTGAATGCTGTTTTCTTGGCTTTTCGGATCAGTTGGTGGTGAGTGCGGGTGGCGCTTTTGAAGGCGTCCTTGGTGCTGGTGGTTGGGTCTTTTTTCCAGGCCTTTTCAAGGGAGCGGCACAGTTTCTTGGACTTCTTGAGGTCATCGTTGAACCATGAGGCCTTCTTGATGCCAAGTTTGTGTTGACGTTTTTTCAGTGGTGCTAAGGTGTCGGCGGTGTTGGATAGCCAAAGGGTGAGGTTGGAGGCGGCTTCGTTGGCGTTAGAAGAGAGGGCTGGGGAGGTTTGAAGGAGCGATGTGGAGATCTGCTCCGTGGTGATTTTGTTCCAGTTTCTTTGTAGAGTTGGTTGGAGGTGGATGATGGGTTTCGGCTTGTTGTAGGTGAAGTGAACGCAGCTGTGGCCAGTCCAGAGGAGGTCTGTAGTGTGGCTGAAGGAGACATGGTTGCTGGAGGTGAAGATGGGGTCGAGTGTGTGACCTGCGATGTGGGTGGGGGAAGTGACTAGTTGTTTAAGTCCGAGGTTGGCTAGGTTGTCCAGGAGGGTGGCGGTGTTGCGGTCGTTGATTAACAATGCAACACACAGACATTACTCCAGAAAAAGTTGATGACAATACTCCCAGGCCTATTGACAACACGCTACAATATGATCTCATGGCCCAACTTCACCTCAGAGAAATACAAGAAAGTGCACCACAACAAGAGAAAGAGCTATGGAAGAAGAGGGGAGTACAGCAGGACACTGCTGATTTCATTTACAGACAGACCATGACTGGAAAACCTGTCATGCCGCAGGCCTTACTGCAGGTGGCACTGGATCAACTTCACCTTCCCGCACATGTCTCCCGAGATAACATGTCCACCACATTACAAGCAGACTGGTTCATTCCCAATGCTTATGAAATAATACAGCTCTTTGTTAATAAATGCCTCATCTGCCAACAGTATTCCCCAAACCCAACTCTCAAAACAGTTGCCTCCACTATTCCTAAACCTTCTGGCCCATTCAAAGAACTCCACCTTGACTATGTCGACATGGTTGATCGGTGCCAAAATTACCGATATCTCATTGTGGTAGTATGCCCCTTCTCACGTTGGATCGAAGCTGGACCATGCGTCCACTGCGATGCCAAAGCAGCAGACACATTCCTGCTCTGTGACGTCATCTCCCGCTTTGGAATTCCTTCCGTCATTAGAACAGACAACGGAAGTCATTTTTCAGACGCCATCTTCTCCTCTCTCACCACATTGCTAGGCATCAGACTCAAGCTGACATCCGCTTACCACCCCCAAAGCAATGGCATTTGTGAGCGCCTCAACGGCCTGCTCAAAAACAAAATAAGCAAAATTTGCGCCACCATTGGCAAAAAGTGGCTCTACTGTCTCCCACTGGCCTTCTTCTCATTAAGAAATTCCCCGAGTTCGGATCACCACCTCACGCCCCACCAGCTTGTCACAGGACGATCCATAAATGTAGCGGTCCCTCCCAGCAGGCCCCAAACTGATAGTGAGTCATCCTCTGAGATTGTTAAGGCTGAGCTTTGTGACTTCTTGTGCACACTAACCCCCGCTGCGCAGTTCCTTTCTGTCCAGGTATCCAAGAGGAAGGAGAAGGGCCCCACTGATTCGGAACTACCACCTATCCGTCTTGGAACGCTGATCTTCATCCGGAGGCACGTCAGGCGCTGGAAAGATCCTATTTTTGACGGACCTTTTGAGGTGACTGACTCTTCTCCAACTGCCATCCGGATAGCCGAAAGGAAAGCATGGATCCATCGGAGAGACGTCCGCTTCGATCCTGCACCTCCGCAGCAACAGGCAATGGACTAAAAGAGGGAAGCGATATGTCCATCGTCCCCCTGAATGAGGACTACGACTTCCCATCCACCGTTCCATCCATTATTGAAGAAGAAGAAGAAGAAAACGTCCACGTGCCGCTCCACGAATATAGCGGCGGTGAAGCAAAGTTATGTATACTCACTGTTCTTATGTTTTGTATTATTGTTGGAGTGGCACTAGCAACATTCAACTGGTATATCTTTTTTCTTGCTGTGAAAAGTTATAGTGATAGAAGCAGCCAAGATGCCTCACTGTCCACTGTTCCATCCACTGTACCAGCGGTCACACTCAAACAGCAGAAAGCACCACACAGCACACTAGGTCCTGAACTCCCAGAAAATAGCACTGCTAGCAACACGTCCATTAGTGTGCACCTTGAACTCTCACCCATTACCCCAGAGGAAAGGACTAGTCCCTGGAATATAGCTACCAACGCCACAGAACGAGCGTCCCGTAAACGCCCTCCCCGCCACCATAGACCACGTAGATTCGCCTTCGCCATCCCCCCCTACTTAACAAAGACAAAATTCCGTATCCCTTCCCCATTCGTCCCTGGGACCCATAGAGAGAATCGTCACAAGTCCAAAGGATGCTCATTCAAAACATTCCAACATCTTGTAGAGATACAAGAAGGCCTAGGCCCCATGCTGGACCTACAACAATCAATAAGAGATCACTCAGTCCACTCCTCCCTAGAAGAAAACTCATGGTACAGGGACATGACAGCAGTAGGGAAGACAAGTATGAATAGGTCCTGCTATGTCTGTTCCTACATCCCTCATGCAGTGGGAGCAGACATACTAACATTTCCCAAAGAAGTCCCTTACCATATTGCCATGTGCCTATTACACCTGTATCTTTGCCGAATGGAGGGACAGGTCCAAGTGAGTGGGGTTGGAATATGGATTGGATTTGTAAATATAACGGAATGGGATTACAACAACGTCATATACAGGGTTACGTCCGACAGGTCAGAAATAGAAGAGATGATACAGGGGTTGTATAAGAGGGGTGCATCTAATATGGACCACCTGGCACCAAGAATAAGGGACATGGGATATGTCATGCTATCCACACCCCTTGCAGCATGCGACCTTAGCTAAACCCATGGCTATCATCCCCCCAGTAAGTGCGCATGCCAAAATAGAACACTCCTGCAGCTGAAGGCACAAGTGTATTACAACAATAAGTGGCATGAGCCAAGCAACGTCTACTGCAAGGCAGCATCTCTAGGCCCCCCGTGGGTAGAGGAAACAGAATGGGAAGGGGACATTGACTGGGATGTTGAGGATAACTGTGAACAAATTTGGAATGAAGCAGGAAGCAGATACAGCTGGGGTGGGGAAAGAATGTACAAACATAAAAAAGCATTTAAACAAAAAAACCCTTTTCTTTGTTTCATAGGTAATGGCTCTGTCCCTGTTGGGCGTAACACAGACTGTAATTCCACGGTTTTTAACTTCGATATGCAGTACGGCACCTCCACTCTGATGGACTACTACTGGGCTTGCGGAGAACACCTCTATCTCCAACTACCTCCTAAGTGGCTCGGACTGTGTTCTTTTGTGACTCTGCATGAAGTACATCTGGTTGTGCCGGCATCAAATGCTTCTCACATACTGTCACATCCAATGACAGGTGACGTGACATTCCTCCAGCGACACCGGCGAACAGCAGAGTATTTCGCAGGAGAAGCCCATGGTAAGGTCCCAGAAGAATTCCGCCTCTTTAACGAGGCCCAGCTTTTCTTCGGAGGGGTATTCCCAATGTTTCAAACTCAGGCTACTGCCCGTTGGCTGGAAGTAACACGCTATGAGGTCATGAAAGCCATCAACAGCACCAGAGACGGCCTAAATGCAATAAGGGAAGAACTGCGCCCATTAAGACTAATGGTTCTGGAACATCGCTACTTCCTCGACATGCTGACGGCCAAAGATGGTGGTCTGTGTCATCAAATAGGAAAATCCTGCTGCACTTTCATACCAGGAAATGACGAGGACAACGGGTCCATATCAAGGGCCATTAAGGAGTTGACTAACTTGGGAAAAGAAATGACTGAGGAAGGAGGTGCCCCTGCGGACATTATTCCAACAGACTGGTTCAATCTTGACTAGATGCCTTCATGGCTCACAGCAATATTGAAATTATTGATACCCATTGTTGGCATTCTTATAATTCTGTGTTGCGCCTTTCACTTTTGTGACGCAGCAGCAGCGCAAATCCTGCTCCATGGTGCGGGGGTACTTACAACGTGACGCATCTGGGAGATGCGTCACGTTGTAATGCCCTGCTCCACATATAGGCATTCCTGTGCAGTGGGGGGGGGGGGCGTTCCGGCGCAGGAACACCTCCTAAAAGTGGCTGAGTGAATTCTATAAGATTTCACTCAGTCACTTTTAGGCCCATGCTGCGTCAAAACCCTGCGCCTGCATGAAGCAGGCGTAAGGATTGATGCAGCATTAACTAGATATGGCCCCCAGAGCATTGCTGGAGCTGCGTCGCGCTTGCGACGCAAGGCCAGCAATGCGTCACTTTTACAGCACAGATGCGTCACGCATCTGTGCCGTTTTTGCTACATGGTGCGCCGCATTGTAAATGTGGCGCATCCATGATGGCGGAGCTGTGGCGCACAATAACTGGTGTATCCCTGCTGATTTGCAGGGATGCACCAGTTATTGTAAATATGCCCTTAAGTGTGCAAGTGAGCACAAGCGAAACAGTGAGTGAGCATGTGAATGAGACTATGCGAGCATGTGAGTGAGATAGTGTGGGAGCCATTGAGTATATGATTGATTGGATGTAAGTAAGACAGTGGGTGAGAATGTGCGTGAGGCCATGTGAGCATTTGAATGTGACAATGTATGAGACAGTGTGTTGTCATATGAGTGAGTGTGTGTTATCCTGTGGGTCTGACACTGGTCATGGCTTACCAAAGGAAATCCTTGGCTTATGGAGGTACCCTGGTAACATGCTAGTGCTTGCTTATTGGTGGTAATTCTGGGCAAAAGAGACAGCACTAGTAGCAAAATGCAGACCCTGGCTTAGTAGCATAATTTAATTCATGGTATATGGGGCATCCATGGCAACAATACTTTCACTGGCAAATTGAAGGTAAACCTTTGTGTAAGGGAGGAGACAACCATGTCAAATGGGTGCGTGCGACCGTGAACATCTGCTATCCCTGACATACTGGAGGTAAATTTTGACATAAAGGTCACATCTTTATAAATAGAGAGCATCAGTGGCAGACATCTTGAATTGGCATGTTGTAGATAATGTTGTAGATAATTCTTGACGTGAGGTGGGCACCCTTGACAAAATGTTGGGCCTGGCACTTCGGACGTAATTATTGACATATGGGGGTGTCATAATTTGCTAAATATAGAATGTGGGGCATGGGCTATGTGGAGCATATTGGCTCTATAGAGAATGGTTTGGATTTGACTGGGGGACAGTTGAAGACAGGAAGATAAACAATGTAGATGAATGGCTGCTAAGAATAAATCTACCGGTAACTAGTTGTATGGAGTCTCTGATGTTCTTATTGGCGAGAGCATGTCCTGACAGATTGGCAATAAGCAGCACAAACGGGGTACCCTAGATCTGCTGATCGAGCTGACATTGATGATCATCTGTAATAAACAAGAGTAGGGGTGGACGAAGAATTCCGCTCCACTGGCAGAGTCCGCAGAGTTTTGCCCACTCCGTGCAGAGAGCAGAGTTCTGAAAAATTCAGAGAAGTGACTCGAAGCAGATTTTATTCTATCGAGCAACTTGCCAATGTTATGTTGGTGAGTGCTCGCGAAATAAATTGCGCTCTAGACCTCTTCCTGGTGAGATTACTCAATGCGGGCAGTCACGGCAGGTCGCAACTGCTAGCACTGAGAAATCTCCCGCTCGCGTTGAGGAATGTCTACTTGAGCGGCAGAAAGCACCATTGCCCTCTGGCACGATGTGTAGTGTCGCTCACGCTGATTTTACATTGTAGGCCATATTTCCGGAGCTAAAAATCTGTGCAAGCAGCACAACTTAACAGACTTTGCCACTGGCAGAAGTCCGCAGAGCACGCCAAAGGTTTTATGGCATTTCATGGAGTTCCGAAGAGAAAAACTCTGCAAACTCCACTCAGACCTACATAAGATCTTCAAACGTCCTAATATCACTGGATTTAAGATGAGCAGCATTTATGTTGGGACGCTAAAGCCAGTTAATTAAGATCATAATTGTTAAGGGAAAGAATCCTATTGAGATCGTGCTGAAATAATGTGAGATTAGTCACATCGGCAGCCCTTTTGAGGTCAGGTGCTGCTCATTCAAATGAATGGAAGGTGCCATTGTTAAGTTGGCTGCTGTAGATCTTTTAGAACCTAACCACCTAGATAAAGAGGAGAGAAATCCGACCTTTAAAGCACAGGGAAGAGATACTACTATGGATTGTATCTTTATCTCCTCTATTATTTCATCCCAAGTAAACTCCTATAATGCTAAGTGGTCTCATTTTAGTGACCACAATCCGGTAATCTTGTCTAGGACAGAGGTTGCGGTCTAAAGGGGAAATTGGAAAAACTAGGGGGTGAAATGTGTCTTAAAATATCTGATCAAGGATGGAGGCTAAAATGTGCCAAGGAACTCCCGGACTTATTTTTCCAAGACCTTTGTGAGAAGGCTGGGGATACGATAGCAATCTGTCTCGACAACTCCAAACAGGGACCGGGTGTTGTTTTAGCTTGTGTAGGTATCTGTTTGCAGGTAGCGTCAGACTTAACCCTTCCATCAACATCTAGGCGTACTATAGGAGAGAAAGGGTTTGATAGTAAATGCTTGGAAGCGCATCGTACATTTATAGGTGAATTGAAAAGGGTCCCATGAGATCATGACCAAATAGTTAGGCTACAAAAGGAGTACAAGTTTGCCCTCTTTCTTAGAAAAAAGGAAATAAAAAAAGAGGCATGGAGTAACCTTCTATTAGTAGAGGTTATAAAAGACAGCTCTAGATAGATTCTGGGCTATTGTAAATAAACCCTTCTTCACTAGGCGAGGATATGCCCCCATTGAGTGTAATATCACAGAAGACCAATGGCTCCCACATTTTGAAGCCATATATGAGGCCACTGATAGCTCAAAAGCAACCACCTGCTGCAAATCTATGATGGCCTCACCCCCAAAATAGACTTTAACGAATGTGAAATAGAATTGGCAATTATACACAGATGACCAGCAATAAGGCTCCCGGCCCAGACTGTGTCCCGGTTGATTTATATAAGCAGAATCCCTCTTTCTGGGCTAAAATCCTGATTAACGTCTTTAATGTTTAGAGCTGTCAGGGTTCCCCGTCATTGTGGGCATCTTCTATTATCATACCAGTCTTTAAAAAAGACCAGAGAGGAAATCCACGTTGCTATAGGCCAATTTCACTAATAGATTCTGCAGTAAAAGTCTTAGGGAAAGTAATTCTAAATAAGCTAACGAATTGGCTGAAAGAAAATGAGGTTTTAACAGATTTTCAAAATGGTTTTAGAAGTGGTAGGAAACCTTGGATCAGTGCCTCAATTTATATTTACAAGCAGGTAAAAATATTGTAGCTAAAGAGGGTACGCTTCAGCTGGCATTCATGCTCTTTCGTCGGCATTTGACCTGGTAAATAGATCCAAGCTTTGGCATATCCTGACATCGACATCGACTCAGATGTAATTTACTTCTTGGCTGACCTACACAGGCTCTCACTGCAAGGGTGAGGGTCAACCAAGACGGTAAATACACCAGGCACTTTACATCTGGCAGAGGCGTTTGCCAAGGATGCATCCTAGCACCACAACTTTTTACCCTTTATATTAATAAATTAGACAAGTTTTTTAGATTTGGCTTGAGGTACTGCGGGTGGGGAACAGGTCTATTCATGTGCTCCTATACTTGGACGATGCCGTTTTATTAGCTCGCACAGGTGTAGGGCTCCAGAGGCTTTTAGATTCCTTTGGGGCCTTTAAGAAATCTCTGGACTTAGTGGTTAACATAGCCAAATCATACATAATGACCCTGGGCCGGAAACATAAAAAACCTAAAATATTCATTTGTGAAGGGACTGAACTGACTAGGGTGACCTCCTGTACCTACTTAGGTGTACTTTTTAATGAAAGAGGCTCCTCAGTTCCTCAACAGAAAGTAAAAATAAATGCGATGGCTAGGTTGACGGACGCCGTGATTGGATTTGCACAGCGACTTGGGGCGACACCAATAAAGGCCATGCTTAATATATTAAAGTCCAAAAGTTTAGCCATTGCATTATATGGCTCAGCTATTTGGTGTTATAAGCCCATGGAGGGAATTCAGATAGTCGAAAATAAATTTCTTCGTACCCTCTTGTCTGTCCCTCAATTGATTCCTACCTATGCAATCCATCAAGAATTAGGTGTTGGTTTTGTGGCGGACAGGCTGAGGCTGGCCCTAATGCTCTGTTGGCACAATCTGCATCTAACACTGAACCATAGGATTATTAGAGAATGTGTCACCCTGGACCGAGCTAATTGCATACCATGGCTCAATTACGTTTAAGAACATTTTAACTCAGCTTGGTCGATCAGATCTATTTGTTTCCCTGATAAAATAAGAAAAGTGGATTTGGCGTGGATAAAATTACACTTTTCAAATCTGAAATTGGCAGAGCTGGAGGAGACTGAGTTAATGAACCGGCAGTTAAAGACCATTTTTGTTAAAAACGACCCCTAGATTGAACCTTACCTGACGGTTGTTACGAAGCCACTTCACCGCCTGCTCCTAACCAGATTTGGTTTTAACTTGATTCACTTTTTTTCTGAGTAAATTGCAAGTTTGGAGAAGAACGTGTGATCTAGGTCCTTAAATTATAGAGCACAAATAAGCACACCCTTTAGTATTAACAGTCCAATAGGGTACTGGATAACTAAAGTAAGTCTTCTATGTACAATGTTATATATACAATTCTTTAGCAATTAATATCCATCGAAGCCATCAGACAGCATACAGAGTCCACAAGAATCAAAGTTTTCTCAATTTGGCGATATTTTATTCTTATATTCCAAACATCCAGCATGAAGTCTGCCAATATGATCTAGGTCCTTGTCCCCGTGACAATTTCTCGACCCAGGACACAATGCACTTTACTATGTTCTGTGACCACTATCATGATATCGTAGGAGGTTCCTCGTTCTGATTCTTAAGGGGAAAGGCTTTACTCAGGTCAAACCTGCTTTACTGGAAAGGGGCGACCGAATCGGTCCCCCCGAACGTATGGCCGAGTGCCTCGATCCCCCCGGGAAGCCATTTTGGGCGGGAGGCGCGTCTCAGCTGGTATGCCCGAAGCGGCGTAGCCGGGGCGCGCTCGTTCCCGCCCTAGAGT
Source organism: Lissotriton vulgaris (assembly GCF_964263255.1). Classification (NCBI taxonomy): domain Eukaryota; kingdom Metazoa; phylum Chordata; class Amphibia; order Caudata; family Salamandridae; genus Lissotriton; species Lissotriton vulgaris. Next base: position 264,130,931 of record NC_141698.1, read on the forward strand.
GGGCTGGCCTAGACACCGACGCAGCCAGCCACGCCCTCAGGGGCAGGCAGGGGCGGGTATACGCCCGCCCTGAAGACGGATAAAAAGGGACGCAAGACCAGAAGACATCCTCTTGTTCTTGTGCTCTGAAGCTGCACCTCCTCGCTGCACGTGAGCTCGGGACAGAACGAAGAGCCAATTTTGAGCGTTTTAATCTCTCTCTTTGTCTTTTAGATACTTCATCTGAAAAGATGCCCAAGAAAGGAGCGAAGACAATGTCGACTGACCAGTTGGTTCGGGCCCTCATGAAGGACATGTCCGAAATTAAGAAGCGGTTGGCGGAGCGAGACGGCGAGGAGGGATCGGGGCGTCCACCGGCCGGTGGGAAGCCAAAGAGGCCGAGAAGGGGGCCGGTCGGGGGAGACGTCCCGGTTCCCTGTTCCCCGCTCGAGGCGCCAGCCCCGGTACCGGCCCCGGTACCGGATGAGGGGAATCCGATTCCCGTGGTAGTCACCCCGACGTCTGCCGAAGATATGCCTCCCGAGTTGGCGGCACAGTTAGCAGCATGGTTGGGGGACGGTAATGGGGGCGCCATGGCTACCGAGGCGCAAGCACTCATAAAGCAGTTGCGCGAGAAACGTGATACAGCCAAGGTGCCCGCGCCGGATGCGGCGTTAGACAAGCCACGAGGGACGGAAGCAGCGTCCGGTGCAGGTAAGCGGCCATTGCCGATTGCAAGGGATGAGTCAACACCCTCTCGTAGAGAAAAATTGGGGCAACATGTTCCTTTGCCAATAAAGGAAAAGATTTGGGCGGGGGAATACGTTAACATTTTCTCCCTGCTCGTTGATCACTATGAGGTCGAAACTGTTAAGGGTCAAAAGGATCTGATGCATCCGAGTGTTTGGCGCGCAAAAATGGCCGCCTTTAAAGTGAATGAAAATATTGGTAACTGGGGTAATGCTTGGGGAATTTTTACGGCAATTTTGGGGGAACGTAGGCCTGATTTGCTCCCTGAATTTCCAGTATATCAGTCACGAATTATGGGGTACTCGACATCACACCAAGGTAACCAATGGTTCTGTTATGACAACCTTTTCAGGAAAGCGATGGAGCATAACAAAAGTTTAACCTGGGACTGTTACGATTCTTTAACATGGAATAAGATGAAAGAGTCGGGGATGTTGAAAGTGCCGTTGGTGGGGAGTGCTGTTAGTGAGTCCTCCCGCCAAAATGGGGGGACACCCTTTCGGTCGGGTACGGGTACAGACGATTACCCGAGACCCGCCGGCAATACAGGGAAGAGGGGTTTCTGTTTCAATTTCAACAGAAGCAAATGTACTAGGCCCCCGGGATCTTGTAAGTTCAAACACGAATGTAGTGGTTGTGGGGCACCCCATCCTGAGTCCTCGTGCAGAGCCAAATCGGGTGAAAATGGGGGTAGAGGAGGCGCTAAACAGGTCTAATATAGTCCGAGGGGCGCCTTTACCAACCCCGATTGATACCCTGGCGATGATTCCCTGGCTCAGCGAATACCCAGATCGTACTTCTGCTGGGGTGCTACGAAACGGTTTTTCATATGGTTTCCGCATCCCGGTGGGTAACTTTCAGGGTGTCGGGACGTGCAAAAATCAACTTTCCGTCTTGCAGCATACTACTGTAGTACAGGATAAGATCCGGAAAGAGGTTACCCGAGGTCGGGTTGCCGGCCCGTTTCCTGTCCCCCCGGTGCCGAACTGTTTGTTCTCCTTTAGGGGTGGTCCCCAAGAAGGACCCGGGTGAGTTTCGATTGATTCACAATTTATCAGCCCCTCATGGCCTTTCTGTAAACGATGCAATTAATCCAGAAATGTGTTCGGTGCGGTACGCATCATTCGATGAGGCCGTAGCCATTTTGAATCGCCTGGGGCCCGGGACGCTGATGGCGAAATCAGATATCGAGTCAGCGTTCCGTTTGCTCCCGGTATACCCGGAAGACCAACGTTTGTTGGGATTCATGTTTCAAGGTTTGTATTACATGGACAGGTGTATGCCGATGGGGTGCTCGATATCTTGTGCTTATTTCGAGAAATTCAGTAGTTTTCTACAATGGGTTTACACGAAGAAAACAGGTTTTCGGAATGTGATGCATTACCTCGATGACTTTCTGTTCCTTGGGGCCGCTGGGGATGATGAATGTGCCCGGGCCTTGACTGAATTTTGTGTTTTAATGAATCAATTTGGCGTGCCGTTGGCACCAGGTAAAACTGTGGGTCCCACGACTTGCCTCGAGTTCCTCGGGATCGAGTTGGACTCTAGTGAGGGTTGTTTTCGTTTACCGGCTTCCAAAGTATCGAAATTCAAGACAGCCCTGCAAATGTGTATCACTGCATCTAAAGTTACGCTGCATCAATTGCAGCAATTGGTGGGGAAGTTGAATTTTGCCTTAAGGGTGATCCCGATGGCCCGCCCCTTCTCCCGTTCGATTGCACAGGCGATGGTCGGCCTAAAGGAGGGTCACCATCGCACGAGGTTATCGGCCGAGGTCCGCCAAGACATGCGTATTTGGTTAGCATTTTTGGCGGATTTCAATGGTCGAGTCGTCTGGAACAAACCGGCCTTGTCCTCTGAAGAGCTTGGTCTATGGACGGATTCAGCGGGAAGCATGGGTTTCGGCGCCATCTTCGGCACAAAATGGTCGGCACAAAAGTGGCCAACATGGTGGCACGAAGAGGGGCTGACGAGTAATATTGCTTTCCTTGAGCTGTTTCCCATTTTGGTGGCCCTCAGATCCTGGCCCGATGGATTCAAAAATCACTCTGTCATATTTTGGTCTGACAATATGACCGTTGTAGAATGCATCAATAGTCAGGCAGCACGTTGTAAAATGATTTTGAGGCTGCTTAAAGAAATTGTCTTACTGTGTATGCAACTGAACGTGGTATTCAGAGCAAAACATGTCCCGGGGGTGATGAATCAGGCTGCTGATGCACTGTCTCGTTTTCAAATGCAGGCTTTCTCGGGTTTCCTTCCCTCAGCGGACCCCGAGCCAGCACCCTTTCCCGAAGCTCTCTGGTCTCTCGGTGCCCCGAACTTCGTTACCTCGTGGGAGAGAGTCTAGCACCAAGGACGAGGAAGGCATACGAAGGGGCGTTTCGGGCTTATTTGGCCTTTTTGGGGACTGAGAGAGGGGGACTTTGGGGGCATGAGGATTGGGTAGTACATTTTCTGATGTCCTTGCGTAAGGCTGGGAAGTCGGTGGCTACAGCCCAGAGGCATCGTGCTGCCATCTCCTTTGTTGCCAGGGCTCATAATATCCAGGACCCGACAGCGTCTTTTGCTGTACAGAAAGCGCTGCGTGGGTGGCAACGCCTTGAGGGTCGCAGAGTAGATGAGAGGCGCCCGATAGGTCTGGATAGGTTGTCCCAGTTGCTGGCCACACTCCCCGACATATGCTCGTCTCAGTTCGAGGCCTGTTTGTTCCGAGCCGCTTTTACGCTTGCATTTCACGGGGCTATGAGGATAAGTGAGCTGGTGGCAAGGAGCAAGCGGGATGTGGCGGGGGGTTTGTGCCGGGAACACGTTCAGATCAGGGGTGAGACTATGACGGTATCCTTTGTCAAGTCAAAAACCGATCAAAGTGGGGTGGGAGACTGCATAGTCATTCGCAGGATTCCAGGGTCTTCCATGTGTCCGGTGAAGTGTTTAGAGGATTACCTAGCACGAAGGGTGGCATCATGGGGGGGGACAATGTTGAGACACGCGGACGCCACCCCACTGACGAAGTTTCAGTTTCAGCGGGTGCTCGCGATGTCAATTACCGCAGCGGGCTTGGACCCGGGTGAGTTTGGGACCCATTCCTTTCGGATAGGGGCTGCCACTGAAGCTGCAGCCAGGGGTCTTAATGTGGAACAAGTAAAACGAGTGGGGCGTTGGTCCTCCAATTGTTATAAGAGGTATGTGCGGTTGCACATGTTGTGAAGCTGTAATAATGTACTCACGCTTCTTGTCTTTTGTTTGGTTTTCAGTTACGCAAGCCTTCGAGGCGGGGAGGACTATGCAGTCGACCCAACACCGGGCCAGCGGTCAGACATCACCGGCTGTGAGAAAGGAGGTGTGGGTCGTGGGCCACTCATACGTGAGGCGTGCCGCAGACTTATTCGAAGCAGGTGACATGATTCACGTAGCTGGGGAATACGGGTACAGGATGTCCTTCTACGGAAGGGGCGGTCTCTGTATTGACCAGTTTCAGGCTTACTTTGAGGGTTTGTTAGGGCGGATGAGGTCACCGCCGTCTATAGTCATAGTACATTTAGGGGGCAATGATTTGGTCACCACCGGTAGACGACTTCTCCTGGAGGCAATGCTTTCCACTGTAAGTTGGTTGGCGAGGAAAGTTCCGGGGTGCATAATTGCGTGGTCTCATATGATCCCACGAAAAGTGTGGCGGGGGGCTATTTCGATCCCTGCTTTGAACCATTCTGTTAGGAAACTTAATAACAAAATGAGTAGGTTGTTCCGTTCCAGGACATTGCATTCTATCTCGCACGGTTGTATTAATGATGACAGTATGTATCTGGGGGATGGTGTGCATTTGTCTCGGGTGGGAAATGAGTTACTCATAGGAGACTTCTTAGCATGGTTAAAAACGTTGGAACATGACCTTTAGCTAGGAGTTTTGTGGGGGGCCCGGATAGCCGGTCAACTATCCGGGCCTGTGGCGGTGAGGTCATGATCGGTGAGCACTAATTAGTAGATCCCTATGAGTGGGCGTCACCCAACACGGATGGGAGCGCTCGGGAGAGGTGGCCATTGGCCCCTCAATGGGGAGGCGGTCCCTTCTAAGGATGGGTCGCCGGAAGTAAAGGAAAGGCGGTCAAGGCCCCTTCCTTTGTAGGAGGGGTTACAGCCCCCTCCTGGGGAATTTCCCGGGGCCAGTGACATCTACGACGGCAGATGCGGTAAGTTGTGTGGGGTTGGGATAAGGGCCACGATACCTTCTAGATACCTCACACGAGTATTCGAACGACCTTTAACTGGCGTCGAGTTTTAGGTGCCCCCGTCAAGTCAAGGGAAATTGGTAGTAGTTGCACTTGAGGTACGCCTCCGTGCTGTCGCCCATCCCAAGTGGGAGGGGTAAGTCTGGTTAGGGATCTTGACACCGGTTATGACCTTGCCGTTGGCCCTTAAACGTTAGGTTGTACAATTTCAATATGTCAAGAAATGTTTTGTAGGTTGCTAGTTCGGCTAGGAGAACCTCTGTATTAGAGAATCTGTTAAGGTTAGCCAAACATCGCAATATGGTAATGAAATTGTACATAACATGAAACGTTTAATGTTTTAATTTTGTTTTAATAAATACGGCCGGGATGGTCACTCCATCCCACTTCCAAAAACTTCAAGAACTGTTTCCGGTTTCACTCCTTTTGGGGATTGTGTTGAGAGGGGGTGGCGGGTATCTCGGCCATATGTACTTGCAACTGCTTAATGACCCATGGGAGATTTTTAACATTGCTAGCTTCTTCGTCGTAACTGTCAGACTAAGGAAAAATCGGTATCCAAAAGTATCCTAAGTCTACTGTATTATTAACTTTTAAATTCTTGCCTTTTTACATTGAATTATTTATAGTATGACACCCTGTTTTAACTGTTTTATTTACAGTCAAGATTTTTAACCTCATGAATTCTGATTTATAGCCTCCAGTACTGTTCTTTGTCGCCCTCACCCTTGATGATTTGGATATGATATTTTATTGTGTGTTATGTGTGACTTATGTATCGCTTTTATCGTATTATTATGGTTTTTTACAAGCGAATAAAGGGGTTTGATGATGATGATGGAGTCAGGGACACAGGAGAACACATGGGATTACCTAAAATCTCAGTGGCCTTTTTGAAGTCAGGCAGAATTTCATTGAATGACTAGAGAGTTCCATAATTAAGTCAAGCACATAAAGTAAATACAAGATATATTTAAAGTGAAAATAGACAATATTAACAACAATTAAATAGTAAATACACGTAATGGAAGAGGAAGAGGAAATTGAAACTGAACGTGTATCATTAAAAAACAGTGAGCAAGTTCAAGAGGAAGAAGAAAACATTTCAAGCACAATTTTCAGGAGCCCATTACCAAGTGTAGGGGAGTCACCCAGCCACTATTTGGCCTCAGGTATAACCTGGATGTAACGCATGGCACCCTCTGGTCGCGCATGACCAAAGTAGATAAATAAAGGGGCTGCCCATAGCACTAAGAATGAGTCTGTGTGAGTTATTGGCAGGTACCGGGCCTTGAACTTAGCAGCGTGGCTGGTGATAGAAGCCCTGGTACACCATTTGATTTCTCTGACCAACAAACGGGTGCTCAGTGATGGGGAAATGGAGACGAAGATTTGAAGATTTTCTTAAAGCAAATTGTAAAAAATTTGCTCTTACTCATGCCAGATATTTGTTACTTAACTTGGTTGGCGATGATGTAGCTGATTTGATTGTGACATATCCAGGAAAAAGACACAAGAACATATAAAAATAAATCAAATGTTTAAATGAAAGATTTGAACCACAATGAAATATAGAATTTGAGAGGCACATGTTCAACATTGTATGTCAACATGAAGACGAGTCTATGGATGACTTTGCAACAAGACTAAGCAAGTTGGTTACCTTTTGTGAGTTTGAGATATGTAATAATGAAGAAGCAATATGTCTCAGGATTATTGAACACTGTAATTCAATACAATTTTGAAAAAACTTTGGAAAAGGAAGGCCCAAAGTAATAGAACGAATTTGTCATATGACAAGGAACAATCTACAAAAGGAAAAATAATTAAGCAATCCAAAACAGGAAAAGAAAACATTCTGTATGTGTGGTTTGCAATTTCCTCATTTAGGAATGTGTCCTGCTATGGGACAAAGATGTTGTAAGTGTGGAAAATTGAATCATTTCAGTAATGTATATAGAGCTACGTGAGATCTAATTTGAAAAGAAAGAGAAAATAGTCAAAAATAGAAAGGAATAGGGAATACAAAATATATAAGATGGGTGGAAGATCATAACTCTGATCAGGAGGATGACAAAGAAGGAGAAATAAATGAAAAATTGTGTATGATGCAAGAATTAAAGAATAAAGCAAACACAGGAAATGAACAGATGTGTCTCATACAGAGAGATAGTATTAAGAAAAGAGTAACCATAGACATTACTGTAGAAAATAAAGTAGTGCCCTTTTTCCTAACAAGTGGTGCATCTGGTATGTCACTAAGTATGAGAAATTACAAAATAAGCCAAGGCTTAATGTGTCAAATGTGAGTGCTTTTCAGTGGAGAGCCAGAAAACCTGTGATGTGTGCTGCGTTCATAGAAACCTTGGAATATGGAAATGTATCTAGTGAAGAAGAAATTCATGTATTAAAAGAAGAAATTCCCATACCTGCTCAGATAATGGGTCTATTTGTGTTAATATTCAACGTAACAATGCAGCATCCTGTGTTAAAGATTACTCAAGTTTATTTAAAGGATTGGGAATATATAAAAATTAGAAGATGACATTACATATCAATGAAGCTGTTTCTCAAACGCAAAGACATATTTCTAAACACTTACAAAAAGAAGTGGTGGATGAAATTAACTCTCTTTTACAACAAAACATAATTGAGCCTATAAGTGGCCCACCTCCTTGGGTTTCACCAATTGTGATAATACCAAAAAAGAATACTGATAGCATCAGAATATGTGTGGATATGAGAATACTACATTTAGCAATTGGAAGAAAAAGACACCCAGGTCCATATTTAGATGATATGATCAGCAATTGAAAAGGGACAGTGGTGTTTTCGAAATTAGATTCCTACAAATTATATCATCAATTGTAATTAGATGAGCTGTCAAGATATATAACAAATTTGTTTAGGTATAAAAGTTTACATTTTGGAATATGCTCTGGCGCAGAAAGCTTTCAAGAGACTATGAAAAAGATCATCAGACCTATAAAAAAACTGAATGAATTACAGTGATGATATTTCAGGTTTTGGAAAGCCACAAGAAGAACAATATTTTGCTTCAAAGGAAGTGTTTAAGAGTTTAGTGTAAGCTGCTTTAACCATAAATGTTGAGAAATGTGAAACAAAAATATCAAATGTATTTTTTGTGGGCATATTTTTCAAAGTTAGAAATGTGACCAGATCTGGCAAAAGGGTCTTTTAAATTTGACTACAACTCCAAAATATATATCTAGGAACTTCATTTCTAGGAATGACTAGATATTGTGTCAGCTATATAAAAGATTATGCTACAATAAGCAGTCCACTTTGTGAGTTAAGAAAAAAAAGAAAGCAATTTCAATGGAAGGAGGACTGTAACACTGGATTTGAAAAGACCAAATATCATGGTCTACTGATTTAGCATATTTTAATCCAATGCTTTGTAGAGAACTCGTGTAGATGCAAGTCCTGTGGGGCTTGGAGCGATTGTAATTCAACATAAGCCTGGAAGAGAGGTAGTACGTTACATGGTTTAACTGAAACATAAACATAAATATTCTCAACCAGAAAAGAAAAGTATAGTATTGTCCACTATTTAGGAGCAGATATGTGCTAACATGCTTATGATAGAATTTCCAAATTTACAGCGATTAGTTGTACAAGATCAATCAGTCAAAATCTGAAGCTCTATTATTCAACTGTACTTCAGATATTCTTTCTGCTACCATGCACGTGGAGCACCAGACAGAGCACCCGATTCGGTATTTAGATGTTAGGATACGCAAAAATGTGATGATTTATTCTCTCTTAATTATGTCTCCAATGTCCACCCTCATCAAAGCACATGGCTTACTTAAGAAATGGAATAATCTCCCCCTCACGATCATAGGGCGGGTTTTGTGATCAATATAAACATGTTACCACTGCTTTTATTTATTTTTACTAACGTAATGATTACAATTCCACAATCCTTCTTTGAAGCAATTGATAAAGAAATATGTGGCTTCATTTGGCAAAGGAAGGAGCCACAGATAAAACTGTGGGCCATCCAATTAATACTAGAAGATGGCAGTTTGACACTTCCATGATTTAAAACTTACTGTCAAGCAGCCCTTTTAGATTGGTTGTCGTGTGCATTCAAAAGGATGACTAGTGATGATAATTTCTATTTGAACATCATGATGAATGCTGTTAACATTGATCTCTTTTCCTTCTTACAGATCCCCAGATTACCAAAGAAAACGATGTGTAAGACCCCTCGAATTTTCCTAGATCCGTTCAATCTGATCTTGTAAGAATATATATTTCCTCATCTACACCCTAAATAAAACTTGTTTCTTGTTCTGATTTGGGTTTACAACTCGGTCAGTCTATACCTAACTGCTGGGCCACCCTTGGTTTTTTGAAGATTAATAATTTTCTCTATAACAATTAAATCATTTCATGGCCGACATTACGCGAAATACCCTCTTGCTTAGCCCTACACCTTTCTTTAGCTATACCTAAGTCAAGCATTTCTGCTCAGGCTATACCTTCAACACAAATACATTATCTGAAAAAATCTGGCGGGCATTTTTTATCATTTGATTTGTATGAGTTGGAAATTGGTATAGAAGTTTACTCCAGAACTTGGGTCTGAATTTATTACCTGACCACATGAGCAAGATCACCTCCACTATAGGTTGCAAAATAACTCTCACTCAATTGTGTTACCATACTCAGGTTAGTATTAAAACCCTTGGTGTGGCTAATTTTAAAATAATGGCTTTTAACTGTAAATGGATGTTATACTATTTGCCAGATAAGATCAAAACGATCTACGGCGGAGTTTCAGATATGGCATGTTTCTGATATGGATCTGAAATTGGTGACTGGCTCCACATAATGTTTAATTGTCCCAGGTTGTTTTCCTACTGGACTGAAATTTACTTTGTAACCAGGACTCCGATTGGGCAAATAAATCACTACTGATGCTCTAGGAGCCCTATTGGCATTCTGACAGGCTCTAATAATTTCTCAATTTCTCCATTGGGCTGACACAGTTTTTTTTATTGCTACTTTTGTGAAAAGTCACTGATTCTTGCAAATTGGAAATCCAACTGTCACCCAGTGGTATGCCAAAATGTGAAACGTCACATGTTATGAGCATTTGCTAGCAAAGAGAGTGGGCTCAAATGAAAAGTTTACGAAAAATTGGCAGAACTGAGAGGAAGGGGAAGACTGAAGATAGCATGTGGTTTTAGATAGATGGCAGTTTTTTAGGAACCTTTAATTCTATACTGTAATTTTAATAACTGAATGAATGCCGGCTCTCATTGTGTTTTTCAAAATGTGCACCTTTGTGAATAAATATTTATTGATTAAAGAACTTTGATCTTGATCTCTGCTGAAATGTCACTGCTGCATTATAATAAATAAAAGTAAAAAAAATAAAGAAAATTCTTATATGGGAAAATGTTTGTGATAATAACTGATCAATCAGCATTAACAATGATTTTTGGAAATCCAAGGGCACGTATACCACCTCGGACAGAAAGATGAGACATAAGATTGATGGGCTATAATTTCAACATAGTGCATCACCCTTGGAAAGAACACAACCCAGCAGACTATCTGTCATGATTCAGTTACAGAGGAATAGTTATTTTTTTGTAAAAAATGCAATTCAAGAAAGAATTTCAGAAAATTAATTAATGCTCTATTACGTAGAGGTAACCTTCGTTACCCCAGGTCCCGTTGTCCTCGTCAGAAAAAAATAGCAGAAGCATGCTGGGAACCTAATACTGCCCCTCCCACCGGGAGTACATAAGCTGTACTTACCCAGCATCCTATCCGTACAACCAAGCCCAGACAGGAAGGCCGGCCGACCGGGAGGGAGGGAGGAGAGCATGAATGGGACGGGGACAACGGGACCTGGAGTAATGAAGATTACCGGTAAGTAATAGAGCATTACCCCCAGGTCCCTTATGTTCTCGTCCCATTCATTAGCTAATTGGAGAATACCAAAGCAGAAAACCGGCCTTCCGCAACCACAAGAACACCCAGGAAACCACAACAAAAGCAGCAACCCAAGGGAGCACCGAGAAGGAGGAAAGGAAACCGCAGGGAACAACCGAGCCGCAGCCCAGGACAGCAGGGCCAAAACAAGGACTGGAGACAACCCAAAAAACAGAAGGCCAGGACCCCAACAAGGAGGCCGCCAACCAGAGAATCCCGGGACAGAGCAAGCGGAACCAAGACCCAAAGGACACGGCCAAGTAACCCACCAGACAAGGCCGCCCAGTCCAGAACGGGAGGCCCACAGGACACGCCAACCTCAAAGTCACCGAGCAAACTGCGACCGCCCCGAAGAAGGCAAAAGAAAGAAGCCAAGACCGGCCAACAGAGCGCAGGCACAAGCACACAGACAAACAAGGAAGGAGGAGATCACAGGCCAGAAACCGGTCCACCCCACCAAACCTAGAGACACGCCCCCAGAGAGTCCAGAGCAGGGGCCGAAGAGGAGCGAAACCCCAACCAAACAGAAATATAGGTAAGGGGAAAGACACCAGAAAAACCCAGGAGGCCAAAAGAACCCACAGCGAAGGAGGCCACCAACCAAACCAGGAAGGCCAACAAACTCAGAACAGCAGGGGCAGAGGGGGCCAACAGAAAGACCACAGGCCAGATATGCCCTCAGAAGCACCAGCCGAAAGCCGTCCAACAAAGGAGAGGCCAACAAGACTGGAAATTCACAAGAACAAGCCCAACAAGGGGGGGACAGAGCCACAGGCAACAACCCTCAGAAAACCTCCAACCCCAAAAGGGAGGGAAAACAAAGCAGGACCGGAGGCCAGAGCAACCGGGAATACCCAGCAGCCCCCACACCAGGCACAGAGGGCAGAAAAAAACAGGTGCCAACACAGCAGAGGCCTGTACAGGAGCCCCACACCCAGGCCAAGCAAGCAGCAAGGGCAGGAGCAGCTGAAAAAAGAAACAGCCCCAGGGCGCACAGCACCCAGACCAAAAGCCCACAAGGCCTGCCTCCAGCAAACCTGGAGAAGAGACCAGAAAACAGTCCAAACCAGGGCAACAAATGTCAAAGGAACCAGGAAACCAGGACCAGAGCCAGGCAACCCGACCATGCAGGAGGACCCGCAGGCCCAACCAAATCCCAGAAGGAGCCCACGCAGCACCCAGCCAGAGCAAGCGGCAGGGAGGAACAGGGAACCCCCAGCACACCACCGCCAGACCACACAGAAGGCCGGAAGGAAACAGAGGAAACCGCCCAAGCGGAATCCGAAGGAAGAAGAGAAGGCATAGGGCCAGGCAGCAAGAAACCCCAGACAACCCCCAGCCTGGAGGGTGGACCCCACCCAGGCAAGAGCACCACCGAACCGCACCCCAACCAGAGAGGGGGGGCACCCAAACAGACCTACACCGGGAACAAAGCCCGGAGAAGCAAGGGAGGCAGAAGCGAACCAGGACACCACAACCTGGAAACGCCCAGCAAAACACCCCAAAGAGCAGGCCAAAACAGCCAGGAGGCCCAGGAGACAGGGCTTGAGGACAACCAGAACCAGCAGGAAGCTGGCCGACCCGGAGCCACAGGATCCCACACAGGCCCAACACTGGCGAAGCAACCCCGACAAGCGAACAACCATCAGGAGAAGGCCCCGAAGGACCCACCAGGGCGCAGCCACAAGCGCAGAGCACCCCGCCAGGACACAAAACAGAGCCCAGGCAAGGACGTAGAGCCCAAAAGAAGACCAGTACTTAGGAGCGGAAAGCCCCAGCAGACAACCAGCCAGGCACCCAGCACGGGAACCATACGAGACCAGAACCCCCTATGGAACAAACACACCAGGGTGCAGACGAGGCCCACAGCACCTGGCAAAACCACAGAAGAGGGGAAACAGGCGCCTCGCCAAGGACACTGCAGCAGCTTAAGACAGCCAGGCCCAATCAGAAGTGGCACGAACTCCAGGGGAAACAAAACCCGGGGGGAGGGGCACGGAAAAGAAAATCAGGCACCCAACAACCCCTGCTAGAGAAGCCGCATCAGGCCCCCACAGGAGGCCCCATCCGAGAACAAACCAGGCAGGAACACCGGTAGAACCAGGAGGTGCAGGCAGGAAACCCCCTAAGCAAACCAAAGGCAAGCACAGGAAAAGCCAGGGCAGGATCAAACAAGAACAGAAGCAGCCAGAGCCCAGAAGCAACGAAGCAGACAGAAGGCCCCGGGACAACACCCGAAGCCCCAAGAGAACAGAACAGGCTCACCCAAGGCAGCACGAACCACCCAGGTGCAGGCAGAGCGCCCCAGAGAGCACCAGGCACAACACCAGGAAGCCGCAAGAGGGACTAAGCACTGCCGAAGGGACAGGAGGAACAAAGCCAGGAACCAGGAGCCCCCGCATACCAAACCCCGACCAACCAAGCCGAAGCCAGGAAGCGGAGGCGCACAACCAGAAACGCAAGCGGAGCAAAGGCCACAACACAACAGCCAGCCCGCAGCGGAGGCAAGGCCACCCAAAAAACAAGCATTTGCAATGCAATAGGCCTTGCATTAGGAAAGTTTGAGCTATTGGTCATGTAAATGACATTTTTTTTATTTATGTGTTGGTTTTGAAAATAGCTAAATTAATAGCTTTGTCATTTACAATGCCAATATTTATAACTTTCGCAAATGTGCCACCTATAACCTGGGGCTGCGCTGAGTGATGCTGTGGTGGTGCTGAGTGGTGCTGTGGTGCTGCTGCGTGATGCTGTGGTGGTGCTGAGTGGTGCTGCGGTGGTGCTGAGTGGTGTTGTGGTGGTGCTGATTGATAATGTGGTGGTGCTAAGTGATAATGTGGTGGTGCTGAGTGGTGCTGTGGTGGTGCTGAGTGGTGCTGTGGTGGTGCTGAGTGGTGCTGAGTGATAATGTGGTGGTGCTAAGTGATAATGTGTGATGCTGAGTGATGCCGGGGTAGGGCTGAGTGGTGCTGTGGTAGTGCCGAGTGATGCTGTGGTGGTGCTGAGTGGTGCTGTGGTGGTGCTGAGTGATGCTGTGGTGGTGCTGAGTGGTGCTGTGGTGGTGCTGAGTGGTGCTGAGTGGTGTTGTGGTGGTGCTGATTGATAATGTGGTGGTGCTAAGTGATAATGTGGTGGTGCTGAGTGGTGCTGTGGTGGTGCTGAGTGGTGCTGTGGTGGTGCTGAGTGGTGCTGAGTGATAATGTGGTGGTGCTAAGTGATAATGTGTGGTGCTGAGTGATGCCGGGGTAGGGCTGAGTGGTGCTGTGGTAGTGCCGAGTGATGCTGGGGTGGTGCTGAGTGATGCTGTGGTGATGCTGAGTGGTGCTGCGGTGGTGCTGAGTGGTGCTGTGGTGGTGCTGAGTGATAATGCGGTGGTGCTGAGTGCTGCTGTGGTGGTGCTGAGTGATGCTGAGTGAGGAGTGAGAACCCCACTAGAAAATCCAAATGTTGCCAAGACAAGAAAGGAGCCGGTGGCGGGACCCGAACCCATGGAGCACAGGGGCCCGCCATCCCAAAGCCTCAGGACACTGCTACAACGGGAGCTGCAAACAAAACGTAGCAGGCACCAACAGCAAAAACGACAACCACACACAAGGCCGCCGTACTCATCATGACTTTAACTTAGTGCAGAAGCAAATAAAAACCGCTACGCGGGACTTACCCAGGAGTGAGGCCGGTGCAACACACTCCATAATGCCAACAAGGGCCCCCTTCGCACCAGCCGAAGTCGCACCACAGGAATCACGCCAGGGCCGGGCAGATAGGCAGGAGCAAACACAGTGCAAGTTCCACATATCCAGGCTTCAGGAAGACGCACCGTGACCTGGAAGAGACCTGGAGGCCGGGGCACCAGCTGCAAAGGGCCGGAGCACCCAATATCCAATCCAGGGAGTAACCAGCCTCCCAGCAGGCCAGAAGGCAGGACAGCCAACACCCCAACAGAACAGCCGGACAGCCGGATGGGGAGCACCAGAGAGAGAAGCCACTCAAACCCAGCAGGAGCAGCACCAGCAACCACAGCAAACTTCTGTCGATAGACAGAAAAAAAGAACAGACGGGATGCTGGGAAAGTACTGCTTATATACTCCCGGTGGGAGAGGCAGTATTAGGGTCCCAGCATGCCTCTGCTCTTTTTTTGCTGTCGGAAGATGGTTATCACCAATTAGTTAATGAATGGGACGAGGACATAAGGGACCTGGGGGTAATGGAAAGCTCTCTACTGGATAAAATATTGTAATGTTTTTTTTAGAGATAAGTAGATGAAGATTGATAATTGTGGCATCTAGTTTTCCCAATTCAGTGTGTCAGAAAGATATTCTTGCTTTAAAAAATATTCATGATCGGTTATCTGTAGTTTCATCTGGGATTCTCTTAAGAGGGACAAGATTAGTGATTACTCATTCATTACAACAATAAATTATTGAGATTGCTGATGACAGTCAAAGAGGACCAACGGCAACATAGAGATTTTTAAGAGATGAAGTTTAGTGTCCAAAGTTAAATGATATAGTTGATAAAGTTGTTCAATCCTGCTATCTATGTCCATGTACAATGAAAAGATCACTTCCAGAAAAGATAAAAAAGGTTAAAGTTACCTGATGCACTGCATACTTTTATGACACTTTAGATTCTGGACAATATTTATTGGTAATTATTGATGAGTATGCAGATATTATCAACATCAGCATCAGCTATGTTACCAGTGTTGGATGATATTTTTCAACATGGATGATATCAGATATATAAAAAACAGATACTTTTCCACCTTTCAATAGACACAAATTCTAATGATTTATGATTTACATAAGCGTAAATCATAGAAAGATTACTCCTATGTGCCCTCAAGCAAATGGAACAGCTGAAAGGTTCATGGCCACCCTTATAATCACTGTTTTGAGAGCCAAGTTACCTCAAATGACACCAGTCACTTGGAGTGGAGAAGAGCACAAGGAGTAAGATATTATTATGTCTAGAACCAGATGCCGAGCCAGGGGAAATGCTAATGGCCTTTTGGGGCATTTTAGAGAATGTAAAAATGGCACTTACTTGCTCGAAAGGGTCAAAGCCAGAAGTTGGCAAATGTTGGTTTAATTCTCCCTGTACTAAGACAAGGAAGTCACTGATGTACGCCCTAAAACCTTTCCCCAGAAACCAAGATATAATAAAAGTACTAAGGGCTGTGTATAAGCTAGCCCACAGGAATAGAGAAACGGATAGGAAGGAGGAAATTTGGGCAGATCTCGAGTCTTGACCAGGCAGCCAGAACAGGTAACAGTACTGAGTTCTGGAGGCTAGTGAATGCTCCACATCTTAAAAATACCAAGGACCCCTCACTAGACAGTAACGTAGGTGAGGAACCCTGGGTAACCCATTTTGAAAATATTTTTGACTCTCCACTCTTCCACGAACACCACCATTGACCACAGAAGAGAGTACCTTTGGTCCTTTTTCCTTCACACTCACTGAAGTGAAGGAAGGTTTGAGCTCATGCATTCCAGGCAAAGCTCCAGGACCAGATGAAGCCCCAATTGACTTCTTCCAAGAAATACCGGACTTATGGGCCCCTTTACTAATGAACGTTTTAAATACTATAGCTAGGGAAGGCCCCCCTCCTTCATGGTCCACAGGTGTCATTGTCACAATATACAAAAAAGGGGACAGGGCAATTCCAAAAAACTACAGAGCCATCTCCATGCTAGACACTACATCGAAACTCATGGGCCGGCTTCTCCTATTTAAACTAGAGGGTTGGGCCAAGGAGAATAATATAATAATCTAGGCTGAGTATGGGTTCCAGCAGCGAAGGGGCACCGTGCACCAGTGTTTGAATCTAGCAATGATCACAGGAAAATATGTTAGAATAAAGGGATGTAAGATCTACATGGCTTTCATGGACTTGTCGGCAGCGATTGACTGCGTCGTCCATTGAAAGCAATGGAAGATAATTGAGGAGATAGGTGTTGACCATGCCATAATAAACTTTATAAGACAGTCGTATGTAAATGCTACGGCAATGGTCCGATATGCGAAAAATGGTGACTGCACACGCTCCGTTCAAATTGCTAGAGTAGTAAGGCAAGTCTGTGTCCTTGCCCTATTTCATTTCTCTGTTTACACAAATGGCGTTGAAAACGCACTTATTAAGGCCACTTGTGACATTCCTATATTTGGGTCCCAGCCTCTACCTATCCTGGCATATGCGGATGATGTATTGATTGCTAGGACAGGGTGTGGACTCCAAAGTTTGATAAATACTTACGTATCTTCTATGGACTCCCTATATCTAAAGGTAAATCAATCATAGCTGGGGCAGGAAAAGAGATAAAATCCCCTACCTACATGTAGATAGAAATAGAATGGAGGTGGTGTACACTTTCCCCTATTTGGGGGTTCTTTTTGACAAAGAGTCATCTTGGTCAAAACTGGTGGAAGGTAGGATGATGGGAATGGAGTGAAGCCTCTCAGTTATTAAAACTTTCACCCAAAAATTGGGTGTAAGACCTTTGATACCGCTAAAAAATGTATATCAGGCCAAGGTTAAGGCAGCTGTAACTTATGGGGCGGGAGTAACACACTCCAATCCATCGAAAACAACTTCTTTAAGTCCTTGGTTGGCCTCCCCCCTCCTCATCAAATTATACATTACATCTGGAATTGGGCCTCACGCACATCCAAGACACAATTACACTGGCTCCAATCTTACTGTAGCACTCGGTTTGGTGGCGGGATACAGTGCCACTCACACAACTGATACTAAGGGACTGTTTGAGCATTGAAAACAGTAGAATGTCGTTGTGACTTGGTTATGTGGAAACAGTTCTGAAGGAAACTGGCCTTCACGATCTATTCAAGGAACCCTCGACTTGTAGAAGGATCTCAAAGAATAAGGTTTCTAGTATGTTCATCTCAATGGCGGATTATAAGCGAAGGAACTTTTATTTAACAACTGTAACCATCCCACAGCACAAATTTATACTGTTGAGGTTCCGCATGAATATGATCCCTCTAATGTTAGGGTATCCAGAGAAAACATATAATCATGCGGAGTTAAGTCTATGTCCATGTGATAGCCTCAAAACAAACTGAATTGTACTTGGTATTATTTTGTAAGCTCTACGAGAAAGAGAGGAATTGCTATTTTTGTTTTTAAACCTTTATTGATAAACATGAAGATACAATAGCAATCATACCGCCACATCGGGTCGGCTGGCAACCTTTCCAATAATCATATCAGGATGAATGAATACACAGCCCTTCAGCCGACAACCATAGGGCCCGGCTGCAATTAAACAATCATGTCATGTCATACATTATATCACAGGAGGAATAAGAGTAAAGAAAATAACTGCTGAGGCTAAACGCAAGGCAGATACACAAGTGATCCTTCTGGGGAGGGAGTATCACAGCCACAACTGTCACATAGTCTATAAGAAGAACAGCCGGGAGAGGAAGAAGGAGAAAGAGAGCTGGCCAGCAATACATGGACACAAATCCAGAGAAGAAGGAACATCACGCTAAGGGGAGTGTAACACCTCCGGTGAAGGCTCAAAAGGGGGAGTACAAATTTCACCATGATACTGGTTCTACTGATTCCACACCCTCCCCCATTTCTTGGGCCTGCCCCGAGCAAAGTAGACTGTTTTTTCACGAAACATGCACCAGTCCATGTTTCTAGACCAGGCCGACAAACTGGGTGCCCATGACGATCCCCACAATTGCGCAATGTCTTGCTTAGCGATCATATTACCCCAGGTGGCCCACTGCGTCTGTGCCACATTATAATCATTGGGCTCCCACACATTCAATAGACACCTTCGGGCCTCAGGCAAAAGCGAAACACCCGTCACATCAGTCAAAACACCATGCACACGATTCCAAAAAGAAACTACCGCCGGACATTCCCACAAAAGATGAAGGAATGTACCCACCATTCCACACCCGCGCTTTCACAAATCATCCGAGACATGCCCCATACGTAACAATCGAGGACCCGTCATGTACACTCGGTATAGGATTTTTAACTGCATCAATCTCAGACGGGCCGAGATTGCTACCTCCTTCGGGGAGGATATCGCCACCTGCCAGTCCTCATCATCAAGTTCCAGTCCATCGCCGGTCCAGGCCGTACGGAGCTGTAAAAGAAGGTCCGCTCGGTCGTTTATCAGCTTTTTGCATATAAGAGAGATCGTACTGTCCGGGACATGGCCGTCGAGTACTCTGTCCTCCAGGGGCGACGAAGGCGCGCCGAAGTGTCGCCAAAGTCGAGCCCGTCTGCGCCCGTCCGCGGCCGATCGCGGGCTAGGGCTAGACCCCCTGGTCCGGTTGGTAACATCTGCTGGGACAGGGAGCAGCTCCTCAGCCTACGGCCGGTGACTACTTGCTCCTGCTTGCATGGCATGTCAAGTGAGGATAAGGAGTGTGGCCAATGCCGGTATCGTTTCACCACCATGCCGGATACCATCGAGGAGCGTGCCGCGCTATTATGCGGACTTCTCAATGTGAGGTCATTGCGTAAGCACAGACTCGATATCCTCCAGCTGCTCACGGAGAGAATGTTTGATCTTCTGTTCCTCACGGAAACGTGGTTAGACCAGTTTTCCGACTCTGATATCATCTAGGCCATGCCTGAGAATTACTCCATGGTCAGGCAGGATAGGCCTGTGGGGAAGGGAGGAGGAATAGCGATCCTTTTTAAGAAAAATCTTGATTGTGCACTGGAGTCCACCCCGGTTGCGGAGAGTGAAGCAGGTACTTTTACCATACAAATACATGGGGGGACGGTGATTAAAGGCTTTCTTGTCTACCGACCTCCTGGGCCTTGCACCAAGTTTAGAGAGAGCCTGGTAGATAGTCTTACAGAGGCAGCGTTACGTAGGGACAAATTTCTTTTACTGGGAGATCTGAATTTACACCTTAATGGCCCAGAGGACAAAGGAGCGGAGGAGTTCTGTAGGGACATCCAAGCACTTCAGCTTGAACTCAAGCTCTCTGGTCCCACGCATCGTCAAGGCCATCTGCTGGATCCGGTGTTTGCTAACTGGGGAGGGGTTCAAGTCTCTACAATTGAGCCGATTCCCTGGACAGACCACTCTCTGGTGGCATTCTCTATAAATAACATAAAACCTATAAAGTGTAGTCAGGCACCCCTGAACTATTCTCGGAGGAAGTGGGCAAAATTCTCTTTGGAGGATTTTAATCTAGCACTGACAAGGGAAGGCCAGCCTGGAGGTGCGGACATTGAATCTGCTGTTTTCAACCTGAATAGGCGCATCACTGAGGCGTTAGATCAGACAGCGCCACTCTGCCGTACATCTGAGGGCGGCCGCAAGGAAAGATCTGCTCCTTGGTTTAATGAAGAGCTGCGGCGGACAAAGGCCGAGTGTAAGCGTGCTGAACGAGCCTGGAGGGTATCTTATGATACTCAAGCCAGGGAATTGTTCTTAGCGAAGAGGCGGCTGCATCACAGACTGATCAAAAAGTCGAAGGCTGCCTTTTACGCAGGGAAGATTCTAGGGGCAAAAAACTCTGCTAAGGAGCTCTTCCGTATCTACAAGTCACTGACCACAATCGATTCATCCGTTGACCCGAAGAGCTGTTCGATTGAAACATGTGACCGCATCGCCAACTATTTCTCCACCAAAGTCGAGAAAATCTACTCGACCTTCCCCAACCCTCCTCCCATGGGGGCTGAGTTTGAAGATACGGCAGTGGGTATGGAGATCCTGGGATCCCTCACAAATTTCATCACGCCACCTCCTGAGGAGCTGGTCAGGACGTGCCTCTCGGTAAAATCTGGCTCCCCTATGGACCCGGTGTCTCCTAAGCGGTTGGGGGACAGTCTGAGTGTCCTGGAGCCTTACATAAGGCAGGTCTTGGATATTTCCTTCAAATCTGGCACGCTTCCTGAGGGGTGGAAACAGGCGGTGGTACTCCCCCTCCGAAAGAAGTCTCACATTGGTTTTGAGGTGTTGGAAAATCTGAGGCCCATCTCACTCCTACCTTTTCTGTCCAAAGTGGCTGAGAAGGTAGTGAACACCCAAATCATGAAGCATGTAGAGGAGGTGGGTTTGCTCCACGATACGCAGTTTGGTTTCAGACCGCGTCATTCCACAGAGTCCGCCCTTCTCATGGCAACCGAACATCTGAGACAGGGCGTAGACGAGGGGCAAACCATGGCCTTGATCCTGCTTGACCTCAGCGCGGCGTTCGACACTGTAGCACATTCCACCTTGCTGCAGTGTCTGAGCAAAGGTGGCATCGCCGGCACCGCGCTGAGGTGGATCCAGGCCTTCCTTACAGGAAGGAGCTTTCAAGTGAGGCAGGGCGACTACTACTCCAAAGGGGTACCTTTGGGCCAGGGCGTGCCTCAGGGCTCGTCCCTTAGCCCGACCCTTTTTAACTTGTATGTGGCACCTGTTGCATTGATTGTGGAGAGCTATGGCCTCCAATTGGTTACTTACGCTGACGACACGCAGCTGGTCATCTCCCTGTCGCACGCGCCCTGTCTTGCTGCAGATGGCTTCCAATCGTGCATGAAAGATCTGGCCGATTGGATGGCCATGAACTGTTTGAAGCTAAACGGCAGCAAGACAGAGGTGCTGGTGGTAGGGAGAGCCCAGTCAGCCTGGTCGTCAGCCTGGTGGCCATCCTGTCTTGGACCAACTCCTGCCCCTTGTCAGGAGGCCAAAAACCTGGGTGTTTGGTTCGATGCGGCTTTGACCTTTGGGCCTCAGATCAATCGGGTGGCAGGAGTATGCTTTGGGGTCCTGAAGAGACTAAGGAAAGTTCTAGACCTTCTGCCATTGGAAGCCCGCCAAACCTTGGTGCATGCCCTGGTGACCACAAGGCTTGACTATGCGAACCTGCTGTACCTTGGGGCACCGAGTAAAAGCGTGGCACGTCTTCAGGTGCTGCAGAATGCGGCGGCACGCCTGATTCTTAGGCTGCCCAAAAGGGCGCCCTCGAAGCTGGCACTTCAAAAGTTACACTGGCTACCATTAAAGAGCAGAGTTGAGTACAAGGCCCTCTGCACATGTCACCGGATTCTCTATGGTAGGGCGCCCCGACCTTTGCAGAAACTGATCGAAGCCTATGAACCTCCTAGAGCACTCAGATCTGCGGGTGGAGGACTGCTGAGGACTCCCAGGATAAAGAAAGCTCGTATGGGAGGTAGGTCCTTCAGGCACCTGGCCCCCAACTACTGGAATAAACCTTTTATGATTTTAACAAAAATCGAATAAAGTGTATTTTGACTGACTGACTGACTACTGGAATAAACTCCCAGTGGACCTTCGCCGGGAACCAGCAGAAATGAAGTTTCGAGCTAAGTTAAAAACTTACCTCTTTACTAGATAATTTTGACCTGCCAGCACTGTTTTCCCTGTCTTATGTTTTTTCTCACTGTCAGCGCGGGGACACGCTGGTGCGCGTAACTCAGCGCTCTATAAATGCCCCTATTATTATTATTATTATTATTCTGGAACAAGCGTGCCAGCCGGAACAACAGAGGAAAGGGCGTGTCGGACCTGTAGGTATCGAAAGTATTCTCGATTACTGAGTTTGAATTCAAGTTGCAGCTCTTCAAAAGACTTTATCTTGTCTTTCCGCCAAAGGTCCCTCACCTTACTAATTCCAATGAGGCCCCATTTTTCGAAACCCTTGGTAGTCCACAAACTGCCCAACCTCTCGGCTGCGTAGAGTGGAGTCGCTCGAGTGAGAGTGTCCGACCAGCCCACAGCAGCATTAGCGTTGTACCAGACCCGCACCACAACTCTGGTAGGCCCAGTTAACGCTACATCAGACCGTTTGGAATAAAGCGCCCTGTTATAGTCTCCGCCCGGCAGCAACCATTTATCCATAGCAAAAGCCGGGTTAGAAGCTGGACCGTTCATTGCATGATTAACCGAGCTCAGTAGTGAGGCCCAGTAATATCGTCGTATATCCGGTAACGCTATACCGCCATCATACCAAGGCAGTGTAAGCTTAGCCAAGGCAATCCGGGGACGACCGGCCCACAGCAGTTTCCTTTGTAGGCACTCGATCTCGTGGAAGTAGCTGGAAGGCACTAGATCCAGTGTATTCTGAAGCGCATACAAAAATCTGGGAAGGGACATCATTTTGAATAAGGCTGCTCTGCCCACCAGGGACAGCGGCAGTCTGCTCCAGGCTTTCACGTCTGCTTTTAAGCGAATAAGCGGGGGGAGTAAGTTGCGCTGATACCTGCCAGCCGAATCACGCGAAACATGGATACCTAAATATTTGAATCCGGTGGATGAAATTTGTATTGGACAATTGCGCGGTACGAGTGGAGCATCGTCTGTGAGCGAATAAACACAAGACTTACCCCAATTGATGACCAGTCCGGAGTTCCTCCCAAAGGAATTAAGGATGTCGAACAATACCTCCAGAGATTTCCGAGGGGAGGTGAGGTAAAGGAGAATGTCGTCCGCATAAAGTGAGATGCGATCTTCAAAACCGGGAGTCCACCTGATACCCCTGAGGGACGGTTCCCATCGCAACCAAGCGGCCAAGGGCTCTAGAGCCAAGGCAAAAAGCAGCGGAGACAGTGGGCATCCCTGCCGCATACCCCTCCCTAGAACAAAGGGAGCCGACACTCGACCGTTGACGACTACCTGGGCCAGGGGCTCCTCATAGAGAATCGATGAACACCGGTCCGAAGCCAAACTTCGCCAGAGTCGCCCATAGATATGGCCATTCCACTGTGTCAAATGCCATAGTGGCATCCAAAGAAACCAAAATGTCCGGCTCACGTAGCGTCTCCACCCTCGCCAGCACGCCATGAAGACGGCGTAAATTCAACGCGGTATTACGGGCCGGAATAAAGCCAGACTGGTCTGGGTGCACCAAATCCCCAATCACTTTAATCAGACGGTTAGCTAACATTTACGCCAAAACTTTAGGCTCCCCATTCAAAAGTGAGATAGGTCTATAGGAGGTACAGAATTCACGGGGTTTACCCTCCTTAGGGATCACCACGATAGATGCTAAACGCTGGTCACGGGGAAGCGAACCCCTCTCCCTGGACTCCAAGAACATCGAGCGAAGATACAACGCCATTTTGTCCAGGCACAACTTGTACAGCTCGATGGGTATGCCGTTTGGCTTTTCCAGAGCGGATGGAGCGAATAGCGAGCGCTACCTCATCAGTGGTGAAATCCGCCTCCATTAGCTCTCTATCAGATTCGGACAGGCAAGGCAAAGCGATATCTCTAAGCAAAAGATGGGAGTCTTCCTCCGGCCGGTCCGAAACCGGCGCATACACCGTTCGGAAGTGGCAAGCGAACTCCTCCACAATCTCCAACAGATCCGTCACACGTACACCATCCAATCGCTCAACCACCGGTACCACACGATTCAATCTCTCCCTCTTGTCCAACCAAGCTATCAACTTCCCCGCCTTGTCGCCCACATCATAAAAACGGCCCTGTGGTTCTCGACTCATAGCTTTCGCGGCATTCGTGACCAAGGCTTTATAATCAGCCTGCTTCAGTTGCAAAACATGCACTTTTTCACGCGTGACCCCACACTCAAGATCTGTAGCGATCGCCAATGCCGGCGGAGCAGGGAGAAAAAGACTCCGTGTTGAGCGTCCTTTAAGGAAATACTACATGTCCCAGAAGGCCATGCGGCGCTGGAGATCGGGAAAATGGGAGGACACTATTTAAGCTCCTCCCAGAGAACGGTACGGTGCTTGTCAATTCGTTTCTGGGTACTCCATCGAGTCGGATGGTGTGTCCCCACCGGAAATTGTTGCATCTGTGCTCATCGCCGACGAAGAGCCTGCGAGGTCAGAGTTCCAGTGTTCCAGCTTCGCCGACGAAGAGCCCGCATTGTCAGAGTTCCTGTGTCCTAGCTTCGCCGACGAAGAGCCCGCATGGTCAGAGTTCCTGTGGGTCCGTTCATACAAGCCGTATCCTGCATATGTCCAGTTGTCTGACTATCGCAAGTATACCTGTGGAGTGCGGGCCCGCCTCCTACGTTTTCTTTTGTTTCTCTGGTAACCTTTTGTCTTATATGTGCAGACTGCGCATCCTTTTGGTTTTCATTTACTCTGGGGTTAAGTGGTCTAACTATCGGCAGTTCTACTTGGATTAGAACTTCTCAGTTGCTTGTAACTTTTCTTTTCCACAAGAAGCATTGTGGTCACTATGAGACGTGTATATATAACGCCTCGTACGAGAAGCCCAACAGAACCAACTATTGGCAAACTGAGGTGTGCGGTAAAAGAGAAGTGGAGATAACTTCTCAGCACTTTTGGCAAAGACCCCCACAACCTAACGTACATTATCTTGATTCATTCACGGCACCAGGTGTGGGGAAGTCGGTGAGTCTAGTGGCAGAGGGAAAGGGAATTGAGGCAATAGCAGCTTGTGGTACTTATCTTCTGCTCTCTGTCTTCTCCTCCCCTTGCAGGATATCAATACCGGTGACTTCGTGGGTAAACCTCAACCGGAGACTAAAGGGAGCATCAGACACCCCATTGCCATTCCACCTCACGGCGCCCTTCGGTACCTGCTCTGATAGTGGTGATAGTTCCATTGTTGGGTATTGTGCTGAGGGGAGTTGGGAGGACTATCGTCTTATCGTTTCTGCTGGCCATCGGAATCAGGTTAGTGGCGCGTGCGTGTTCTTGCGCTGCTTCCAATCCCGACAAGATCCCTCTCCAGAGCCACTATATCAGACTCCAGCTGCTCAACCTCTCCATTGTGGCGCTTCTTAGAGCTGGCGACTAACGACAGTATCTTACCCCGTATCACAGTTTTAAAGGCCTCCCATAAGGACACAGACGAAGACACCGATCCCACATTGTCAAGTAGTGATCTATATCTTTAATCACCCCAGCCCTGGTCTCTGGAACACGGAGATGCCAGGGATTAATTGGGGCGACCCGGCCCCCTGCGTCTAAATGGAGATCTATATGGATCCATAGCGGGGAGTGATCCAAAATGCCTCTAGGCAAATATCGGGCCTCTCGCACCGTTGTGGCCTGGGCTGCGGGCACAAGAATATAGTCAAGTCTGGCTAAGCTCCCATGGGCCCCGGAGTGGAAAGTATATTGAGCCTGCCCTGGGTGGAGCATCCGCCAACAATCCACAATACCAAACGTTTCCAAGAAACCACTCAGGCAGGACTGCAATGGTGTAAGAGCCCTGGGAGGATGTCGATCCTCCAGGCCATCAACCACCGAGTTGAAATCCCCTCCAACCTCCAGAATCCCCTCAGGAAGCCTCAATACCAATTTCTCCAGGTCGACAAATGTGGTGGCCTGTAAACCCGGGGGAACATATATCGAGAGGATGGCAACCGTTCTCCCCTCCCACCTACCAACAATCGCCGCTTATCTTCCCCTGTCATCCAATATCGTTTCATTAATCACCAAGGGAAGGAAACTGCGGATCATAACACCAGCCCCTCTAGAGCCCGAAGTGAATCCCGAGTGTGCCACCAACCGGTAGCCCCTCCAGTTCATGGCATGGAACGTGTTCCCCACCAAGTGCGTTTCTTGCAGTAATACAATGTCGGGGGAATGGCGCTTCACATATTGGAGTACAATTCCCCGTTTTATTTTGTCCCCCAAGCCGTTGACATTCCAACTCAAGACTCTCAACCCCCTACCCCCATCCCGAAAATTAGTAGTCGGGTCCCCCAAACCCCACGAAGGTAACACAGAGAAAGCCATACAACAATACGTAGCCTCAAGAACAATGCTAACAGTAAAAAGAACCCCCCCTCCCCCAAGATACCAGAACAACAACCCCCCACCCTGCACCCCTGCGATAAAACCAGAAAACCAACCCATTCTGCAGTGTGCCTGTCACCCTACCCCAGAAAACTAAACTACAAGTAGAAAAGGAAACACCCCCGGAGGAGGAAAACTCCCCGCCGCCCCAGGGCTTGTCTTTAAGAATGTTATTGACCCAAAAAAAGGATAACAATCCACCATAGCACGATACGATGGTAGCACACGCCGGTGCCCCTACTCCTCCTGGTCCCGTTGGCTGCCTTCAGCACCTCTGGATTGTTCCGCATTGTCCCGTGGCATAGATAGTGTGTCCAAACAGTCACTGACCACCTCTGGCATATCAAAGAAGAGCACCCGCTCATTATGTTCGATGCGCAATCGGGCGGGGAAAAGCATGGCATACTTCATGCCCAGGTCTCTTAGTCTCCGCTTCACCCCAGAAAATCACAGTCTCTGCTTCTACACCGAAGGGGTAAAATCAGGGTAAAAGTTGATGGACGCATTCTCGAACTTGGTGGGGCCGCTAGCCCTCGAAGCCTGCAAAATGGCGTCTCTGTCCCTGTAGTTAAAGATCCGCGCAATGATGGGTCGCGGGGCAGCCCCCTGCTTGCGTCTGCCGCCCGGGACTCTGTGGGCACACTCCACCGCAAAAAAGTTACTCAGGCCCTTCGGGGCGAGGTGGTTGAGGATCAGATCTTCAACGAGTAAGTCCGTCGATTGATCGGCTGAGGACTCCGGAACTCCGACTATGCGGACATTATTGCGCCTAGCGCGACATTCGAAATCCTCAAGCCGGCTGGCAAACTGGTCACTCGAGGTCCGAAGAGTCCGGATCTCAGTCTGGATATCGGAGACATCAGTGGTGAGACTGGCTGTTTTGACATTCAATGACTTGACTCTCTCGTTAGTCTTGGCCAAGTCCGCCCTAATCAGACCTACATCCACCGCCAACGTGTCGATCTTGGCTGCCAGGGTTTCGTATTGTTGGCCCATCAATGATTGTATACTGGCAATGGCGCCCATCACGTCTCGAAGAGTTGGCTCCTCCGTCTCAGGGGGGCCACCACCAAGGTCCTCTGGGGTTTTGCCAGTCCCGCTAGGCAAACCCTTATTGCGTGCAAATCTGTCCATAATGGTGGTCTGAGTTACGCCACCGCGAGTCACGTTCTTGAGGGACCGCTTGTCACTATCAGACTTGCCCGCCATGGTGGGTTGCGCGCCCCTCAGGGGCTTTTGGGATCTGGTGTAAATGGCTCCCCACAAGGAAAAACCACAAGAGACTGTAATGCAGGGCGTCGGTGAGGATCAGTCTAGCGAGTGCGCTCACAGGCCAGCTTGATCACTAGGCAGCCACCTCCAACCTTCTTAGCCAGAGAAAACGAAACCGAAAGTAGACCCCGGGTAGCCGTCCCCTTCCACAAGCTGTTGTTGTTCAACTACTTTGGGGGTGCTCCGGATGCCCAAGTCCCGGGATGAGCCACGGTGTAGGCCTCCAGGCTTCAGGAAGGAGTAATTCAGGTGTCTGGCATCCGATTCAAAGTCTGAAAAAGGCCTTTTAGATCCGGAGAGTCGTGGCTACTCGAACCCGTCGTCAGAAACAGGATTTTTGCCAGGATAGACGGTGGAGGCGGCGAGGGTTTCGGGAGCTCACTGCTCACGCGACCATCTTGGATGCGCGCTAAGCTCCTCCCCCCCAGGAATTGCTATCTTAAGCCTATTTTAAGGCAGAAGAATATTAGGCACTGCTGAGTTGCACTTTTCTTTTTAAAATTGCTATCCGACCTCTTAATATGTTTATCATTAGCCTCGTTTCTCTGGGCCTGCATGAGAAAAAGGAAGAGGGAGGGTTGTCAGTATTCATGGGCGGACGGCGAGTTGACCTGTCCTGTATACCATAGTGTTTTTTTTACAAGTTTGTGGCTAAATGGGTTTTTATTCTTTTTGTTATCTATATTTAGATCAAAATCAAAATATTTTACGACCATGTTGTATGTATTTATTCTGTGCTTTTATGATCTTTTTATAATTGATCGAATAAAGAAGAGACTCACTGACTGACTGTGAATCAAGCTTTATGTCAAGTTTGGGAGATTATAGAAACACATCTATCAACTCAGCAGGAAAATATATGTCAGAACTAATGTTCGGGCAGGTTTGAAAAACATAGAGGCCTATTAGGATGGTGGACGGACCTGCGTCCGTCCGCCACCCCCGAGGTGGAGGGACCGCCTAAACGGGCAGCGGCGTTCCCTCCATTGGAATTAGGATGTGACCGCCACCCTGACGGTCACATCCCGTATATCTAACATTGCGGCGGGTGCTGCTTTAAGCAGCACCCTCCGCAAAGTCAAATATGCATGCTGTGCATTTGCATGCACGAAGCGGCAGGCACCGCGCGGTGCCTGCCGCATTGTGCATGCAAATGCAGTTGGGAACCATAGGTACCCCCCATGTGTGCCCCACAACACCCTGAGGGCTCGCAAACGGGCCCCCAAAAACAAAAGACCACATGCTTTTCCACGGCAGAAAAGCCGCCGTGGAAAAGCATGTTTCCGCCTACATCGTAATATGGCTGGCGGTGCCTTGTAGACACCGCCACTATATATGCGTACACCCACCGTGGATCAGCGGCGGACGGACTTGCCGTCCGCCGCTGATCCCAACGCCATCGTAATGTGACGGTTGGTGTTTTCCCTCACCAAGGCGGTGAATCCGCATCCTCCAGCTAGGCTTCCGCCGGCCCGGAGGATGCGGATTCACAGCAATCCTAATCGGCCACTTAGTTCTAATAGCTGCAAATGCTTCTAAAGATTAGGAAAAGAATTCAAACTGAGATTATATGAATAAAAATAAGATGAAATAATAAGCAGACGAGCAAGAACTCAGGAATGTCAAGTTGAACGTTTGGTCCTTGTCAAACAACGTCAAGTAAAAAAATCTTAAAGTTTGTTTCATCCAGAATATTAAAAAATATAAAATATTCATGGTACAAAGGTATTTGCAGAAAATGAAGACAAATGAATGACAAGAAACATCACACATTTTTAGTAACTTAGGATCTCGTGGGTGATAGTAATGAAAAAAGGTTTAATTTGCTTGAAAATGAGCATAATAATATAAGTGTTAGGGATCATTCTAGCAATGTTTGCCTAGATGCATCAAACTGAATTGCATTCGCAAACGGTGTAATCGCATTTTTCGGCCGTTTGCGAATGCAATTCACTAATTTGGAATGCATCATGCATTTCACAATTTTAGGAATCACAACCATGTTGCGATTTCTAAAATTGCGATTGCATTTAAGAAATCGCAATTTGAGATTTCTCAAATGCTATGCATGATTATTTTAAAATTGCGAATTCGCAATTTGCAATGGGTAAAATAGCATAAAGTTTAACTTCATGCTAAATTACTGAAAACTTTCAAATATGCATAAATTGCATTTTTGAAAGTTTAAATTTACACACACACATGCCCCAAGGGCATGTGTGTGTGTAAATGAATCTTAAAGTTACGTTTCAGGGGTGCAGGGAGTGGTTCTTTGGACCCCCCCTGCACCCTTGAAATTGCATTCACATTTTGCGATTCGCAAAATGGAATTCGCAAAATGTGATTGCCTTCCCATTCATTCCTATGGGCCTTTTGGCCCATAGGAATCAATGGGAAGGGTTTCCTTAATTGTGATTCGCAAATTGTGAATCGCAATTAAGGAAAAATACCGAATCGCAAAATAAAATGCGAAATTTTCATGCATTGCCATTTGCGATTTCTAAATTGCGATTTCTTAATTTTCGCAATGTAGAAATCACAAATGGAAACAATGATGCATCTACCCAGTTGTACTTAGAAGATCTGTGAGATGCCCAAAGACAACTTGCAGCTTAATTGAGCATTGTTAGCAAATGTAAACTTTGCCGATTAATTGAGCATTGTTAGCAAATGTAAACCTTGCCGATTAATTGAGCATTGTTAGAAAAATGTATACATTTAAGTTCGTTTTATTTGTTTATTTTAAAAAAGGAAGGAATGTTGATATTTGTAATTGTGTTTATATTGTTATTGGCATCTAGTCTGTAGTATATGCAGTTACGTTATTGCAGGAATGTAATTTGTCTTGGTGTTCACAGTTATGTTTGTATTCGTTTTCTGTTAATTGTGATCGCTGTTATTGATTCCTGTTCTTGTTGTTGTTCTAGATGAGAAAGAGGGGGCAGATGTCATACTTTACAGAAAATAGAATATGGAGCATACGCTAGAATATGGAATGCGGAGCATAATGGTTCTAGGTAGAATGGTTTGGATTTGACTGGGGTACAGTTGCAGACAGTAATATGAAGAATGCAGATGTTACCTTCGGATGCTAAGACTAAATATCCTTGTAGCCGGTTGTATGGGGCCTCTAATGTTCTTACCGGAAAGAGCATGTCCTGACAGGGGTTACCCATAGAACATTTTTTAAAAATGGGGTGAAATCCATTGAGGCACCAACTTTCATTGGCAGAACATAAAAGTACCTGAATAATTAATGTGCATCTTTTCAGAGCCTGCGACTTTTTAGCAACTTTATGTGAAAAGTCTGATTTAAAATGCATCACTTGACCCTGCTGTTTCAAACTTTTCTTGGGGAAGAGAGATTCCCCACGTCAACATCTTAGAAGAATTACAGCTTGACCAATCCAATCACTGGAAATAGGGTCAACTATTACGCCCTACCATTTTCAAAGATCACTACTGTTTTACTATATATGTGCATTGATAAATAAGCACTGGCAAAGCCAACAGGTCTTGCTATTTTTAAGGAAGTCGTGGTATTCACATTTTCATACCCATCAAAAGCTGACATGAACACTTTACCAATACAGGCTGCAGTACATTAGGCTGTCGACTATTGGTTATACACATATGCTTTCTATAGCAGGCTGGAGTACTTTAAACCGGTACTAGAGGTTCCAAAGGTGTAACTTGCTCTTTTCACTAAAGTGTGTCATTCTTTTCCATAATATCCGCTTTCTCCTAGGACATTTTTTCCTCAAAATAGCTGCATCAGCGACACATTGGACTGTATTCCTGATAGGGAGCACTGACATTGTCTGCGCTTCAGTGCAGCTTTAGCTGGATGTGCCAGGTACAGGATGGAATCAGTGTACACTATTACAATGAATGCACTGCCTCAAACCTGTGCTTGACCTGCTGATAGGGCATTAAAGAAAAGTGGACTAGCTGTTTGAGGCAGCTGTTCTGTCTTTCACTGTGCAGTTGGTTGCCGGTCTGCACTCTGAGATGGGACACTGCAAACAAGTCCAGTGAGCGATTGCACCCACCTAGGATCTGTCCCCTTTCCCCACTTCTGAGGGTCACCCTCTTGGGGGCACCTCAATGTGTGTCATCTCTTTGTGGTGCCCAGTAGGTGCACCCCTGGCAGCATCTTTACCTGTTTTCCAGTGTTGATGATATGGCTCGGGCACAGATACAAAGTGTTTTCTCATTTTGATGGGGCCACCAGCCAAGCAAATGAAAGAACACCCCCATGACACCCTTATTACAGATGGGCTGAGCAACTATCTGTGGCCACTTCTGTAAGGTCAAAGTGCCCCAGGGGTGCAAAAATGCAGGCGCAAACATCCTTAGTCTCTCCAGGGTACTTTTGATAATGCAGCCCCTGAGCCTGACTTTTTGGAAACAGAAGTCCATGGGTTGAAAAAGCCATATAGACATCAACTGTGCTTATTGGTTGGCTCAGGTGTCCTACATGAACTCTGCGTTTACTATGAATTCATTTGTAGTGGGTAACATTGTTTAATTGTGGATGTATGTACTTTGTTTCAACAAGTGCATGGGTGGTAATCAAAGAGTGGAGAAATTGCTACAAAGAACAGTTAGCAGGTTGGAATGAGTTTATTGTGTTTGTTGTCAGTGTGTGCTCTTCAATTGTTTCATTTTCCCATTTTG
Source organism: Lissotriton vulgaris (assembly GCF_964263255.1). NCBI lineage: Eukaryota > Metazoa > Chordata > Amphibia > Caudata > Salamandridae > Lissotriton > Lissotriton vulgaris. The sequence goes on from NC_141698.1 coordinate 264,163,577, forward strand.
ACTCAAAGTAATTGTGTTCATTCATGAATGTGTGTGAGTGTGTGTGGGGTGTGTGTGTGTGTGCGTGTGTGTATGTGTGTCTGCGTGTGTGGTTGTGTGTGTGTGTGTGTGTGCGTGCATGCATGTGTGGTACTTGCTGTGAGCAGGTAAGTTAGACTATATTTGATTAATACGTGGGTGTATTTTTTTAGTAAGCACTCTTTCTGAATCACTAACTCATATGTTTTATAACTTATTTGGCTACCTAGAGACACACCTTTATAGCCCTTAGCCAATCCCATTTTTGAACCGTGATTCTTTTCCCATTTTTGGTAGGACCCACATGGGAACCACTAAATTTTCTACTCCAAGTATAGATTGACAGTGGAAAATCTACAGAGCTGGCAGATTGTCCCCAGTCAGATATCACAAATATCACATCTCAAAAGCAAACTGTACAAAAAAGTCAAGGTGATACTATTAGCAAAATCATCTCACTTACCCGCTTTTTGTTTGGTGTGCAGTTTGTGTCTCCATGCATGAGGATATCTTCCTGATTCGTAGCACTGAAACATACTCGGCAGCGCATCATTCTCTGAGATTGGGAGGAAGGTAAGAGGTGAATATTACCACATGATGCAATAAACTAAGGCGGTTCATCACCTTCATACCGCAACTTTCATTCCGCATACCTTCAGTCCGCATACCATTATAACGAAAGTACCATCAGTCCGCAAAATTTTAAAACGCATGCCATTATATCTTATATGCTTTTACCACTCATGCTTTTACAACGAAATTCGTTGTAAAAGCTTAAGTGTAAGGTAAGTATATGGTTTTAGTTTGGGGGTGTTGGGGTATATGTTTTAGGGGTTCAAGAGTATTTTAAGGGTGTGTTTGGGGGTGTTGGGGTATATGATTTTTGGGTACAGGGGTATTTTAAGGGGGTGTTTGGGGGTGTTGGGGTATATGTTTTAGGGGTACAGGGGTATTTTTAGGGTTAAGTGATAGGTTTTGGTTTTGGGGTACAGGGGTATTTTTAGGGTTTAGGGAAAGGTTTGGGTTTTGGGGTACAGGGGTACAGGGGTATTTTTAGGGTTCTGGTCTAGGTTTGGGTTTTGGGGTACAGGGATATTTTTAGGGTTCAGGGATAGGTTTGGGTTTTGGGGTACAGGTGTATTTTTAGGGTTCAGGGATCGGTTTGTGTTTTGGGGTACAGGGGTATTTTTAGGGTTCAGGGCTAGGTTTCTGGTTTAGGGTACTGTGGTATTTTTAGGGTTCAGGGATAGGTTTGGGTTTTGGGGTACAGGGGTATTTTTAGGGTTCAGGGAAAGTTTGGGGTTTTGGGGTACAGGGGTATTTTTAGGGTTCAGGGATAGGTTTGGGTTTTGGGGTACATGGGGTATTTTTAGGGTTCAGGGCTAGGTTTGGGTTTTGGGGTACAGGGGTATTTTAGGTTTCAGGGGTAGGTTTGGGTTTTGGGGTACAGGGGTATTTTTAGGGTTCAGGGATAGGTTTGGGTTTTGGGGTACAGGGGTATTTTTAGGGTTCAGGGCTAGGTTTGGGTTTTGGGGTACAGGGGTATTTTAGGTTTCATGGGTAGGTTTGGGTTTTGGGGTACAGGGGTATTTTGGGGGTTCAGGGATAGATTTGGGTTTTGGGGTACAGGGGTATTTTTAGGGTTCAGGGAAAGTTTTGGGTTTTGGGGTACAGGGGTATTTTTAGGGTTCAGGGATAGGTTTGGGTGTTGGGGTACAGGGGTATTTTTAGGGTTCAGGTATAGGTTTGGGGTACAAGGTTATTTAGGGTTCAGGGATAGGTTTGGGTTTTGGAGTACAGGGGCACTTTTAGGGTTCAGGGAAAGTTTTGGGTTTTGGGGTACAGGGGTATTTTTAGGGTTCAGGGATAGGTTTGGGTTTTGGGGTACAGGGGTATTTTTAGGGTTCAGGGCTAGGTTTGGGTTTTGGGGTACAGGGATATTTTAGGGTTCAGGGCTAGGTTTCGGGTTTAGGGTACTGTGGTATTTTTAGGGTTCAGGTATAGGTTTGGGTTTTGGGGTACAGCAGTATTTTTAGGGTTCAGGGAAAGTTTTGAATTTTGGGGTACAAGGGTATTTTTAGGGTTCAGGGATAGGTTTGGGTTTTGGGGTAGAGGGGTATTTTGATGGGTTCAGGGCTAGGTTTGGGATTTGGGGTACAGGGGTATTTTAGGTTTCAGGGGTAGGTTTGGGTTTTGGGGTACAGGGGTATTTTTAGGGTTCAGGGATAGATTTGGGTTTTGGGGTACAGGGGTATTTTTAGGGTTCAGGGAAAGTTTTGGGTTTTGGGGTACAGGGGTATTTTTAGGGTTCAGGGATAGGTTTGGGTTTTGGTGTACAGGGGTATTTTAGGTTTCAGGGGTAGGTTTGGGTTTTGGGGTACAGGGGTATTTTTAGGGTTCAGGGATAGGTTTGGGTTTTGGGGTACAGGGGTATTTTTAGGGTTCAGGGCTAGGTTTGGGGTTTGGGGTTCAAAGTTTTTTTAGGGTTCAGGGATAGGTTTGGGTTTTAGAGTACAGGGGTATTTTTAGGGTTCAGGGAAAGTTTTGGGGTACAGGGGTACAGGGGTATTTTTAGGGTTCAGGGATAGGTTTGGGTTTTGGGGTACAGGGGTATTTTTAGGGTTCAGGGCTAGGTTTGGGTTTTGGGCTACAGGGATATTTTGAGGTTCAGGGGTAGGTTTGGTTTTTGGGGTACAGGGGTATTTTTAGGGTTCAGGGGTAGGTTTGGGTTTTGGGGTACAGGGGTATTTTTAGGGTCAGGATGGGTTATTGTTTAAGGGTGCTGGGGTATTTATAAGGAGTAAGGGTGGGTTATGATTTTGGGGTGCAGGGGTATTTTAAGGGACCAGGGTTGGTTATTTTTTAGGGTTTATAGGGTAATTTAAAAAAATAATATATACATATATATATATATATATATATATATATATATATATATATAAATATATATGTATTAAATATATATTTATAAAAAATTATAATTATAAATAATTCAATTTAAATGAAAAAAAAAGCTTATTTTTAAATTTTGTAAAATATATTTGTATGTATATATATATATAAATATATATATATATATATATATATATATATATATATATATATATATATATATATATATATATATATATATATATATATATATATATATATTACCTACTGGCGGTCGCCAGTAGGTATATATAGTTAGGATTTTTTCTCTATGGAACTTTTGAAAATTCTATGTCTAATAACTTTGGCGTTTGTGGAAGGAATCGGCTGAAATTTTCAGGAAAATGGCACATTTTGTTTCTGAGCAGCCCCTGAAAATTTGGGGGGGTTCCGTCAAGGGGGGGCTGAGAAAAAAGGGGGGTCCCAAAACGCGTTTTTCACATTCATTTTTATATAGGGCCTTTGGCCTCACTTTTAGCTCGAACGGCTGAATGGATTTACAAGAAACTTGGCAAAATTATAGGGACTGTTAGCCCGATGTGCCTTTGCTGGGTCTCAATATATGTGCTCCAGTGGATTTTGAGAAATTAACGTTTTAAAAAACAGATATATCTGTGACAGCGTCCAAGATAGCGCACCAGATCGCGTACTTTTCGCGTAACGGAGCTTTGCGTAGCGAAGCTGATTGGCTCTCCGGTGTCTGTCAACATTCTAAACAGTCCAGTGCGGCCGCCATCTTGTCTCTCGGTAGGATCGAGAGACAAGAGGAGGAAAAAAACGAAGGGGGAATTTAATGAAAGGGGGCAAAGTAGACTCCTCTTGACCCCCTAGGAATGATGTTGGGGTTATTAAAAGGTCCCGTGGGGCAAATAATTAAAATTTGATTTTTCACGGTAGAAGCGCTTCTCGGTTCGCGAACCGGGCCGCAAACTGGTAGCGAAACGGGAATTCGCCATTTTGTGTTTCGATTTAATTAAATTACGAGGTATAAGGGGGTACGGGAGACGTATCCTGACCCCTTATGTTTTCTGAGGGTGGCTGAGGAGGCTCATATATGTGGATACATGTCTTCCAGCGGCTGTGCGTGAGCGTTTTTTTTTTTTGCTGCGTGACGTCTGTTAACGTTCGATTCGATGGAAATCAGGAACTGTTGACCGCCATTTTGTCACTGCGAGTAAATATTTTGTTAAAAATAATTGTTATAAATTAATCCTTATTGATAAACATTGTCTGCGCCATCTTGCCTTTTTTGCAATGCCACACTTTTGTTGAGCACTGCAGCCATTTTAGATGCCTTGACCAGACCCACTCTCTGCACGCCGCCGATCCTCAGCATGGCTCCCCACCCTCGCAAGCATTTCCCCCACGCACTGGTCACCCCCGCTCTCTCTCTCATGCATGGGCCATAAACCTCCCCCCATCTGCGCTCAGGCTATCACTTAGCCCTGCAGATGTAGTTTATGGCTCCAGCTGTAGAGAATCACCCCTGTTCAAAGGAGTTACAGTAGATCAAGGCCCCAACCCGATGAGATCCGTCACACCACACGCGTTCCTACTATCTGATAACCATCCTGTATTGTGCTTGGGGAGGGGATTCACACTGTGAGGGTGTGTGGGTCCGAGCCTGAAGCGGAAGATTCCAGGGATGCCTTTTTGTACATCAAAGTCTTCACAATTATGTGTCACATTAAAAATATATAGCACTCCAACAAAGTTGTAGGATTATAACACTTTAATAACTTATAAATATATACAACGCTCCAACAAAGTAAACAAGTTAAAAAAAACTTTTTAAACAACTATTTACATGACATTGCTTTAAGCAGGATAGACAAAGAAATGACACAGTGATGTAAAAGTTTCTGAAAGAAATGCCAAGAACGTCCCATGTGAAAGTGAATTTTATCTGGCAATTTTTTTCTTTTCCTTCTCATGAAAAGAAAGTTAATGCCAGGTTCGTTACCTGCCTCATCTGCCAAAAAAAAACTCTCGAGAGGGACCGAAAAAAAATATAGCTATGGTAATCATATCATGCATTGGCAAATGGAGAGGTGGCACCCTTTTAATTATTCTAAAGCACAACTTCAAGATTTGGTGGATAATCCCCGACCGGCAAAAACATCCACCAATGACTTAGCAATAAGTGAGTCAGAGGCAAGGGAAACGGTCCCAAATCTGTAAAAGAACTTTAGGCAGATGAGATTGACTTGTGTAGCATGTGGAAAATTAATTTCATGCGGAGAGATGAGTATTACTTTAATAAATAGATCATATGAAAATCATCAATGTCCAAAACGTTCTAGAAAGTAATTTTTGTCATTTTTGAGGAAGAGAGATAACCTACAGTGGTACGGGGTCGTTTTCGTTCGTACTAGGGGGGCCAGGTTACATTCGTTCGGGGTGGCTTAGGGGCATTTAAAACAACTTCCCTGATACAGGTAGCATATAAAGTAGAGGCTAAATACCAGGATCTTTATCGATTGCTTTATGCTGTAGAAAAATGAAAAACACACAACAAACCTGGACCATTCATATTTTCAATGTTTCTGCGTACTATACTTTTTAACCCTTAACTAATTGAGCTGCTTCATTTCACCTGCTTTTTTTTTAACAAAAAAAAAAATCGGAAACAGTGGCCATTTCTTCGAAACTTACCAATCTACGCGTTACAACTACTTTTGCTTTTTCAAAAACCTTTAATAAAAATGTTGGTGCCCAAATACGGGCTTACAACCCCGTGGGCCGGCCACGGAGCAGGCTGGAACTGTAAATGGGGGGGGGGTATTTATATGTGGAAAACATAACAGAGAGTCAGTGGTCGTTGATTTCATAGTAAAAAGTGCGACAAGTGCAACAAAATCATATCGATAATTCATTGTGAGCAAGTACCAAAAGTGTCGACAATTCGAACCTTTAATAATAAATACAGTAATCAATGATGCATTTGAACTTAATATCAATTCATTGTTCGAACGTGTAATCAGTCTTATCCCATATCAATTCATGTGCTAAAAACTGCATACATATCTCATGATATCAAGGCTGAGCAATCGGGGCACAACAAGGAGTTGAGAGTTTCATTTGTACCGGCGCCATTTTGGGTGAGGTCAGGAAGGTCCAGGTATAGTCAAAATGTCTCCACCAACTCGTGGTTGGACCGGGACCTCTTTCGGCAGTCCAAAAGTTTTCATTGAAGGGTAGCAGAGGGGACTGCCGACATGAACCATCAGTCAAAGTGGGGTGGGAGGCAACAATCTCTCCTACCGGGTCATACTGGTGTCCCACCGGAACTGATCAAGTTGGTAGTCTTGCAGGATTTTGGTGATTTCAAGACTGAGGCCGGCGCCGGCATGAGCGCGCCGACGTCCCGCGACTACGTCGTGGTCGTTCCGTGGGTGATCATGGCAGTCATTCCCCATCGGGGGTTGGGGGCCCCCGTGGCTCTTATAGAATCTTCAAAGTTGAGGAGAAGGTTTCTGGACGCAGGAAACTAGAAGCGTAGTTGCACCGCAACAGTGAACGAGACCCCCGCTGGGTGAGCGGAGCATCATTGCCTCGCAATAGTGGACGAGACCTTTTGTCGGGTGAGTGCAGCGCCGCTGCATCGCAAGAGTGGAGGAACCCTTGTCGGGTGAGTGGAGCGTTGGGGGTGCAGCTGAGGGGCCCCCACCTGGGGGGGTGGGAGAGGCTCGTTCGCGCCGCCTCTCCCTCCCAGCGCACCCCACGCCGACACCTGGCGTTGATATCCGTGATGTCCGGACCAGGCGATAAGAGGGGGGGGGTCGGAGGCAGAGGCAAGACACCCCCCGTGGCCTGCAAGGTGGCAGAAGAAGGGAATCGGGAGACCAGTACATTTTGGGCCTTCCACCCCACGGCTGATGGCGATTAGCCGGGCCCCGCCCTGCACGTGTCGAGGCCTCATCTTCCAGATGGGCGTAACCGTGGTCCTGTTGCACTTCGGGAGTTTCCGGAATGGGGGTAGGTATCTGCTGATTTGTATCTATTTCATGTTACGGTTAATGGGCGTGGCGGGCGGTGGGACAGACATGCTTGGAGCAGTGAGGGGGTGGCGGAGCCTAGCTACCTCGTGGCTGCCGTAACGTCAAGCTTGGCTTTTTTCACCACTTCCATGTTTCTTAAGGTATTGGTGAAATTGTTTTTGATGGTAAAATGATGTGACTCCTTGGAGTTCTGGACTTTTTGGTTCCGTCCAGAGGTGTCAGGGAACAACACCCAAAGACCCCGGAGTTCCACCTGCCTTGGTGCGCAAATGAACAGAAACACGGGCTTCTCGAAGGTGGCGTCAAAGACCAAAGGTTTATTACTGCAGGGACACAGAAGTCACAGAGTCTACACACGGGCAGAATCTAGGAGCCTGTTCGATTTGTACATTGAGGGTTGCTCCTTATATACTAAAAATTGTGCTTCAGGCAAATATTTCACATGTTAGTACATTCCTAAACCTTTGTGTCTTAAACAATAAATATTTGGCGTTACACAGGAACTGTCGATAATATCTGATGCCAAACATCACGAAGAGGGGTTCCCACTAGTTCATCACAATCCCTTGTCAATATTGCATTCAAGAGCCGGACCGCCTCATCGTAAAGTTCGTTACCTCCCCCTAATAAAGATTCAGAAAGAAAGGAACGGAGCCAGGTGTGGAAGATGGCAAAGTGGGATAGGAGATGTTTGTGGGTCGTAAATGGGCAAGGCTACCGGCTTCGGCCGCCTAATCATGATCAGGACAATGGACACGAGAACCAGTTCAGGTGGACTGGCCTCGGGCAGAGGAGGCAGCCTTTGTTGAGTCATGCGGCTACAGCGTGATCTGGTTTAAGGTGCACGTGTCACTAAGAGGTGAATCTCCGGCTAAGGTTACGTGTCCTTAATCGAAATGAAGTGATCAGAGGTATTGCATATGTGAGGGCAAGAAACACAAAATGGCTGCCATGATCTTAAGATGGATGCCATGGGTAGATCGGAAATGTGTCCATAACAGGAGTACTCTTGCTCGTAGCATAGCGAAAACACTAGGACATACTAAATGGATCATTTGCAGTTCGTTGATACTAATATTATGTATTTCCGACAATATTGAAAACACGGGTTCAAATCGTCACGGAACCTCAGACCCTCCTTTTGCCCTTACATAGGCAATTAATCAGTCTATATCAGAGTCTAATTCTATGCTCATTAGGTCAGTGACATGCTGTTGTATCATCATCCTTTCTCGTACCTTTTCTCCAAACGCAGGTGGTTTCCTAAAACAGGTTGCAGCACAAAGACTACACAGAGCTGGACCACACTAGATAATCAGGCAACATGAGAATAGGAATACTAGGATGACACCAATGACCATAAGAACCTTCCATCCCCACGCTGAGATCAGAGTCCAAAACCACTCCATAAAGGACCAGTTTCCCTCATCTACATGTATGGAATCGGAGATCTTATGTAGCTTTGAGATCGCCTCATAGACTGTTGGAGCATTATTAGGAATAAAGACACAGCAGCTCGATTGGATCATTCTGCATACCCCACCTCGGTCTGCAAGTATAACGTCTAGAACCATACGGTTCTGCAACGTCATGAGTCTATCCGCCTGAAGCTCAGCTGTCAAATTGCTAAGGGCACCAGCAGTTTCGGTAATAGTAGATTCAACTACCCGTGTTAGCTGACGTATGTTTCTACTATTGGCCATAGGCCCCCAGAACGGAAGGAAGCCTTTGAAGAAGTCTCCAGCTTCCTGACCAGCAGTATCTTCTTTGCTGAAGACACCTCTCGCTACTCTGGTTCTGTGGTAATCAGATGAAGCAGTGTATGTTGGAGGCAACAGTCGAGCAATGTAACATGAACCTTTAAAGTCGGCAGGCAACCATGTATATGCTCTGTCTCGACAGATGAAGTAGGTACCCCTAGCAGTGAGAAAAGCAGGGGAAGAGTTAGACGGAAATACATAAGTCTCTACGCACTCACTCCTCCCTAGCTGAGCTCTCGGATTTCTCCCATTACCTTGCAAGCAGACCTGACCTCGGTGAGGTACGACCCAGATTGGAGTTGAGCTTTTACGCTTGCTTTCTCCTAAACTAAGGCGATACTCTGAAGTATTCCAACTTAAATACACTCACAATTCGTCTCTCGGGTATGATGGAGTATTATTGACATCCTTGATCATGTCAATAATTCCCTGGACTAAAGCTTTGTTGGCAGAGTTATATTTAGTGGAACGTGGTGGACGCGGAGGATAGGTCTCAAGGGCATAAGCAAAGATGGTTTGAAGGGCCTGAAATGATCCATTGTAGCTGAAAGGTAAAACCAGATAGGGAATACCTTTATCCATAGTGTGGGGTATCAAGCCACACACCCAGCAGTCTGTAGTGTTAACTACCAGTTGGTGTTGGTGCAAGAGCTGTACAAAAGTGTTGTTAATGAATTCTGAACGTCGGGCTTGCTCATGTTCAGGAAACGAGTGAAAAGAGTGTATAGAAGAAACAGTAGAAGTAGCAGGATCAAGGGGAGGTACTGTAGTAACTGGCACAAAAATCATATTTATACTAAAGACGGTTCCACCCACCAATGTTGCTAAGATAATCAAAAATGTAACGGTACATTGCATCAAAAAGCATTTGCTACGAAGAATTCTGTACAGTCTGTTTCTGCGAACATAAATCACATTTTCTCGTTGCAGCGCAGGAAGCTCCATCTTCTACAATCCGCTCGCGACCACTGATGATGTGTACGTAGATGAAAATGCCTCTGTCAGCCCTGGGAGTTCCCAGAACCAACAGAAAGATCGACCTTGTGTCAGACCCCTGCAGATTCAAACTAGGCACACAGCCACGACCCTACGGCTACCCAGACGGCAAGGCAATTTAAAAACAATAAACAATAGCAAACTTCCTGGCTGAAGGCAAAAGTTCAATATATCAAAATCACAATATGCAGTTGCCTGCTTTATTTGTCCATTTTACGTTTTCTCAGATTGTATCGCTGCTTCGCAGGTACTGTCTGGTCGGAAAATAGTGTATCACTAGCAGCTGTTGCAGTGTTTAAGTTCGCAGATAGCACAGTTTCTTCTGATGCTGGAGACAAATGTTCAGTGTTCAAAAGAGTTTTTTCAGGAGGAGAGTCAGATTTCGGAGTGTCAGTAATCAATTCGGCATCGCTGAAAGGGATGAACTCCGGTGTGCTGTCAGTTTCGGAGGCACCAATTCCCTTTTTCACCCAATTGTCGTAAGGTAGCGGCAAGGGTACACGCTTAACGTGAGACGCGTGCACCCAATGTTTGCGGCCAGCTACACGAACGGCTGTCCTCGTTGTCAGCAGGACCTGGAAGGGGCCGACAAATCTGGGCTGAAGGTTTTTCGTCCTCGCGAAATTCTTGATTACAACCAGGTCCCCTGGTTTCAGCTGATGCCCTGGACTCTCCGGAGGTTTTGGCAGTGCATCGAAAACCTGTTGATGAATAAGACTCAATTTAGCAGTCAAGTCGTAAAGGTAGTCTATCAACATAGGATATTCCAGCTGTCTGAACTCCCTTGGCCTTGGCACCCCCCAAATATTGGCAGGACGACCAAATACAATCTCGTAAGGGCTAAGCCCCACTCGAGAATGTACAGTCGCTCTCGTGGATAACAGAGCCAAAGGAAGTGCGTCTGGCCAAGCCAAACCTGTGGATGCCTGTATTTTAGCTATCTTCAGCTTGAGGGTGCCATTATAACCCTCCACTAAACCAGCAGACTGGGGATGGTTCGCACTGTGAAATTTTTGTTTCAGCCCTAGGCCTGCACACACACTCTGCATAACTTTCCCTATAAACTCACTTCCGTTATCTGACCATACAATCCGTGGCATGCCATACCTAGGGAAATATTCTTTGAGAAGGATTTTGGCAGTTGATAGGGCAGTATTGTCCTTCAGTGGGTATGCTTCTATCCACCTGGAAAAAGCACAGACCACCACCAAGACGTATTTTAAATTATTACAGTGTTCCATGTGAATGAAGTCTAACTGAATCACTTCAAAGGGGCAGGAAGGAGGAGCGAAATGACCAGCTGGAGTTGGAGTTCCCTTGCCAGGATTATGCATCAGGCATACCATACAATTTTTCACCACTCTTTCTGCACATTTACTTATTCCATCATTCTTCCAGACCGGAGCCAACGTCTTACAGATCCCTTTAGAACTTATATGCGCTACTCCGTGCGCCATTGTCACCACTGCAAGCACATACGCATCCGGCAACATCCAACGCTGCTGTTCTGTCAAATCAATCCAACATCCATTTGAATCCAACTTGCCCGTACTCTCTCTCCATACACGTTTCTCTTCCTCAGTTGCTTCTTTCTGAATCTCTCTCACACTTTCCATTGTATCTTCACACATTCCAGACTCAGCAATCCATCTTGCAGACGTAGCAACATACATTCTACTCATCATGTCTCTAGCTGTTTGTTTAGCAATTTCATCAGAAAAAGCATTCCCACGACCAACATCATCCGTGATTGCTTTATGAGCACTGCATTTTACAATCGCAACTTCAGTCGGCAAGGTTAGTGATTCCAACAAGTCGTTAACTAGCTGACCATGTTGAATCTTAGTCCCATGGGACGTAATGAAACCTCTTTCTCTCCACAACCGGCCAAAACTATGGGCCACGCCAAATGCGTACTGACTATCTGTGAAAACATTCACTCTCTTTCCCTCAGCTAAAACACATGCTCTCGTTAGGGCTATTAATTCTGCAGCTTGGGCAGAATTCTGACTCACTCTTGCAGTCTCCACAATCGTCTTCAAAGTCGTTACTGCATAGGCAGCAGTCACATCACCATTCTCCAATTTAAAACATGACCCGTCCACATACAGCGTACCATCCGGATCTGATAATGGAGTATCCCTCAAATCAATGCGTCCTTTTGTCTCTTCCTCCGTTTTGAAACAGCAATCATGTGGCTCGGAATCACTCGACTCTTGATTAGCCGGCAACAGCGTTGCTGGATTCAATATGTTACATCTTTTGATCTGAATATGACTCGCTAGTAATGTCAACTCGTAACCAGATAATCTCGCACTAGTAAGGTGTTGTGTCTTCGTTCGATTCATGAGTGTGTCCACTGCATGAGGAACCATGACCACTAGCATGTTGTTCATCACCAAACCAGCAGATTGTCGAATGGAAGCCGCAGCTGCCGCTGTAGCTCTCAAACAACTAGGCAACGCTCTAGCTACCGGATCCAATGTTGATGAAAAATACGCACAAGGGCGTTGTTTATCACCAAACTTCTGTGTCAGAACACTCAACGCGCAACCTTCTCTCTCGTGAACGTAGAGCGTGAATGGCTTACTGTAATCGGGTGTACCCAATACAGGAGCTGAACATAAGGCTTTCCGTAATTCAGTAAAACTCTCTTGGCATTCATCAGACCAAGGCACCGGACTCGGAACGTTTTTCCCAGTCAAAGCTACCAACGGTTTCGCTAAAAGAGAAAAATTTGGGATCCACTGCCTACAGTAAGAGGTAATACCTAGAAAGGCACGTACTTCCCTCTGTGTGCGTGGAACACTCATTTGCGTAATTGCTTTTATTCTTTCTGGGGTCAACTTCCTTCCCTCCTTTGACAAGAGATGACCTAGGTAGGTCACTTCTTGGCAGCAGTATTGCATTTTGGAAGGTGACACCTTGTGATTCAAATCAGACAAATGATGCAATAACAATACCGTAGCTGCTTTGCAAGTTTCCTTGTTATCGGCAGCCACTAGAAGATCGTCTACGTACTGTACTAAGGCAGAGCCTGGAGGAAGGACAAAAGAATCTAACTGGCTTTTTAATGCTTGGCTATAAATAGATGGACTTTCACAGTAGCCTTGTGGAGCGCGCTTAAATCTAAAACTGCGACCTCCTAGACAGAAGCCAAAAATGTCTCTGCTTTCTTCAGCTATCGGAATGCTGAAAAAGGCATTCTTCAAGTCGATGACTGAAAACCAAGTGGCTGTAGCAGGAATTAACGTTAACAAGGCAGTAATGTCTGGAACCACAGGAAACTGTGGAACCACAATCTTATTAACTTCTCTAAGGTCAATGACAAACCTATACACTGGAGGCTTTGTAGGGTCAGTTCGTTTCAGAATCGGCAATACAGGACTATTACAAACATTTCCTCGAGTTTCTTCAACCACACCTTTCTTAATTAAGTCTTGTACAATCAATAACAGTGCACGTTCTCCTTCACTAGATATTTTATATTGAGGAATTCTTGGAAATTTTACATTGGCTTTCAAAGTAACTTCATAGGGTGGTATTTCTAAAAGGCCTACATCATTAGGACCAGTCGCCCAAAGAGAATCAGGGAGTGAACGTAGCTCTGGTGGGAGTGCATCCATTGACAAGTACATCGGAGAAGTGATTCTTTTACCCAATGTAAGCTGTACCCCTTCCGGAGAACAGTACAATGTCGCATATAGTCGTTTTAACAAATCTAAACCAAGCAGATTTTCATTACAACCTGTCGTCAAAATCAAGGGTGCTTTCAATTGACACGGTCCAACAGTAATAGACAAAGGACCAGATATCGGATTGTAAACAGGGGCGCCTGAAAAACCTACGGAAACATTTGTTGAGCCAGACAAAGGTGCGCCAGGGAGTTTCGCATGAATGATAGAACTTTTTGCGGCACCAGTATCCAACAGAAACGGTTCGACTACACCTGATGTTGCTACTGCGACATAAGGCCCACTCTGATCCACTGGAACTGATACTACTCCCTCTCTCTGTCTATGGCTGTCCTAGTACCCATTTTGTTGAAATCCCTCATCCGCTTCACAATAGTCTTCAACTAGATATTGCTGAGATCTATTCTGTTGAGTTGACTGTCCATTCCGCTGATCAAAGTGATTGGATGGACGATCATTCGTTTGTGGAGGCATAGCACCTCGCCCTCGACCTCTAGAATTCTGCACAAAACCACCACGACCTCTCTGAGCTGCTGCTGCATTATTTTGCGCTAAAATCGGACACTCATTCTTGTAGTGACCCTCTTTCTTACAGTACGCACACTGATTCCACTGGTATTGAGGCCTGGTTGAACTATAATCTGTCTTTTGATACGAGTTCTGTTGCATATTAGTCTGATTCGTGCGAGGCGGATACGCCTGCTGTAAAAGAACTTTAGTTTTTAAATCTTTCGTTTTCTTTTCTGATTTCTCTTTTTCCTCTTTATCCCTGTTTTCGTAGTACTGTGCAGTCGCAAGTATTTGCGCAGTCGTAGAAACAGCCCACGCACTCTCTGAATCTTTTAATTTATTGCATAACTCAGGTAACAGATTATGCACAAATTTATCGACAAACAATCTCTGTCCTCCTTCTGTGCTCATATCCTGACCACTATGATCTACAAAAGTCTCTTCGAACCTCGTGAAGAAATCGGAGACACTTTCGTCTTTCTTCTGCTTGCATGCGGATAATTTATCCCAATTAACACGCAATGCAGGCATCAGAGTTTTCATTAAGTCAATTATTCTACCTGGAAGATTAGCAATTAGGGGTTCGGGTTTTGCACCACCCGTTTGCTGACCATCCGCTGCAGTGATAGCTGCCCAATCACCACCTAAGGCTACTTGATGATCCTCCCTACGAATTTTAGCCCAAACTGGTTGTGGAACTACATTACCAAATAACATGTCGATGTCTGCTAAGTTCATTATACAAGCCTCAACTGTCTGTGTCAATTCCTTGTAATATCCAGCTGGATTCTTACGCGGATCTGGCAAGGCCTGTTTTACCGCTAGCACTTCAGCTCGCTTCCATGGAATGTGTATCCACACTCGTTGGAACTGTGCTGGAGCAGCTGCAATACCCGCAACCGCATCAGCTTGCACAGCTTCGCGCCAAATTGGAGGAACTTCCCTCATAGGATATTGGCGACTTAGCTTCATTTTGCCTTTTTCTAAATCTCTTGGCGAGCGAAGAGATGGATCATTCCTGAAACTTAAAATAAGTTCCATCGCTTCTTCGATATTGTCACCCACTATCATACCAGCAGCAAACTCTTTTTGCACCTTAATTAAATCTTCCAAGTCTGATTCAACATCATCTTCCATTATTTCCTCACGTAACAACGAGCACATCTCATCAAAGACGTACCGTTGCGTTGGTTCCTTCCACTGCATAAACGTATCTAGTACATCTCTCGTACTATATCTCCTAACTTTCGTAATCCATCTGAGAGCCGTGGAATCTAAAATTCCCCGTTCTTCAGTACTTGGTAGCTGACTACGTCTCTGAACTGAATCGGGAGTAGGAGTCTTAATTAAAGATTTATATAAAGGAGACAGTATACTAGCAACAGAATCAGTGATTTTTCGACGAACAGAAAGTGGAGTTAACACACTCGCAGATGTATTGAACGCAGTAGAGGTAGGGACAGATAGCGGAGCAGTAGGAGTATCGAGGAAAATAGTTTGCGGAACATTAGGTGTAAGCGAAATAGATACAGGTATAGAAGTCGGCAATCCAGGAAGAGGAGGAGCCGTAGGAACATTCACATTAATCACAGGAGGTACAGGAGCTTGATTCTGAGGGACAGGAGCAGGAATACCAGGTTGTCCAGCAACCGGCAATTGAACATTTGGTACAGGCGGAGCCGTAGCACCTTGTGCATACGGTGGAGGTGACCGTAACAAATAAGACAACAGAGGATCGTTTTCAGAATCCTCTAGTATCTTAGCTGTTTTCGATGGCAAAGCAGGATAGCATTTGTCAATCGCTAAATTACGCTCTCTAATGGCCATCTCAATAGCCTTCTCGCACTCATTATCTTGCAGCTGTTTAGTCGCTTGCTCTAGAGTTAACTCTTCTTGCTCTTTTTGTTCTTTCTTCAACCTCTTCATTTCTCTCTGTTTAGATTCTTTTCGCCAGTAACGGAAAGAATCAAACATTGCCGGCCGGGCTTTCTTCTTAAACAGTTTCGCTTCTAAATTGTCAAGAATCTCGGGTTCAAAACTACCATGTAGTGGCCAACTAAGGACACCATCCTTCGCAGTGTAGCGGACCCATACCTCGTTATAAGATATAGGACCCACACCAAATTTACAATATAGGTCATATAGGGGAGTCCCGATCGGAGGAACCAGACAGGAATCCTCCAATCGTGAGTCACGGTTGCAACTAAAACAAGACAACATTTTCCGACTTACCATTTTCAGTCCGGAACACAAGACAAACAAAACACGGAACAAATATGTGCACTCGAACCAAGAACTTAGGCCTACCAAACCAAACTAATGTATCGATACCCAAACTGAACCAAATAGATTATCGTAACCAGAACAACTAGTGATAATCTTACGAAACCAAACCAAACTAAGAACCGATCAAGGATTTTTAACAATCCTCACAAAGTAACCAGCTAGCTATCACTAAATACTTAACTGAGGCACTGAAGACGTCACCAAGGAGAAACCCGTCGCGTTTCGCTGTACTAAGGCTGCACCTCGGGTCCAAGACAGGGCGACGGTCAAGGCAACGGCCCACTGCAGCCGTCCTGAACGGGAACCCTCGTGGAAGAGAACGTCAGGGCCACTTTTGCGACATGCCGGGATCGATGAAGTGGGGCGCCTCCCTCAGGAATCTTCACACGAAGCTTCTCGAACTCTTCAGGCTTTTGGACCGGTACCGAATGACGTCGCCCCACGTTGGGCGCCAATTGGAGTTCTGGACTTTTTGGTTCTGTCCAGAGGTGTCAGGGAACAACACCCAAAGACCCCGGAGTTCCACCTGCCTTGGTGCGCAAATGAACAGAAACACGGGCTTCTCGAAGGTGGCGTCAAAGACCAAAGGTTTATTACTGCAGGGACACAGAAGTCACAGAGTCTACACACGGGCAGAATCTAGGAGCCTGTTCAATTTGTACATTGAGGGTTGCTCCTTATATACTAAAAATTGTGCTTCAGGCAAATATTTCACATGTTAGTACATTCCTAAACCTTTGTGTCTTAAACAATAAATATTTGGCGTTACACAGGAACTGTCGATAATATCTGATGCCAAACATCACGAAGAGGGGTTCCCACTAGTTCATCACAATCCCTTGTCAATATTGCATTCAAGAGCCGGACCGCCTCATCGTAAAGTTCGTTACCTCCCCCTAATAAAGATTCAGAAAGAAAGGAACGGAGCCAGGTGTGGAAGATGGCAAAGTGGGATAGGAGATGTTTGTGGGTCGTAAATGGGCAAGGCTACCGGCTTCGGCCGCCTAATCATGATCAGGACAATGGACATGAGAACCAGTTCAGGTGGACTGGCCTCGGGCAGAGGAGGCAGCCTTTGTTGAGTCATGCGGCTACAGCGTGATCTGGTTTAAGGTGCACGTGTCACTAAGAGGTGAATCTCCGGCTAAGGTTACGTGTCCTTAATCGAAATGAAGTGATCAGAGGTATTGCATATGTGAGGGCAAGAAACACAAAATGGCTGCCATGATCTTAAGATGGATGCCATGGGTAGATCGGAAATGTGTTCATAACAGGAGTACTCTTGCTCGTAGCATAGCGAAAACACTAGGACATACTAAATGGATCATTTGCGGTTCGTTGATACTAATATTATGTATTTCCGACAATATTGAAAACACGGGTTCAAATCGTCACGGAACCTCATCCTGCAATGTGTCGCTTTTGCGGAACAGATATATGATGTAATTGTGTTGTTAATGTTACGGTGTACATGTAAAAAATGATGCATAAGTGTTGCACAGGCATTGTAGATACTCTCCTATGTGTGCTTAGCAATTTCAAGTCACTTCCTCCGGGTTCATGTGCCTTGTAAATACGTCCCCATGTGTGTCTGGTCATTTGAAGTCATTTTCCTTGTAGTGTAAGGCCCTTGTAAATACGCCCCCATGTGTAAAATTAATTACTTTGCCCTTAAATGTTGCGTTTTCGGTAATTTTACCGAATCGGTAATTTTACCGAAAATGCAAGATTGAAATGTGGGTAGCCAATTTTCCATTGGCACATGGCTTTCAGAATTGGTATTTTACCATGGAATACAAATCCATGGTAAAATACCGATTCCTGTGTACATGCACATCTGTGCATGTACACATATGCCATGTGACAGATAGACGTGTCCTTAGGGCATGTCTGTGTGCCACATTGCACACATGCCCGTTTTGGGGGTGCTAGATGGTGTCAAAGTGATACCCCCTGCACCCTTGACAATTTCGGTATTTACCGATTCGGTAAATACTGAATCGGTATTTGAATTGAATCCTATGGGCTTCAAGGCCCATAGGATTCAATAGGAAATATCGATTCAGTATTTACCGAATCGGTAAATACCGAATTTTTAAGGAATCGGTAATAAATCAGATGTTGGTACTTACATCCCATTTACCGATTTTGAAATACCGAATCGGTAAAATTCGGTAATATTCGGTATTTCAAAATCGGTAAATGTGATTTACCTACATCTGGTCCTAGGTGTATTATTGTTTTACATAAAATGTTTTAAAACTTTGTTTGAAATCAAATGCATGCACACTTAGGGCCCGATGTAGGTGGTCGTTTAGGCCATTTACCGACCGGTTACGGCCGATTTCGGTCGTTTCCGACCTGTAAATGGCGAAAAGGTATGTAGGCGCCTAAATCCAGGGCCACATGTAAGTAAATCTACATTTACAGAATCGGTGAAATTGTTTTTGATGGTAAAATGATGTGACTCCTGCAATGCGTCGCTTTTGCGGAACAGATATATGATGCAATTGTGTTGTTAACGTTACGGTGTACATGTAAAAAATGATGCATAAGTGTTGCACGGGCATTGTAGATACTCTCCTATGTGTGCTTAGCAATTTCAAGTCACTTCCCCCGGGTTCAAGGGCCTTGTAAATACGTCCCCATGTGTGTCTGGTCATTTGAAGTCACTTTCCTCGTAGTGCAAGGCCCTTGTAAATACGCCCCCATGTGTGCCTGGCAAATTTTCATTTTGATTGTTTGAGTTACATAGCCATGTTAAAAGTTATTGAAAAAAAGGTGCAAGTTCCTTAAAAAAACGTTTTCATGTGTATTAGGGCATTTTAAGTCTGTTCCCCATGAATGTAGGTGTATCACTGTTCCCAATAAGCCGCGCGGCTGAGCGCCCGCGCACTACTGTATCACTGAGCGCGCAGTGCAATGTGTGGAGCGCGCACACACAGCACATCCCACGAGAGTATTCGCGCCGCCGCTTTTAAAAAGTGAGCGGCGCGAAATACGGGCATTTCCTGATTGCGCAGTACGACGAAAGTGACCACCTTGAAGTGAACACTCGGGAGCGGCAGGTAAGTTTTACAATGAGGGCACTTGCTGTCTTTTGTTTCTTTCCCCAGTAGCGAGAGCTGCCGTGTGTTCTTTTCGATGGACGTGAATCGCATGCATTGTTTGCATACTTAATGCATTGTTTATTAGTAAAGCAAGGCTGCGGGGGAGATGGCCTGCTTTTATTTAAGAATTTATGTTAATTGTATCCCCTTTACAAACTGGGATTAACATGAATACTCTAAACAAAAGCGCACCAACTCCCCCGCAGCCTCGCTTTACTAACACAACAATACAGCAAGTCTGCGGCGGCTGGTGAATGTACTAAGTACTAGTGGGGTGAAAACATGCATAATAAATTGCTCTGAGTGAGCAATCGACTTGAACCAGTATTTCTCTCCCATTTGGGATTAGCGAGGCGTCTGGCATTCACCTGCACAGTAGCGCCAGTGGCAAAATGCATTACACGCCTGGCTTTAAAAGGGCCTCAACTGCTCCGAATTTTTGTCTCTCGCTGATGCTTATCTTTTGCAGCGAGAAGTCAGTACTGGTTTCTGTGGCAGGGTGAGACCCCGCGATGCCAGACTCTGGATTCCAGGTATAGAAGCGACGAGAAAACACTACTCAGCGAGGTATGCTAAGGGCCATGCCACGAGTCAGTGTGTACAGAGGCATTAAGGGGACCAATTACAGCGGCGAGAGAGTGCAGCGTCTGACCCGTCACTGGAAGGGGAATATGGTAAGTTATCAGCATGAAAGTAAAGGCAAAATTGTCATAGTAAAGCGGCCAGTATTACAGAGCACCACACAGAGAGGGAGTTAAATCACAAATACAACATGTGACACCAGGGTCCGATTAACAGACAATTTACAGAAGCTTCACCTGGAGGTAACAGCACTTCTTTACAGCGTAAAGGTGACCCGAACATATTGAAGCGCTTTACATGGGCACAAGTTAAATTACACAGAGTTTCAGACACTGGTGGATTGAGTGATTTGCCCAGAATTTTAGGCTCTTGAGGCCCCGGAAGTGTCTGTGTATGGTATGGATAAACAGCAGACTGCACACCGGTCCATGCTGAGTCTGGGAACTGAGCCCACACAGCGATTTGCACCTCAGCACAAGTCCCTCCCGCCTCAACTGGCTTCTAATCTGTCTGCTGTCTTTGAATAGTGTGTTCTGTGCGACGCACCTAACTTCCCCCTACAAATAGAATGTTTACATGAGACTGAACGCCGAGACTGCCTTAGTTAGCCGATTGCTTTTTGTTTTATTTACTGATGAAGTGATGATACCCGTTCGTGTTTTCATGTGTCACTAGGATGGGTGTGAAATTGAAAACCAGCACCGCCTTGCAAGTGAAAGGCTTTAAGGCCATACAGATTCCACTTGGTATGTGCAGAGTCCTCAAATAATTGGCACCATCCAGACCGCTAAATGTCCTGATTTACGAGGAGCATGTACACACAGGGACGAGTAAAGACTCGCGCCAATGGTGCCTGTTTGACTTTGTGCTTCCTTCTGTGTATTGGGTGGCTCGCAATACTCGCAGGGAGTGGGGGGTGGTGGGGGTGGTGGTGGTGTTTAGAATAAAAGAAAAAGAAAATGTACCTGTCCGTGCCGCCTCAGCTCCTTGGCAGGGGTCCAGGTCTTTTCTTATTGCAACTCTTTTTCTTATAACACAGTCATTTTCATTGGCTGGATCATTTGCAGTCCTGGTTTGTGGAAATGTTCTATGTGGCCCATTTACTGGTCTGGCCAGTTCTGTCGTTCTTGCTTTCATTCCACCATGGGAAAGACATGGTACTTCCAGCAACACAGCTTTACGATGGGCTCTGGGAATTTCTTTCCCTTGACAATTTACCTTCCAGGCCTGCATAGCATTTAAACCACAATACTATAAGTCTTAATCAACAACTGCATTAATAATAAACAGTGTCAAAAATACAGAGTCGTCTGCTGTATACCGAGGAAGTGAAAGAACAATTCCTCACAAGAGCACCAAGGCTAGACAAGCGGGTCAGCAATGCACCAAAACTCTCTGTATCATTAGAGTCTCTCTCAGCTACGGTGTGCTAAAGGCACTGGTTCTTGGTGTTTTGAAGGGGGGGGGAGCATTTGTTTTATTTAATTTTTTTCCCCAAACAGTTTTCTCCTGTGCAGTTAATACCCAAGTTCTGTAATTGGCTGCAGCAGTGCCATTGAGGTGACTTTCAAGCTTGTCCCTTACAAATATGCTCTTTACTCACCCACTCTGATGGTAGTCTGTTTTGCATAAAAGGATTGCATCTTCTGAAGATGCTTTAATTCATTAACTAAACCCTGAGGTGTAACATGATTTGCTTTAAGGTAGCCTAACTGAGTGTTCAGTGCTAATCATGCACCCTTCCCAGCCACTTTCACTGCTGTTGGTATTCGCTACCCCAGCAAGTTTTTTTCTTCCCCGCCCCCTTGCACCAAGGTTTTTTCATTTCTGCCACCTCCTGATCTGTGACTGCACTACTCCCCTACCCACTTGTAGCAATGTTGCCTGTTCTGTCACTGAATTTCGTCCCTGCCTACCTGCAGCAATGTGTCGTTTTCCTGCCTGCTTTCATTTTTTAGCTGAAAGTCTTGCTCGGTCTGGTTTGCTAAAGACATTTTGGAGACATTCAGAAAGCTGATCTAGGAATGCATTCTGCCCTTTGCTTACCATTGGCTTAGGGGTTTGTAACTCACATTTTCATGCTTTTTATTAGCTGACTTTATTTGCTTTCGGCTGTTCAGCTTGAGTTTGTCCCTCCTGTTGCCCAAACTTTGATTACTGAATTATTCCGCAAACTCACTTTCTATAAACAGGCCTTTACATCTTGGTCTTATCTTGTCACATTTGCTGTGCATTCAAAGACAGAGGTCGAAAGTCAAGCTCTCTCTTCAGAGGGGACTTGGTTTTTACTTTTTTTTCTCTAACTTTAAAGTGAGTGAATGTATGCGACAATCCTGCTGAATGAAGCAATTTCTTTTGTTATTCTAAAGTGTGCTGGAAACAAATATTTGATTATCATAAAATCACATCAATACACTAGGTGATGACTTATGCACACATTATTGTTTGAGTTTTACCCTATTTTGATATACATGTAATGCTCATTTAAATTAAAAATGTGTTGTCTGTAATGGTAGTTCGCTACCACACCATGCATACTCCACTTTATACCACTCCTCTTCGCTCTGTGCCCTTCCACTCTGACACACCACTCCATCTAACGCCACTCCACTGTCAACATGCTACTACACTCCAAGGCACTCCACAACATGCCATGACACTCCACTCCCCTCCACACCACTTACCCCACACTACTCTACCCCACCCCACCCCAATCTATTACACTCAAATTCACCCAATCTACCCCGCTCCTCCCTAATCTACCAGTTGGATTCTTGTGCTTTTCTAAACCTGAAATGTACTTGCCTGTATAACCAATTCATGTAATGGTGTGTTTATCCAATTTGCAAACTGGCCTTAAGACCCTTAACGTGGAGCTCTATGTGAAAATGTACCATCTTTTCACTTTTTTAAGTAAACGTTTGGAGTGACATTTGTTGCTGCACACGCGCGCGGTCTGGTTCCTGGCACACATAGCCATGGTTGTAGCGCACAGAGACCCTCCAATGTTGCACACAGAGAAAAAAAATTAGAGGGAACATTGAGGTGTATTATTGTTTTACACAAAAAGTTTTAAAACTTTTTTTGAAATCAAATGCATGCACACTTAGGGCCCGATGTAGGTGGTCGTTCCATGTCATTTACCGACCGGTTACGGCCGATTCTGTAAATTCCATATGTAGTTGGGACTCTTCTGAGTCCCAAAGGCCTTAACGAATCGGTATTTTAGCATGAAATCCAACTTCATGGTAAAATACCGATTCCGGTGTGCATGCACATGTGTGCATGCACACCTATGTCATGTGACAGGGAGACCTGCCCTGAGGGCAGGTATGCCTGCCACATGGCACCTGTGCCTGTTTTGGGGGTGCCAGAGGGTGTCAAAGTGACACCCCTTGCACCCTTGTGAATTCTTTAATTACCGATTCGGTAAATACCGAATCGGTAATGCCTAATCATTCCTATGGGCTTCAAAGTCCATAGGAATGATTGATTGTTTGAGTTACATAGCCATGTTAAAAGTTATTGAAAAAAAGGTGCAAGTACCTTAAAAAACGTTTTCATGTGTATTAGGGCATTTTAAGTCAGTTTCCCATGAATGTAGGTGTATAATTGTTTTACATAAAAGGTTTAAAAACTTTTTTTGAAATCAAATGCATGCACACTTAGGGCCCGATGTAGGTGGTTGTTTCAGGCCATTTACCGACCGGTTACGGCCAATTTCGGCCGTTTCCGACCGGTAAATGGCCAATCGGTATGTAGGGGCTTAAATCCAAGGCCACATGTAGGTAAATCTACATTTACAGAATCGGAAAAATTATTTGTTCGGTAAAATACCGAATCGGTAATTTTACCGATTCTGTTAATTTGTTATGTAGGGGGGAGTCTTCTGAGTCCCAAAGGCCTTAACGAATCGGTATTTTAGCATGAAATCAAACTTCATGGTAAAATACCGATTCCTGTGTGCATGCACATGTGTGCTCGCACATCTATGTCATGTGAAAGGCAGACCTGCCCTTAGGGCTGGTTTGCTTGCTACATGGCACTTGTGCCTGTTTTGAGGGTGTCAGAGGGTGTCAAAGTGATACCCCCTGCATCCTTGTGCATACTTTTTTTTTTTTATAGCATTGTCGAATCTAGTTCTTACTGTTATTGATTTACTGTTTGGTAATAGTGGTTAATAACATTTTTTATTATATTTCACCACAGATTCAACTGCAGATTATTTGGAAATTAGACAATGCCATCTAAGGATAGAATTCGAAAGGCTACAAAACGTCAAAGACAGCTTGACCCCGGGAGCCGGCCGCTTATGTCGGGTGCGATCTCAGGCTACACCAGTGCTATAAGACTTGGGGAAGGGGTCGGAGCCAAGCGTCTTCTCCGAGTCCGTGCCATCACACCGCCCCTCGGGGGCCTCCGTCAAGCGGTTTAGGCAGGTACCCTATCACATTGTTTTCAAATGCACTCAGGTCCACAAACGGCCCCCACTTACTTTGAGAATAGTGAAGCTGCAGCAGGTGCAAATAAGGTTTAGACAGTGTTACAAGCGCTGCCCAGAACTCTGAAGTATGGCACCCAACATCCAGGACTTATGCCATTTGTGCAAGGCAGTGACATCGAAGCAACTCAGGGACCAAAGCCATGAACGAACACTCGTGTATTAAAATTTTAGTATTGATGCTTGACTGAGGCCAAGGAGATTAGAGTGCATGAGTCTCATGCTCGATCGATTGAGCTAGCCGGATCGGGCAACAAAAAGTATAAAATAGTTATGTAAATAGTTATTTAATAAAATGTTTTACCCTGTTACTTTGCTGGTGTGTTGTATTTATTTATAATATTTGCATAGGGTTTGTCGTTGTTTTGGGTGGGGTGGGTGGCGGAGCCGAGCTGTCTTGCAGCCATCATCGTGTGGAGCTCAGTTCATCTCACTAGTTTCGTATTTCTCATGAAGGGTTGTTCTTAATGTTTCTATTTTAGCTAGGTCAAAAAGAGATCCCATTAGTGGCCTACTGATTTTGCTCGATTCCTTTTGTTTTTTTACATGATTTTTCACTATCTGCAAAGACTAAACAGAGTATTGCGACTCTCTGCTTGTTTGTAAATAGAGAATGAACCAAAGAGAACTAATTCTCAAACAGTAAATGCTTGGATAACAATCAATCAAATGGAGAGAGAAGCAGACACAATGGATTAGAACGGGGGCAAAGGCCTGCGTTAACTACCCTTCACTATCTGCAAAGAGAGAGTACTACTAAGAGAAAAGAGGGGGGGGCAGCGTTCAAAGCACATCAGCGTGCATAAACACGAAAAAGTTTTGACCTATCACGTACTTGACATTTGACAGTTTTTGATATTTGCTATTAAAAAACCATTGAAATTCACAAAAAAAACCATAGGTTTTAGGCCATATATAGTTAGGGATTAGCATTTACAAAACCTTAATATACTCGCACAAAACCAAAGAAATTCGCATATATAGTTAGATGCAATAACTATATATCGCGCACCCGCAACCCACTGCTGATGATGTCACATATTACATCATTCATCTCCAAAATCTAACACCTGCCCTGAGCAGTTCTTAGCCATGTTATCCAATGGGAGGTGGATAACATGGCTAAGAGCATTTGCTCGATAATACATGAATATCGCTGACTTTTCTGCGATAATAGCAAGGTTTATCTGCGATAAAAATCGCCGATGTGCGGCGATAATTTTTGTCTCTAAACAAGTTAGAGACAAAAATTATCGCTAGTTGTTCGTAATATGCCCCCGGGTTTTTGCTTGCAGAAATCGGGAGGCGGGAGACTAGCACTGAAATCAGTAGTCACACGCCTGAATCGGGAGGGTTGGCATGTCTGAATTCTCTACAGCTGGGGCCATAAACTACATCCGCAGGGGTAGGTGATAGCCTGGGACCAGCCTGGCATCTAAAATGGCTGCCGTGCACGACAAAATTGTGGCATTGGAAAAAAGGCAAGATGGCGCAGCCGCTGGAAGAGATGTATCAACATATATCAGCCTCCTCAGCCACCCTCAGGAAACATAGGGGATTAGGATACGTCTCCCGCACCCCCTTATACCTAGTAATTTAATTAACGAAGCACAAAATGGCGAATTCCCGTTTCGCTACCAGTTTGCGGCCCAGTTCGCGGCCCGTGAAGCGCTTCTATCGTGAAAAATCATTTTTTTTTTCTTTTCCCCACGGGACCCTTTAATAACCCCAACAACATTCCTAGGGGGTCAAGAGGGGGATACCTTGCCCCCTTTCATTAAATTTCCCCTTCGTTTTTCACCTCTTCTTCTCTCTCGATCCTACCGAGAGACAAGATGGCGGCCGCTCCGGACTGTTTAGAATGTTGACAGACACCGGAGAGCCAATCAGCTTTCTGCGCGCAAAGTTCCGAAACGCGAAAAGTAAGCGGACCGGATCGCTGCCTGGAGCGCTGTTACAGATATATATCTTGATTTAAACGTTAATTTCTCAAAATCCACTGAAGCACATATATTGAGACATAGCAAAGGCACATCGGGCTAACAGTCCCTACAATTTTGCCAAGTTTCGTGCAAATCCATTCAGCCGTTCGAGCTAAAAGTGAGTCCAACCGCCCTATGGAAAAATGAATGGGAAAAACGCGTTTTGGGACCCCCCTTTTTTCTCTGCCCCCCCTTGACGAAACCCCACCAAATTTTCAGGGGCTGCTCAGAAACAAAATGTGCCATTTTCCTGAAAATTTCAGCCGATTCCGTCCACAAACGCCAAAGTTATTAGACATAGAATTTTCAAAAATCCCATAGGGAAAAAATCCTAACTATATATACCTACTGGCGAGACGCCAGTAGGTAATATATATATATATGTATATATATATATATATATATATATATATATATATATATATATATATATATATATATATATATATATATATATATATATATATATATATATTACCTACTGGCGGTCGCCAGTAGGTAGTTATAGTTAGGATTTTTTTCAATGTTAAATCTGAAAATTCTATTTGGAATAACTTTGGCGCCGGTTGACGAATCTGCCTGAAAATTTCCTGAAAATGGCCTCGCGGGGTTCCGGTCCTTCCCTGAAAGTTTGGGGGGGATACGTTAAGCGGGGGCCTAGATAAAAGGGGGGTCCCAAAACGCGTTTTCCCCATGTTAATTTCCATAGGGCGGTCGATTTCACTTTTAGCCCGAACGGCTGAATGGATTTCCACCAAACTTGGCAAAATTGTAGGGACTGGTAGCCCGATGTGCCTTTGCTATGTCTCAAGATATGTGCTTCAGTGGATTTTGAGAAATTAACGTCCAAAAAAATATATATATCTGTAGCCGCGCTCCGGTACGCGCACCAGTGAGCGCTCCAGGCGCGACACGCGACTTGCGCGCAGAAAGCTGATTGGCTCTCAGTTGTCTGTAAACATTCTAAACAGTCCGGAGCGGCCGCCATCTTGTCTATCGGTAAAATCTAGTCATAAGAGGTGGCAAAAACAAAGGGTGGAATTGACCATAAGGGGGCAGGGTAGACCCCCCCTGACCCCCTAGGTTTGATATGGGGGCCATTAAAGGGCCCCGCGGGGCCTCAAAAAAAATTTTTTTTTTGCGTTTTTCGCGGGGGAAGCGCCCGGTGCGCGCACCGGGAAGCGCTCCGAGGAGGGTACTATGGAAAAATAATCACTTTAAAAAATTGTATGTTTATTAATTGTTTTTTTTATTTTATGTAAGTACCTACATGTAGGTACCAATGCAGAGACTTTCATTTAATGTACACCATCTCCTCTGTAGATATCTTGCATGTTGTTATTGTATGTTTTTGTGGTATATGGAATTCATAACATAGTCTGTCTGGAAAGGAGAAACAGATCTTTTAAGCACTCCCTGAGAATTTCTAGGGGATCATGAGTAGTCTATCCTGCTCACTTATGAAAATGAGGTGTAAAATATTCATATGAGATAATATAGTGGGAGAAAGGTAGTAACTATGAGTAAACTTACTATGTAACAGAAAAATAGTTGAACAGTATACTATAAGTCTCACTTTATATTTTAAACATTTTTGGTAATACTTTATGAATTACATATAAAAAAGAATATTGTCTGAAACAATTTGAAATTATTAAAGATAAATTTATTCCTCTGATTCTTTTTCATAATTTAATAAAATTTCTAACATAATATTGTCCGGAATTTCCTCATAATTATATGTACATGATTCCATTTCTTCCAAACATTCTATAAACTGTTCATCCAAAGAGTCATCCATGAAATCAACTCCTTTTTTTTGATCTTCTGGTTTTTCCACCTTTACTTTGATAGAAGTATCATTTGCCTGATTTTCTCCTTCCATTTTCTTTCTGAAAATTGCATACAAATTAACTATATTAGTAGAGTTAGGGTACTGTATACCAGAGAAGCCTAACTCAATCCATAACTATTACAGAGAAGTCTATCTCTATCTCTAACTATTAAAGAGGGATAGCATATCACTAACAGAATATTTTTTCAGAAATTAACTTAAAGTGTACTATATACTTCCATAATTAGAACTTACCTTAGAGAAATCAGTTGAAGTTGTCAGTGAAATTTGTTTTCAAATGTACTTCTGGAAGCAGTAGTCAAAATGGCTGTGTTTCCCTCTCTTCTTTTATATATATTCTTGTACTTAACCAATCAAACGTCAGGAAATAATCGTAGAAAATGAAAGATACTTTTTAATTGGTTGTAAATTCTAACATTACAAGTGTGTTTTTGTCATGTAATTTACCTCAGGATATTTAGAGAGGCCTGTAGCCTAAATGTCTCAATGGAATTTCACCAAATTTGGGTAAATTGGAGGGACTGCTATGTAGTAGGGCCTATTCTATATTTGATGAAAGTGTCTCCAGTGGTTTTTTTGTAAATTGCTTTCCCACCTTTTTTTATCGAGCGCTTACCGGTGCGCGCTCCTTTACGCGCACCGGCAGCGTTACGGGAGTCCTCCATTTTGTGTTTCGGTACAATCGAGACACAAGATGGAGGGTAAACAATGTTCGGTATGGGTAGAAGGGGGCACTGTAGAGACTTCTTGACCCTCTAGGTTTTCTGAGGGGGGCTTAGGAGGCTCATAAACGTTAAAAAAAAAAAAATAATTTAATTTTTCACGGGGGGGCGCCTGGTGCGCGCACCGTTAAGCGTTCCCGAAAGCGTACTTTGGTGAAAAATAGTGAAAAAAGTTAGAAAAAAATAAACGCTTTGAATGATCAGAGGTAGGGTAGCTCTGAGAAGAGCTTTTGGGTTCTGTGGTTGATTTAGGTACCTACAAGTAGGTTCCAATACACATTCTTAAATTCAGGAGGAATATTCTATTCCCCTCATCTGAGAAGTGCACTCCATCTCCTCTGTAGATGTCTTGCATGTTGTAACGCAAGTTATTATTGTATATTGAACCCATTCCATAGTCTCTCATGTAAGCAGAAACAGATTTATTTACATGTTTCCGTGCTTTCTCAAATTGTGGACCAAATTGGTTGGACCAGTTCCATTTCTGTCTTTGGCATATATTGGAATATACCAAGGCAGTGTGGGGAAAAAGTATCATCAATTGATGAAAGGTGTCCTTTAATAGCATTTCCAGACCTACCCCAGTTAATGTGCCTAGATCGTTTCCACCACAGTGCACAATTATAAGGTCAGGTTCTGGCAGATGCAAAAAGGTTTTCACCAATGGTATCAATTGGTGACATTTTAATCCTCTGTGGCCAATCCACTTGATTTCCACATTTGATAAATCAAGGTTATGAAAATTTCTGCTAGCTGCATACCTTTGAGCCCAGTGGATGTAGCTATGTCCAATAATCCAAACAGAGTACATGATGTGAGAAGGTTCTGGTCCAGTCAGATGAAGTGTGGGAATGAAATGGCAGTTGGAACAGTAGGAGTTCACAAAAAAATAATTGTGGAGTTTCTCTGCTCTTGAATCACAAGCAATGATTGGTGGATTCAGATAGTTGAAAACTGAAAGTTAGGGTGCATGGTTATGTTGTGTGAAAGAAGCAATTTGAATGGTTTAAAAAAAGTCACCAAAAGCAAAAATACCCTGTATAGGCTGCTGTATTGAGAGGTCAAACATCCTTGCTGAGTTAATTTGCAACATTGTAAGATAAACTTTTGAACCTTACAGTTCAGTTAGGAGGGAGTTGCTATGGTAACAGATAGAAAGGTTTGAGAGGGGGATGGGTGTTGGTTTGAAAATAGTGAGGGAAGAGTTTTCATTGGTTGAATTAAGGCATATGTGTACAAAGATAGAGATTTTCTATGCCAGTCTTGGTTTCAGTGTATTGAGAGCACACCTTTTCCTCTGCTAAAGAAAAATTGGTGTGTGTGTCTGACACTGTTTTCAATCTCCAAAAGCATTTGTAAAGGTAAGTAATGATTCATTTAATTTAGTTAGAGATTTATTTGCTCTATGGAGAATATTTGGAAGCAGATAGTTATGTTTTAGAAGTGAAATTGTATGTTAGTATATAAGTCCTGCGCAGTGTTTCTTACATGTTATTTAAAAATCGATTTTGGGTGCAAATGAATGGTATTTTTATTTGGCCTTTTTTTATGATTGCCATGTGCAGTTGATGCATCACTTTAAACATGGGTAATAAGTGATGAACTGGTGGCGCAAGGCCTTTATAAATGAGACCCTGACTTTGTTTGATGATATTGAGTGGTTGTACATAGGTTCTGCGCAGTGTTTCTTACATGTTATTGAAAAATCGATTTTTGGGTGCAATTGATTGGTATATGTATTTGGCCCTTATTTATGATTGCCATGTGCAGCGGATGCATGACTTTAAACATGGGTAATAAGTGACGCACTGGTGGCGCAAGGCTTTCATAAATAAGGCCCTGACTTTGTTTGATGATATTGAGTGGTTGTACTTAGGTTCTGCGCAGTGTTTCTTACATGTTATTCAAAAATCGATTTTTGGGTGCAATTGATTGGTATATGTATTTGGCCCTTATTTATGATTGCCATGTGCAGCTGATGCATGACTTTAAACATGGGTAATAAGTGATGCACTGGTGGCGCAAGGCCTTTATAAATCAGACCCTGACTTTGTTTGATGATATTGAGTGGTTGTACTTAGGTTCTGCGCAGTGTTTCTTACATGTTATTCAAAAATCGATTTTTGGATGCAATTGATTGGTATATGTATTTGGCCCTTATTTATGATTGCCATGTGTAGCTGATGCATGACTTTAAACATGGGTAATAAGTGACGCACTGGTGGCGCAAGGCTTTCATAAATAAGGCCCTGACTTTGTTTGATGATATTGATTGGTTGTACATAGGTTCTGCGCAGTGTTTCTTACATGTTATTGAAAAATCGATTTTTGGGTGCAATTGATTGGTATATGTATTTGGCCCTTATTTATGATTGCCATGTGCAGCTGATGCATGACTTTAAACATGGGTAATAAGTGACGCACTGGTGGCGCAAGGCTTTCATAAATAAGGCCCTGACTTTGTTTGATGATATTGATTGGTTGTACATAGGTTCTGCGCAGTGTTTCTTACATGTTATTGAAAAATCGATTTTTGGGTGCAATTGATTGGTATATGTATTTGGCCCTTATTTATGATTGCCATGTGCAGCTGATGCATGACTTTAAACATGGGTAATAAGTGACGCACTGGTGGCGCAAGGCTTTCATAAATAAGGCCCTGACTTTGTTTGATGATATTGAGTGGTTGTACTTAGGTTCTGCGCAGTGTTTCTTACATGTTATTTAAAAATCGATTTTGGGTGCAAATGAATGGTATTTTTATTTGGCCTTTTTTTATGATTGCCATGTGTAGCTGATGCATGACTTTAAACATGGGTAATAAGTGACGCACTGGTGGCGCAAGGCTTTCATAAATAAGGCCCTGACTTTGTTTGATGATATTGATTGGTTGTACATAGGTTCTGCGCAGTGTTTCTTACATGTTATTGAAAAATCGATTTTTGGGTGCAATTGATTGGTATATGTATTTGGCCCTTATTTATGATTGCCATGTGCAGCTGATGCATGACTTTAAACATGGGTAATAAGTGACGCACTGGTGGCGCAAGGCTTTCATAAATAAGGCCCTGACTTTGTTTGATGATATTGAGTGGTTGTACTTAGGTTCTGCGCAGTGTTTCTTACATGTTATTCAAAAATCGATTTTTGGGTGCAATTGATTGGTATATGTATTTGGCCCTTATTTATGATTGCCATGTGCAGCTGATGCATGACTTTAAACATGGGTAATAAGTGATGCACTGGTGGCGCAAGGCCTTTATAAATCAGACCCTGACTTTGTTTGATGATATTGAGTGGTTGTACTTAGGTTCTGCGCAGTGTTTCTTACATGTTATTCAAAAATCGATTTTTGGATGCAATTGATTGGTATATGTATTTGGCCCTTATTTATGATTGCCATGTGTAGCTGATGCATGACTTTAAACATGGGTAATAAGTGACGCACTGGTGGCGCAAGGCTTTCATAAATAAGGCCCTGACTTTGTTTGATGATATTGAGTGGTTGTACTTAGGTTCTGCGCAGTGTTTCTTACATGTTATTTAAAAAACGATTTTGGGTGCAAATGAATGGTATTTTTATTTGGCCCTTATTTATGATTGCCATGTGTAGCTGATGCATGACTTTAAACATGGGTAATAAGTGACGCACTGGTGGCGCAAGGCTTTCATAAATAAGGCCCTGACTTTGTTTGATGATATTGATTGGTTGTACATAGGTTCTGCGCAGTGTTTCTTACATGTTATTGAAAAATCGATTTTTGGGTGCAATTGATTGGTATATGTATTTGGCCCTTATTTATGATTGCCATGTGCAGCTGATGCATGACTTTAAACATGGGTAATAAGTGACGCACTGGTGGCGCAAGGCTTTCATAAATAAGGCCCTGACTTTGTTTGATGATATTGAGTGGTTGTACTTAGGTTCTGCGCAGTGTTTCTTACATGTTATTTAAAAATCGATTTTGGGTGCAAATGAATGGTATTTTTATTTGGCCTTTTTTTATGATTGCCATGTGCAGCTGATGCATCACTTTAAACATGGGTAATAAGTGATGCACTGGTGGCGCAAGGCCTTTATAAATCAGACCCTGACTTTGTTTGATGATATTGAGTGGTTGTACTTAGGTTCTGCGCAGTGTTTCTTACATGTTATTGAAAAATCGATTTTTGGGTGCAATTGATTGGTATATGTATTTGGCCCTTATTTATGATTGCCATGTGCAGCTGATGCATGACTTTAAACATGGGTAATAAGTGACGCACTGGTGGCGCAAGGCTTTCATAAATAAGGCCCTGACTTTGTTTGATGATATTGAGTGGTTGTACTTAGGTTCTGCGCAGTGTTTCTTACATGTTATTGAAAAATCGATTTTTGGGTGCAATTGATTGGTATATGTATTTGGCCCTTATTTATGATTGCCATGTGCAGCTGATGCATGACTTTAAACATGGGTAATAAGTGATGCACTGGTGGCGCAAGGCCTTTATAAATCAGACCCTGACTTTGTTTGATGATATTGAGTGGTTGTACTTAGGTTCTGCGCAGTGTTTCTTACATGTTATTCAAAAATAGATTTTTGGGTGCAATTGATTGGTATATGTATTTGGCCCTTATTTATGAATGCCATGTGCAGCTGATGCATCACTTTAAACATGGGTAATAAGTGACGCACTGGTGGCGCAAGGCCTTTAAAAATAAAGCCATGAGTTGCTATTGTATAAACTTAAATATGTTGCAATTTATTGTTTATATTGTTTGCTTTTTAACATTACTTTGTTGTTTGCTAATAGTGGTCTTTCATGTGTTTTTTTAACAGAACAACAGATTCAAATCAACTTCTGAAAAGGAAGCAAAAATGCCTTCAAGGCAAAGAAATATCAAAAATACCATACGGAAAAGGAGAACATCAACAACAGACTTTATGGAATCCTCTTCAACAAGTACTTCAAAAAACACCAGAAAAGCTTCTGGTAAGCCAATTAAGTCTTTTCTTCGCAACATATGTCGTAGGAAAAAAAATGAAATTGCTAATGTGAATATACAGAAAAAGTCAACAAATCTAAAAAGGAAAGAGAAGCCCACAAAAAATGTTTCCATTGGACCAGGGGAGAAGAGAATGGTTAGCAATAGAAGGGTAAATGTTTTTAGGGACATTCGTAGGCGAATGTTTCGCAATAGGGTAGTTTTAAATTTGCTAAAAAATGATAAGAAAAGTAAACTAAAAGCTGCTTTTTACAAGAAAAAGAAAAGTGTAGAAAAGATTGTTGATCAGGCTTTTGAAGTTAAGAAAAAATTATTTATTTTAATAATCAATAGAATTAGGATACTTAATAAGGCAATGGATGTTTTCAAATCGAACAGTAGATGGAAAAGAATTATTAATCGGAGTAATTTTTGTGAAGTATTTTCTGGTGAATGGATGCATAGTTCAAGTTCTGAGCCTTTTTTTAATGAGGAGAGTTACTTTCAGGAAAATGATTTGGTGCATGCAGTTGACACCAGTGGTCGTGCATATGAGGTGAAAGATAGTTGTGTGATGGAAAAAGAGAAACTTGTATCTAGAGATGCAGAAGAGGTGTTAGCTGATGAAGTTTTAGGGAGACGTACTAAGGGTCCAGTGTACACATGGAAATGCAGTAGTATTTGTAGTGTGCGACAGGAATCAATTGATTTGCTTCGAAATTTCTTACGTACATATAGTAAAAAAAGTCTCAAACAAAAAATGAAGATCCTGCAAGAGTTAGATCCTTGCAGAGTGAGAGAAAGCACAGGTTTGCAAGGGCATTCACTAGCATGTCTTTCTAGAAAAGTTTGTCGGAGTGTTTTTCATCATTTTAGGATGTTAGCAGTGCATCATAATAACGTAAGGAAATTAGTGAGGAAGTTGTATTATGCAAAAAGTCCTGCACTTAAGCTTAAACAGTTAAATAGTGCTCTTTTGCATGGATCTGAAGTGGATGTGAAGACTATTTGTGAAGAAATTGAGTTTTGTTATTTTGGGAACAAAGAGGACAGTGTAGAAATAGATATAGTAATGGATGGTAATGCAGAAGATAATGGACAAATTTCAAGTATTGAAAAGTTTGATGAGGAAATTATCAAGTTTAAGGTGAAATCAAGTGAGAGGCCTAATTTAACTTGTGTGTGTTGTCGACGGACTCATTATAAAATTCAGACTAGGTTAG
Organism: Lissotriton vulgaris; assembly: GCF_964263255.1. Taxonomy (NCBI): domain Eukaryota; kingdom Metazoa; phylum Chordata; class Amphibia; order Caudata; family Salamandridae; genus Lissotriton; species Lissotriton vulgaris. The sequence continues at coordinate 264,198,715 of NC_141698.1, forward strand.
TTGATTTATATGCAAAAAGTGAATTGGAAAATAATAGTGAATGGGAGGATTTTGTAAGTTATTTGTTGGTGGAGAATTCTTTTGATTTGAGTTTGGATCAGCGTATTTGCAATTATTGTTTGAAAAAATAAAATGAAAATAGAATGCCTGCAAGAGCAGTTTATAATAATCTTCAGTTGATAGATATTCCTTCTGAATTGATGGATCTAAATACTTATGAATCTATTTTGTTTCAATGTGTCCATCCTTTTCAGGCTATTGTACGCATGGAGCCTAAGACAGGGAAATTGCCTCCATCAGATTTACTGAGAGGATTAAAGGGAAGAGTTGTTTATTTGCCTCTAGATGTAAAGAAAAATATTAATACAATTGGTGTAGAAAGAGTAGAAGAAGATCCTTTAGTTATTCTAGTTAATGGGGTTCCAACAAAGAGTAAGAAAATTTGGCAAGATTTAGTGGATGTTAAAAAAGTCAAGAAGGCAACGTTGTATTTAGTCAAAAACAATGAGTACTACAAAAATGTAAGTGTTGGAGTAGAGGAACAGCTACAGAAGAAGATAGTGATTCTTCAGTTGGTCAAATTGAAAAAGTTGATGTGTCTAGAACTGAAGAAATATATGAACATTAAACTGTTCATCCTTTGCATTCCAAAGAAGTAATGGGAAATGCAATTGACTTGTTTCAAATGAAAGCAGCAAAAGGAAGTCCCATTAGTGTATGGGAAGAAAGTTTGGAAGCTCGTTGTTTTCCACAATTATTTCCAACAGGTTGTGGTGGACGATATGATGATCGACCAGTTCAAATTCCTGCAGCTGAATACCGGACTCTAAGATTATATGCAGAAGATCCAAGGTTTCGTCAATGCATTCCATATTTATTTCATCTACTGTTTGAAAGTGATTTGTCTGGGCTTTCTTATGCAGTTAATCATATATTAAAAAGTGGACCTCATTTGCAGAATGTTTGTGCAAGGGACTTTATGGAGAAAGTTAATCTGCAAGACAGTATTTTGGAATCTCAGCTAATCAATCTCATGGCATGTCAACGTGGAACCAACGAGTATTGGTTTCGTCGTCATGGAGAATTGAAATGTATGCTAAGAAACTTAGGAACTCCTACATGGTTCCTCACTCTTAGCTGTGCTGAGTATGCATGGGACGATTTACTTCAATTTCTACGAGAGGCAAATGAAAACATACCAAATATAGAATTGAAAACACCAGGAGAACTGTGTTCTTTAGATCCAGTGAATGTTTGCAGATATTTTAATCATAGATTTGAAGCTATGATGTCTTTTATTACCAACAAAAAAAATCCTCCCCTTGGAGAGGTTTTGGATTTCTTTTGGAGGAAGGAATATCAAGCGAGAGGTGCTCCTCATATACATATGTTGTTGTGGATTAAAGATGCACCCAAATTTGGATCAGATTCAGATGAAACAGTGATGAGTTTCATTGAAGAGTATTCAACATGTGCTGTTCCAAAATCTACTGAAGAAAACAATTTAAGGCAACAAGTTTTACGTTTTCAATCTCATCGTTGTGGAAAGTACTGTCGTCGAAAATTTAAAAACAAGGAAAAGTACTACACGAAATGTCGTTTTGCATTTCCTCGACCAGTGATTTCTAAGGGAAGAGTAAATAATTTGATGTCATCTCTACGACATACTGTGACGAGAAAATCTCCCAAAAACACATATAATTTGAAAAGAAATGAAGAATCTAAGTACATCAACGATTACAACCCAGTGATTTTGTCCATGTGGAATGCTAACATGGATATTCAGTTCGTTGCTGACAACTCTATTGCTGTGGCTCGATATGTGACATCTTACATCACCAAAAAAGAAAAGACAGAACTGAAGGAAATGTGGGAGGACATTTCACATGAAAAGAGTCTAAGCAAGAAATTATACAGTTTCAGTCTGAAGATGTTGTCGCATCGAGAAATTGGAGCATATGAATGTTCTGATCGGTTATCATCAGCAAGTCTCTATGCCAAATCAAGAACAATCATTTGGGTGAGTCTTGGTCTTGCTGCAACACGAAACCGAGTTTTGAAATCTGTACAAGAAATTGAATATTTGGCGGAAAAAGAACCAAACAGTACAGATATTTTGAAGACAAATATGTTGGATACATACTATCCAAATAGAAGTACTCACCTTGAGAACACATGTTTGTATGAAGTTCTTCAAAACTACAGTTATAAGAGGAACATCACAGAAGATATCAATAATGGAAAATATGCACTCATTGGCTATGAAGGATGTCTAGTGAAGCAGAAAAAAGGCCATTTGATTAATCATCGAAAATTGAGTTGTGAAGTTCTAGACAAAAGAGAATTTTACTATTTAGCTCTTTTGCAACTCTTTAAGCCATGGCGTACAGAAGAGGAACTACTTGGAGATTTTCTCTGTTATGAAGACTCTTTTAATGCAACTAAGGATACCATAGAATGTCCTATTTTTCTAAATTATCTGCAAATGTTGAATGAAGAAATGGAGCAAGAAACCACAATTGCTGAAGAGATAGCTAGAAACAGTTCTCAAGATAGTCAGAGTTCTACTTCATTGAGCCAGGATCCACTAGGAGGACCAATTATCCAAAATGAAGCTGCCACTGCCATGGATGAGGTGGAAAGAGCTATGGAACAAGCTCAAGAGGATGGAGTTAACTTAGAAGATTTGGTAAAGCAACTAAACATTGAGCAGAAAAAGATATATGATGAAGTCACAGAGCAGATTGAACATGGATTCAGACATGAGAAAAAAGAGTGCTCATGTATATTATTTGACCCTGTCCGACTGTATGTAAGTGGAGAAGCGGGGACAGGAAAAAGTTTTCTAATTAAAGCCGTTGCAAGTTATCTGCAGAAAAGGACTGATTCACCACTGTCTTGTGTTGTAACTGCTCCAACTGGTCTGGCAGCACATAACATTAAAGGGATTACTCTACATCGTTTATTGATGCTGCCAGTTGAACATGATAATAAATTGCATTACAACAAGCTATCTGGAGATGCGTGTTCTGAAGTTTCAAGAGTCTTGAAGAAAATGAAACTTCTTATCATAGATGAAGTAAGCATGGTCTCAAATCTAATGCTTGCTTTTGTGCATTTGAGAATGCAAGAAATTCTTAAAACAGACTATGATGTGTTATTTGGAGGAAAACACATTATTGTTTTTGGAGATCTATTGCAGTTGACTCCAGTAAAAGGACAACCAGTGTTTAAAATGCTCACGCATGAAGATACCAGGAAGTCCCTTGGAAGCATTGGAAATGTTAATATATGGCTAAATTTTAAATATGCTGAACTGCTTCAAAATATGCGACAGGCCAAGGATGAAGATTATAAAAATATTCTACAAGATGTAAGAATTGGAAAAATGACTGAGAAAGGGAAAAAAGCTTTGCATAGTCGATTAATTTCAAATTTGTATCCAAATGAAAACATTCTTCCAGAGAATATTTTTAAAAAAATGACTGAGAAGAAATCTGGGATATGTTTGATGCCAACTCTGCAAGAATGTTCCATCTTCAACCAAAAAATGTTAGACTTAGAAAATGAAGAGATTGTGAAACTGGAAGCAATAGATAAAATAGAGCATATGGGTGCAACAATTGTTTTGTCAGAAAATTTGAAAACTAAATTGCATTCATTGGAGAAAAGTATTTCAAAAACAGCTGGTTTTGAAAAGACTCTGAATGTGTGTTTAAATTGTCGTATCATTTTGAGAAGGAATTTAAATGTTGAAAGCGGTCTGGTAAATGGAGCAATGGGTTATGTTGTTGATTTTGTGAATTACAGAAATAGAGATGGAATTGAATTTTTAAAAATAAAATTTGATGGCATTGAACAAGTACAACAAATAAGTCGTTGTTCTGCTAGATTTTTACTTGTAAAAGACTTATATGTTCGCCGAAAACAGTTTCCTGTTTGTTTGGCGTATGCGGTGACAATTCATAAATCTCAAGGTTTAAGTGTAGATAGTGCATTGGTGAACATTGGAAGATCTGTGTTTAAAGAGGGTATGGCATATGTGGCATTATCTCGAGTCAGAACTTTATCAGGATTGTACTTGATTGCGTGTGATGAGACAAAGATTTCTGCCGATCTAGATTGTGTTAAAGAATACAATAGGTTAAGAAGAGAGTATGCTCCACATTTGCCTCAATATCCTCTGTTTGAAAAACGTGTGGTAGGCCGAAAAAGAAGAAATGAGGATAATTGTAGTGAGGTAGTTGCAAAAAGACTAAAAGTAGAGAAAACTGTAATTGAAAACAGGAAGAAAAAGAATTGTGGAGAAAATGTTGTTGGATTTCAGTTTGAAAATAGTTCTGGTGTCAACTGCTATGCTAATGTAGTGGTTAATGTTGTTTTTTTTCTTAAAAGTTTACAAGAACAGATTGTTGAAAATCGGGATCAAAGATTGTGTGGTTTATTGAATTCTGTGTTTCAGAAATGTAGCAGTGTTACAGCACAAATAGAAAGTGTAACAGAAATTCGAAATATTTTAGATTTGTGTTCTGGTCAAGATAAATTTTCACAGAACATTCAGCAGGATTGTCAGGAATTTTTAATGTATATGTTTGGTGTTTTGGAAGATGAAGGTGTAGATGTAGATAATCTTTTCAGTCTTTCTTATCAATGGCAGCATGACTGCCACAATTGTAGTTTATCAAGTACTACTAGAATAGACACTGAAAGATTTATATATTTGACTTTACCAGACTGTAAATCAGTGTCTTTTAAAAATCTAGTTAAAGCAGCAGATCATAATATGGTGTGTACCCAATGTAACTGTACAATGCTGTCCACATTATTTATACAAAGTTATGGGCAGTATATTATTTTAGTTTTCCAACGATGTAGACCTGATGGAACTAAATTGACAACTTCTATCAAAAATTTTGTGGCTTCTCAGTTATCAATTTCTGGAAGGACCTTTACAACTGAAGCTATTATTTATCATGATGGATCTTCGACCACCTCAGGACATTATACATGCTACTTAAAATCTGAAAATGGATGGAGTTACTGCAATGATTCTCATTTAACTTATAAACAACGTTTGCCTTATGACTCTACAAATTCTTATCTAGTGTTTTTAAAACCAAAGTTTTAGTAAAGGGAATTGGCCTTTGAAGACGGGAATAGTTAATAAAAGTTAGTTAGTTAGTTAGTTAATCTAATATTTTAAATTATTTATCTCATGTAGATACTTTAAGTGGATCTCAAAGTAAAAAATACTGATATATCAGACACAAATTGGCCGTGAGGATTGTGTAAGGTATGATGTTTTTAGATCTTTTTTCATAGGAAGTCGATGAAATGGAACTTATAAGGAACAGCAGACTTTTTTTCCACCAAAAGGACCTTCACTATCTTCTATTTGGCCTCATGGAAAAGTAAGTGAATCAAAGATTAGTGTACATATATGAGATGTATGTTTGAATGTTTTTTTTTAAACACAATCTTTTAGATTGTGTTTTTTTTTTCCCGCTGTTATATGATGAAGACTTTGAACTCACTAATTTAAGTGGAATTCAATATATTCTGAGAACAGCAAAAATAAATAATGTAACATATTGTAGAAGTTATTGTGTAGTTTGCATTGTGTAATTTATATTGTGTTCACATTGTTATACACTCATTTTCTTTTTCACCCTTATTGACCTCTCTTTACTAATTTACACTCTTTTTTCATCGCTGTTTCTTTACTGCACTTCATTCACAACTTCTTAATCTGATAGGAACTATCTGCATTTCCTCTGTTCCTTCCACCACTTTTTATCTTTTTCATATTCTCTTAGTACCTCTGCTTTAGTTTCCTAACACTCTTTCTCTTTCTCCATTTTTTTTTCTTTCACACTCATTGTACTGTAGTTCAGTTAGTTCTTCCTTTTGTCTTTCTGTGTACTTACTCTCTCACTCCTGTTTTATCCATCGTTCTATAATAACTTCATTTCTTTCATCCCTTCACTCTGTGACTTCACTTCACTCACTCTCAATCATCTTCTATTCCTCTATTTTATTTATAGTTTATCAATCTGACTTCTCTCCTTTTCAATCATTTTTCTTTTAGTTTCTTATCTTTACTCATTTTGTTTTGATATTTTACATTCTTTTAGTATCTTTTTTACCTTTAGGAATTTGTTCTCCAACTATTTCTTTTTCCTTTTTTTTTTCTTTCTACATTTTGATATCCACATAGACGACAATGAGAGTCAATGTAACAATTTTGCCAGGATGGTAACAAGTCCTTTGAAAACTGTAGGCCTAATCGATGGTTTATATATCTTTGTTTTAGAAACCTATTGAAGTGACTTTCCAGATATGTCTGCGGCTTTATCCCGGAGTATGAATTTATCACGGTCCACCCGTGTCGTCGTTTTGCTGTACTTGTTTTATCTTCCAGATAGGATTCCCATTTGACAGCATTGTTTGTGATTTTGTCAAAGGTATTTCTATCGGTCATTGAGGCCCAGGTTTCTTCGATTCCTATACTGATCAAGGATTGAGACAAAAAATCTCCCCAACTGTTTGGCACGTGTTGTTTCTGTTGAGTGGCAATTTCTTCCCAACACAGGTTATCCAGTGAATCTTTTTCTTTTTTTTTTAGTTTTATTGTTTTATTGCAAGGAAATACAGCAGTACATAACTAATAAAATAAGACAAATTCTTCATAAAGTACATAACATATTGAAACATAAATATAAATATAAATCAAGCAGCATAATAACTTAAATCCATTCGGCAATTGGTGCCCAAATTTTCTCCCCCACAGCTCTTTTTTTAACCCCCTTTAACTTGTACATAGCGGATTAAATATTATACATAAACAATAGTTTTTCACGCCACATAAAGAATGACGGCAGGTCCGAACTGATCCATTCCTTAGTAATACAAGATCTAGCTGCAGCCATGCAAAGAAATAAAAAATAAGAAATTGATCTTGGCCTGGTAACAGTATGATCAATGCCTAGCAACAGCAATTCTGCCGTTATCTTAATCTCACATTTGAGAATAATAGATAAAAAAAATTCCATATGTTGAAACAGCGTAGAGAGTTTAGGACAAAAAAAAAACCATATGAAGTTCATCAGCTGCGAATAACCCACAACGACTGCAGTTCGTACCTGTCGTCGTACTCCACTTAACAACTTTAATAGGGGTATAATACAGATTATGAATACACATAAAATGTTGAGATTTCATCATCCCTGTTATTAAACAATCTGAAGCCATTTTAATCGATTGTAGAATATCAACATCAGGTATACCTAGGTTATTAGCCCATTTCAGCTGACATTGTCCTAAATCATCCCCATATTCCTGAATTAAACTTGAATAAATAGCTCCTATACGGGTTTTTTTGTTGCAAAAGTTCTAACAATGGGGCTTTAGCTGGGGGAATTAAAGGATGGTTCTGTAGGAAACTTCGTAGTTGGAGAAATTTAAAGAAATCATTTCTTCCCACAGCAAATATGTTAATTAAATCCTGAAATGTAAACATTTGGTCATTACTAAACAAATCTCCCAGGTAGCATATTCCTTTCTTTTGCCATCTATACATAGTTATATCACAAAAAATTTCTGGTAAAAGGCCCTTTGATGTAAGGGGAGTATAAAAGTTTAGTTTGCATAGTTTCAAATGTTTTCGAACTTTTTGCCAGACTCCAAAAGCTGCCTTCAGTATCTTATATTTTGCTTTTTTATGGTAACTGGGCTCTACAATCCTCAGAAAGCTGCCCTTAACTTTCTCACCCATAATCATTTCGTAGATTGACGGAGTCTGATAATTCAGCACTTCTACTCTATCTTCCAAAATTAAAGGGCTTATATATTGCAATACGGCAGAAAAATAATCTTTTTCTGCCGTTCGTAATTTGTGGCAGAGTTTCACAAAGGTTCCCATACTGCAAACTTCTGGTTCAAAAGGCCAAATTCTAGACGAATCTGCGCTGGCGCTGCCGATTTTGGGAGATTAAGTGCTGCTTTATAGATTTTTGTTTGTAAACTGTTTAACAGTCCTGCTTCCTTACCACACCAGGTGACCAATGCATATGACAAGGTGGGTAAGGATTGTGTTTTTATCACTTCCAGCAGATGTCTGTAGTTTGGGCAGCTTAGTATTTTTTGCAAATGTCGGTATGCGTAGATCAAGGACTGTGTTTTTGCTTTTAGATCTGTTTTGTGTTCTTTGTTCGTTTGGCCTCTCCCCAGTTTCAGACCTAGGTACTTATATGATGTTTCCTCCTTTATTGGGGTACTATTTGCGTACCATTTGAATGTTGTCTGGTTTGGACCCACGATGCGGACCACTTTGGTTTTGTCTTTATTTAGTTCCAGGCATTCGTGTTCCAAATAAGTTACCAAGTTGTTAATCAACCTTTGCAGGCCTATTGGCGTTTGACTCAGAACGACAATGTCATCAGCATACTGCAGGAAGGGGATTGGGATTTTTGACAGATAGGGAGGATAACCTTTCCCGACCTCCATGTGACTGACGATGTCTGCCATATATAGGTTGAATAAACTTGGTGCCAGTACACAGCCCTGTTTCAGGCCCTGTTGTGTTGTAATTTCGTCCGTGGCGCTGCAACCGTCTCACAATTTAACTCGGGCCCAGGTGTTACTATACAAGCTTATAATTGCATCCAGTCATTTCTTCGGCAGACCCCAGGATCTCAGTTTTTCCCACAGTCGTGTTCTGTTCACCCTGTCAAAGACTGCTCGCAGGTCTATAAAACAAACGTACAGTCTTGTCTTCCTTTTTTCTGCTTTTTCTTTCAACAGAGACAGGGTTGTCAGGTTTGTTAGTGTACCGGTTCTTGGACGGAAACCCGTTTGGAACATTGGTGTTATATTCGTGGTTTCCATCCAATCTTGAAGTTGAGATAGTAAGCATGACCCATATAGTTTTGCCTCCACATCCGTCAGTGAAATCAGCCTATAATTCCCAGGCTCATTGTGATCACCTTGTTTGAAAATGGGGTGAATTATGCTCCCGTTCCAGGATCTGGGCAGTTTTTGCTGGTTGTAAATTGCGTTAAAAAGTGGTGTTAAATATTCTGCCCAGAATTCAGGTGAGTGTTTAAAGATGGAGTTTGGAAGCCCCTTGGGACCCGCTGCCCCCTCTTTTTTCAGGCGATTTATAATTGTTTTTAGCTGGACTGTTGTTACTAGGGTATCGGGCACTATATCTACTAATTTTTCTGATTTACTTGAGAGAGTGTTTTCAGTTTTCCTTATGTTCCCATTGTCACAACCCGCAGGTATCTCTGAAGTTTCATCTGGTAAACTGGTTCTTGTTCTTAGGATAATACCCGCATGTTCAGAGTTTCTGGTGCAATTTTTACAATCTAATATACAATGCCTGCTTAGACCTTCTGCCCTATCGATGAACATGTTTTTGAGATGTTGGATCCACTTACATTCTCCAATGCCTGCCTCTTGTCTTAGGGATACATATATATATATATATATATATATATATATATATATATATATATATATATATATATATATATATATATATATATATATATATATATATATATATTTTCACTGAAAAAACCATAGGTTTCACACCGGTTATAGTTAGGAATTAGCATTTAAAAAACCTATTAAATTCACTGAAAAAACCATAGGTTTCACACCAGTTATAGTTAGCTGGAAATTTTACTGACATAAAACCATTGAAATTCCCACGTTATAGTTAGTCGGACTCACTATAACTTGCGCGTGCAATGCACTGCTGATGACATCACATATTACATCACTCATGACATGGTGAGTGACATCACTCATGACATCACTGATGACACCATCCAGTGAATATGTGTCTTTCTGAAAAATAAATATTAGTGAGTTATGTTTAAATATTTAAATACATATATTAGTGTTTCACTTTGTGTATAAGTGGCTACATGTGTTGATAAGTAGCTACATGCGTATGTATATGGGTTATTTGATATTTTTATTAGTATCAGTTTGAGTGTCTATATGGTTTGGTGGGGGTATTACTTAGCACATAGATGCATGAGTGACTGACTCTTTGTTTGTATGTGTTTTGAAGACAGCATATGTACAGGACTGTATGGGTGGATGAGTGTCTATATGTGTTTGTTAGTGAGTGAATGACTGTCTCACTAGTGTCTTTATCAGTAACTACATATGTTTTAATCTAGTATATATGAATATTGATGTATATGAGTATATGTGAGAGTAAGAGATTGTAAGAGTTCCTGTTTAAATAAGTATGTGTTTCTATAAGTGATTGTTTAAGAGAATAAATATGTGTAATTTTCAATAGAAGTAAGGTGGAAGTGTGTGTATAACTCTATGTTCAAATAAATTGTTGTTCAATAGTTTATTTGCACGTGTGAATATGTGTGTGAGTAACTTTTGGATGAATGTCGGTGTGTAACAGGATGTATAGGTGTATCTCTTCATATGATGAGTGAGTATATGTATGAGTGACTATATAAAACTGTTGGTGAATGAGTGGATGTGTATATAGATAGTGGAAGTACAGAATTGCTTGTTGTAACTGATATAGGTATGTCCATTTTTAAAAAATTTCAGTTTCTATTTTTGAATATGTGTCTCAAGGGTTACTTTACACTGAGAGGAGGTCTGTCACTGTGTCACAAGGATGGTGTCATCAGTGATGTCATGAGTGATGTCACTCACTATGTCATGAGTGATGTAATATGTGATGTCATCAGCAGTGCATTGCACGCGCAAGTTATAGTGAGTCCGACTAACTATAACGTGGGAATTTCAATGGTTTTATGTCAGTAAAATTTCCAGCTAACTATAACTGGTGTGAAACCTATGGTTTTTTCAGTGAATTTAATAGGTTTTTTAAATGCTAATTCCTAACTATAACCGGTGTGAAACCTATGGTTTTTTCAGTGAATTTCATAGGTTTTTTAAATGCTAATTCCTAACTATAACTGGTGTGAAACCTATGTTTTTTTCAGTGAATTTCATAGGTTTTGTTAATGCTAATTCCTAACTATAAGTTTCACTTTATAAATAAGACTGTTAGCACTCTAGTTGTTCTTTTTAACACTCTGGTACATTCTGTCATTGGGCTACAGTTGGGCTACATCTAGTTGAAATTTGGGCTACATTTACAATTTTTGGTCTCTGGTGGCCATCTTTGGGCTACATTGGGCTACTTTGGGCTACATTTGGGCTAAATTTTGGCTCTAACATATATTAAGCCCAATGTAGCACAATACATATTTTTATAAAGTTAATTTTTTTACAAACCACTTCAGAATAGGGCTACCTGTCCCTACAATTATCCCATTTTTTTTTTTTAATTTTTGGGGGGAGCGCTCCCAGAGCGCGCCCCGGAGTGCGCCCCGAAAAGCGTATTTCTGAAAAGCGCCCCCTGGCGCGCTCCGGGGAGCGTCCCGTGAGCGCCAATATCGCAAACGAAAACATGATCGTGACGTATCGCGTAGCCGCGACCGCGTGATACGCACGGCGTAAGCGCACCCGGAAGTACTCGAGCGAATACGATCGTGCAACGTAGGCGTCTGACACGCTTACGCGGCGCGCCTCTGGCCGCGCCCCGCGGCGCGTCGCGTAAGCGCGTCGGGTCATGTGACCAGAAAATAACACTTTTCATTGGTTCATAACAGTTTTGGTTTCATAATGATGAAGCCCATGGTCATGTGACCTGTAAATAACACTTTTCATTGGTTCAATATTTATTTTTTTCTAAATTTAGAGAAACCCACCCATTTCTCTCACTATTGATTTGCACTTGGAGAAAGCAAGAGGTGTTTTGTGAATTTTGAACTCATACTTTCCTGATCTACAACAATGACTGCAAGGGAGTCCTCCAGCAGTGATTCAGATGGATTTGTGCAAGAGGACCCTCCTCACCCTCCTCACCAGAAAACAAAGAACCACTTCATCTGGAAATTTTATGACATCCCTGAAGGACAAAAAAAAGTTAATGCAAGTAAAGTAACTTGCAAAATATGTGGAAGTATTTTATCCAGAGGCAATCCTCTAAAAAAATACAGCTTTGGAAATGCCAATTTAATTAGGCATGTCAAAAGAAGACACCCCAACAATTACTCCAGGGAGAGTGTCAGGGAGCTGGCAGAGAAGGCACGAAGAGATGGCAGCAGCACCTCCACTGGTGGAGCAACACCTTCAGGTTCAACACGTGCAAGAATGGTCCCTAACTTCCAGCCGGTATTTGCAGGAATAAAATTTTTATGCAAGGACTGTGACGAACTACTCTGTTACGGGGAGCAGAGCGTTGAACTCATTGCAATAAAGAAACATCATGGATCATTGTGAACATGTATCAGGGATTGTATAAGAGAGTAAAGTAAATATGTGTTAGTATATGTTTGAATAAGTAAGGTGTGTATAACTGTATAGTTGAGAAAATGGAGGTGTGATTGATTTTTGGCATAACTGACTAGGTGTGTGAGTAACTCCATGGATGAGTGACAGTCTGTGACTGTCTGTTTACACTGATTGTATCTAAGGTTATATTAGAGTCTGAAGAGGTTCATGGTATTATCACATGAATGATATCATCAGTGATGTGATCAGTCATGTCAAATGAGATGTTATCAGTGATTTTATCAGTGATGTCATTTGAGATGTCATCAGTGATGTCATCAGTGATGTCACTAACCATGTCATGAATGATGTAATATGTGACATCATCAGCAGTGGATTGCGGGTGCGCGATATATAGTTAGCGCATCTAACTATATATGGAATTTCAATGGTTTTATGCGAGTAAAATAAGGTTTTGTAAATGCAAATCCCTAACTATATATGGCCTAAAACCAATGGTTTTTTCATTGAATTTTCAAGGTTTTGTAAATGCAAATTCCTAACTATATATCGACTATAACCTATGGTTTTTTCAGTGAATTTCAATGGTTTTTTAATAGCATATATGAAAAGCTTTAAAATGTCAAGTACGTGATAGATAAAAACATTTTCGTATTTATGCACGCTGATGTGCTTTGAACGCTGCACCCCCCCTCCCCTCTTTTCTCTTAGTAGTACTCTCTCTTTGCAGATAGTGAACGGTAGTTAACGCAGACCTTTACCCCCGTTGTAATCCGTCGTGCCTGCTTGTCTCTCCATTTGATTGATTGTTATCCAAGCATTTACTGTTTTAGAATTGGCTCTCTTTGGATCATTCTCTATTTACAAACAAGCACAAAGTCGCAATACTCTGTTTAGTCTTTGCAGATAGTGAAAAATCGTGTAAAAAAATAAAAGTAATCGAGCAAAATCAGTAGGCCACTAATTGGATCTCTTTTTGACCTCGCTAAAATAGAAATATTAGGAACAACCCTTCATGAGAAATATGAAAATAGTGAGATTAACTGAGCTCCACACCATGAGGGCTGCAAGACAGCTCGACTCCGTCACCCACCCCGCCCAAAATAACGACAAACCCTATGCAAATATTAAAAATATAGACAACACACCAGCAAAGAAACAGGGTAAAACATTTTATTAAATAACTATTTACATAACTATTTTATACTTTTTATTGCCCGATCCGGCTAGCTCAATCGATCGAGCATGAAACTCATGCACTCTGATAGCAAGCGTTGCTACTGATGCTATGCAGACCAAAACTGGTTTTCAGTTTGTACATTTTTCTAGATTTTTCCATCCAAGGTTGGTTGACTTTGTAGAACGATGGCTTCAGATTTTCAACATACGGTGTGGTGGCGCGGACTGGGAGGGGGCGCTTCGCTCCTGCCCCCTCCCCAAGTAAGATTTTCATACGTGAAAGTACGTTAATGGTTTTGGTCCCTGAGTTGCTTCAATGTCACTGCCATTCTCAAATGGCATAAGTTCTGGATGTTGGGTGCCATAGTTCAGAGTTCTGAGCAGCGCTTGTAACACTGTCTGAAGCTTATTTCCACCTACTGCAGCTTCACTATTCTCAAAGTAAGTGAGTGTCGTTTGTGGACCTGACTGCATTTGAAAACAATGTGATATGGTACCTCCCTAAACCGCTTGACGGAGGCCCCCGAGGGGCGGTGTGATGGCACGGACTCGGAGAAGACGCTTGGCTCCGACCCCCTCCCCAAGTCTTATAGCACTGGTGTAGCCTGAGATCGCCCCCGACATAGGCGGCCGGCTCCCGGGGTCCGGCGGAACTTTTTGCCTTTTGATGACTCTTCTATTCTGGACCTTGTCCCACAATCCGTTTGACCTGAAGACACGCTGTAGTGGGGCGCCCCTTTACCGTTTTAGTTGCCATTCCGCTCGCTTTTGCTACACTGTGCCTCTTCCGCCATTCAGCTGTTTACCGCCCGCTCTTGCGACTACAGCGTCTCGCTCACCATGTAGTTGAGTTGCTCCCGCTCTTGCGATGCAACGATAAGCGACTGCCACAGGACTCTCAAAATGGCGGCCGGCTCTTCAGATTTGGGCGTGGTCCACTAAAATGGCCCTGGGACACCTTGGAACTCGGACGCTTCCCTGATAGGGCTTGGGTCCCATTCTCGAAAGCGTCCCCTCAGCCGTGAAGATTCTACAAAAGTCTTGGGGGCCCCCGACTCCCGCAGGCTTCTGGTGGGGAGCGGCTGCCATGTTTGCTCGTGGAATGGCCACGACGGACCTACGAGATGGTAGTGCTCTCATGCTGACGCCAGCTTTAGTCTGAAACATCCAGAAACACTGTAGACTACCAATTCGATCAGTTCCGGTAGCGCCCCAACATGACCCGGTAGAGAAGAACTTGCCCTCCCCTCTTTGACTGATGGTTCTTGTTGCCTGTCCCCTCTGTTGTCATTTTACAGAACTTTTTGGACTGCTGAAAGGGGTTGTGTTCCGAACGCTGGTTGGTGGAGACATTTTGACTATATTCTTGACCTACGTTGTCGCGTAATGCGTTATATGACACGCCGCGTTAGCGCACCCGGAAGTAATCCGGGGCGCGGCGCGCAGCGCGCAACGTAAGCATAACAGGTCATGTGACTTGTTAATAAAAAATTTTATTGGTTCATTTTACTTTTGTTATTTTAATAATGAAAACCTTGGTCATATGACCTAAAAAATACGCTTTTTATTGATTTCGAACTTTTTTTTAAAAACATATATGTTATAATATTCCAGGCTAATGTACTTTCCCGGAAAATTTACAACTGTCCTGCAAGTAAAATATATTCCTTTTTCGAGAAAAAGGGCGTTTCTTCGTTCCATGACGGAGCCGTTGAGTAAAAGAGACTCGGCCTGCTGTCTTAGTCGCCGATACGCCTGATTATCAGATTCTTATCGATCACTTTATGTTGCAGAAGTGGAAAACACAACTGCCCTTGACCATTTATCTTTACTGCGTTCCTACATATTATACCTTTTATCCGTCATGTAATTGGACTACTTTATTTCACTTGCCTTTTACTGATTCGAAAACAGTGACTAAAAGTAAAAACTTTACCAATGTAAATACTACTACCATGTTTTGTTTTAAAAACCTTTATTGTGAAAATGTCAGTATACAAATACGGGCCTATAACCACGTGGGCCGGCCACGGAGCAAACTGGAATCGTATATGATGAGGAGACATTTACATTATAGAGGAACGTAACGAACGAGCCATTAGGTTGCAAGAACTAAGGTGTCTAACAGTTGCGGAATCGGTGGACGTACATTTTGTAATTAAAATACGACAGGGCCACTTACAAAAAAGTTATCTAGATATACATTTGCGTGCAAGTACCATGGGTGACGTTATTTCGAACTTTCAATAGTACAGTAATCAATAACACATCAGAACTTAATATCAATAGGGATGTCAAAATATTCAATCAATTCTCGTCCCCGCCCGCCATGAGCATCAAAACTGCATTCATATCTCGTGATATCAAGGTTGTTCAACTAGTACACAACAATGAGTTACGAGTCCCATTTATACCGGCGCCATTTTGGGCGAGGCCGGGCAGGTCCAAGATATAGTCAAAATGTCTCCACCAACCATCGGCCAGACCAGAACCCCTTTCGGCCCTTTATGCTACAAGATGGTGTCTTCCATTCTGAAAATATTGTTGGCAGCATTTTGAAAGGAAACATAAACAGCCGTTCTCCTAGTGAGTCTCACATTGTTACATTTAGGAAGAATGTTGAAGAGTAGTATGTGGAAAATCTGAAGCCATTTTTCTACAAACTCTCAATCAGCCTTGGATGGAAAAAAAAACCCTGAAGAATGTACAAACTGAAAACCAATTTTTGTCTGCATAGCATCAACAGCAACGCTTGAGTCAGCTTTGTGTCAAGCCGCCATTTTCATTCAATCAATAGTGTCCCCCTGCACACATTCAGGGACCTGGTCGTGTCTTCAGATGAAACGGATTGTAGGACAAGAAGCAGAAAGGAAAAGGAAAAAAGTTCCGCCGGACCTCGGGAGCCGGCCGCCTATGTCATGTGCGACCTTTGGCCACACCAGGGCAATAGTGAAGCTGCAGCAGGTGCAAATAAGCTTCAGACAGTCTTACAAGCACTGCTCAGAACTCTCAACTATGGCACTCAACATCCAGGACTTGCCATTCGGATCTTGGCGCCTTGTGCTGGTTCCGACCTATTCACACATCGGTCCACTACTGACATCACCTCATAAGCCAACGGGGCACCCCACGCCGACTTTCGGCGCAGCATTGTAGGATGGCCACACCAACTTGCTGGACACCACCTCGGTGCCATCCGGATCTTGGCGCGTTCGAGTCACTGTGCCGGAAGAGTGACCGGAACTCAGCTGGACATGCCGTCTTTCGGCGCAGCATTGTAGGATGGCCACACCAGTGCGGCAACTTGCTGGACACCACCTCGGTGCCATCCGGATCTCGGCGCGTTCGAGTCACTGTACCGCAAGAGTGACCGCAACTCAGCTGGACACGCCGTCTTTCGGCGCAGCATTGTAGGATGGCCACACCAGTGCGGCAATTTGCTGGACACCACCTCGGTGCCATCCGGATCTCGGCGCGTTGTGCTGCCTTCGGCCTACTGTAGCCGCAAGTGCGGACGCAACTCAGTTGGACGGCGAGTGAAACGCTAAGGGGCGCCGCACTGCAGCCGAGGAGCCTCCATCTTGGGGGAGACGCACAGCCCCCACTGACTGACGTGACCTCACAGGCCAACGGGTGCCCCACGCCGACTTTCGACGCAGCATTGTAGGATAGCCACACCAGTGCAGCAACTTGCTGGACACTAACTCGGTGCCATCCGGATCTCGGCGCGTTGTGCTGCCTTCGGCCTATTCGCACATCGGTCCGCTACTGACGCCGCCTCACGTGCCAACGGATTTTCTACGCTTTTTGTAGCCCTATGCCGCATAACAGGTCATGTGACTTGTTTATAAAACTTTTCATTGGTTCATTTTACTTTTGGTTTCCTAAAGATAGAAGGCTTGATCATATGACCTAAAAATAACACTTTTCATTGGTTTAGAACATTTTTTTTTCCCAAACGATGAAAGCCCCACCTTGTTTCTGGATGATTCAGACTGAAGCTGGCGTCAGCATGAGAGCACCACCATCTCGTGGCTCCGTCGTGGTCATTCCGCGAGCAATCATGGCAGCCGCTCCCCACCGGAAGCCTGCAGGAGTCGAGGGCCCCCAAGACTTTTGTAGAATCTTCACGGCTGAGGGGACGCTTTTCGAGAATGGAGCCCAAGTCCTAGCAGGCAAGCGTCCGAGTTCCAAGGTGTCCCAGGGCCATTTTAGTGGACCAGGCCCAAAAACGAAGAGCCGGCCGCCATTTTAAGAGTCATGTGGCAGCCGCCTATCGCTGCACTGCAAGAGTGGGAGCAACTCAACAACATGGTGAGCGAGACGCTGTAGCCGCAAGAGCGGGCGCAACTCAGCTGGATGGCCGCCACCTGGGGAGGCCCGTTCACGCCGCCTCCCCCACGCCCCCCCCCCCCCCCCCGGGCCGCCCCACGCCAATTTTCGGAGCAGCATTGTAGGATACCAAAACCAGTGCGGCAGTTTACTGGACATCACCTGGGTGCCATCAACATCTCAGCGCGTTCTGCTGCCTTGGGACTATTCGCACAACAGACCGCTACTGACGAGGCCTCCCTCCGCACCACCCTGGACGCCCCACGCTGTTTTTCTTTGCTGCATTGTAGGATCCCAAAAACCAGTGCGGCACCCAGGTGACATCACCTGGGTGCCGTCCAGAACTCAGCACATTGTGCTGCCTTGGGACTATTCGCACAAAAGACAGCTTCTGACCATTGTTGCTTTTATTTGTGAAAAATGTTTAAATGTTTTCACAGTTTTTGTTCCGTTCGTTATATTTAAAAGTTAATAAAGTTTTATAATCTTACTTTGTTGGAGTGTTTTTTTTTTTTTTAAAAACGGGTGAATGGGGCCTTGAATCGGGTTATTATCATGTGTGGGCTTTGCAAGTGTACTGCTACAGGATCGGACATTTCAAACTCAAATGCACGTTCTTTTTCTTACCTTTCCGAAGCATGGAGCGCAATAGCAGGCAGAGAAAGGGAGATGCAAGTGTTGAACACTGCCTGGCCTGGAAGTTGCTGGCAGTGCCCCCCCCCCGCCCGCTCCTGAAAGAGGACACACACACACCGCCGCCCCGAGTACTTCACAGATCTTTAAAAGACCATGCGCTTGTTCATGAGGCTTAAATGGTTTATCACCCCTTCTAGAACCCCTGCATCGACCCTATGACGTTTCCTGGAAGAATTACCACGTAACACAATGCCAAGCCCTGTCAGCTGAAACCCCCGAGGAATCATGGGGCATATTATCAAGGGGGTTTATCGCCGCTTTTTTGGCATTAAAAGCCAAGAAAGTGGAGATAAAATTATCTCCCTATTACCAAGCTGTCGCTAACACCAGTTAGTGACAGCTAAAAGGAGATAGCGACCATCTTGGGCCCCGCTTTGCATGTCAGTGATACTTATCACTAATGACATGCAAAGTGGGCGTGCCAAGATGTTAGCGACTGGAAACAGTCCCTAACATCGCTATCTCCTATTACCAACTTTTGGAGATATTCGCGCTAAGCGCGAATATCTACAAAAGCTAACACCTGACCTGAGCAGTTCTTAGCCATGTTATCCAATGGGAGGTGGATAACATGGCTAAGAGCATTTGCTCGATAATACATGAATATCGCTGACTTTTCTGCGATATTCATGGAAAGGGGCGACCGAATCGGTCCCCCCGAACTTATGGCCGAGTGCCTCGATCCCCCCGGGAAGCCATTTTGGGCGGGAGGCGCGTCTCAGCTGGTATGCCCGAAGCGGCGTAGCTGGGGCGCGCTCGTTCCCGCCCTAGAGTGGGCTGGCCTAGACACCGACGCAGCCAGCCACGCCCTCAGGGGCAGGCAGGGGCGGGTATACGCCCGCCCTGAAGACGGATAAAAAGGGACGCAAGACCAGAAGACATCCTCTTGTTCTTGTGCTCTGAAGCTGCACCTCCTCGCTGCACGTGAGCTCGGGACAGAACGAAGAGCCAATTTTGAGCGTTTTAATCTCTCTCTTTGTCTTTTAGATACTTCGTCGAAAGGATGCCCAAGAAAGGAGCAAAAGGAATGTCGACTGACCAGTTGGTTCGGGCACTCATGAAGGACATGTCCGAAATTAAGAAGCGGTTGGCGGAGCGAGACGGCGAGGAGGGATCGGGGCGTCCACCGGCCGGAGGGAAGCCAAAGAGGCCGAGAAGGGGGCCGGTCGGGGGAGACGTCCCGGTTCCCTGTTCTCCGCTCGAGGCGCCAGCCCCGGTACCGGCCCCGGTACCGGTTGAGGGGAATCCGATTCCCGTGATAGTCACCCCGACGTCTGCCGAAGATATGCCTCCCGAATTGGCGGCACAGTTAGCAGCATGGTTGGGGGACAGTAATGGGGGCGCCATGGCTACCGAAGCGCAAGCACTCATAAAGCAGTTGCGCGAGAAACGTGATGCAGCCAAGGTGCCCGCGCCGGATGCGGCGATAGACAAGCCACGAGGGACGGAAGCAGCGTCCGGTGCAGGTAAGCGGCCATTGCCGATTGCAAGGGATGAGTCAACACCCTCTCGTAGAGAAAGATTGGGGCAACATGTTCCTTTGCCAATAAAGGAAAAGATTTGGGCGGGGGAATACGTTAACATTTTCTCCCTGCTCGTTGATCACTATGAGGTCGAAACTGTTAAGGGTCAAAAGGATCTGATGCATCCGAGTGTTTGGCGCGCAAAAATGGCCGCCTTTAAAGTGAATGAAAATATTGGTAACTGGGGGAATGCTTGGGGAATTTTCACGGCAATTTTGGGGGAACGTAGGCCTGATTTGCTCCCTGAATTTCCAGTATATCAGTCACGAATTATGGGGTACTCGACATCACACCAAGGTAACCAATGGTTCTGTTATGATAACCTTTTCAGGAAAGCGATGGAGCATAACAAAAGTTTAACCTGGGACTGTTACGATTCTTTAACATGGAATAAGATGAAAGAGTCGGGAATGTTGAAAGTGCCATTGGTGGGGAGTGCTGTTAGTGAGTCCTCCCGCCAAAATGGGGGGACACCCTTTCGGTCGGGTACGGGTACAGACGATTACCCGAGACCCGCCGGCAATACAGGGAAGAGGGGGTTCTGTTTCAATTTCAACAGAAGCAAATGTACTAGGCCCCCGGGATCTTGTAAGTTCAAACACGAATGTAGTGGTTGTGGGGCACCCCATCCTGAGTCCTCGTGCAGAGCCAAATCGGGTGAAAATGGGGGTAGAGGAGGCGCTAAACAGGTCTAATATAGTCCGAGGGGCGCCTTTACCAACCCCGATTGATACCCTGGCGATGATTCCCTGGCTCAGCGAATACCCAGATCGTGCTTCTGCTGGGGTGCTACGAAACGGTTTTTCATATGGTTTCCGCATCCCGGTGGGTAACTTTCAGGGTGTCGGGACGTGCAAAAATCAACTTTCCGTCTTGCAGCATACTACTGTAGTACAGGATAAGATCCGGAAAGAGGTTACCCGAGGTCGGGTTGCCGGCCCGTTTCCTGTCCCCCCGGTACCGAACTTTGTTTGTTCCCCTTTAGGGGTGGTCCCCAAGAAGGACCCGGGTGAGTTTCGATTGATTCACAATTTATCAGCCCCTCATGGCCTTTCTGTAAACGATGCAATTAATCCAGAAATGTGTTCGGTGCGGTACGCATCATTCGATGAGGCCGTAGCCATTTTGAATCGCCTGGGGCCCGGGACGCTGATGGCGAAATCAGATATCGAGTCAGCGTTCCGTTTGCTCCCGGTATACCCGGATGACCAACGTTTGTTGGGATTCATGTTTCAAGGCTTGTATTACATGGACAGGTGTATGCCAATGGGGTGCTCGATATCTTGTGCTTATTTCGAGAAATTCAGTAGTTTTCTGTAATGGGTTTACACGAAGAAAACAGGTTTTCGGAATGTGATGCATTACCTCGACGACTTTCTGTTCCTTGGGGCCGCTGGGGATGATGAATGTGCCCGGGCCTTGACTGAATTTTGTGTTTTAATGAATCAATTTGGCGTGCCGTTGGCACCAGGTAAAACTGTGGGTCCCACGACTTGCCTCGAGTTCCTCGGGATCGAGTTGGACTCTAGGGAGGGTTGTTTTCGTTTACCAGCTTCCAAAGTATCGAAATTCAAGACAGCCCTGCAAATGTGTATCACTGCATCTAAAGTTACGCTGCATCAATTGCAGCAATTGGTGGGGAGGTTGAATTTTGCCTTAAGGGTGATCCCGATGGCCCGCCCCTTCTCCCGTTCGATTGCACAGGCGATGGTCGGCCTAAAGGAGGGTCACCATCGCACGAGGTTATCGGCCGAGGTCCGCCAAGACATGCGTATTTGGTTAGCATTTTTGGCGGATTTCAATGGTCGAGTCGTCTGGAACAAACCGGCCTTGTCCTCTGAAGAGCTTGGTCTATGGACGGATTCAGCGGGAAGCATGGGTTTCGGCGCCATCTTCGGCACAAAATGGTCGGCACAAAAGTGGCCAACATGGTGGCACGATGAGGGGCTGACGAGTAATATTGCTTTCCTTGAGCTGTTTCCTATTTTGGTGGCCCTCAGATCCTGGCCCGATGGATTCGAAAATCATTCTGTCATATTTTGGTCTGACAATATGACCGTTGTAGAATGCATTAATAGTCAGGCAGCACGTTGTAAAATGATTTTGAGGCTGCTTAAAGAAATTGTCTTACTGTGTATGCAACTGAACGTGGTATTCAGAGCAAAACATGTCCCGGGGGTGATGAATCAGGCTGCTGATGCACTGTCTCGTTTTCAAATGCAGGCTTTCTCGGGTTTCCTTCCCTCAGCGGACCCCGAGCCAGCACCCTTTCCCGAAGCTCTCTGGTCTCTCGGTGCCCCGAACTTCGTTACCTCGTGGGAGAGAGTCTAGCACCAAGGACGAGGAAGGCATACGAAGGGGCGTTTCGGGCTTATTTGGCCTTTTTGGGGACTGAGAGAGGGGGACTTTGGGGGCATGAGGATTGGGTAGTACATTTTCTGATGTCCTTGCGTAAGGCTGGGAAGTCGGTGGCTACAGCCCAGAGGCATCGTGCTGCCATCTCCTTTGTTGCCAGGGCTCATAATATCCAGGACCCGACAGCGTCTTTTGCTGTACAGAAAGCGCTGCGTGGGTGGCAACGCCTTGAGGGTCGCAGAGTAGACGAGAGGCGCCCGATAGGTCTGGATAGGTTGTCCCAGTTGCTGGCCACACTCCCCGACATATGCTCGTCTCAGTTCGAGGCCTGTTTGTTCCGAGCCACTTTTACGCTTGCATTTCACGGGGCTATGAGGATAAGTGAGCTGGTGGCAAGGAGCAAGCGGGATGTGGCGGGGGGTTTGTGCCGGGAACACGTTCAGATCAGGGGTGAGACTATGACGGTATCCTTTGTCAAGTCCAAAACCGATCAAAGTGGGGTGGGCGACAGCATAGTCATTCGCAGGATTCCAGGGTCCTCCATGTGTCCGGTGAGGTGTTTAGAGGATTACCTAGCACAAAGGGTGGCATCATGGGGGGGGACAATGCTGAGACACGCGGACGCCACCCCACTGACAAAGTTTCAGTTTCAGCGGGTGCTCGCGATGTCAATTACCGCAGCAGGCTTGGAGCCGGGTGAGTTTGGGACCCATTCCTTTCGGATAGGGGCTGCCACTGAAGCTGCAGCCAGGGGTCTTAATGTGGAACAAGTAAAACGAGTGGGGCGTTGGTCCTCCAATTGTTATAAGAGGTATGTGCGGTTGCACATGTTGTGAAGCTGTAACAATGTACTCACGCTTCTTGTCTTTTGTTTGGTTTTCAGTTACGCAAGCCTTCGAGGCGGGGCGGACTATGCAGTCGACCCAACACCGGGCCAGCGGTCAGACATCACCGGCTGTGAGAAAGGAGGTGTGGGTCGTGGGCCACTCATACGTGAGGCGTGCCGCAGACGTATTCAAAGCAGGTGGCATGATTCACGTAGCTGGGGAATACGGGTACAGGATGTCCTTCTACGGAAGGGGCGGTCTCTGTATTGACCAGTTTCAAGCTTACTTTGAGGGTTTGTTAGGGCGGATGAGGTCACCGCCGTCTATAGTCATAGTACATTTAGGGGGCAATGATTTGGTCACCACCGGTAGACGACTTCTCCTGGAGGCAATGCTTTCCACCGTAAGTTGGTTGGCGAGGAAAGTTCCGGGGTGCATAATTGCGTGGTCTCATATGATCCCACGAAAAGTGTGGCGGGGGGCTATTTCGATCCCTGCTTTGAACCATTCTGTTAGGAAACTTAATAACAAAATGAGTAGGTTGTTCCGTTCCAGGACATTGCATTCTATCTCGCACGGTTGTATTAATGATGACAGTATGTATATGGGGGATGGTGTGCATTTGTCTCGGGTGGGAAATGAGTTACTCATAGGAGACTTCTTAGCATGGTTAAAAACGTTGGAACATGACCTGTAGCTAGGAGTTTTGGTGGGGGGCCCGGATAGCCGGTCAACTATCCGGGCCTGTGGCGGTAAGGTCATGATCGGTGAGCACTAATTAGTAGATCCCTATGAGTGGGCGTCACCCAACACGGATGGGAGCGCTCGGGAGAGGTGGCCATTGGCCCCTCAATGGGGAGGCGGTCCCTTCTAAGGATAGGTCGCCGGAAGTAAAGGAAAGGCGGTCAAGGCCCCTTCCTTTGTAGGAGGGGTTACAATGATAATACATGAATATCGCTGACTTTTCTGCGATATTCATGCATTGCGGCCGTTTTTTATCGCATTTGCGATAAACCTTGCTAATAGCAAGATTTATCTGCGATAAAAATCGCCGATGTGCGGCGATAATTTTTGTCTCTAAACAAGTTAGAGACAAAAATTAACGCTAGTTGTTGGTAATATGCCCCCGGGTTTTTGCTTGCAGAAATCGGGAGGCGGGAGACTAGCACTGAAATCAGTAGTCTCACGCCTGAATCGGGAGGGTTGGCATGTCTGGATTCTCTACAGCTGGGGCCATAAACTACATCCGGAGGGGTAGGTGATAGCCTGGGACCAGCCTGGCATCTAAAATGGCTGCCGTGCACGACAAAATTGTGGCATTGGAAAAAAGGCAAGATGGCGCAGACAATGTTTATCAATAAGGATTCATTTATAACAAAATATTTTATCGCAGTGACAAATTGGCGGTCAACACTTCCTGATTTCCATCGAATCGAACGTTAACAGACGTCACGCAGCAAAAAAAAATAAAAGCTCACGCACAGCCGCTGGAAGAGATGTATCAACATATATGAGCCTCCTCAGCCACCCTCAGGAAACATAGGGGATTAGGATACGTCTCCCGCACCCCCTTATACCTAGTAATTTAATTAAAACGAAGCACAGAATGGCGAATTCCCGTTTCGCTACCAGTTTGCGGCCCAGTTCGCGGCCCGTGAAGCGCTTCTACCGTGAAAAATCATTTTTTTTTTATTTTCCCCACGGGACCCTTTAATAACCCCAACAACATTCCTAGGGGGTCAAGAGGAGTATACCTTGCCCACTTTCATTAAATTCCCCCTTCGTTTTTCACCTCTTCTTCTCTCTCGATCCTACCGAGAGATAAGATGGCGGCCGCTCCGGACTGTTTAAAATGTTGACAGACACCGGAGAGCCAATCAGCTTTCTGCGCGCAAAGTTCCGTTTCGCGAAAAGTAAGCGAACCGGACCGCAGCCCGGAGCGCTGTTACAGATATATATCTTGTTTTGAACGTTAATTTCTCAAAAACTACTGGAGCACATATATTGAGACCTAGCAAAGGCACATCGGGCTAACAGTCCCTACAATTTTGCCAAGTTTCGTGCAAATCCATTCAGCCGTTCGAGCTAAAAGTGAGTCCAACCGCCCTATGGAAATTAACATGGGAAAAACGCGTTTTGGGACCCCCCTTTTTTCTCGGCCCCCCCTCGACAAAACCCCCCCAAATTTTCAAGGGCTGCTCAGAAACAAAATGTGCCATTTTCCTGAAAATTTCAGCCGATTCCGTCCACAAACGCCAAAGTTATTAGACATAGAATTTTCAAAAATCCCATAGGGAATAAATCCTAACTATATATACCTACTGGCGATAGCCAGTAGGTAATATATATATATATATATATATATTCACTGAAAAAACCATAGGTTATAGTCGATATATAGTTAGGAATTTGCATTTACAAAACCTTGAAAACTCAATGAAAAAACCATTGGTTTTAGGCCATATATAGTTAGGGATTTGCATTTACAAAACCTTATTTTACTCGCATAAAACCATTGAAATTCCATATATAGTTAGATGCGCTAACTATATATCGCGCACCCGCAATCCACTGCTGATGATGTCACATATTACATCATTCATGACATGTTAGTGACATCACTGATGACATCACTGATGACATCTCAAATGACATCACTGATGACATCACTGATGACAACATCCAGTGACTGTATGTTTCTGTAAAGTTAAAATATGTCTTACATATTGAAGAATGAGTGGATGTATAAGTGTCTGGATGAAGGATTTAGTAGGTGCATGACTGACTGTATGAGTGAGTGATTAAATGTGTCTCACTGAGTGCATGGGTTAGTGACTAAACTGTTTTAATTTGTGCATCATTATATCTGTTGTTCTACAAACTGCTGCATATGTTGATCAGTAGCTATATGAGTAACTGTATGGGTTATTCATTGGTTGTCCAAGTATTTGTATGGGAAACTGAGTGTGTGTGTATGGGTGGCTGGGAGGTGTGTGACTCTGTACATAGATGTGTGAGTAGTTGATTCACTATATGTATGGATTCAAAAGTGTATGTGGAAACAGCTGTATGGGCGGTTGACTGTGCATGAGTGTATTAGTGAGTGAATGGATATCTCAGTGCTACATGTCAAAGTAAGTACATATGTAAAACACAGTACATGTGAGAGTTGACATCTATAAATAACTGTGCATAAGAGCCAGTGAATGTGTGAGTGGCTTTATGGATCATTGTGAACATGTATCAGGGATTGTATAAGAGAGTAAAGTAAATATGTGTTAGTATATGTTTGAATAAGTAAGGTGTGTATAACTGTATAGTTGAGAAAATGGAGGTGTGATTGATTTTTGGCATAACTGACTAGGTGTGTGAGTAACTCCATGGATGAGTGACAGTCTGTGACTGTCTGTTTACACTGATTGTATCTAAGGTTATATTAGAGTCTGAAGAGGTTCATGGTATTATCACATGAATGATATCATCAGTGATGTGATCAGTCATGTCAAATGAGATGTTATCAGTGATTTTATCAGTGATGTCATTTGAGATGTCATCAGTGATGTCATCAGTGATGTCACTAACCATGTCATGAATGATGTAATATGGAATTTCAATGGTTTTATGCGAGTAAAATAAGGTTTTGTAAATGCAAATCCCTAACTATATATGGCCTAAAACCAATGGTTTTTTCATTGAATTTTCAAGGTTTTGTAAATGCAAATTCCTAACTATATATCGACTATAACCTATGGTTTTTTCAGTGAATTTCAATGGTTTTTTAATAGCAAATATGAAAAGCTTTAAAATGTCAAGTACGTGATAGATAAAAACATTTTCGTATTTATGCACGCTGATGTGCTTTGAACGCTGCACCCCCCCTCCCCTCTTTTCTCTTAGTAGTACTCTCTCTTTGCAGATAGTGAACGGTAGTTAACGCAGACCTTTACCCCCGTTGTAATCCGTCGTGCCTGCTTGTCTCTCCATTTGATTGATTGTTATCCAAGCATTTACTGTTTTAGAATTGCTTCTCTTTGGATCATTCTCTATTTACCAACAAGCACAAAGTCGCAATACTCTGTTTAGTCTTTGCAGATAGTGAAAAATCGTGTAAAAAAATAAAAGTAATCGAGCAAAATCAGTAGGCCACTAATTGGATCTCTTTTTGACCTCGCTAAAATAGAAATATTAGGAACAACCCTTCATGAGAAATATGAAAATAGTGAGATTAACTGAGCTCCACACCATGAGGGCTGCAAGACAGCTCAACTTCGTCAACCACCCCGCCCAAAATAACAACAAACCCTATGCAAATATTAAAAATATAGACAACACACCAGCAAAGAAACAGGGTAAAACATTTTATTAAATAACTATTTACATAACTATTTTATACTTTTTATTGCCCGATCCGGCTAGCTCAATCGATCGAGCATGAAACTCATGCACTCTGATAGCAAGCGTTGCTACTGATGCTATGCAGACCAAAACTGGTTTTCAGTTTGTACATTTTTCTAGATTTTTCCATCCAAGGTTGGTTGACTTTGCAGAACGATGGCTTCAGATTTTCAACATACGGTGTGGTGGAGCGGACTGGGAGGGGGCGCTTCGCTCCTGGGAGGGGGCGCTTCGCTCCTGCCCCCTCCCCAAGTAAGATTTTCATACGTGAAAGTACGTTAATGGTTTTGGTCCCTGAGTTGCTTCAATGTCACTGCCATTCTCAAATGGCATAAGTTCTGGATGTTGGGTGCCATAGTTCAGAGTTCTGAGCAGCGCTTGTAACACTGTCTGAAGCTTATTTCCACCTACTGCAGCTTCACTATTCTCAAAGTAAGTGAGTGTCGTTTGTGGACCTGACTGCATTTGAAAACAATGTGATATGGTACCTCCCTAAACCGCTTGACGGAGGCCCCCGAGGGGCGGTGTGATGGCAGGGACTCGGAGAAGACGCTTGGCTCCGACCCCCTCCCCAAGTCTTATAGCACTGGTGTAGCCTGAGATCGCCCCCGACATAGGCGGCCGGCTCCCGGGGTCCGGCGGAACTTTTTGCCTTTTGATGACTCTTCTATTCTGGACCTTGTCCCACAATCCGTTTGACCTGAAGACACGCTGTAGTGGGGCGCCCCTTTACCGTTTTAGTTGCCATTCCGCTCGCTTTTGCTACACTGTGCCTCTTCCGCCATTCAGCTGTTTACCGCCCGCTCTTGCGACTACAGCGTCTCGCTCACCATGTAGTTGAGTTGCTCCCGCTCTTGCGATGCAACGATAAGCGACTGCCACAGGACTCTCAAAATGGCGGCAGGCTCTTCAGATTTGGGCGTGGTCCACTAAAATGGCCCTGGGACACCTTGGAACTCGGACGCTTCCCTGATAGGGCTTGGGTCCCATTCTCGAAAGCGTCCCCTCAGCCGTGAAGATTCTACAAAAGTCTTGGGGGCCCCCGACTCCCGCAGGCTTCTGGTGGGGAGCGGCTGCCATGTTTGCTCGTGGAATGGCCACGACGGACCTACGAGATGGTAGTGCTCTCATGCTGACGCCAGCTTTAGTCTGAAACATCCAGAAACACTGTAGACTACCAATTCGATCAGTTCCGGTAGCGCCCCAACATGACCCGGTAGAGAGGAACTTGCCCTCCCCTTTTTGACTGATGGTTCTTGTTGCCTGTCCCCTCTGTTGTCATTTTACAGAACTTTTTGGACTGCTGAAAGGGGTTGTGTTCCGAACGCTGGTTGGTGGAGACATTTTGACTATATTCTTGACCTACGTTGTCGCGTAATGCGTTATATGACACGCCGCGTTAGCGCACCCGGAAGTAATCCGGGGCGCGGCGCGCAGCGCGCAACGTAAGCATAACAGGTCATGTGACTTGTTAATAAAAAATTTTATTGGTTCATTTTACTTTTGTTATTTTAATAATGAAAACCTTGGTCATATGACCTAAAAAATACGCTTTTTATTGATTTCGAACTTTTTTTTAAAAACATATATGTTATAATATTCCAGGCTAATGTACTTTCCCGGAAAATTTACAACTGTCCTGCAAGTAAAATATATTCCTTTTTCGAGAAAAAGGGCGTTTCTTCGTTCCATGACGGAGCCGTTGAGTAAAAGAGACTCGGCCTGCTGTCTTAGTCGCCGATACGCCTGATTATCAGATTCTTATCGATCACTTTATGTTGCAGAAGTGGAAAACACAACTGCCCTTGACCATTTATCTTTACTGCGTTCCTACATATTATACCTTTTATCCGTCATGTAATTGGACTACTTTATTTCACTTGCCTTTTACTGATTCGAAAACAGTGACTAAAAGTAAAAACTTTACCAATGTAAATACTACTACCATGTTTTGTTTTAAAAACCTTTATTGTGAAAATGTCAGTATACAAATACGGGCCTATAACCACGTGGGCCGGCCACGGAGCAAACTGGAATCGTATATGATGAGGAGACATTTACATTATAGAGGAACGTAACGAACGAGCCATTAGGTTGCAAGAACTAAGGTGTCTAACAGTTGCGGAATCGGTGGACGTACATTTTGTAATTAAAATACGACAGGGCCACTTACAAAAAAGTTATCTAGATATACATTTGCGTGCAAGTACCATGGGTGACGTTAATTCGAACTTTCAATAGTACAGTAATCAATAACACATCAGAACTTAATATCAATAGGGATGTCGAAATATTCAATCAATTCTCGTCCCCGCCCGCCATGAGCATCAAAACTTCATTCATATCTCGTGATATCAAGGTTGTTCAACTAGTACACAACAATGAGTTACGAGTCCCATTTATACCGGCGCCATTTTGGGCGAGGCCGGGCAAGTCCAAGATATAGTCAAAATGTCTCCACCAACCATCGGCCAGACCAGAACCCCTTTCGGCCCTTTATGCTACAAGATGGTGTCTTCCATTCTGAAAATATTGTTGGCAGCATTTTGAAAGGAAACATAAACAGCCGTTCTCCTAGTGAGTCTCACATTGTTACATTTAGGAAGAATGTTGAAGAGTAGTATGTGGAAAATCTGAAGCCATTTTTCTACAAACTCTCAATCAGCCTTGGATGGAAAAAAAAATCCTGAAGAATGTACAAACTGAAAACCAATTTTTGTCTGCATAGCATCAACAGCAACGCTTGAGTCAGCTTTGTGTCAAGCCGCCATTTTCATTCAATCAATAGCGTCCCCCTGCACACATTCAGGGACCTGGTCGTGTCTTCAGATGAAACGGATTGTAGGACAAGAAGCAGAAAGGAAAAGGAAAAAAGTTCCGCCGGACCTCGGGAGCCGGCCGCCTATGTCATGTGCGACCTTTGGCCACACCAGGGCAATAGTGAAGCTGCAGCAAGTGCAAATAAGCTTCAGACAGTCTTACAAGCACTGCTCAGAACTCTCAACTATGGCACTCAACATCCAGGACTTGCCATTCGGATCTTGGCGCCTTGTGCTGGTTCCGACCTATTCACACATCGGTCCACTACTGACATCACCTCATAAGTCAACGGGGCACCCCACGCCGACTTTCGGCGCAGCATTGTAGGATGGCCACACCAGTGCGGCAACTTGCTGGACACCACCTCGGTGCCATCCGGATCTCGGCGCGTTTGAGTCACTGTGCCGGAAGAGTGACCGGAACTCAGCTGGACCGCCGTCGTTCGGCGCAGCATTGTAGGATGGCCACACCAGTGCGGCAACTTGCTGGACACCACCTCGGTGCCATCCGGATCTCGGCGCGTTCGAGTCACTGTACCGCAAGAGTGACCGCAACTCAGCTGGACACGCCGTCTTTCGGCGCAGCATTGTAGGATGGCCACACCAGTGCGGCAATTTGCTGGACACCACCTCGGTGCCATCCGGATCTCGGCGCGTTGTGCTGCCTTCGGCCTACTGTAGCCGCAAGTGCGGACGCAACTCAGTTGGACGGCAAGTGAAACGCTAAGGGGCGCCGCACTGCAGCCGAGGAGCCTCCATCTTGGGGGAGACGCACAGCCCCCACTGACTGACGCGACCTCACAGGCCAACGGGGCGCCCCACGCCGACTTTCGACGCAGCATTGTAGGATAGCCACACCAGTGCAGCAACTTGCTGGACACTAACTCGGTGCCATCCGGATCTCGGCGCGTTGTGCTGCCTTCGGCCTATTCGCACATCGGTCCGCTACTGACGCCGCCTCACGTGCCAACGGATTTTCTACGCTTTTTGTAGCCCTATGCCGCATAACAGGTCATGTGACTTGTTTATAAAACTTTTCATTGGTTCATTTTACTTTTGGTTTCCTAAAGATAGAAGGCTTGATCATATGACCTAAAAATAACACTTTTCATTGGTTTAGAACATTTTTTTTTCCCAAACGATGAAAGCCCCACCTTGTTTCTGGATGATTCAGACTGAAGCTGGCGTCAGCATGAGAGCACCACCATCTCGTGGCTCCGTCGTGGTCATTCCGCGAGCAATCATGGCAGCCGCTCCCCACCGGAAGCCTGCAGGAGTCGAGGGCCCCCAAGACTTTTGTAGAATCTTCACGGCTGAGGGGACGCTTTTCGAGAATGGAGCCCAAGTCCTAGCAGGCAAGCGTCCGAGTTCCAAGGTGTCCCAGGGCCATTTTAGTGGACCAGGCCCAAAACCGAAGAGCCGGCCGCCATTTTAAGAGTCATGTGGCAGCCGCCTATCGCTGCATTGCAAGAGTGGGAGCAACTCAACAACATGGTGAGCGAGACCCTGTAGCCGCAAGAGCGGGCGCAACTCAGCTGGATGGCCGCCACCTGGGGAGGCTCGTTCACGCCGCCTCCCCCACGCCCCCCCCCCCCCGGGCCGCCCCACGCCAATTTTCGGAGCAGCATTGTAGGATACCAAAACCAGTGCGGCAGTTTACTGGACTACACCTGGGTGCCATCAACATCTCAGCGCGTTCTGCTGCCTTGGGACTATTCGCACAACAGACCGCTACTGACGAGGCCTCCCTCCGCACCACCCTGGATGCCCCACGCTGTTTTTCTTTGCTGCATTGTAGGATCCCAAAAACCAGTGCGGCACCCAGGTGACATCACCTGGGTGCCGTCCAGAACTCAGCACGTTGTGCTGCCTTGGGACTATTCGCACAAAAGACAGCTTCTGACCATTGTTGCTTTTTTTTGTGAAAAATGTTTAAATGTTTTTACAGTTTTTGTTCCGTTCGTTATATTTAAAAGTTAATAAAGTTTTATAATCCTACTTTGTTGGAGTGTTTTTAAAAAAAAAAAAACGGGTGAATGGGGCCTTGAATCGGGTTATTATCATGTGTGGGCTTTGCAAGTGTACTGCTACAGGATCGGACATTTCAAACTCAAATGCATGTTCTTTTTCTTACCTTTCCGAAGCATGGAGCGCAATAGCAGGCAGAGAAAGGGTGATGCAAGTGTTGAACACTGCCTGGCCTGGAAGTTGCTGGCAGTGCCCCCCCCCCCCGCCCGCTCCTGAAAGAGGACACACACACACCGCCGCCCCGAGTACTTCACAGATCTTTAAAAGACCATGCGCTTGTTCATGAGGCTTAAATGGTTTATCACCCCTTCTAGAACCCCTGCATCGACCCTATGACGTTTCCTGGAAGAATTACCACGTAACACAATACCAAGCCCTGTCAGATGAAACCCCCGAGGAATCATGGGGCATATTATCAAGGGGGTTTATCGACGCTTTTTTGGCTTTAAAAGCCAAGAAAGCGGAGATAAAATTATCTCCCTATTACCAAGCTGTCGCTAACACCAGTTAGTGACAGCTAAAAGGAGATAGCGACCATCTTGGGCCCCGCTTTGCATGTCAGTGTTACTTATCACTAATGACATGCAAAGTGGGCGTGCCAAGATGTTAGCGACTGGAAACAGTCCCTAACATCGCTATCTCCTATTACCAACTTTTGGAGATATTCGCGCTAAGCGCGAATATCTCCAAAAGCTAACACCTGACCTGAGCAGTTCTTAGCCATGTTATCCAATGGGAGGTGGATAACATGGCTAAGAGCATTTGCTCGATAATACATGAATATCGCTGACTTTTCTGCGATATTCATGCATTGCGGCCGTTTCTTATCGCATTTGCGATAAACCTTGCTAATAGCAAGATTTATCACTAGCACTGAAATCAGTAGTCTCACGCCTGAATCGGGAGGGTTGGCATGTCTGGACTCTCTACAGCTGGGGCCATAAACTACATCCGCAGGGGTAGGTGATAGCCTGGGACCAGCCTGCCATCTAAAATGGCTGCTGTGCACGACAAAATTATGGCATTGGAAAAAAGGCAAGATGGCGCAGACAATGTTTATCAATAAGGATTCATTTATAACAAAATATTTTATCGCAGTGACAAATTGGCGGTCAACACTTCCTGATTTCCATCGAATCGAACGTTAACAGACGTCACGCAGCAAAAAAAAAAAAAAGCTCACGCACAGCCGCTGGAAGAGATGTATCAACATATATGAGCCTCCTCAGCCACCCTCAGGAAACATAGGGGATTAGGATAAGTCTCCCGCACCCCCTTATACCTAGTAATTTAATTAAAACGAAGCACAAAATGGCGAATTCCCGTTTCGCTTCCAGTTTGCGGCCCAGTTCGCGGCCCGTGAAGCGCTTCTACCGTGAAAAATCATTTTTTTTTTATTTTCCCCACGGGACCCTTTAATAACCCCAACAACATTCCTAGGGGGTCAAGAGGAGTATACCTTGCCCCCTTTCATTAAATTCCCCCTTCGTTTTTCACCTCTTCTTCTCTCTCGATCCTACCGAGAGATAAGATGGCGGCCGCTCCGGACTGTTTAGAATGTTGCAGACACCGGAGAGCCAATCAGCTTTCTGCGCGCAAAGTTCTGTTTCGCGAAAAGTAAGCGAACCGGACCGCAGCCCGGAGCGCTGTTACAGATATATATCTTGTTTTGAACGTTAATTTCTCAAAAACTACTGGAGCACATATATTGAGACCTAGCAAAGGCACATCGGGCTAACAGTCCCTACAATTTTGCCAAGTTTCGTGCAAATCCATTCAGCCGTTCGAGCTAAAAGTGAGTCCAACCGCCCTATGGAAATTAACATGGGAAAAACGTGTTTTGGGACCCCCCTTTTTTCTCGGCCCCCCCTCGACAAAACCCCCCCAAATTTTCAAGGGCTGCTCAGAAACAAAATGTGCCATTTTCCTGAAAATTTCAGCCGATTCCGTCCACAAACGCCAAAGTTATTAGACATAGAATTTTCAAAAATCCCATAGGGAATAAATCCTAACTATATATACCTACTGGCGATAGCCAGTAGGTAATATACATATATATATATATATATATATCAGCTCCACTCGCACCAGCCTGTCGCACTCACAGGCGGGTGCCTGCCAGTCGGGGGTGCACCCGACTCGAATATCTGCTCCAACAGTCCCTCCCCAAATCCTTGGGAATCAGGAGGCAGCACTCCAAAGGCAGGTACACAAATTAAGTTTATTCTCTCACAAAGCGCTTTCGGCACTCGGCCTTCGTCAGTGATGACCTCATCACTGACGAAGGCCGAGTGCCGAAAGCGCTTTGTGAGAGAATAAACTTAATTTGTGTACCTGCCTTTGGAGTGCTGCCTCCTGATTCCCAAGGATTTGGGGAGGGACTGTTGGAGCAGATATATATATATATATATATATATATATATATATATATATATATATATATATATATATATATATATATATATATATATATATATATATATATATATATATATATATATATATATATATATATATATATATATATATATATATATATATTATAAACTGGAAAGTATCTGCAGCCACCCCCAGGTGATTCTTCAGGAGATATTTGATCTCATATAGAGTATTTACTGTTGTCTACTTATGATTTTTCGGTCGAGTCTAGGCAGCGCACTGCTGCTCTGGGAGGCATGCTGTATTGAGGTATGGCATTGAAGCTCCGCCCATTTCCTGCCCATCTTTACAATTGGCTCCTGTTACTGTCCTTGTGAAATCTTTGCTTTACTTTTTTTTCCCTATTGCCTATTTTAGCTGTTTGAGCTACTCTACGACAACTAGCTTTATTTTCCCCACTTGCTAATCTAGGAACTAAATTGCATCTTGGGTAGTTACTTTGTTATCGGTAGGTGCAGGCCTTTCAGAGATCTTCTATACAATGCCTTTGCAAGTCTACTTACCTGTACCTGCCTGTCTAAGCCTATGACCTGGATTACAGCATTCTATCTGCACACCTGTCCATGGCTTGTTCGCACTACTGATGGTGAGTGCAGAGATGTCCCTTTATTTTCCACACTTGGTTGCCTGAGAAACTGTATCGTACTAAAACATTGCTGGTACTTCTCCCCTTTACCTTACAGAGCAGGTGCAAACAGTTGCAGATCTTTTCCTGCTCCCATTTCTCCTGGGTTGTTCATGTCTGTTTCTGTAATTGGTTATGTTTTTCACCACTGCCTGGCTGAGCTGATGGTTGCGATTTTTTTATTTTTTATTTTTTATCTGACTGTACTTTCCTCGTTTGCCTTTCTATATCGGGGCAGGTGATTGTAGCTATCCGCCTGTGCTATCATACTTTGCTTGCCAAGATCTTTGCTGCCAGGACTGGTCTGTAATTTCCACCTTGTTTACCTGTCTGTTACTACAGTGAGTTACTGCCTGCACTCTTATGTGTATAAGTTAGGCGCTTGGTTGGCAGAAAGTCCCACATTGCCTGTCCAAACATGCATGACTGGATTCCACAGCAGACTGCGTGGGCTTTTCTCTCAGTTCACTCTTTTCGTCCACAGTCTCAAAAGTAATTGCAGCTGGCTAAGTGTTCTTGCAACATTTCTGATCCAATTGTGAAATGGGATTCTGTAGGTTTTTGGCTGAAAGGGGCTCAGCTCAGCAAGGGTTGCTCAGTTAGAGCCAAGATCACTGCCTGCAGTTCAGATTTAATGAACATATCAAAGTTTCTGCATCACTAATATGTCAAGCCGCACTGTTTGGCAGTAGGATGTGCTACCATAGCCGTCAAATGACTAGTGCTTGCGGCGTTATGAAATGGTGTGCTCTAGTAGCACATGTGCAATAATGTAAGTCTGCAGAACATATTCATCTGGAATATTCAGACTTGTATTGCTTGTTAAGCCATAACATGAAAAGCTGTAAGATTGTAACTCTAGTGTTGCCTACCTTGTAACCTGGCAAACTGTCTTCTTCTGATGTATCCTCATCAACTGTAGGGTTTGTGCTCTTTATAGTATGTAGTGTTTGTTCAGCTATAAGGGCATAAGATGTGAATGCGTGTGTGGCTACATCTTATAGGGCTTAACATGATGCTGTTGTATTGCTTTGCTTGACTGTGGCACAAAGCTCGCTTTTCGGCTGTAGGTTGATTGACTGAAGTACTTCTTTGTAATGCAGAGGGTTGTGGTGCTTACTCTGCTGTAATATCAGTTTAGGTGTAACTGTGAGCACTATTGGATGAAAGGCTGTAGTGTTGCTGTGCCTGTAGCTTAACTGACTGTAGTAATTCTTGTTGACCCTGATGGGCTATTACGCTTTTGTGGATCTCATAGCTGCAGTTAATATAAGGTATTTTGTGAGCACTTGTAAAGCAGTTATTATGTCATGTTGTAGGGCTATGAGGTTTGTGGACTTTGGTGATATGGTACTTGCCGTATGGTAATGTATTAATGGTACTGAATGTTGAAAGTAAAGTGCGGGTGCCGCGATTATAGCAAAAGTAAAGAAATAGAAGTTTTTTTCTATTTCTTTACTTTTGCTATATTCACGGCACCCACGCTTTACTTTTACCGTTAAAAGTAAAGCGTTGCATGTGATGCATGTGCCCACTTTCTGCATAGTACTTATGGAGAGGTATTTGATTTGATTGGGGGTTTTATATAGCGCTCTATCGCTCCGAGGAGCATCTTGGCGCTGGATGTGATTTGTGTGGATCAAAGGAGGGGAAAAAAGGTATAGTAACCCCAAGAGAGGTTTCAGAATTAGACCAGGGCTTTGCAAATCGTGGCTGTTTGATTATAGATCCAGGTTTTGATGGCTTTCCTGAATTTGCTTTCGCATGAGATTTCCCGGATTTGAGGAGGGAGTGTGTTCCATGCTCTTGATCCATTGACCGTCAGAGACTTTCCCCCTCTAGTGGACAGTCGACATTTTGGGATAATCATTAGATTGGCCGTGGCAGATCTTAGGTGACGTCCGGGGTGGTAGCGGTTGAATTTGTTGTAAAGGTAAGTTGGACCTGTTTTGTGGAATGCCCTGAAGGAAATTATCAGTAGTTTGAATAATATTCTCTTTTGAATGGGAAGCCAGTGGAGAGTATCTAATGCTGCCGATGCTGAGGACTTTCTCGATGTTTTTAGCACTAATCTAGCTGCAGCGTTTTGTACCATTTGCAGCTTGTGTAGTAGGGCTTTGTTGGCTCCTACGTATAGACTATTACAATAGTCTAATCTGGATGTGATTAATGCCACCACTACTGTTTTCTTGGCTGATAAGGGAAGGAAATCAAATAATTTCCGAAGGCTCTTGATGACATTAAAACATGAGCCAGCCACTTCGATGGTCTGCTGTTTAAATGATAATGCCTCATCAAATTTGATGCCTAGATTGCGGGCACTTTTTATAGTGCTTGGTGGGGCTTCGGCATTGGGTGGCCAGCAAGTTTGGGGGGAGAACAAGTTATTTTTCCCGAAGGGTAGAATTTCGGTCTTTGCGGTGTTACATCTCAGGTGGTTTGGGTTC
Source organism: Lissotriton vulgaris (assembly GCF_964263255.1). Classification (NCBI taxonomy): domain Eukaryota; kingdom Metazoa; phylum Chordata; class Amphibia; order Caudata; family Salamandridae; genus Lissotriton; species Lissotriton vulgaris. Next base: position 264,236,731 of record NC_141698.1, read on the forward strand.
ATCCACTTAAAGGTGGCTTCCAGACAATCCTTAAGGGAGCGTTCGGCGATTGCCGCGTCCTCATCTAGAATTAACACTAGTTGAGTGTCATCGGCGTATGCTATCGAACTGATAGCAAAGGAGGAAATGATTTTCATTAGTGGGACCATATACAGGTTGAACAATATAGGGCTTAAGCTAGAGCCCTGAGGTACCCCAGATTTAACTTCCCTGGCCTCAGAGTGATATGGCCCTAAGATGATGGTTTGTTTTCTTTGTCTAAGAAAGTTGGTGAACCATTTCAACACGGTGCCCCCTATGCCTGCGCTACTCAGGCGATGAAGTAGAATATCGTGGGACACCGTGTCGAATGCCGCGGACAGATCAAGTAGGATCAGGACAGCTCTTTTGCCCTGATCCAATGCGGTCCTAATTGTTTCCGTTGAGAAGATGAGGGCAGATTCAGTAGAATGGTGAGAACGGAAACCCGCTTGGTTGGGGTGAAGAAGGTTATTGTTTTCCAGATATGCGGTGAGCTGTTTGTTTACACATGTCTCTGTGAGTTTACATAGTGCTGGGAGGAGTGATATGGGACGAAGATTTGACAGTGTCGTGGGGTCTTGGATAGATTTTTTTTGAAGAGGCTTAACTACTGCGACTTTCCAACAGGTGGGGATGTCTCCTGTTCGCAGGGAAGAGTTCAGGATAGAGTTAATCATCGGATTAACCTCATCTTTTATGATCTTGAGTAGTAGAGGTGGACAGGGATCAAGAGGGGAGCCTGAGTTCAGTTTTGAAATGGCTTGAGATGACTCGGTTAAATCAATCATGGTAAAACTGTCCCATGTTGTAATACCAGGTGTATCTTTTAGGAGGATAGGGTCCATTGTGTTTGATGCTAGCTGGCTAATCTGTGGAAATTCTTTGGTGAAGTTAGTAATTTTCTGTTCGAAATATTCCGCGATTTTATCGCAGAGAGCTTGAGACGGTGGAATTTCTTGTGATAATATTTTGGGTTTTCTAAAGCTGTTGACTATTTGGAATATTTCTTTTTGGTTGTTGTTGGACGATTCTATCAGGTTGGTATAGTAGTTTGTTTTCGCTAGCTTGATAGAGGTGTGGTAATTCCTCCTGGCGTTCTTATAGATTTCCCTATCTTCCTTCCTGTAATGACGTCGCCATTGTCTTTCTAGAAGTTTAACTTCTCTCAGCGAGACTTTTAAGGATTTGGTATACCAAGGGGCAGATTTTTTCCTTTGTGTCTTATTAGATTTGGTTCCTCCTGTAGTCAATCTATCTCCAATGGATTTCATCCAGCTCTTATAGTGTTCATAGTCAGTACTCACATTGCCTACTGGTAATAGTTTTTCTGTCTGTACCCAGTTCATTAGATCAGGGTGCTCAATGATTTTTTTCCAGCAGGGGGTTGAACTTTTATTGCAGGGGATAGGATTAATGTTTTTAATGTCTTTATTATTGTCTGTTTTTATATTAAAACTGATGAATTTATGGTCTGACCAAGTTTGGGTCAGTGGCGGTTCTACTGTTATTGTATTGGCATTAGAGCAAATGCAATCTAATATATGCCCAGCATTATGAGTTGGTTTCTCCGTTAGAATAGTCAGATCCAGTATATTTAAAATATCTTTGAGGCATACGGTGTTAGGGTCATTGGAGTTGTCGAGGTGTATATTGATATCTCCTAGTAGGGTGAAATTAGCAGATCGTAAAATTAGATTGGCAAGTGCTTCTCCAAGGCTTTCTAAGAAGAGAGTTGCTTGTCCAGGGGGCCGGTATACTAATAAACCGGAAACAGTAAAAGAGTCGTGGGCTTGCAGACTGAAACTAAGGCATTCTGCTTCTTTTATTTTTGGTATTACCGCGGTGGAACATTTAAGGGAGTCTCGGTGAATTATTGCCAGTCCTCCTCCTCGTTGAAGAGGTCGGTCCAGTCTTTGAATTAGAAAGCCCGGGGGTAGGGCTTTTACTATATCGGGATTGGACCAGTCTTTGAGCCACGTCTCAGTAATCATTAGGCAGTCAAGGTCATTCTCAGAAATAAGGTCGTATACGTGTTGGGCATTTTTGCACATGGAACGTGCATTGATAAGGCCTCCTTTGAGTGACCTGTCAATATTTTTGGGGCTTTTAGTTGTAAAGGGTACAATTGTTTGGTTACATTGTGGGCAGGTGAAATGTTCAGTCCACTTATCTACCGTAATGGTTTGGGGGCAGTGTGAGGTATGGGTATTCAGCGATAAGAGTTGTTGTTTACTGAATGACATGTGGGGGGTGATTAGGGCAGAATTTCTGGCCCTAGGCCCGGACTCAGCGCAGACGGGCGCAGACGGGCAGGACTTAGGCTTGACTTCGGCGCCACTGCGGCGCCGCTGTCCGCGTCCGCTGCGCGGAGTAGTGCCCATCTCCTTTTGTAGTGTGGCGCTAGAGCACGCTGACTACCTACTTCCCGCAATATGGCCGCCACAGAACCGATAGTGAGTCAGGGTCTGTGAGCGATGATGTCCGAGGGTGGGGGAATGCAGGGCTTGCAGTTGTTGCCTATTAAAAACGGCGCAAATCAAAAATGTAACGAGGGTTTTTCAATTTTAAAAATAGGGAGTGCTGCAGTGGCCTAACACCCGGCTTCCGCCTCAGGTGCACACAAAATACACAAGTCTCGCGGGGACTCGCGAGAGCTCCTTTTGTAGTGTGGCGCTAGAGCGCGCTGACTACCTACTTCCCGCAATATGGCCGCCACAGAACCGATAGTGAGTCAGGGTCTGTGAGCGATGATGTCCGAGGGTGGGGGAATGCAGGGTTTGCAGTTGTTGCCTTTTAAAAACGGCGCAAATCAAAAATGTAACAAGGGTTTTTCAATTTTAAAAATAGGGAGTGCTGCAGTGGCCTAACACCCGGCTTCCGCCTCAGGTGCACACATAATACACAAGTCTCGCGGGGACTCGCGAGAGCTCCTTTTGTAGTGTGGCGCTAGAGCGCGCTGACTACCTACTTCCCGCAATATGGCCGCCACAGAACCGATAGTGAGTCAGGGTCTGTGAGCGATGATGTACGAGGGTGGGGGAATGCAGGGTTTGCAGTTGTTGCCTTTTAAAAACGGCGCAAATCAAAAATGTAACGAGGGTTTTTCAATTTTAAAAATAGGGAGTGCTGCAGTGGCCTAACACCCGGCTTCCGCCTCAGGTGCACACAAAATACACAAGTCTCGTGGGGACTCACGAGAGCTCCTTTTGTAGTGTGGCGCTAGAGCGCGCTGACTACCTACTTCCCGCAATATGGCCGCCACAGAACCGATAGTGAGTCAGGGTCTGTGAGCGATGATGTCCGAGGGTGGGGGAATGCAGGGTTTGCAGTTGTTGCCTATTAAAAACGGCGCAAATCAAAAATGTAACGAGGGTTTTTCAATTTTAAAAATAGGGAGTGCTGCAGTGGCCTAACACCCGGCTTCCGCCTCAGGTGCACACAAAATACACAAGTCTCGCGGGGACTCGCGAGAGCTCCTTTTGTAGTGTGGCGCTAGAGCGCGCTGACTACCTACTTCCCGCAATATGGCCGCCACAGAACAGATAGTGAGTCAGGGTCTGTGAGCGATGATGTCCGAGGGTGGGGGAATGCAGGGTTTGCAGTTGTTGCCTTTTAAAAACGGCGCAAATCAAAAATGTAACGAGGGTTTTTCAATTTTAAAAATAGGGAGTGCTGCAGTGGCCTAACACCCGGCTTCCGCCTCAGGTGCACACAAAATTTTGTGTATTGAACTCTATCATGGTTAAATTTGATATGGAGGTGTTGCAGGGTGCCAAAGATGGGAACGGTAATATGGTACCGACATTTACTGGTAGGAATGCCTGTACCATCATTGATCACTTGTTGACCTCTGTAAATGTAAGCGCTAGCTGTACCACACCGAAGATATTAGAACTATCCACTAGTGACCACAATGGCATTGCTCTAAAACTTCACATTTAGGGTTCTAGAAATCAGACTACCCAAACCATCGTAGATGATATTGCCCCATGTAGAACCAACGGCCCCAGGATTAAGTGGAAGGGGGAAAATTCTGTTAGACTCCTAAGAAGTATTGTTGCAGCATGCCAAGCCGAGCTTCATGAGTGTCTGGATGACGATGTTGACCCCATGCATACCCTTATGTGCTTTAACACGATTAATGCCAAAATGAATAACATCTTGACCGCCAATAAGGCAAATAGGTTAGCACAGAATAAAGGGTGGTTTGACCACGCTTGCACACAATCCCTGCAGCAATTAAAGCTAGCTTTATCAGAAAGACCCAGGGATAGGACAACCGTTATTAACCTGAGAATAGCATATAAAGAACAGGTAAAACGAAGGAAGAAGGAGCTACAGGAAGAAGCCTGGGACAAATTGACTATGGCAGTAGAGTTATCTAACAGTAAGATGTTCTGGGACACAATTAATTCCCCTTTTTTTAAGAAATGAGGATGCCCCTGACTTAACATCTCACATCAGTGAGAAAACATGGGTAGCACACTTTTCCGGTATTTTTAACCCCGGTAAATCAGCCGGGATGTAGATGTCTGGCCAAATATCCCTCTTAATATTACACACTTAGAGGTAGAATATGGTATTAGCAACAGCAAGGAGGGGAAAGCACCGGGCCGGACGGTATGCCAGTTTACTTGTACAAAGCCAATCCAGCACTTTGGGCCCCTGTGCTGACCAGGATTTTTAATGCGGCTGCTTTGGTAGGTACACTGTCAACCTGGGGTGAGTCCACAATTATTCCTATATTTAAAAAAGGAAATAGATCCGAGGCCAAAAACTACCGGCCAATCTCCCTCCTTGATACGTCAGTCAAGATCATGATTCGGGTCTTGTTAGTTAGGTTGGAGGAGTGGGCTAAGGACAATAGTATTTTGGCTCAGTCACAATATGGGTTTAGGAGGGGGAGAGGAACTCTGGATCAATGCATTAACTTAGATCATTTATTAGGGAAATACACGCGTGCAAAGCAAGGATCACTTTACCTTTACTTTGCAGATCTAAGTAGTGCATTTGATCTAGTAGATCATGCTCTTGTGGCCAGTTTTATTGGGCCTTGGTGCCCCAGAGCCAATCATATTATTTTTCGCTAGACTCTATACCAAATAATCTTCTTGTGTAATCTACGGACAAGCCGTAGAATGAACCACTAAATTTAAGGTAAAATTAGGCATTAGGCAAGGCTGTGTGCTAGCGCCTCTCATTTTTACTCTTTTTATCAATGCTATGGACTCTGAACTTAAAATGGTTAAATGTGACGCACCGCAGGCTGAGGGTCTTGAGGTACCAGTGCTGTTATACGCAGATGATGCAGGACTTCTCTCAAGGACACCTCTAGGACTTCAGAGACTAATGGATAAATTTGCAGATTTTATCAAAGGCAGGAAACTGCAGATCAACCAAACTAAAACATATGCCTTGATCTGCGGTCATAGTGTAGGAAATAAGAAATCGTTTTACTTAGACCACCAAAAAATCTCGCAAGTCGAGAAATGTTGTTATCTAGGTGTAATTTTTATCAGCAATGGAATGTGGTCGCAGGAGGTAATGAACGTTAGGACCAAATTGGCCAGAAGTGCATACAGTGTTTTTTAATTTGCTGCCACACTTGGGGATGGTCGTATTCACGACATGCTACATATCTATCAAACAAGATGTGTCTCAATAGCACTCTATGGAGCCGGGGTTTGGGGACATTGCCGCCATGCAGAACTTCAAACAGAGGAAAATAGTTTTTTTTAAAACTACTCTGTTTACCGATGTCAGCTTCCTCTGAGCTCATACATAATGAAGTTGGGATAGAATATTTGATAGATCTAATTGGGTTAAGACTGTTGATGGTCTGGAGATCTATATGGGCTAAGGAGGAGACCACTTTTAACAGGAGCATAATTAACGATTGTCTCCACCTGGACAAATGCCTTCAGATCCCATGGCTCAAATATGTAGTAACAACATTTAAGGACATTTTTAACATTAACATCATGGAAAATCCTAGTAGTGTAATTGAAATCACCAAGAGAGAAATTAAACATATTTATTTGAGGAAGAAAGCCTCTGATCGCAAATGTATTAGTGGGCAGTTGTCAATGTTTAAACTTTATACTCTCCACGTGGATACTGTTGGTTTTCAACAATACTTAACAACGGTCACTAGAACATCACATCGGTTCGTACTCACTAGAATGAGACTGAGTATTGTCCATCATTTGGTGGCCTTTCCATGTGTCAGAAAATATCCAACTGCACCATGTCCATGTGATGGAGTCACAAAACAGAGCACAATGCACTTTCTCCTCATTTGTGATTTATATTTGTACCTTCGTATTGCCTCCCTTTAACCTCTTTTAAAAAAATATGGCATTTTAACTGTAAATACTGCCATGAACTTGCTGTTTTCACTACAAGAGTCGGATATCTGTTTTCTCACTGCAACTTATATCCTTAAATCCATTGCTGCTAGAAAGAGTATGACATTTTAATTTTTGTTATCCTGACTGTTTTTACATAGCCCGATATACAGCAAATTGCATCCCAAAATGTATTGTTGTTAGGAAGAATATGATTGCTGCTATATGTATAAAATGTATTGCTGTTATAAAAAATAGGACATTTTAACACTGTTACCTTGATTACTGCTATATGTATAATGTTTTGTCTGTGTTTTTAATGCCTGTGCTTTTATGATTGTTTTTAATAATCGAATAAAGCTTACTGAACTGAACTGAACTGATTCATGTGATTTTTCTTGAGCTTTGCATACATTTAAATACTGTGATTCAGCATCAAGATGAGTCTGTAGGATAAGCAGAGAAGAGCCTTCTTCTATGGCCACTCCCAGTAGTTCGTATTTGGGCATTTAAAAAATGTAAAGTCAGCAGAACAGAATTTGCCACCAGGAATGCACCATTTCAATTTTGAGGGAATGAGGTCTGGTGACTTCTGATAGACAGCTTCACGCAGTGCAGTCAAGGCTTTGAAATAGATATGCTTCCTGATCTGTATCTAGTACAGAGCCCCACACAGCATGGCAAAGATGTGTTCATGGCTTAATAATGCAAGCATCGGGTAGGCTAAAGTATTTTATAAAGACATTCAATATGAAACTACCTCTGATGTTGTCTCTGGGCTCCTTCACTTTCACCACTCCAATTTATCAGAATACTCTAAAGAACAACACAAAGTATGAAAAGGAGGCATCCCCAACAACCTTTTCTATGTTCCATCTCCACTTTTGAAAACCTGTCTTACTTGTTAACAAGATCCGGAAGACTGCTACAAAAAAGAGCATAGCAAAATGGGAGAACTGTTAAATTGTTCAATAATGACTTCAGCCTATTAAATTACTGACTGCTTAGAACAGAAGTGAATTTGTATATCAAGTCCTGCACCAGCTGCAAGAGCACCTTTCAAAGAGTCAATGAGGTGTCATATTTGCCAAGAACTGCACTTAAGAAGACATGACCCACCTACTCTATTGGATGCATGAGGCAAGCATTAACATGGAGTGCTCGATGCCGCCAAAGGTTATGCACATAGATTGAAAGGGGACTTGGTTTTGTTCTGTTGTTTCCTCTCTTGAATAAAGCCCTATTGAGTCTAAGATTTAAAAGGCCATTAGAAAAGTTAACAATGAAGATCTTAGGATCAATCCATCAACTCCCTATTATAAAATGAATAACCCGCACATTGTTGTGATGCTGCCAGTTTTTTAGTTCAGTCAACTTTAAGTCAACATCTGTAAACTGGGAAGAGAGTCCTTTCCTAATTCACAAAAGTGTCTTCTGTAGAAGTGGCACACACATCCATTGCATCCAACCATATTATCATCTGGTTAACTTTCTGGCTGAACTTACTTACGTCACTTCATAGTTACTGGTTAGCAGCACCTTCAGCCTCAACTTGGGCAAGAGTCTCTTAAAGGTGAACCCGTTTGGATCATATATTGATTTGAGTAACCCCTGCAAGTTGTCCCCCCTTGATTCAGAATGTTGTACTAGGCTGCAGAAATTCTACAGCAATGTTGTTCAGAGGGGAAATTCCTCTGCGGAATGGCCCCAAGTTAGACGTATTTTAATATGTTATTTTTCTTTATGTTTTCTTTTTCATATAGAAAACAAAAGTTATTTGTAAGAGAACAAGTGATTAGAATTCTTGATGGGTTGTATGTCAGAATATCAACCACAAATAATATTGTTCTGCAAAAATACTGTAGATAGAATATCGCAAAGTTAAGTGTACATACGGATTTTCTATTCTTCAATCCACATCTACTTACCTCAAAGACATATGTATCCTCAAGGTGCATATGCGAAGTTAGGCATGGTAAATCCACAATTACCTCTACTTACCTACCTTCGCAAAGTTTTTCTAGTTGATAGTCTAATTTTCTTTTGTAGCTTTGCAATATTTTACATTGCATATTCTGATACAATAAATCTCATTAACAACATTTGAATTGCTAAAACTACATCTCTCAGGACAAGACAGTTTAGATGTTGAGCACTTTTTCTTCCACCTAGACAACTTTCAACTCCTGTTCTGTTAGCACCCGGATCACACAGAGCAGAATCTTTCTTTTCATTTGTGCCTATTTCCTCTGGCTATGTTATATTAACTCACTGAACCCGCATTCTATATTTCGAACAGGGACCCCATATTTTTCATGGTTCCTAGGGCAGCCTTTCCTACTGTAGATATATTTTAAGCTAACATACAGCAGCCTGTGTCTGACAAAGGCCCTAAAGCAATGTTCAGAGTAGAGATGCTGCCATCAATGCTACATCACTGAAGTTATGGACATAGTGGAAAATCCAAGCGTAACACAAAAACAAAGTACAATAAATGAGTGACACCCATTCAGCATGAGTTGTATAGCTAACTCTATAAGAAGCATAAGTGATAACATGGAAATAAGGTTTCAGTACATGTTTAACGTTTGCACATCACACAAGTACAATGTCTTGTTTTGTTTTGATTCTATTAAAATCTTTGTTTCCATCACACTTCAGAATTACAAAAAAAACAATATGACTCACTTGTACTTTTCTTGTTTCTGAAATATTTTGAAATATAATTATTGTTCTTCTCCAACTATTTAAGCTACGTTGTGTGTAAGAAAAATGTCAGGAAATAGCCTATAAATCTTGCTGAATGGTCGACGGCGTTTCAACCTGTAAGTCAGGTCATCATCAGTACCGGGTTACAGTCCACAAGAGGTAGAGAATAACTCCTATGGCCAGGGTAAATCTGTCAAAGTTTCAAAGGATTGCCACCACTTGATGCCATCAACCATTCACGGCATCTTTGGGCGTCTTCATGGTTCCTCAAATCAATAGATTATGTTTTGTACTACTAATATACTGTTTTGTAACCATTCTTTCAAATCATATTTTTTGCGCTGGTCACAGTTCCTCACATTATTTCATGTGTCACTTGCGCCGCTCACTTATTGTACGAACACATTAGTGCACATGAATGTTTTGGTTACACCCAGATACTATGTAAATAGTGCCTATATAACTATTGCTGTCTATATATGTTTCTAAATATAGACTGCTCTATGAGTTTCATACAAATCTTTGTTGTCTCCCCTTCTCCCCTTCTCCCCGTGCAACTGTAATTCAGGTTTTTACTTTGTGAAACTGCCTACTAAAGTATTACATGTTGAGACATTGTTGATTGCTGCACGTGTGTTGGAAAACAGGCATTCCCTGTACCCCAGCAAGATTGTACCTTGGTTCACATAATAAATTTCCCTCAAGGCGGTTAGAGAATAGAAAAGTATATCCCAACCTCCTTGTTAAAAGAATATACAACGATTTGTCAGAAGGGTATGTCTGACACTGGATCACATGCACAGCAAATGTTACAAAATCAACAGAAAATGTAAAGACCTTCTTACTGCATAGTCCCCTCCTGATTTGCAAGGATGTTTTAAGGGTGATGATGCTCCTCCCATACTCGTATTTCCATTGACTTTGATGTTGGAGCACCATTTTATAAAAGTCCAAATTGTCTGGTGACATCTAAACAGTCTTCGATTCCAGGACAGACCTGGGGCTGTATTACAGATGGTGCCCCCGGGGGTGAAACAGGCATTTACGAGTCCCCTTGGACACTTTGGTATTTTAGAAGGGGACGCAGACGGGTGTGCGTCCCCTTCTATAATACCGATAGCGCTGACACACTTAAAGCACCAGCGCTATCAACAACGGGTGTTCCCTCATTTGCATAGGGGCGGGCCCTATGCAAAAGAGGGAATTCCTTTGACTATGTGCCTTGCCCATACTACAAACATACGGTACAAAAGGGGGTGGTGATGGACGGAGCATCTGAATCAATCAAACACTCACACCCAGTCAATGGATCTGGGTTTTATCCATCACCGTATTTTAGCCCACTCTGCCACCCCAGTTCAGACATGGCTATATGCAAATCAGTCTGACCCTGTGCCTCATGTGAACAGTCTAGCCCAAACTGCGAAGCCATGTCTATCCTGGACCAGAAACAAGCTTCCGAGGACCGGTTTCTGGCATTCCAGCCGTCTTCAGCCCGGCTTGCTTGAATCCAGTGGCAAAGTGAGCAAGGGACTCACGTCTGGGCATACCCTGCCACACTTATGGCGGCCAAAAGCGGTCCACTCTTGGGAAGTCGGTATTGCTGACGGCTTTCTGGAGGTGGTAAATTCTTTCAAGATTTGGTAAAGTTCTTCTGAGGAGTTTTCAGCTTTATTTATCCGCTCCGTAAGGAATGCTCTCTTTGTCGCCTTTATGTCACTCATATAGCTGGAGTGCAATATTTTGTATGCTTTTCGGTCGGCCTGATCTTTGCTTTTCCGCCATTTTTTCTCAGCAGTTCTGCATAGGTATTTAGTGATTTGTAACTGCTCTGTAAACCAAGGGGCAGTTCTAATCTTACACTTGACTTTACTCAGTGGAGCAATTTTGTCCAGTGCTGTCTCTATGGCATTTTCAAAATGTTGTGCTGCTATTCTTGCACTCATGGTAGGAGTTACCAAATCAGGGTGAAAGTGTTTTGAAAACATGGGTAATGTGATTTTTTTCAGGGGCCTGCGTAATGTAAGTTTGCTTTCGAGTGCCACTTTAGTTATGGTGATGGAAAAGGAAAATTTCAATAAGTAATGATCTGTCCAAAGAAATACAATGGGAGAGTCTACCATGATATCAGGGGAGTTTGAAAAGACGATGTCCAACGTGTGACCAGCCCGTTGTGTGGTGCCTATGACCTTCTGAACAAGACTCAGAGTGTTCATGTTGGAGATTAACTTTTCGGTATCCAGGTTCGCTTGTATTTCCGCGTGGTAAATAAAATCACCTATCACGAGGAATTTATCAGAGGCTAGGACATGTGGTGCAATGATCTCAAGTAGCTTGTTTCAGGTTCGAAGCAGTTTCACTCCTTGGGTGTCCTCATTTGTGTTCCTTTATAAGAGCACATTTGTCAAGTTATGTACGCAGAGTCAATCTCAACCATTTTTTGTGCCCATTTTTATGCTGTGTTATTCTCAGTGCTGATATTCCTGGTACAGCAGGGCGCTGGGAACTCCTTCACCCCTTTTGTGGACAGACTCTGCACTCCTGGCTGTCCACGGTTTGTATTGTCTGTGTGTGCAGTGCTTTGCAACCATTGGGCAATGGGATCTTCTATGGCGCCACGTTACTCTACTGCCAATTTAGCTAGAGGCAGCACAGACAAGCATACTCATGTCTGATAGCCACATGTACAGATCCACTGCAGAGCAAACAACAACACATTGCAACACAACAGCCCTTACTAATAAGTAAATTAACTTCACTCTTCTCACTAGGAACCAACGGTGGGCATAGCTAACAGAGTCACTTACCCCATTTTCCTTGTGTTCACATTTATTGAGATCGAAGCCATCTTTCCTGTCTTCGGACTTGCAGCTTGTCTCTTTCACGGCAAACTGAATGTCAACATACTCCTTTACTGAATCCATCTATAGAGAATTGCACACCGTCAATTACATAAACTAACATGAGCATTCAAAAAGAACACTGTCACTCAGAAGAGTATCCGTGGGAGCAGGTGACGTCAGCAAAGTTGGGAAGTGGATGAAGAGAAGGAAATTACAAAGCTCCAATGCTGCAGCTTAGTTCTGCATGAGGTTGGAGGATCGTGTGTTGTGTACATGTCTGAGTGTCTATGTATGCATATGTCAACCTTATTCTCTATGTATCCACGATTGCTGTATCTGTGCATGTGCATGTCTGCTCCCCCTTCAGTCAGATGGTCACCAGACCTGTACCTGATATCTGCTGGCTGCCAACCCCTGGCATCTACTGCCTGCCAACCCCTGGCATCCACTGGCTGTCAAACCCTGGCGTCCACTGGCTGCCAACCCCTGGCATCTACTGGCTGCCAACCCCTGACATCTACTGGCTGTCAACCCCTGGCATCTGCTGGCTGCCAACCCCTGGCATCTGCTGGCTGCCATCCCATGAGACATGCCTATTCGAAAAATTAAGGCTGCATAGCTACTGTCAATGGTGAATGTTGTGTGTATTTGTGCACTGGAACATAGTCTTAATTTGACCAGCTAAAAAACGTAAATGACTATGAAATGAAATAGCATAAAAAAGGGATAGAAGAGTACAAGAGGTGAGAAAAGGGCATACATTACAATACATGGTGCAGATAAATGCAGTACAAGAGGGATATATACTCCATCAGGGATGCAATTTTTGAACACAGGTATTCAAAACAAAAAAAGATGCTGGTAATGGCTCAAGGTGGTAAATTCATGGGATTAGCTTCCTGCAGGGCTAGTGGAGGCAATAACATAGCAGAATTCAAAAGGTGTGGGGTTAGAAACACGGGGATTAAAACAGTGTGAGAAGAAGTATAGCACAAGGGTAAACATAAATCAACATTATACTGTGTAATCTCGGCCTTTTGGTGCTTAACATGTGTTGTTGTGGGTGTATACATCTGTATGTTTGCAACTCCACTTTTCTGTCTATGTGCCTATGTACTGATGGCGTTTTGCCATAATATTGTAACAAAAATATCGTCTGACAGTCTGCCAGAAATATTTTGTGTTCAGTATCATTTACACAAATATTACCTGATTGGAGTAACAGAAATTTGGCATCCAATTGGAATAATACATTTATAAACAATATTTAGGACATAGTTCTTTCAAGATAATATTTTTTTCTAAATAAAGTCTGACATACAAACAACATGATATATCTATGTACTTATGCAAATAGGCCACGATTTCAAAACGTTCTGAGCACCTACGCTGTATTTAGATTTGAGATGTTATGCAATCTACGATTTAGTTTAGATTAAATGTATATGCATTCTAAGGCCCCTATTCAAAGAATAGGCTCTGTGGGACAGGTTCCGAGACTGAACTCAGAATGGCAGAAAGCCTGTTAGTACAACCTCCCTACTGCAATGCTAAGCTTAGGGTTAAAGGGGGAAAACAAGGCATTACTGGAGGGCAGGAAGAATGCAAAAAAAGCATAACACATCAAACATGTAGGATCGTGTGAATTTACAATCACTTTGCATGGTCTTTCCCAACGTGGAAACACAAGCAAAGCAAGGTCTGAATAAAAAGAATAATGCACATGTGTTTGGTGGGTTGGGGATTGTAAGATCTGTTTTTCATGGTGTTAATAGAAGGGCTTTTTTTCCATATAGAAAATAATTTATCCTATGAAGAAAATAAATGTGAGAATGCACATTTATGCCAAATGTAGACATGTGTATTATTCGTCACACAACAATCTTCTGGTGCAGGAGTCTCCAACCTTTTCTGTAATAAGAGCTACTTATGTTCAATGGGTCTAATCAAATATTATTAGTGTTGTAACAGTGACTATATCAGACAAGGTTACATTAGTAGCCACCATATGCAAGATTACTTTCAGTGATCGCCTCAGTGCCTCTGGCACGGTTGCAAACAGTAATGTATAAAAAACAGGAAACAACCTTTACAACGCAGTCATTACATCGCACTACCTTTATAAAGCAGTCATTACATCGCAACATCCTTTACATAGCATGTCATTACAACGCAGCCATTTCATTGCTTGTCACTACAACGCATGTCATTACAACACATGTCATTACAACGCAGGCATTACATCGCAAGTCATTACAATGCATACCATTACAACGCATAGTACCCTTACCCTATCCAACACTTACCCCACTGTTGCAGTCACTGGAGTTAGAATAGTAATTATTACCCTATACTATCCAACATTACCTTAAATGTGATGTAATGGTATGCATTGTAATGGTATGCATTGTAAAGTTATAATGCGAAGTAATGGAATACGTTGTAAAGGTAGTTTCCAAAAATGCGATGTAATGGAATGCAATGTAAAAGAATGCGTTGTAAAGGATGTTGCGATGTAAAAACTGCGTTGTAAAAGCATGCATCGTAAATGTATGCATTGTAATGTCTTTCATTTAATTTGGCAATATGGAATGCCTTCACATGGGTAATACATAAAAACTGTCACTGCAGTACCTCTGTCACCAAGGTAATACCATTTATAAAAATTTATTTTCAAAGCCACATTATATGTCACTCAAATATCAGCATTAAATATATTTTGGAAATTCAGCCATGTTTCTCCAAATATGAGCCTATGAATTGTGAAAAGAAAAATTTTGACTCAAATATACAGTTTAACTTTTGGTATGCATATATTAATTCAAACAAGTAAAAGCTTCTAATTTATTAGTCTGGGTTGCAAAAAGGAGAGCTACTTACAGGTACCTGGAGAGCTACTAGTAGCTCACAAGATACTGATTTGAGCAGCCTGCTCTGGAGAATGCTAGGACTTAAGGATTATGACTGGAAATGAGTGACTTGTGTAGCCATCATGCCAAATCTAAACGACTTTCTGTTAATCTCTGAAAATTCTGAAATATATACAATATGTATAGTAATGCAACAATGCATAATGTTATGCCTTTATCCAAGTTTCATTCTATCTTTGTCATTATTCTTCTCTGCATTGGTCTGTTTTCTTAAGATATGGACAAAGCCCAGGAGTTGGGCTCATAGATGCTAGTCTGTGCTCTTTGCCATACCTACCATTACTTTAATATCGATGACCGATGAGGGCTTGTAGACATGGCGAGCTCTGTCGTTGAGATTCTGCACTGCAAGACTCAAGTAGGTTTCAGCCAAGGGGGTCGTCGTTATCAGGTCCACCCCCGCCTCTATGGTGGGGATCAAGCTCCCCAAGGAGCTAAGCAAGAGGATGATAAACCAGGTATTCATCCTCATCAGCCTACCCTCCAATGCCCAAGTCTGATCAGATCAGCTTCGTTTTCCAGTTTCTGTTTATTTTAGTGGAAGATTAACTTCCCAACCTCAAACCTGACCAGTTCATGGAGGATTTTCATTCTCTTCATTAGCAAAGGAATGTGGTCTACGTTGGGCAAACACTCACTGCTGTGCTTTGCAGGGGTGAAAGTACAGTTAGTTTACTGAACAGTGTGTGATGCTTTGAGTTCATGGGCAATAGGTTTGCCCTTCAGATGCCCCCCATTTCTTTTATTATTTTTCCTATTCGTTGAGGGTCTACATAGCAGATTCAGGCATCGTATGAAAACTGAATACAGTTATTAAATACTATGGGCCAGATGTAGGTAATTCCGATTGACCTACTCTTAAATACCGAACCATACCGATTCGGTATTTAAGAGTAGGTAAATTGGAAGTAGGCAGATGTAGGTAATTTTTTTTTTCAATTGCCGATTCTGTAAGATTCGGTATTTACCGAATCTGTAAATAAAGAATCGGTATTTCCCATTGATTCCTATGGGCCTTGAAGCCCATAGGAATCAATGGGAAATACCGAATCGGTATTTGCCGATTCTGTAAATACCGAATCCTGGCAGGGGGAACGGGGTGTCACTTTGACACCCTGTAGCACCCCACTTGCAGGCTTGTGTGCCATGTGGCACACATACATGCCCTAAGGGCATGTCTGTGTGTCACATGGCATATGTGTACATGCACCGATGTGCATGTACCCTGGAATTCGGTAATTTACCACCCAATAGGATTGGGTGGTAAATTAAGAATTCCTAAGGGCCTGTGGCACTGCAAACTGTGCCACCTACATTTGGATTTGCAGAATCGGTATATTTACCGATTCGGAAAAATACCAAAGCAGTGAATTTACTGAATCGGTAAATATACAGATTCTGTAAATTTAGAGCCACCTACATGTCAAAAGCCAAATACCGGTCGGTAACGGCCGAATTCGGCCGTTACCGACCGTTATTGGGCGGCCTACATCGGACCCTTAGTAAGATAATAAACAGTCTAATGGATGTAGGCCACCGTGAAACTGGCGCGGCACAACATCCTTCAATGTGGAAGATGACTAAGAAAGGTTAGTGGATGTAAAAGATCTATCGGACTCAGTTAAATACCATGTGATTTTACATATTTTCAGTACTTTGTGTATTATCATCAGATGAGAAGAAAAGGGGTCGATTAAGCACTATCCTACAAATTGTGTCAAAAAGTGACCTATTAATTTCATGTCCAAAGTAATCATAACATTGCACATTTCATCAACAATGTTCTCCTTGAGACAGGATAATCAAGCCAAAGTCCTTTTGTATATGTTATTCCATTTATTCATAAACATCAGAAGAAACAGCCAACAAGTGTTTCGTCTGTACACAGTCCGTACCAAGACTTTCTCAAGGCTGTGAACATAAAAAATAGTACATAAATATACAAATATGAATAACCCGAAAGGACATTAGATCATGTCAAGAAAACAGCTTTACTATAAAAACTCATAGTAGAGATAAGATTGGACGTGACCAGAAAATGTGAAAGGAGCCAGATACATGTGATGAAGAAGAAGAGGCGAACCCAGATGAAAGTTACAGAATATCAGTACCTTGGTGGAAGAAATGTGGAAATACAGAGTGAGCCAAGAGGGGAGCAGCGGGCAATTAAATATTATAGTTAACCAAAATAGAACAAAGGAAAAAGGAGATTGGAAATGTCAGCAATAGTGGATTGTGGTAGTGAGACCTAACTGTATAATAAGTTAGTGAGCATAATATAGGACCCAATAGCCTAGGTGGTTATTACACATATGACATGAACATATAATAATCTAACCTCGATGGATGAATGGAACACTGTAAATAGTAGATTGATGGTAGGCACAAAAAATAAATCGTCCCAGACCTAGAAGTTGAGAATAATAATAGAATTAAATAGCAATAGTGTATCCTGTTATTGTGATAATCGAGCAGCCAAGTTATCTCAACGAAAACCAAGGTGGACATAAGCAAGTCGCACATTGGAGGGAATACATAGAGCAATGATAACGGATAATATGGTAGAAGCAAAGTCAATATCATACAATAGAAAACATACATAGCCAACGAAAATGCATAAAGTTAGAAACAAGGAAGATTGTAAAGTCAAATAATGTCAATAGGCTTGAAGTCGGCATAAGAGAGTATCTGGACAGGTAGTATGCTCACCCGAACAATACTGATGTCCGGGAGCACAGATCACAATAGCCGTTATCATCAGATGTATTCTGCTTAATGTGCCCTGGCTTGAATCATATGTTATGACTTCACAGATCCGGAATCTTTCAACCTGAAGCAACAAAGCTGGTAGGATATGGGGTTAGTTTAAGCCCTGTAATGGATTCAATGTACACTACTCTGACTCCCCCAAAAATATAGGATCTGGGCCCAGTATGTGGGAGCATTAGGTGAATTACAAGAATGAGAAATGTTTACAGATAACACTGTGTTCCCATTACAACAGGTAATATGAGAAAATTAGAAATTATTGTGGCAGCACAGGATTTCCCCAAAAGTGAAAGAATATTAGAAATATATGTTGCATTACAGAAAACCTACAAATATACAAGCATCCACCTGCACAAAAGGCATGACAGTCATAACATTTAATATGGTATGATACAGGTCTGAGCCCCATTGGAGAGGTCTGAGCTAGCCCTCAATACATGTAGTTTGGACCATCCAAGGTTCAACACAATATTTTAGAGCATAGTGCCCAAACATTAGACCTTAATTTAATCTGTTGCGTCATTTAAATATCACACAGTGTCTTACATTGTTTTGCATAATCATTACATAACTCAATCTGCATATTTCTTCGGGGAATATGCCGAGGATACAGAAGCTTGTGTATGTATATACAATAGTTTATAAAATGTCCAGACCTCCTCGACTTTCATCTTGGTGGATAGTGATTTCTCCCTGCTCACTTTGTCCCATTAGTGTTTTACTGACAGGGTATTTTGTGGTACATCCACCGAGAATGCTGGTTATAGTGCTGTAACTGGCCCCATGGGTGATCGCAGGTTTAACATGGGAAGCAGCCTTCACAATGTGGCTGGGACCACGCATACCTTTACCATGCAGGTTTCAAAATGCATGCGTCTATCATGCATCCCTTTACCAGGCAGACTTTTACAACAGCTATGACTTTTCCCCGGATACATTTACAATGAAAGTGTAAGTAATGCACAGGTAAGTGAATATATGTATATATATATATATATATATATATATATATATATATATATATATATATATATATATATATATTCAATGAAAAAACCATTGGTTTTAGGCCATATATAGTTAGGGATTTGCATTTACAAAACCTTATTTTACTCGCATAAAACCATTGAAATTCCATATATAGTTAGATGCGCTAACTATATATCGCGCACCCGCAATCCACTGCTGATGATGTCACATATTACATGGTTAGTGACATCACTGATGACATCTCAAATGACATCACTGATGACATCACTGATTACAACATCCAGTGACTGTATGTTTCTGTAAAGTTAAAATATGTTTTACATATTGAAGAATGAGTGGATATATAAGTGTCGGGATGAAGGATTTACTAGGTGCATGACTGACTGATTGAGTGAGTGATTAAATGTGTCTCCCTGAGTGCATGGGTTAGTGACTAAACTGTTTTAATTTGTGCATCATTATATCTGTTGTTCTACAAACTGCTGCATATGTTGATCAGTAGCTATATGAGTAACTGTATGGGTTATTGATTGGTTGTCCAAGTATTTGTATGGGAAACTGAGTGTGTGTGTATGGGTGGCTGGGAGGTGTGTGACTCTGTACATAGATGTGTGAGTAGTTGATTCACTATATGTATGGATTCAAAAGTGCATGTGGAAACAGCTGTATGGGCGGTTGACTGTGCATGAGTGTATTAGTGAGTGAATGGATATCTCAGTGCTACATGTCAAAGTAAGTACATATGTAAAACACAGTACATGTGAGAGTTGACATCTATAAATAACTGTGCATAAGAGCCAGTGAATGTGTGAGTGGCTGTATGGATCATTGTGAACATGTATCAGAGATTGTATAAGAGAGTAAAGTAAATATGTGTTAGTATATGTTTGAATAAGTAAGGTGTGTATAACTGTATAGTTGAGAAAATGGAGGTGTGATTGATTTTTGGCATAACTGATTAGGTGTGTGAGTAACTCCATGGATGAGTGACAGTCTGTGACTGTCTGTTTACACTGATTGTATCTAAGGTTATATTAGAGTCTGAAGAGGTTCATGGTATTATCACATGAATGATATCATCAGTGATGTGATCAGTCATGTCAAATGAGATGTTATCAGTGATGTCATCAGTGATGTAATTTGAGATGTCATCAGTGATGTCATCAGTGATGTCACTAACCATGTCATGAATGATGTAATATGTGACATCATCAGCAGTGGATTGCGGGTGCGCGATATATAGTTAGCGCATCTAACTATATATGGAATTTCAATGGTTTTATGCGAGTAAAATAAGGTTTTGTAAATGCAAATCCCTAACTATATATGGCCTAAAACCAATGGTTTTTTCATTGAATTTTCAAGGTTTTGTAAATGCAAATTCCTAACTTTATATCGACTATAACCTATGGTTTTTTCTGTGAATTTCAATGGTTTTTTAATAGCAAATATCAAAAGCTGTCAAATGTCAAGTACGTGATAGGTAAACACGTTTTCGTGTTTATGCACGCTGATGTGCTTTGAACACTGCCCCCCCCCCACTCCCCTCTTTTCTCTTAGTAGTACTCTCTCTTTGCAGATAGTGAACGGTAGTTAACGCAGGCCTTTACCCCTGTTGTAATCCGTCGTACCTGCTTGTCTTTCCATTTGATTGATTATTATCCAAGCATTTACTGTTTTAGAATTGGTTCTCTTTGGATCATTCTCTATTTACAAACAAGCACAAAGTCGCAATACTCTGTTTAGTCTTTGCAGATAGTGAAAAATTGTGTAAAAAATAAAAGTAATCGAGCAAAATCAGTAGACCACTAATTCGATCTCTTTTTGACCTCGGTAAAATACAAACATTAGGAACAACCCTTCATGAGAAATACAAAAATAGTGAAATGAACTGAGCTCTACACCATGAGGGCTGCAAGACAGCTCGACTCCGCCACCCACCCCGCCCAAAATAACGACAAACCCTATGCAAATATTATAAATATACACAACACACCAGCAAAGAAACAGGGTAAAACATTTTATTAAATAACAATTTACATAACTATTTTATACTTTTTATTGCCCGATCCGGCTAGCTCAATCGATCGAGCATGAAACTCATGCACTGATAGCAAGCGTTGAGAGTTTGTAGAACGATGGCTTCAGATTTTCCACATACGGTGTAGTGGCGCGAACTGGCAGGGGGCGTTTGGATTCTACCCCTTCCCCAAATAAGATTTTCATACGTGAATGTTCGTTCATGCTTTTTGTCCCTGAGTTGCTTCCATGTCACTGCCTTACACAAATGGCATAAGTCCTGGTTGTTGAGTGCCATACTTCAGAGTTCTAAGCAGCTCTTGTAACACTGTTTAAACCTTATTTGCACCTGCTGCAGCTTCACTATTCAAAGTAAATGGGGTCCATTTGTGGACCTGACTGCATTGGAAAACAATGTGATATGGTGCCTCCCTAAACCGCTTGACGGAGGCCCCCGAGGGGCGGTGAGATGGCGCGGACTGAGAGGGGGCGCTTGGCTCCTGCCCCCTCCCCAAGTCGTGTTGCTCTGGTGTGGCCTGAGATCGCCCCCGGCATAGGCGGCCGGCTCCCGGGGTCCAGCGGAATTTTTTCCCTTTTGATGACTCTTCCCTTCTGGACCTTGTCCCACAATCCGTTTGACCTGAAGACACGTTGTCGTGGGGCGCCCCTTTACCGTTTTAGTTGCCATTCCGCCCGCTTTTGGTACTCTGTGCCTCTTCCGCCATTCAGCTGTTTACCGCCCGCTCTTGCAACTACAACGTCTCGCTCACCATGTAGTTGAGTTGCTCCCGCTCTTAAGATTTAACCGAACTTTTTGGACTGCTGAAAGCGGTTGTATTCCGACCGCTGGTTGGTGGAGACATTTTGACTATATTCTGGACCTGCATTGTCGCGTAATGCGTCATATGACGCGACGCGTTAGCGCACCCGGAAGTGCTCCGGTGCGCAAGGCGCAGCTTCCCGGAAACGATCAAGAGCGCGCCGCGCAGCGCGTAACGTAAGCATAACAGGTCATGTGACTTGTTAATAAAAATTTTCATTGGTTCATTTTACTTTTGTTTTCCTAATGATGTAAGACTAGGTCATGTGACCTAAAAATAACACTTTTCATTGGATTAAAACATTTTTTTTCCCAAACGATGAAAGCCCCACCTTGTTTCTGGATGTTTCAGACTGAAGCTGGCGTCACCATGAGAGCACCACCATCTCGTAGCTCCGTCGTGGCCATTCCGCAAGCAATCATGGCAGCCGCTCCCCACCGGAAGCCTGCGGGAGTCGACGGCCCCCAAGACTTTTGTACAATCTTCAAGGCTGAGGGGACGCTTTCGAGAATGGAACCCAAGCCCTGGCAGACAAGCGTCCGAGTTCCAAGGTGTCCCAGAGTCATCTTACTGGACCAGGCCCAAATCCGAAGAGCCGGCCGCCATTTTAAGAGTCCTGTGGAAGCCGCCTATCGCTGCACCGCAAGAGTGGGAGCAACTCAACTACATGGTGAGCGAGACGCTGTAGCCGTAAGAGCGGGCGCTAAACAGCTGAATGGCGGAAAAGGCACAGTGTAGCAAAAGCGGGCGGAATGGCGACTGAAACGATAAAGGGGCGCCCCACTACAGCAGACAAGCCTCCGCCATGTGCTTCAAAACTGCATATGTATCTCGTGATATCAAGGTTCGGCAACCAGTACACAACAAGCAGTTACGAGTCCCATTTACACCGGCACCATTTTGGGCGCGGCCGGGCAGGTCCAGGATCTAGTCAAACATAACATATGAGGCTGACGTCTCTGAAGCAGTTGACGAACAGCAGGACATAGCAAATAAACATGAAGTCTCTAAAGCTGTTAACTCACTGCAGGACAAAACAAGTAAACCTGAAACCTCTGGAATAATTGTCGCTCAAAAGAACAACACACAAAACTCTGTAGAGCCTGAAGAAAAAAAAACAGAAGGGCACTGTAGTTTCAGACACACTTAACACTAATGACTAAACAAAGATATCGTCTGTTTATGAAGCAGTTATCATCTTCACAGAATTGACAAAGAAGTGTGCAGACACCAATGCTATTAAGAAACACAAGGAAATCCTAACGCATCAGCATTCTCGGAAGAGGTTGACACAGATAACATCTTAAGGAACAAAGAAAGACCTGTTCACTCTTGACACCCCAGGTGCTGTGTATGTTGCACTATAGTGCTGCATCGAGAAAACGGACAACCCTATTGATGTGGATTTTTCATTATTGATTATTGTAAAGAAATGGCGACTCCCCCCTTTAGCAGATTAGCTAAATGTTTGCGTAATTTAGGCATAAAAGTTATATTATTGTTGTTGTTGTTGTTATCGTTATAGTTCTGGTTAATTTAAAAAAATAGTTAAATATATTTACAGTGCAGACACCAATGCTATTAAGAAACACAAGGAAATCCTAACGCATCAGCATTCTCGGAAGAGGTTGACACAGATAACATCTTAAGGAACAAAGAAAGACCTGTTCACTCTTGACACCCCAGGTGCTGTGTATGTTGCACTATAGTGCTGCATCGAGAAAACGGACAACTCTATTGATGTGGATTTTTCATTATTGATTATTGTAAAGAAATGGCGACTCCCCCCTTTAGCAGATTAGCTAAATGTTTGCGTAATTTAGGCATAAAAGTTATATTATTGTTGTTGTTGTTGTTATCGTTATAGTTCTGGTTAATTTCAAAAATAGTTAAATATATTTACAGTTTTTGTTGCGTTCGTTATATTTAAAAGTTAATAAAGTTTTAAAATCTAACTTTGTTGGAGTGCTATATATGTTTAAAAAATCGGGTGAATGGGGCCTTGAATCGGGTTATTGTCATGTGTGGGCTTTGCAAGTGTACTGCTACAAGATCGGACATTTCAAACTCAAATGCACGTTCTTTTTCTTACCTTTCCGAAGCATGGAGCGCAATAGCAGGCAGAGAAAGGGTGATGCACGTGTTGAACGCTGCCTGGCCTGGCAAGTTGCTGGCAGTGCCCCCCCGCCCGCTCCTGAAAGAGGGCACACACACACCGCCGCCCCGAGTACTTCACAAATCTTTAAAAGACCATGCGCTTGTTCATGAGGCTTAAATGGTTTATCACCCCTTCTAGAACCCCTGCATCGACCCTCTGACGTTTCCTGGAAGAATTAGCACGTAACACAATACCAAGCCCTGTCAGCTGAAACCCCCGAGAAATCATGGGGCATATTATCAAGGGGGTTTATTTCCGCTTTTTTGGCTTTAAAAGCCAAAAAAAGAGATAAAATTATCTCCCTATTACCAAGCTGTCGCTAACACCAGTTAGTGACAGCTAAAAGGAGATAGCGACCATCTTGGGCCCTGCTTTGCATATCAGTGATATTTATCACTAATGACATGCAAAGTGGGCGTGCCAAGATTTTAGCGACTGGAAACAGTCCCTAACCATCGCTATCTCCTATTACCAACTTTTGGAGATATTCGCGCTAAGCGCGAATATCTCCAAAACCTAACACCTGCCCTGAGCAGTTTTTAGCCATGTTATCCAATGGGAAGTGGATAACATGGCTAAGAGCATTTGCTGGATAATGCATGAATATCGCTGACTTTTCAACGATATTCATGCATTGCGGCCGTTTTTTATCGCATTTGCGATAAACCTTGCTAATAGCAAGGTTTATGTGCGATAAAATTCGCCGATGTGCGGCGATAATTTTTGTCTCTAAACAAGTTAGAGACAAAAATTATCGCTAGTTGTTGGTAATATGCCCCCGGATTTTTCCTTGCAGGAATCGGGAGGCGAAAGACTAGCACTGAAATCAGTAGTCTCACGCCTGAATCGGGAGGGTTGGCATGTCTGGATACTCTACAGCTGGGGCCATAAACTACATCCGCAGGGCTAGGTGATAGCCTAGGTCCGGCCTGGACAATCGGACACAGAGGAAGAGGAGTGTCAGAGGGTGCGTTAGTGAATAGGGTGAAAGGGAGGTGTCGGGCGGGCACAGGGTGTGATTCTCAGAGAAGAGCAGCGCAGATGGGGGGAAGTATATGGCCCATGCATGAGAGAGAGAGCGGGGGTGACCAGTGCGTGGGGGAGATGCTTGCGAGGGTGGGGAGCCATGCTGAGGATCGGCGGCGTGCAGAGAGTGGGCCTGGTCAAGGCATCTAAAATGGCTGCCGTGCACGACAAAATTGTGGCATTGGACAAAAACGCAAGATGGCGCAGACAATGTTTATCAATAAGGATTCATTTATAACAAAATATTCACTCGCAGTGACAAAATGGTGGTCAACACTTCCTGATTTCCATCGAATCGAACGTTAACAGACGTCACGCAGCAAAAAAAAAAAAAAAGCTCACGCACAGAGCAGTTTTTAGCCATGTTATCCAATGGAAGGTGGATAACATGGCTAAGAGCATTTGCTGGATAATGCATGAATATCGCTGACTTTTCAGCGATATTCATGCATTGTGGCCGATGTGCGGCGATAATTTTTGTCTCTAAACAATTAAAACGAAGCACAAAATGGCGAATTCCCGTTTCGCTACCAGTTTGCGGCCCAGTTCGCGGCCCGTGAAGCGCTTCTACCGTGAAAAATCATTTTTTTTTTATTTTCCCCACGGGACCCTTTAATAACCCCAACAACATTCCTAGGGGGTCAAGAGGGGTATACCTTGCCCCCTTTCAATAAATTCCCCCTTCGTTTTTCACCTCTTCTTCTCTCTCGATCCTACCGAGAGATAAGATGGCGGCCGCTCCGGACTGTTTAGAATGTTGACAGACACCGGAGAGCCAATCAGCTTTCTGCGCGCAAAGTTCCGTTTCGCGAAAAGTAAGCGAACCGGACCGCAGCCCGGAGCGCTGTTACAGATATATATCTTGTTTTGAACGTTAATTTCTCAAAAACTACTGGAGCACATATCTTGAGACCTAGCAAAGGCACATCGGGCTAACAGTCCCTACAATTTTGCCAAGTTTCGTGCAAATCCATTCAGCCGTTCGAGCTAAAAGTGAGTCCAACCGCCCTATGGAAATTAACATGGGAAAAACGCGTTTTGGGACCCCCCTTTTTTCTCGGCCCCCCTCGACAAAACCCCCCCAAATTTTCAAGGGCTGCTCAGAAACAAAATGTGCCATTTTCCTGAAAATTTCAGCCGATTCCGTCCACAAACGCCAAAGTTATTAGACATAGAATTTTCAAAAATCCCATAGGGAATAAATCCTAACTATATATACCTACTGGCGAGACGCCAGTAGGTAATATATATATATATATATATATATATATATATATATATATATATATATATATATATATATATATATATATATATCTCACTGGAAAATCCATAGGTTTCACAAACGTTATAGTTAGGAATTCGCTTTTAAAAAGCCTTTGAAATTCACTGAAAGAACCATAGGTTTCACACTCCTTATAGCTAGGAATTAGCATTTAAAAAACCTTTGGAATTCACTGAAAAAACCATAGGTTTCACACCAGTTACAGTTAGCTGAACAGTTTACTCATACAAAACCATTGACATTCCCACGTTATAGTTAGTTGGACTCACTATAATTCGCGCGCCCGCAATCCACTGCTGATGATGTCACATATTACATCATTCATGACATGGTCAGTGACATCACTGATGACATCACTGATGACATCTCAAATGACATCACTGATGACATCATCCAGTGTCTGTGTGTTTCTGTAAAGTTCTATACATCAATTGTGTGTTACTGTAAAGTTTAAATATGTTTTACATATTCAAGAATGAGTGGGTGTATAAGTGTCTGGATGAAGGTTTTAGTTGGTGCGTGACTGACTGTATGAGTGAGTGATTAAATGTGTCTTACTGAATGCATGGGTTAGTGACTAAACTGTCTGTATGTGTGTATCATTATGTCTGTTGTTGTGTAAGGTGCTGCATGTGTTGATTAGTAGCTATATCAGTGGGTATATGGGTTATTGATTGGTTGCCCAAGTATTTGTATGTGAGGGTGAGTGTGTGTGGGAGTGGCTGGGAGGTGTGTGACTCTGTGCATAGATGTGTGAGCAGTTGATTCACTTGGTGTATGGGTTCAAGAGTTCATGTGGAAACAGCTGTATGGGCGGTTGACTCTGTGCATGGATGTGTTGGTGAGTGAATGGATATCTCAGTGCTACATGTCAAAGTAAGTACATATGTAAAACACAGTGCATGTGACAGTTGGCATATATCACTGACTATACATGAGAGTCTGTGATTGTGTAAGTGACTGTATGGATCAATGTGTACTTGTATCAGTAATTGTAAAAGAGTGTAAGTATGTGTTAGTATATGTTTGAATAAGTAAGGTTATGTGTGTATAACTGTATAGATGAGGAAATGGGAGTGTGATTGATTCTTTGCATGACTGACTAGGTTTGTGAGTAACTCCATGGATGAGTGGTGGTGTGTCAGTGTCTGTATATGTGTATGAGTGCATATGATAGTGTTGTATTGATGAGTGACTGTATGTATGAGTGATTGTATGGGTGAATGAGTGGATGTGTGTGTAGACTTAGGAATCAGTGAGTGAGTGTGTATGTAGTAACTAGTATTGGTGTGTCAATGGTTTCAGGAATGGTAGTCTGTATTCAACACTGGATGTATCAAAGGTTAGATTAGAGTGTGAGGAGGTGCATTATATTATCACATAGATGATGTCATCAGTGATGTCATTTGAGATGTCATCAGTGATGTCATCAGTGATGTCACTGACGATGTCATGAATGATGTAATATGTGACATCATCAGCAGTGGATTACGGGCGCGTGAGTTATAGTGAGTCCCACTAACTATAATGTGGAAATTTCAATGGTTTTGTATGAGTAAACTGTTCAGCTAACTATAACTGGTGTGAAACCTATGGTTTTTTCAGTGAATTTCAAAGGTTTTTTAAATGCTAATTCCTAGCTATAACAAGTGTGAAACCTATGGTTTTTTCAGTGAATTTCAAAGGTCTTTTAAAAGCTAATTCCTAACTATAACGTTTGTGAAACCTATGGTTTTTTCAGTGAATTTCATAGTTTTTTTAAAAGCGAATTCATTTGTCTATCGACTTTGTAACCTATGATTATTTTTTTTTGTTAGCTGTTTTTTACAACAATTAATTATATATATATTTTTTTTAAAAACATTTGTTAAATGTATATATATTTTTTTAACATTTTTTCCCGGTGCGCTCTGGGTGCGCGCACCGGTAAGCTCTCCCGAGAGCGCACCAACAGCGCTATTTTTGCGTTCGTAAAAAAAAATATGTATGAAAAGTAAATAATATTGGAAGACATTTAATACCATACTTATAAAAGCAGCATTTTTGATTTACGAAATGAAAATGATTTTGCATTTCCGTAAAGCTATCAAAACGTCACTTAAGCGCGCCGCATAAGCGCCCCCGGAAGCGCCTACGTATGCGCCCCTGGAAGCGCCTACGTTTGCGCCGCGTAAGCGCCCCCGGAAGCGCTTCGGTGCGCGCAGCGTAAGCGCGTCAAGTCATGTGACCTTAAAATAACTCTTTTCATTGGTTGATAACAGTTTTTTTTACAAAGAATGAAATCCCCACCCATTTCCTTCACTTCTTCTTTCACTTTTGTGACTGCAAGACCTTTCATTTTGCTGTCGGATCTTTGTGGGATTAATATCTTGGATTACCATGGCTGCCAGACCATACAGCAGTGAAGATTAGTCAAATGAATTTCTTGATGAAGAGGTTCCTCAGCCCAAAATAAAAGAACACTTCATATGGAAGTTTTTTTCCATTCCTAATGACCAGAAAAAAGTAAATGCTCCAAAGGTGGAGTGCAGGATTTGTCACACTGTCCTGTCACGGGGTGACCCCACCAAGAAATATTCTTTTGGAAACTCCACAATGATTCGCCATGTCGAGAGGAGGTACCCCCAGAACTTTGCCCGGGAGAGTGTCAGGGCTCTGGCACGAGAGGTTCCCAGTGATAGGGCCTCTACTTCAACCGGAGGAGCAACTACTTCAGTGAGGGGGCGATCGCAAGAGCTGATTCCAAACATTCAGCCTGCTTTTAATAAAGGCGTTATTAAATGCAGAGACTGTGATCAGCTACTTTGCTATGGGGAACAAAGTGTTCTGCTCATGGTTCGAGCATTGGAGAACCATCGCTGCCGTTCCCAGCCCTACATTTTTTTTTTGCTCCTGTTGAGCAGTTTCCCATTCCCTATATTTGTTTTTGTTCTAAAAAAGGAAAAAAGAAGAAAAAAAAATTCTTTTCAGAACTACCTCCAATTCTCATCAAAGAGCTGTGTTCTTAAAAAAATGAAAAAGAGTAAGTGAAGTGGAGTGCATTGATAAAGGAAAGGAAAATGAGTAAGAAAGCACAAAAAGAGACGAGAGGAGAAGGGAAGTGAAGTGGGTGAGTGTGGGGAAGGAGAGTGAGGAGAAGGAGAGTGAATATGGGGAATGTGGATATGCGAAGAAAATGTAGTAAAGGAACGGGGGTGTGGAAGGGTAAGAAAAGAGCAGTGATGTTTTGGAAAGAGTGGAGATACAGACTGGATAAAGACAAGTAAGTGTGAGACCAGGTAAGTAAGGCAGTGAAGAAACAGAGAAAGTGAAAGAAAAAATAAGAGTAGAAGACTGAAGGCCTCATTTTTGCACCTGCCTCACAGCAGGCGTAACACTGACGCAGGTCCTTTAACATGGGTCTGGCCCCATGTGAAAGGATGCATTGCTGGAGTTGTGTCACTTTTGTGACACACTCCAGCAAAGCATCACTTTTGCGCTTACAGATACGTCAAAAATACTGACGTATCTGTAAGTATTTGCGACATAATGCGTCATAAATTAAATATGACGCATGAGTAGAAGACTGAAGGCCTCATTTATGAGGCTATGTGTCACTTTTACGCCACCGGTGCGATACTTTTTCTGACGCACCAGTGCAGTAAACAATGCACCTTGTTGAGTCATATTTACAAAGTGACGCTTCTAGGTAGATTTGTCACTTTGTAAACCCCTGCGCCACATTATACCTACATCAGGTGTAATGTATGCTAAAGTGGTGTATTGATGCAAGAAAGGGTTGTAGAGGTGACGCAGTGAAATCTATGAGATTTCACTGCGTCACTTTTAGGACGCCGTTGTGTCAAAATCTTGCGCATGACTCACAGCAGGCGCAAGACTGATGCAGGCCCTTTCACATGGGACTTGCCCCATGTGAAAGGATGCATTGCTGGAGTTGTGTCATTTTTGTGACACACTCCAGCAATGCATCACTTTTGCGCTTACAGATACGTCTGAAATACTGACGTATCTGTAAGTACTTGTGACATAATGCGTCATAAATTAAATATGACGCATGAGTAGAAGACTGAAGGCCTCATTTATGAGGCCATGCGTCACTTTTACGCCACCGGTGCGTCACTTTTTGTGACGCACCAGTGCTGTAAAAAATGCACCTTATTGAGTCATATTTACAAAGTGACGCATCTAGGTAGATGCGTCACTTTGTAAACCCCTGCGCCACAATATACCTACGTCAGGTGTAATGTATGCAAAAGGGGTGTATTGATGCAAGAAAGGGTCGTAGAGGTGACGCAGTGAAATCTAGATTTCACTGCGTCACCTTTAGGACGCCGTTGCGTCAAAATCTTGCGCCTGCTTAACAGCAACCGTAAGACTGACTCAGGCCCTTTCACATGGGACTGGCCCCATGTGAAAGGATGCATTGCTGGAGTTGCATCATTTTTGTGACACACTCCAGCAATGCATTACTTTCCTCTAAACACTCAACATTATTTATTTACTCTATTTTTTTACACTGTTTTTTCCTGTGGTGCACTCAGGGTGTGCGTACCGGAGAGCGTACCGGTTAGCGCCGCCAGCGCTTACCCCGCAAATCTTTTTTTTTAAATAAACAAGTTTTTTAGCCCTTCAAGGTCCTTCTAGGCCCCCCTCAGAAAACCTAGGGGGTCAGGGGGTGTCTACTCTGCCCCCTTTTAATTATTTCCCCCTTTCTTTTTCACCTCTTGTGTCTCGATTCTACCGAGACACAAGATGGCGGACTCTCCGGACTGTTTAGAATGTTGACAGACACCCGACAGCCAATCAGCTTCCCGCTCGCGCACTTCCGTAGCGCGCCGGGTGCGGTCTCCGGTACGCGCACCTGTGAACGCTCGGAGAGCGCCTATAGATATATATGTGTTTTTGAAGTTAATTTTCGTAAAAACCACTGGAATAATTTTCACCAAATATAGCAAAGGCACATCTGCGTACCAGTCCCTACAATTTTGCCAAGTTTGGTGTAATTCCGTTCAGCGGTTCGGGCTGTAGACTTGTCAGACCGTCCTAGGGAAATTCTCATGGGGAAAACACGTTTTGGGACCCCCCTTTTTTCTCAGCCCCCACTTCACGAATCCCCCCGAAACTTTCAGGGAAGGAGCGCAGCAGAGCTGGCCAAAATTTTGGAAAATGACACGCAAATTCCTCAAACAGCTCCAAAGTTATTTCCAATAGAATGTTGCGGATTTCCTATGATAGCCAATCCTAACTATAACTACCTACTGGCGACCGCCAGTAGGTAATATATATATAGATGAACAAAACTCCAAACACCACCTCCGATCCCAAACTCGGAACGGCCAAGCAAACAGGAGACGGACCTCCAGGATAAATTACAGGTTTTTTTTATTGCATTTTCAGCTGGGTTGAAGGGCAAGCCGCATTTCGGGCTGGAACAGCCCTTGTTCACATGCAATAGACCCGATGTAACTTTTTACTTTTTATAATGCCAGTGATCCTCCTGTAACCCGCCTTTAAACTGGTCATGTGACCCTAAAGATAGAAAACATACTGCCTGATGTGCAAAATATGCCGATGGAAACACTGCATGAAAACATCACAAGTGTTGCCATTATAATAAAAAACATAATTGGTTAAATCATGACAATTGAAAATAACAGGATAAATCCTTACTTTTCTAGTATAAGTAACCAGGCGTTGTATTATTGTATAATACACAAAAGATATTCCTAATTTATATCCACGGTGCAATATGATATTCGGGCAGGACAGGGGAACTTATAGTGCTACTAATAGTGACACCTATTCAATGCCTAAAGTGCAGAAGCTATATTACATGTGCAAACTAAGCGGGATAAAGTGCTGTAGTACATGATAAAATCAACCTGTAATTGCAATGCATAAATGCCATCTTAAAAAAAGGGATCAAGCAGAACCTCATTTTGTTAGATAAAATTAGATTTAAAACATTACAAAAACGGTTAAATAATTTATCATGATGAAAGTGAATAAAACACCTGGTGTATAAAACAGCTGTAGAAAAAATCTAATAAAAAAAAAGAATAATGAATATATATATACACACAACTTATATACACTGGAGGAAAGCTGTAGCGTTGTTGGAAACGTTTTAATGACTAACAGGGAACCTGACTAGCCAAAGAAATACAAGGATGTCAGCAATAAAGATCATGAGATCAGTCTCAGACAAAAATCCCCGCAGGCAACAGGGAACCTGACTACCTGGGGGGTATGGACACATGCTAGAAAAATGAGACAATGATAAGTTGATGAATGGAGTCTAAACAATATGGATCATAGGAAATTATGAAGGTCCTCAGTATTATTGAGACCATTCGGCCACTTGCTGTCATATTCGAGGATCATGCTGGACTCCAATTGTCTCAATTTCAACTCTCTGTTACCTCCCCGTAGAGAT
This sequence comes from Lissotriton vulgaris, assembly GCF_964263255.1. Classification (NCBI taxonomy): domain Eukaryota; kingdom Metazoa; phylum Chordata; class Amphibia; order Caudata; family Salamandridae; genus Lissotriton; species Lissotriton vulgaris. Next base: position 264,269,085 of record NC_141698.1, read on the forward strand.
TTCGGCACCGCAGCCACTACATAATGGGTAAGACAGTTTACATCCTTATTATGTTTACTTTGGAAGTGGCGGGCCACAGGATAGGCAGGATCACTGTGTAGGATGGCTCGCAGATGCTGTAAAATCCTGACGTGCACCTGTTGTTTGGTACTGCCTATATAGTTTAGGCCACAGGTGCACGTCAGGACATAAACAGCAAACTCAGTTTTACAGGTATGATTGCCTATGATGGGAATTTCAGTACTGTTAAAAGGGGTGCGGTAATGAGTTTTATTTACGCCAAACTTGCAGGCCCGACAGCTGGAGCATTTGCGAAACCCGGCTGCAGATTGCAGCCAGTTCGCCTTCTGTTTTAGTTCCGGACTACTAGGATTCAAAATCGCTCCCATGCTACGTGCTCTGCGAAAAGTTACTACTGGTTTGTTAGGAAGCATGTCCCTAATATGTTGTCTGTTAGAATAATGGACCAGTTCTTATTAATGATCTGTCTGATCTTGGATTCTTGATTACTGGAGGCCGTTATGAATCTAGGACAGTCATTCTGTGAGTCAACAGTAACAGGGGTGGATGTAATCACCTCACTGCTATATATAAGTATTTGTTAGCAACCTCCTGAGGCAGAAGCCGGGAGTATTGACAGCTTGTAACTCTTTAAGAAACGTGTAGAAAATTGTGTGATTTTAAACATGCGATCCCCTCCCTGGGCACTTATCATTTTCTTTTCTCACCTGGCATCCCCCGCACAGCGGATTTATCGCTGCCGCGGGTCTGAAACTCCGTCCTGCTGCCATTTCCTGGAACTCCCCAGGACACGCCCACTATCGCTGGCCACGCCCCCTCACCAGGGTACTTAAACGCGCGCTGACTTCAAGCGCCCGACATTTGTTAGCAACCTCCTGAGGCGGAAGCCGGGAGTATCGACAGCTTGTAACTTTTTAAGAAACGTGTAGAAAATTGTGTGATTTTAAACTTGCGATCCCCTCCCTGGGCACCTATCATTTTCTTTTCTCACCTGGCATCCCCTGCACAGCGGATTTATCGCTGCCGCGGGTCTGAAACTCCGTCCTGCCGCCATTTCCTGGAACTCCCCAGGACACGCCCACTATCGCTGGCCACGCCTCCTCACCTGGCTACTTAAACGTGCGCTGACTACAAGCGCCCGACATTTGTTAGCAACCTCCTGAGGCGGAAGCCGGGAGTATCGACAGCTTGTAACTTTTTAAGAAACGTGTAGAGAATTGTGTGATTTTAAACTTGCGATACCCTCCCTGGGCACCTATCATTTTCTTTTCTCACCTGGCATCCCCGCACAGCGGATTTATCGCTGCCGCGGGTCTGAAACTCCGTCCTGCCACCATTTCCTGGAACTCCTGAGGTCACGCCCACTATCGCTGGTCACGCCCCCTCACCAGGCTACTTAAACGCGCGCTGACTACAAGCGCCCGACATTTGTTAGCAACCTTCTGAGGCGGCAGCCAGGAGTATTGACAGCTTGTAACTTTTTAAGAAACGTGTAGAAAATTGTGTGATTTGAAACTTGCGATCCCCTCCCTGGGCACTTATCATTTTCTTTTCTCACCTGGCATCCCCTGCACAGCGGATTTATCGCTGCCACGAGTCTGAAACTCCGTCCTGCTGCCATTTCCTGGAACTCCCCAGGACACGCCCACTATCGCTGGCCACGCTCCCCCCCAACACCCCCACTCGCCCATAAATCATGTGCACCCACCGGACGCGCAGCAGCTTAACCATCTGGGCCTAGGTCACACCCGTAACATCTTTCCTGAGCTTGACGCCTGCATAGACTCTACCCCTCCTCAACTCATCTCTCACCCCCCCCGGACCTCACCCCCCCAGCCTCGAGCTCAAAGTGTGCTACCTTAACACCCGTTCACTCACAAAACATCAAACGGAAATCTTTCACCTCCTAGACACTGATAATCCCGACATACTGTTTTTAACTGAAACCTGGCTGCACAACGGTTCCTCCCCCGACATCTTGGCTGCCATTCCACCTGGCTACTACATCCTTCAAGCAAATAGGACTCCCGGTAAACCCGGAGGGGGTGTGGCAGCCATCATCAAGCTCTCTATTAGATTTTCCACCCTCACCGTACCGTGCATTCCTCAGGTCGACTGCCTTGCACTCAGACTGGAATCCCCAGCATCACCCCTTATCTGTGTCTTAGTTTACAGCCCCCCTCAGTCCATGCCTGACTTTCCGTCTATGTTCGGAAATCTTCTATCCCAGGTCGTCATCAACAACTCTAAAATCCTAGTCCTCGGAGACTTTAACTACTGGCCCCAGGATGAGAAGGAAAGCGCCAGCTCGGCGGCCTTCTCTGACCTGCTGCGCAGCCTGAATTGCTGCCAACATATTAACACCGCCATGCATACCAAAGGCCATCCACTGGATCAGGTCTGGACCTCCAATTTAATGATCTCAGCCCCCCTCATACTGCCGTGTGCTTGGTCCGACCATTTCCTTATCTCCTTCTCCCTCAAAACTCTTACCTGTCCCAGCAGGCCCCTCGAAACTAACTTCTTCGCCCGTAACTGGAATAAAGCCGACATCAGTCAATTCATCGACCTACTTAGTACCTCCCTCCCCCCGGAATCCGACTCATTAGACATACATGCCTCAAATCTAAGCCACTGGCTTGAGTCCGCCAGTGACGCGGTCGCCCCCCTCAAACGGATCAAAATCAGACGCCCTCATGACGCTCAGAAATGGTTCTCTGAGGACCTTAAAGTTTTAAAACTCGGTCTTAGACAAGCCAAGCGCCGGTGGCGCAAAAACTACGCCCCCGAAGCTAAGGTAGAGTTCCTATCCCGACTCAAAGGGTATAAATCCTCCATTGCGCTAGCCAAAACCACGTACTTCTCCAATAAAATTGTGGAGTCAGCTAACAAAACCAAAAGCATCTTCTTGATCGTGGAGGAGTTATCCCACCCCGATAGGCTCTCCAACAAACCCCTCCCTTCCCAGAAGCTCTGCGACTCCCTCAACCACTTCTTCATTGAGAAGATCGCAAAAATTAAAAACAGTATCTCGGTGCCACCCCTACCGGACACCTCAGTGCCCCCTGCCAACCCCCGCGCTGACCCATTTAACCCCCAGCTTCTCACTCAGATTCCCCCCATCACGGAGGCGGACTTCCCCGCCCTCCTCAACAAAGTGACCTCAGGATCTCCCACTGATTGCTGCCCCACCATGATTTTAAGCAAGGCCTTCACTGCTTGCCCCGCTCCCCCCTTGGCACTGCTGAACAACTCTATCACCTCTGGCCTAGATCCTAGTATCTTCAAGACAGCCGAGGTAGTACCCATCCTAAAGAAAACAACAGCTGATAGCAGGATCAAGAGCAACTTCCGCCCCATCTCCCTCCTCCCTTACCTTGGTAAGGTGCTTGAGACCCATGTTACCAACATCCTGAGCTCGTTTGTCGAGCAGTCCCTTTTTCTTGACTCTCAACAGGCCGGCTTTAGACCCGCCCACTCTACAGAGATGGTCATACTTTCTGTCATGGAAGAACTGCGCAGGGGAGATGATTCCAACACCAGCCAGGCCCTGGTACTTCTGGATCTGTCGGCCGCCTTTGACACGGTCGACCACGCAATCTTGGTCGACTGTGTCAGGCAGGCAGGGATAGATGGTACCGCCCTTGATTGGGTCCGCTCGTTCCTCACCAGCCGCCAACAAGCCGTCCGGCTATTCCAGTTCTCTGCGGACAGGGTTGGGCTGACTTGCGGCGTGCCTCAGGGATCCTCTCTGTCCCCACTTCTTTTCAACCTATATCTCACCCCTCTGATCAGCTCTCTCCGAGATAAAAATGTCTCCACATTTAATTACGCGGATGACATCCAGTTAGTCTTTAACATCGACTCCTCGGACCAGTCAGTCTCTGACTTTGAAGCCACCCTCTGCCACATCAGCAATTGGATGGGGGCAAACCACCTGAAACTCAATCCCGACAAGACCGAATTGGTTCTTGTCGGAGGCCCTTCCAACCCCTGGAACTCCAACTTCTGGCCCACCAGCTTGGGCCTTCGTCCCCGCCCTACGGATTCGGCAAAAAGTCTGGGGGTTATCATCAGCAAAGACCTTTCGATGAAACCCCAGATAAATGCCACTGTCTCCTCGTGCTTCTACCAACTCCGCAAAATCCGGAAAATCGCGCGTTTCCTCACCACCGATGCCCTTACCTTGGCTCTTCTGGCGTTAGTCATCTCCAGAATTGACTACGCCAACTCCTTGTACGTAGGCATCCCTGACTATCAGCTTAAACGCTTGCAGCTTGTCCAGAACCAGGCGGCTCGCCTCATCTTCCATCAACCGAGCCACCACCACACCCGCCCTCTGTTAAAATCCCTGCATTGGCTCCCCGTTTCTGAACGCTGCAAATTCAAGTTAGGCTGCCTCGTCTTTAAATCTCTTGCCGGTCTTGGCCCCACGTTCATCTCTTCTCTCATTCACTCATATGTCCCCTCCCGCAACTTGCGCTCGGCTCAATTGGCTCTTCTCAAAGTCCCCAAAGAAGCGCAAAAAATGGGGCGGCCTAAGATTCTCGTTCCTGGCTCCATCTCTCTGAAACACCCTCCCCCTGGAAATAAGATCGGCCTCGCCTTACTCCCACTTCAGATCCCTCCTCAAGACTCATCTATTCCGCTCGGCATACTACTAAATCAAATTTCCTTCTCTTCCTAGTTCCCCCTGTCCCTCTTCGCCCTCACTCTTGCCTCTACCCTTGCACCCCTGTTACCCCTCAGGCTGTTGCTTTCTGTCACCTACCTCAGTGCCAAGAAACTGTATAGTGTACGCTGCGCTTTACAAATGCCTTTCACATCATATATATATATATATATATATTTAGAAATTTAAAAATAACAACAATATATAAAAAGCTAAATAATTTGCATTTTTATAATTAGTATCATGTTGCACGTAAAAGACTTTTATGCGTATTTTACGTATATTCAGTACAGCAACTGACAGCCTTAACCGATGTTATAAATCAATGTATTATACGATGATTGTAGTATGTTTTCCATGTCCATAGCAAAGTGTCATCACGTGATTCACATTTTTTTGAAAGCACTGTCACTTTAAATAGCCTTCATGACTAAATGAATTTGTCGAGTGAACAAGCGGTGTTCGCGCCGCGAAACGAGTCTCTAACATCTGGCTAAAATAAAGAAATAAGCATCAAGATAATCCTGGGTCCGTGTCCCGTTTGGCTCCTGCGCGTGATTTAAGACGTGGTATCTAATTCAGGATTTGTGATATATTAACTGGTTGTTCCGAAGCACCAGTTCAACACAGGACCCCTCTTCCGAAGTTGGGCCAGCGGTGAAGAAACGGAACTGTCTTCCGGATTACCCCCCGGGGGACGATTGAGATCCTGGAAAGGAATTACCGCGGCCCCCCCAGCATCGATAACGACGATTGTGTACCAGCATCGGAATCGACACGAGGACACCGGCCGGCTGCGAGGGTTTACGCACTCGCAAAAAGCAAGGAGTTCGGAGGTCAGGACCGAAGAAGGTACTGTTTAAAGTGGCACTGCGGGGTGGAAGAGTATGCATGACTATTGAACAAGCGCGTAAAAAAGAGTTGAACGAAGACCCGTGCTTGGGTACAAACGAGTCAAACAAGTTAAATTGGAATAAGCCAAGATGTCGAGCGACATTGTAAAAGAAAGGGAGGCGGCTGCCACAGGGATGTTTAAAGACGTCCCCACAGCGAGCAGCGGTACAAAACCAAATGACAAAATTACAGCACATCCACCTGACTCTGTGGCATATAAAATGAAAGTGTTAGAAAAGAAAATGAGACTGGAAATGTCGAAACGGTGGGAGTCAAGGTCCCTTCAGAGCTATATTGAGGTGGGTAGAATCCCCCTAGGGCACCTTGTCTATATACATTACCAAAAGTTCATAAAAACAGAGACAACCCACCGGGGAGACCAATAATCTCTGGTATTGGTGGCCCCACTGAGAGGATTTCCCAGTATATTGATATATTCTTGAGACCATATGTACAGTCATTGCCCTCGTATATCCAGGACACGAAACACGTGCTGAATATTATGTCTGATGTTGCATGGGAGGAAGGGATGTACTTAGTGACACTGGACGTTGTTTCGCTTTATTCTAATATCGAACACTCCCTTGGTATTTCATCAGTGGAGACCTTCCTTAACAAGAGGTCAGTTGAGTTTTTTGAACACACTAAAATGTTACTAGATATGACCGACTTAGTATTGAAGAATAATGTGTTCCTTTTTGATCAGAAATGGTACAAACAACGCCTTGGTACCGCGATGGGATCCAGATTCGCTCCGTCTTTTGCGAACCTCTTCATGGGGTGGTTTGAGGCGGTTTGGATCTGGGGCCATCGTGGACGGAGGTGGATTGACAATATCCAATACTGGGGCAGATTTATTGACGACTGTCTCATGATTTGGACTGGTTCACTTGTTGATCTCCTTGGCTTCTTTGACCACCTTAATAACAATGATGTCAACTTACGATTTACCACTAAATATGATACAAAGAAGATTGAATTTTTAGATATTGAACTCTTTGTGAAGGATATGAAACTCTGCTCTAGGATGTTTAGAAAAGACACTAGCTGCAATGCAGTATTATATGCAACAAGTTGCCATCCTAATTGCCAGAAGAGATCCATTCCCTATTCTGAGATGGTCAGGGCAAGGAGAAATTGCTCTGAGGATGAGGATTTTGAGCTTAACTTAATGGACATGTCAAACAGGTTTCTAGCCAGAGGCTATGATACCAGAGTGATTGTGAAGGCTAGGAGGCGAGCGTAGAACCTACGAAGGCAGCAAACCTTAACATGTAAAGAGCAAGTAGATGAAAGAATTGTGAAAGTACGGTTGATTACACAATATAACATTGAGTCTAGGGTATTATACTCAATTGTGAATAAGCATTGGCATCTATTGCGAGCTGATCTTGACCTATTACCCGTTATAACTGAGAGACCATCTATTACGTATAGAAAAGGCAGGACATTGGCCAATGATTTGAGCCCGAGTTATCCGAATAAATCTAAGAAGGGTATTTGGCTTAATGATGCAAGGAAGGGCTTTCACAAATGTGGCCGTTGTAACTCATGCAGATGGGCTAAGAAGAAGGTACTTCAATTTAGTTACAATGGCTCAGATGTATATGATATTGATGTATTTATCAACTGTGATACAACTTATGTTATATACGTTATATCCTGCACTTGTGGCCAAATATATGTTGGCAGCACCATTAGAAGATTAAGAGATAGAATGGTGGAACACTTCTGAGCCTGGAAGAATGGTGATACAAGATACCCCATTGCTGCCCACAGTGTACAAAACTGCGATAAACAGGATCAACACCAATTCAGCTACCATGCTATTGATCACGTTGCCCCAGACCCAAGGGGGGGGCAACAGGCAGCTTAGGTTGAGAAGAAAAGAAGTGATCTGGATTATGAAGTTGTGGGCGGTAGATAGGGGTTTGAACATTGATAACGAATATCAGTACTATCTTGGGCAGGATTAATGTGGACCGTACTAAACACTGAACAGGATGATTTATAATGATGCTAATGTTTTTATGCATATAACTTGTTCTTTTGTATATGTAGTAATGCAGTCCCAGTGCTATATTGTTGTTGCCAATAATTCTAGGAATATAGAGATTGGATATTGTTGTAGCTAATAACTGTAGAAATGTAGACATTGGAGCTGTCTTAAGGGGTGGCCTTTAATGGGTTCTGATGCTATCCTCCACCTAAAGCCTATAGTGATTATTGGGTGCTGATATGTGCCAGATTGTCTATAATTATCATTTGTATTATATGTTCTGGATACCTGCTTTGGTCTGCGATCTACTAATACACCTCTATTTCCCACATATACTTTACCTTACTAATAATGCCCTATTACACTGGGTGACGCAATTGAGACAACTTTGTCTCTTACTGTTGGCTGGATCATGGGATTACGTGTGCGCATCTCAGGAAAATACATGTGCGTTTATTTTTTCAGTCTATATGCCTATTTGCTAGGGTATTGGAGTATTGGTATCGACAGTGACTAGCGCCTGTCCTCGCGACTTCACACTTTGTGGACGATAGCCGTATGTCAGATACGATCCTAAGTGTATGATTTTGTCCTATAAGTGACAACGATTTGTCGGTGCGGATGCTTTAATGAAGCAACTCCGAGAAGTTGATGTACTTTATAACGGTAATACGTGTTATAATTTACTAAATCCAACCAGTATTACACGATGAAGCGTATGTATGAATAACACGGTCCATATATAATTATAGACGCAGTTATAGCTTATACTTTAAGATTGAGATCGGTGAGATTGACCATTGTAATATGGCGCCCACTATTTTCCGTATAAAAAGACACTTTAAGATGGCGACCGTGTAGAACGCCGACATACAGCGAGGACACTTGCCGCTGTAACACTGGTAAGCGACATCGCAGTTAGAATACTAGTACGACTTAAATTAAGCTTATAGATCTTCTGTTGTGTTGCTGACGACACGTTTCTTCGTGTTGTAGGTATAGAAATGAGAGCTTGGATACATCCATAAAAGAATACAGAACGGTAAGGTTGGAACATTGAGCATGGTGGTTAGCTAAATAACGCTTCAGAATTGAGACTGACTATCGCTCACTTTGGTTGTATATGTTTTATTTGGATATACAGGTCCTATGACTATATTGGAAATACGTTTTAAAGATTGATGCAGTACAGGTGTGGGGATTTGGATATGCCATTATAATACGTGGGTAAGATAAGTAAGAGTTATTACTTGATTCTAGATATCTGTTATTGAACAGGAGAGTGAATGTTACTCTTTTTTTGTTTCAGTATCCCCAGACAAAGATAAATAGTTTTGGATTTGGTGAGTGGAGGCGTTTATTATTGCTGATATCCTGTATATATTACGCTTATGGTGTAGATTTAAACGAGGTTATTTCTATTCCAGGATGTTCATTTTTGATTTCGAGAACAGTGCAATTGTACGTAAGGAAATAACTCAGGATATGAAATGGTGAGTGTATATTAATTACCCAAGATAGGGTAATGAAATTTGCACGCGTATAATAATGGTTGAGCCACGTTTTGGTTTTATAAGTTATGGTGAATATGTGATTCATTAGTGGAGTTATATATACATGCTCTCTTAACACGTACTATAACTCTGACTTCTTATATGAACAAAGGGTTTTTGCTGATCACAGTTTTTAGAGTTATTAATCTTATGTCTGGCTTTTATTATACAGACAATTGCTATACTTACACTGGAGAAGAGGTTACTTATAATTGGAGAGGATTGAATATTTCTTCAGGTGAAATTTTGATACTTCTGTTCAGTGTTCTTGGGTTATAAGGTAATCACGGATTTTTAGAATTGGTTTATCACCTTTGGTTCTTTGGGTGAGATATATCCACACTTATGTTTCTCTGGTACTATGCCTACATTTATGCTGCACATAAGGATATTTTTCTATGGTGGTTGGGACTATATCTATCTCTCCAGACAAGGTTATGATTTGAAAGATTGTAATGGAGGGCGTTGTATTTTCTTATTACAGCCCTGAGGAAGTCAATGTGTGAAATTAACACACGACGAAACACGTGTTGGCAACAGTATTGACCTCACTGTTATGATGTATTGAAGAAGTTTTGGAACTTTGGAAATCACTTGGAACTTTGAAATAAACCCTGAGGACAACTAAGAGACACTAAATTCTTGAACTCTTTTTTGGAACTGTCGTATGTTGTGGTCTGCTGAGTTACTTGAAGACATATGCATTGTATTGGTTACACAACTTTGTAATTGTAATTGAGTGCTCAGAGGTATATTGGACTGTTCATTTCTGTGTTTAACAGAAAATCGGGGGCGTGGGATACTTGCTCCTCCTCTAGATGCACCACAATCAGTAATAGTTCAGAATTTACTTATCCCTGATATTAATTGTAGAGCGCCCTGAGTTTGTTAGTATCCCAGCTCAATTAACTTTTTCCAAAACAGGTGCTGCCCTCTTGGGATTTACCAATATGAATAGGGATCAGGAAGCACAGGATCTTTTTAGTAATTTCCAGACAGGTAGAAGCAGTAAGCCCACAAATGTGCAACAACCGACTAAGAATGTAGGACTTAAGGAGAAATTTAAGAAACTAGAATATTTGAAGAAGCAGGAATTGAATAAATGGTGGGACGCAGCCACCCTGAAACAATATCTGACCCTCAATAGAATACCTAGAGGTCTCAGATCTCAAATAATGCCTACCTACGAAGACTTAGAATCTGATTTATTAGATAGGTGGGAGAAGGAATTAACATCTTCCTCCAGAAATCTAATGAATATACTTATTGAGAATGCGGAACGCAGGATCAAGAAATTACTGGAGGAAATACAGAAAATTGAGGATGAGATAAAAGAATTAAATATGCCTGAGGCTACTATCAAAAATTACACGATTCTTGATAACTACTTGAATGACCTTCAGGCATCCATTAAGCGTAGAAAGGCAAGAAAATTACAACGAGATGAAAGGGATTATAAATCAGGCCGCGTCTTCACATTTGCCAAACAGTTTGATTATTTAATTCAGCAATCCCGAGGTTCTAAACAGAAGTCTACTCCTACACCTAATATGAGTGCGAGTGAAACAGAAGCGTCATCGCTAGCTAGTAGTGAGAATGAGGAGGTGGATGGTTCATTGCAAGCTGAGGCAAATGCAGAGGATAACAGTAATTTTTTAGAAGAAGTCAAACGAGTCAGAATAGGAAATCGGGACAGCACCTTCAGTGGCAGAGGTGGGGGTCTGTCAAGACAAGGAGAGGATCTAGGGGAAAGGGGTCAACAGGCACCAAGAAGAGGAATGAGACTCAGATCGTGGAAAGAGTAACTGACAGTCTTAATGTAACTGACTGTGAACTGGAGATTGTTAACCTATCACAATTGACTCTTACAGATGATATGATCTCTTTGTTAAAGAAGGGTCTTGGTTTTTGCCCAAATGTACTACCTGATTGGTATCAAACTAAGATTGATATATACAGATTTGTAAGATTGTTAAAAATCAAGAAACATTTTGTGCATGTACCAATTAAAGATAAAAGTCATGAACATTTGCAGACTATTAGTGACCTGAGTATAGAGGGGGCGAATGCAACGAAGCTACTGCTATCGCTCACGGAGAATGAACATGACCCTATTACAATGGCTAAACTACTTGATGACCTTGAAGTTAACAGATTTGTGAGTGTTAGCAGTGGCCTCAAATTGAAATCTAAGTGGACACCGCAACTTGGAACAGGTAACACCATAGACACTTTTCACAAAATGGTTGAATTGGATATAGACAAGATAATAGACAAGGGCTCTAGACATGGGCTACATAGAAAGCCAGATAATTTGACTATTGCGGAAAGAACAGCGCTTAGGACCTTAAAAGACAATGACAATATTACCATCCGTATGGCGGATAAGGGGGGTAATATTGTCGTTATGGACACAGCAAAATATAATGCGGAAATATACTCTCAATTAGACGACTCCAGGTACTATGAAGTACTCAGTAGTAACCCTCTTGATACACTAAAGACTAATATCAACAAGAAACTTAGAGAGTGGTATGACCTGACATTATTAGACATTGATGAATATAATTATCTTACCATTACAACACCTAGGGCACCTTGTCTATATACATTACCAAAAGTTCATAAAAACAGAGACAACCCACCGGGGAGACCAATAATCTCTGGTATTGGTGGCCCCACTGAGAGGATTTCCCAGTATATTGATATATTCTTGAGACCATATGTACAGTCATTGCCCTCGTATATCCAGGACACGAAACACGTGCTGAATATTATGTCTGATGTTGCATGGGAGGAAGGGATGTACTTAGTGACACTGGACGTTGTTTCGCTTTATTCTAATATCGAACACTCCCTTGGTATTTCATCAGTGGAGACCTTCCTTAACAAGAGGTCAGTTGAGTTTTTTGAACACACTAAAATGTTACTAGATATGACCGACTTAGTATTGAAGAATAATGTGTTCCTTTTTGATCTGAAATGGTACAGACAACGCCTTGGTACCGCGATGGGATCCAGATTCGCTCCGTCTTTTGCTAACCTCTTCATGGGGTGGTTTGAGGCGGAGTGGATCTGGGGCCATCGTGGACGGAGGTGGATTGACAATATCCAATACTGGGGCAGATTTATTGACGACTGTCTCATGATTTGGACTGGTTCACTTGTTGATCTCCTTGGCTTCTTTGACCACCTTAATAACAATGATGTCAACTTACGATTTACCACTAAATATGATACAAAGAAGATTGAATTTTTAGATATTGAACTCTTTGTGAAGGATATGAAACTCTGCTCTAGGATTTTTAGAAAAGACACTAGCTGCAATGCAGTATTATATGCAACAAGTTGCCATCCTAATTGCCAGAAGAGATCCATTCCCTATTCTGAGATGGTCAGGGCAAGGAGAAATTGCTCTGAGGATGAGGATTTTGAGCTTAACTTAATGGACATGTCAAACAGGTTTCTAGCCAGAGGCTATGATACCAGAGTGATTGTGAAGGCTAGGAGGCGAGCGAAGAACCTACGAAGGCAGCAAACCTTAACATGTAAAGAGCAAGTAGATGAAAGAATTGAGAAAGTACGGTTGATTACACAATATAACACTGAGTCTAGGGTATTATACTCAATTGTGAATAAGCATTGGCATCTATTGCGAGCTGATCTTGACCTATTACCCGTTATAACTGAGAGACCATCTATTACGTATAGAAAAGGCAGGACATTGGCCAATGATTTGAGCCCGAGTTATCCGAATAAATCTAAGAAGGGTATTTGGCTTAATGATGCAAGGAAGGGCTTTCACAAATGTGGCCGTTGTAACTCATGCAGATGGGCTAAGAAGAAGGTACTTCAATTTAGTTACAATGGCTCAGATGTATATGATATTGATGTATTTATCAACTGTGATACAACTTATGTTATATACGTTATATCCTGCACTTGTGGCCAAATATATGTTGGCAGCACCATTAGAAGATTAAGAGATAGAATGGCGGAACACTTCCGAGCCTGGAAGAATGGTGATACAAGATACCCCATTGCTGCCCACAGTGTACAAAACTGCGATAAACAGGATCAACACCGGTGGCCAAGCAGCATGGCCGACAGGACGTGAGCTCCTCCAGCTCCGTCCCGAAGACCGACTGAATCCTGCTGAAAATCCTGCCCAGGCTCTCCTGACTGCTGCACAGCGTGTGGGAGGGGTAGCGGTCACCCCGCCGGGACTCCGGTGACCCGAGGAACTGACCCGCGCCCGGCATTCTGCTGCGAGGATCTGGCCTGCCTGCTGCGGGGAGCGGAGCCGGCGCCTTCCCTCGCGCAACGCTGCGGCTTGGGCCGGCGCTCTTGGGCCGAGTGGCGGCTGTGGCGTGAGGTGACCCCCGGACGGAGCACATCCTCTTCCGACCCCCTGCGACCTGGCAGGTGCTCCCGGTTTGCGAGCGGGGGTCGGGCATCGGCTGCACAGCGGTATCCCTACAGTGAGGTGAGGAGGGGGTCGAGGAGGTGGAGGCGCCCTCCATTTTGAACTGCCATATCGCCCTGGAGAACGGAGGGCTTCCCCTGCAATAGCTGGGGATTGAGCGTCCAGTCATCGGGGCACCTTCGCCCGGAGGTGGAACCTGTGCACGCGGCTTGTCCCGGATCCCGTGTGAGGCGTGGGGGTACACACAGGAGGCTCCCGGATACTGGTGGGCCGGTCTGGGTCCGGCCCCGGTAGCAGTGCCCACGGTGTTTTGCAGAGCCGGTTCCTCCTCCCGCTGGCCCTTATCCTGCACTCGGGGGGGACTGTTGGACTCTCCCTGCTCCTAAACTCTGGTGGCCATCTCGGAGCAGACTTCTTGGGCCCGTGGACGACCTGCGCCCCTCCCCCACACGCCCGCCATCTTGAGACCGAGGCCGGGCAGCCCCTAGGAAATCGGTGGCGGCTGGGAACCGGGTGCCTCTGTGCGCCGCTCTGCCTGGTGCTGCCGGGGCCCTGGGGAGGTGCACGACAGGAGAGGGTGGTCGGACCCGTGCTTTATCCTGTGCTGTTCACTGTTGGCTGGTCGGGGCCCTGACTCCCAGTCCCCCAGAGGGGTTGGAAGAACGCGAGCGGCTCCTACGCCATCTTGCCTCCTGGATTGTTTGACCTGCCTGGAAGCCGATTCCTCCCTATCCCTCGAACGCTGTGGTGTGCGCCTGCCCTATTTTGGACTGTGTTGCTCCTGAGAGGCCCTCCCTGGCGGGGCGGGGGGTCCCCTGACAGTGGACATGGCGGGCCGTTCTGGACGTGGCCATAAGGCCACCCAACCTAATACAATTGTGCAATACACTACCCCTCGCCTACAGCCTACAGCCACAGAGGATCACGCGCCAGACGGGCGCCAACGCTGGGGCCGGGGACCCGCTGGAGCTGTCCAGGGCGGAACTTCTCAAGGCTATACAGGGCTCGCACACTGCCCTGGAGCGCCAGATACAGACGGTGTCCATTGATGTGAATCTCTTGCGGATGGACCTTCGCAAGGTGGCGGATAAAGTTTCGGATGCAGAGGGCAATATCACACAGCTGCAGGGGGAGGTCGCTGCCCTGCAGAAGTCATTCTCCCAACTTACCTCTACTACCCGTGCTCTGGAGAGGCGCGCCGAGGACGCGGAAGGGAGGGCGCGTCGTAGCAACATACGGGTCCTGGGAGTACCGGAGCGCCTGGAGGCGGGGAATCCTGAGCACTTCCTAGAGACTTGGATCCGTGAGCACCTGTGTCCGAGTGGCCTGTCCAGCGTCTTCATTGTGGAGCGGGCGCACAGAGCTCTGGTGCCTCCTCTGCGACCGGGAGAGGCCCCTCATTGCGAAAATCCTGAACTATAAGGACCGCGACTACATCCTTAAGGCGGCGAGGGAGTCAGGGCCACACACGATTGAGAATAGCCAAATCTCCATTTATCCCGACTACACCCAGCAGGTACAAGAACAGAGGAAATCCTACCTGGGAGTCAAGCAAAAGCTACGCGACATGCAGCTTCAGTATATGCTTCTATACCCCGCCAAGCTCAAGGTGCTCTCCCAGGGCCGGGCACACTTCTTTGAGACACCGGCGGAGGTGTGGGAATGGCTTGAGATCAGAGGAGATGATCTCCCCCCGGGTGAGAGAGGAGGTTCGAGAGACACTTGGGGGACTCGGCCGCAGCGGAGGCGACGTGGCAGGAGAAATCGCCGTTCTGGATCTCGTGGACCTCCTGAGACTCGACCCACGGTGGGACCGGACGGGGCCATCCTAATGGACGATTCACCTGAGAGGACTGGCTCGAGCTCAACTGGGGAGGCCGCCCCTAATGACATTCTTGTACCAGATACTTTACAGGAGACGCCACTGGGCGCGGACTCTACGGCTCCGGTGGTTCCGGAGACTGCTTTACCGGCGCCGGAGCTGGAATGATTCTTGCCCTGCCTGCATTGCCTCCGCTGTGTGCCTGCCTTTGTTGTGTGGTTCCTGAAGGCCCTGCAACTCTTTCCGTTGTGACTTTTCTGTCTTGATGCTGGGGACATCTGGATACTGGTTGGTACCTTGCACTGGGCATTTGGGTTGTCTGGGCTCCGGGTGCTGGGAGGTGTGGGTGGCGGTTATCTTCCCACATTGCTAACTCGGCGGAGGAGATATGACCGGGTTCGTGTTATAGTTTTGTTGGGTCTTTCGGGGAGCTGGGAGGGTGGGTGTGGGGGGTTGCTTTGCTGTGTTTGAGTGTGGGTGAAGTGTGTGGTATGGGGTGGCTGTGCACGTCCTGGCACTGGCATGGGGAGGGCGGGTGGCGGTTTTGGTTGTTGCTATCCTATTGCTCGCGGGTGGGGGGGTTGAGGGGCTTAATGCAGAAGTTTTGAATGTTGGGATTGTTGGGGGGTGGGAAAGGGGATGTGACAACGATGACTTTGGCATACTGCGCATGTTGATTCCGATTGATGGGGTGCTGGTACTACGTGAAGCATCCCCAGAATTCTGTGTTGCGAGGGCCTACTGGAGTCGGCCGGGGTTGTGCTTGCGATGTGACCCGATTGGGCGTGATTGTTGGTCATGGGATTTAAATTCTTAACGTGGAATGTGCGTGGCTTGGGTACGTGCACTAAGAGACACAGGGTCCTTACCTTTCTCAAACGCCATGGGATTTCAGTTGCTTGTTTGCAGGAGACCCACCTAGATGAGGACGGTGCGCAGAGGCTGGCCAGGAAGTGGCGAGGCCAGATCTTCCACTCCTCCTATTCTACATATGCTAGGGGGGTATTAATTTGGGTGGCCCCTGGGGTTCCCTGTGAGGTTCAATATATAGATGCGGATGTGGAAGGCAGGTACATATTGGCGAAACTCAGGCTGGACGATAAAGTCCTCCTGATCCTTAATACATACGCACCGAATGTCGATGACCCGGCCTTCTTCTCCCGGATGCAGGATCTGGTGGCCCCGAGCCTAGACGCACCCCTCCTTTGGTTCGGAGATTTCAACTGCGTGCTACATCATGAGCTAGACCGTCATCCGCCTAGGGTGGGCACTAAGCCCCGCATGGCGGCGCGGCTGCGGGAAGTGATGCATAATATAGGGGCAGTGGATGTGTGGCGTGCCTGCCACCCGACACAGAAGCTTTATACATGTTACACCCCGACTCATAATACACATAGCAGGCTGGACCGAGTGCTGGCGGCCAACCTCCCTTCCTATCTTACATTAACGGTTACGCACCAGGCCAGATACCTATCAGATCATGCTCCTGTCACGTGCATGGCACAGTGGCCTGATCGCACGGAGCGTCCGCGAACCTGGAGGCTGCCGTCTGACCTGCTTCAGGATCCAGTGGCCCGGGACCATGTGGCGTCGTCGCTCTCCGACTACCTTGAACTCAACTGGGCGGAAAGGGACTTGTCTTTTTCCACCAAATGGGAAGCACTGAAAGCAGTCGTGCGTGGGGCGTGCATGGGTCTGTCGTATGGGGTCAGGAAACAACTGCTTGCTGACTTGCAGGCTGCGGAAGCTGAGCTTCTGCACACTCAAACCCGGTCTGATCCAGACGTGTCGGACCTGTGGGCGGAGGGACTTGCCTTGGCGTCGATTCACGACATACTCACGCGGCTCGATAAATTCACACTGGGCCAATATAGGCAGAGACTGCACCACGAGGGGGATAAGTCTGGATGCTTATTGGCCTGGATACTTCGCCGTGAGTTCGCGGCCGAACGTATAGTGGCCCTGCGGACACCCAGTGGAGGAATGGCACACTCGGAGGCGGGTGTACTCGTGGTTTTGCGGGACCATTTGCGCTCGGTGTACAAGGTTGACCCATCCATTACTGAGGATGGCTATCACTTATACCTTGAGGACCTCGGTCTGCAGACCTTGCCGGAGGCAGCAGCGAAGGATCTGGATGCCAAGATATCGTTGAGTGAGGTCGCCGCGGCAATAGCTGCCCTTCCCCGGGCCAAGACCCCTGGCGGGGATGGGTTCCCTGCGGAGTTTTATCAGGAGTTCGGGCATACCCTAGCCCCCCTCCTCCTACAGGTCTATAATGAGGCCTTGCGTGTGGGCGCCCTCCCACCTACCTTGCACCAGGGTGAGGTATGCATGATTTTGAAGCCGGGCGGTGATAAAACAGACCCCACGGCCTACCGCCCTATCACCCTGATAAATTCAGACGCTAAAATCCTCACCAAGCTACTGGCCAATCGCCTTGCCCCGCACGTCGCCCAACTCGTCCACCAGGACCAGTGTGGTTTTGTCCCGGGGCGTAATACGGCAATGAATTTGCGTCGCCTAACTCACATTTTACATGAGGTCCGGGGGCGGGAGGTCCCCCATGTCTTGGTCTCCGTTGACCTGGCTAAGGCCTTCGATACAGTGCATTGGGGTTATCTGATGCATGTCCTATTGAAGATGGGATTTGGTCCGAGTTTTCGCGACTGGATCCGGGTGCTCTACGGAGCGCCCCGGGCCAGGGTGCGCCTGGGGTCGGCCCGCTCTGAGGAGTGGCCACTGGGGAGGGGTACTCGGCAGGGTTGCCCCCTGTCCCCCCTCCTATTCGCTCTCGCAATCGAGCCCCTGGCCGTATCTGCCCGCAGGGAACTGCATGACTGGGGTATTATAGTGGGGGACACTACTAATGTCATCTCCCTCTACGCCGATGATGCACTATTCTACCTGACCTCCCCGCTGGAGGCTCTCCCCGCTTTACTGCGGCTTTTGGACCGCTTTGGCGCGGCCTCTGGGCTCCGCATGAATGTCAATAAGTCCCTGGTGTTCCCACTGACTCCTACTGTTCCCGATTTAGACGCGGATTCTCGCTACCTGGGCCTCCGGTGTGAACGCATGGCGTTCCGGTACCTGGGTATTCAGGTGGCCGCCTCCGATGACGCTCTCTTGACTCATAATATAGACAAAATACTCGCTGGCCTCCGGAAGTCCATTGATTTTTGGAATACACTCCCGCTCTCCCTCATGGGGCGTCTGGCGGTTGCCAAGATGGTGATGCTCCCCAGGGTACTCTATGTGCTACAAAATACCCTATGCCCGTTGCCTCCCCGAATCTTTCGCACGCTGAACTCACTGCTCACCTCCCTCCTGTGGGCGGGTGGTCGTAGTAGGGTGGAGCTGCGCACGGTGACACAGTGCTGGGAGGAGGGCGGCCTAGAGGCCCCGAGGTTCGACTTGTACTACTATGCGGCGCAGCTTCTCCCGGCGGCCAGGTGGTTTGCTGACAACGAGAATTGGGAGTTGGCATTGTTGGCGGGAGTGGCCTCGGACAGAGACTTGCAGGAGGCTTTCATGCAAGGCCGGGGCGCCCCTGGTGCTCTGCCCTATGTCGTAAGGCACACGGCAAATATATGGCAGCGCTTCGTTGAAAGGGTTCTGCGGCGCGCCGTTCCATAGGGAGCTATCCATTTGGATCCAGGCCCCGATTCTCAAGATGGAGGCGAATATGTCCTTCCGGGAGTGGCGGCTGGGCGGTTGCGACACCCTCGCAGATCTTTATCCGGACGACTCCTTTGTGTCCTTTGAGAGAGCAGTGGACTCCTTTGGACTCGGGGAGGGCCAGTACTTGCATTACGGATGCCTTAGAGATGTGGCCAGAATGACGTGGCCTCAGTTCCCGGAGGCGCCCCAGCTCACTAGTACCCTGGACGTTATATTATCCTGTGGTAGGGGTAGACGTTTAGTCTCCCTGCTATACTCTGCTATGCGCAGGGACTCAACTCCCCCAGTGGCGCCAGCTTGGGGGGCTTGGGAGGCGGACCTGGGGGTCGAATTGGATCCGGCCCAGAGGAAGCGAATTGGATTATTGACTCGTAAGGTTTCCTGCAATGCGCGCTTCAAGCTAATTCATTTTAACTTTGTGCATCGCACTTATATGACACCTGTCTCCCTCCACCGCATTTCCTCAGATAGAAGCCATAATTGCCCTAGGTGTGGTGCAGCAAGAGCGGGATTCCTTCATCTGGCCTGGGAATGCCCCTTGGTTCATGATTTCTGGCACGAGGTGGTGGGTCGCATTAACTGGATTACACATATTCGGTTGCAACTTGACCCGCTTCATTGTTTACTGGCGTTAGTTCCCAAACCCAGGAGGAAGGGACTGTCTTACAAATTGCTTCAACTGCTTTTGGTTCTAGCGAGGAGACGGGTGGCCATTACCTGGATGGGCCAGAGGGCCCCTGAAATACCTCTATGGTTGCGAGATGCCAGGGAATGGGCCTTGGCGGAGGAGACTCATATGCAGCGCACTCGCAGAGACGTGAAGCTCCAAGAAGACCTGCTCGCCTGGAGAGTCATGTGTATCGAGGGGATGGGGGAGGACGATTCGGACGCCACCAGCGCTGAGTTGTTTTTCTCCGCTTCCTCGGAGTCTGATGAGGGGGTGGGGTTGGGTGAGGGAGATCGGGAAGCGATGTAACAGTCTCCTGGGCCATGCTTCCATTCCATTCCATGCTGGATATGTTTGACTGTAGCCGTAATTCCTAACTGACCGCAGTGTACTGTTATAACCACGGCCTCCTTGGCCCTTGCATTTATCTCCTTCTGTGTTCGGATCAGCGCTAGTCTTGCCACTCATGGGGGGGGGGGGGGGTTTGTTAGTGTTTATAGTTATATAGTTTGGTATTGTGACATCAAAAAATGGCGTAGTCATTGATACTGTCTAACTGATATTTGATGCATAAGTGCACGTCCTCCTGCTTGATTATGGGTTCAACTTGTCGCCGCCCTGCCTCCGGGATGTGGGCTGTACGTGGCTGTGTACTCATCGTGGACCTGGCCTACCTGTCCATATCCTGTCAACTGATTTGATGACTGTATGCTATGTGCCTTATTTGATACTTTCGCCGCCAAAAATAAAATTAAAAAAAAAAAAAAAAACAGGATCAACACCAATTCAGCTACCATGCTATTGATCACGTTGCCCCAGACCCAAGGGGGGGCAACAGGCAGCTTAGGTTGAGAAGAAAAGAAGTGATCTGGATTATGAAGTTGAGGGCGGTAGATAGGGGTTTGAACATTGATAACGAATATCAGTACTATCTTGGGCAGGATTAATGTGGACCGTACTAAACACTGAACAGGATGATTTATAATGATGCTAATGTTTTTATGCATATAACTTGTTCTTTTGTATATGTAGTAATGCAGTCCCAGTGCTATATTGTTGTTGCCAATAATTCTAGGAATATAGAGATTGGATATTGTTGTAGCTAATAACTGTAGAAATGTAGACATTGGAGCTGTCTTAAGGGGTGGCCTTTAATGGGTTCTGATGCTATCCTCCACCTAAAGCCTATAGTGATTATTGGGTGCTGATATGTGCCAGATTGTCTATAATTATCATTTGTATTATATGTTCTGGATACCTGCTTTGGTCTGCGATCTACTAATACACCTCTATTTCCCACATATACTTTACCTTACTAATAATGCCCTATTACACTGGGTGACGCAATTGAGACAACTTTGTCTCTTACTGTTGGCTGGATCATGGGATTACGTGTGCGCATCTCAGGAAAATACATGTGCGTTTATTTTTTCAGTCTATATGCCTATTTGCTAGGGTATTGGAGTATTGGTATCGACAGTGACTAGCGCCTGTCCTCGCGACTTCACACTTTGTGGACGATAGCCGTATGTCAGATACGATCCTAAGTGTATGATTTTGTCCTATAAGTGACAACGATTTGTCGGTGCGGATGCTTTAATGAAGCAACTCCGAGAAGTTGATGTACTTTATAACGGTAATACGTGTTATAATTTACTAAATCCAACCAGTATTACACGATGAAGCGTATGTATGAATAACACGGTCCATATATAATTATAGACGCAGTTATAGCTTATACTTTAAGATTGAGATCGGTGAGATTGACCATTGTAATATGGCACCCACTATTTTCCGTATAAAAAGACACTTTAAGATGGCGACCGTGTAGAACGCCGACATACAGTGAGGACACTTGCCGCTGTAACACTGGTAAGCGACATCGCAGTTAGAATACTAGTACGACTTAAATTAAGCTTATAGATCTTCTGTTGTGTTGCTGACGACACGTTTCTTCGTGTTGTAGGTATAGAAATGAGAGCTTGGATACATCCATAAAAGGATACCGAACGGTAAGGTTGGAACATTGAGCATGGTGGTTAGCTAAATAACGCTTCAGAATTGAGACTGACTATCGCTCACTTTGATTGTATATGTTTTATTTGGATATACAGGTCCTATGACTATATTGGAAATACGTTTTAAAGATTGATGCAGTACAGGTGTGGGGATTTGGATATGCCATTATAATACGTGGGTAAGATAAGTAAGAGTTATTACTTGATTCTAGATATCTGTTATTGAACAGGAGAGTGAATGTTACTCTTTTTTTGTTTCAGTATCCCCAGACAAAGATAAATAGTTTTGGATTTGGTGAGTGGAGGCGTTTATTATTGCTGATATCCTGTATATATTACGCTTATGGTGTAGATTTAAACGAGGTTATTTCTATACCAGGATGTTCATTTTTGATTTCGAGAACAGTGCAATTGTACGTAAGGAAATAACTCAGGATATGAAATGGTGAGTGTATATTAATTTCCCAAGATAGGGTAATGAAATTTGCACGCGTATAATAATGGTTGAGCCACGTTTTGGTTTTATAAGTTATGGTGAATATGTGATTCATTAGTGGAGTTATATATACATGCTCTCTTAACACGTACTATAACTCTGACTTCTTATATGAACAAAGGGTTTTTGCTGATCACAGTTTTTAGAGTTATTAATCTTATGTCTGGCTTTTATTATACAGACAATTGCTATACTTACACTGGAGAAGAGGTTACTTATAATTGGAGAGGATTGAATATTTCTTCAGGTGAAATTTTGATACTTCTGTTCAGTGTTCTTGGGTTATAAGGTAATCACGGATTTTTAGAATTGGTTTATCACCTTTGGTTCTTTGGGTGAGATATATCCACACTTATGTTTCTCTTGTACTATGCCTACATTTATGCTGCACATAGGGATATTTTTCTATGGTGGTTGGGACTATATCTATCTCTCCAGACAAGGTTATGATTTGAAAGATTGTAATGGAGGGCGTTGTATTTTCTTATTACAGCCCTGAGGAAGTCAATGTGTGAAATTAACACACGACAAAACACGTGTTGGCAACAGTATTGACCTCACTGTTATGATGTATTGAAGAAGTTTTGGAACTTTGGAAATCACTTGGAACTTTGAAATAAACCCTGAGGACAACTAAGAGACACTAAATTCTTGAACTCTTTTTTGGAACTGTCGTATGTTGTGGTCTGCTGAGTTACTTGAAGACATATGCATTGTATTGGTTACACAACTTTGTAATTGTAATTGAGTGCTCAGAGGTATATCGTTTGTCGAGCAGTCCCTTTTTCTTGACTCTCAACAGGCCGGCTTTAGACCCGCCCACTCTACAGAGATGGTCATACTTTCTGTCATGGAAGAACTGCGCAGGGGAGATGATTCCAACACCAGCCAGGCCCTGGTACTTCTGGATCTGTCGGCCGCCTTTGACACGGTCGACCACGCAATCTTGGTCGACTGTGTCAGGCAGGCAGGGATAGATGGTACCGCCCTTGATTGGGTCCGCTCGTTCCTCACCAGCCGCCAACAAGCCGTCCGGCTATCCCAGTTCTCTGCGGACAGGGTTGGGCTGACTTGAGGCGTGCCTCAGGGATCCTCTCTGTCCCCACTTCTTTTCAACCTATATCTCACCCCTCTGATCAGCTCTCTCCGAGATAAAAATGTCTCCACATTTAATTACGCGGATGACATCCAGTTAGTCTTTAACATCGACTCCTCGGACCAGTCAGTCTCTGACTTTGAAGCCACCCTCTGCCACATCAGCAATTGGATGGGGGCAAACCACCTGAAACTCAATCCTGACAAGACCGAATTGGTTCTTGTCGGAGGCCCTTCCAACCCCTGGAACTCCAACTTCTGGCCCACCAGCTTGGGCCTTCGTCCCCGCCCTACGGATTCGGCAAAAAGTCTGGGGGTTATCATCAGCAAAGACCTTTCGATGAAACCCCAGATAAATGCCACTGTCTCCTCGTGCTTCTACCAACTCCGCAAAATCCGGAAAATCGCGCGTTTCCTCACCACCGATGCCCTTACCTTGGCTCTTCTGGCGTTAGTCATCGCCAGAATTGACTACGCCAACTCCTTGTACGTAGGCATCCCTGACTATCAGCTTAAACGCTTGCAGCTTGTTCAGAACCAGGCGGCTCGCCTCATCTTCCATCAACCGAGGCACCACCACACCCGCCCTCTATTAAAATCCCTGCATTGGCTCCCCGTTTCTGAACGCTGCAAATTCAAGTTAGGCTGCCTCGTCTTTAAATCTCTTGCCGGTCTTGGCCCCACGTTCATCTCTTCTCTCATTCACTCATATGTCCCCACCCGCAACTTGCGCTCGGCTCAATTGGCTCTTCTCAAAGTCCCCAAAGAAGCGCAAGAAATGGGGCGGCCTAAGATTCTCGTTCTTGGCTCCATCTCTTTGAAACACCCTCCCCCTGGAAATAAGATCGGCCTCGCCTTACTCCCACTTCAGATCCCTCCTCAAGACTCATCTATTCCGCTCGGCATACTACTAAATCAAATTTCCTTCTCTTCCTAGTTCCCCCTGTCCCTCTTCGCCCTCACTCTTGCCTCTACCCTTGCACCCCTGTTACCCCTCAGGCTGTTGCTTTCTGTCACCTACCTCAGTGCCAAGAAACTGTATAGTGTACGCTGCGCTTTACAAATGCCTTTCACATCATATATATATATATATATATATTTAGAAATTTAAAAATAACAACAATATATAAAAAGCTAAATAATTTGCATTTTTATAATTAGTATCATGTTGCACGTAAAAGACTTTTATGCGTATTTTACGTATATTCAGTACAGCAACTGACAGCCTTAACCGATGTTATAAATCAATGTATTATACGATGATTGTAGTATGTTTTCCATGTCCATAGCAAAGTGTCATCACACGATTCACATTTTTTTGAAAGCACTGTCACTTTAAATAGCCTTCATGACTAAATGAATTTGTCGAGTGAACAAGCGGTGTTCGCGCCGCGAAACGAGTCTCTAACATCTGGCTAAAATAAAGAAATAAGCATCAAGATAATCCTGGGTCCGTGTCCCGTTTGGCTCCTGCGCGTGATTTAAGACGTGGTATCTAATTCAGGATTTGTGATATATTAACTGGTTGTTCCGAAGCACCAGTTCAACACAGGACCCCTCTTCCGAAGTTGGGCCAGCGGTGAAGAAACGGAACTGTCTTCCGGAATACCCCCCGGGGGACGATTGAGATCCTGGAAAGGAATTACCGCGGCCCCCCCAGCACCGATAACGACGATTGTGTACCAGCATCGGAATCGACACGAGGACACCGGCCGGCTGCGAGGGTTTACGCACTCGCAAAAAGCAAGGAGTTCGGAGGTCAGGACCGAAGAAGGTACTGTTTAAAGCGGCACTGCGGGGTGGAAGAGTATGTATGACTATTGAACAAGCGCGTAAAAAAGAGTTGAACGAAGACCCGCGCTTGGGTACAAACGAGTCAAACAAGTTAAATTGGAATAAGCCAAGATGTCGAGCGACATTGTAAAAGAAAGGGAGGCGGCTGCCACAGGGATGTTTAAAGACGTCCCCAAAGCGAGCAGCGGTACAAAACCAAATGACAAAATTACAGCACATCCACCTGACTCTGTGGCATATAAAATGAAAGTGTTAGAAAAGAAAATGAGACTGGAAATGTCGAAACGGTGGGAGTCAAGGTCCCTTCAGAGCTATATTGAGGTGGGTAGAATCCCACGGGGGCTCCGCATCTTAACTGCACCGACATATGAAGAACCTAATCCGGAACTGATGCGTGAATGGGCAGAAGTAAACCTTGACTCATCCCGCAGACTCACTTTACTATTGATTAAATATGCGGACATAGATAGGGCACGTCTGCTAACAGAAATAGATGCTCTCAATGAGGAACTAGCGAGTATGGGCCAAGAAGAAGAAATTGCCCGTCTCAGGAAAGAGATTACAAACCGACTAAAGAAGGAGGAAGAAAAAATAAAGGATTGAAAAACTCACAAATTCCAACGAGACAAAGTTGATTATGAGATTGGACAGATCTTTACCTTTGCCCGAAAATTTGACAATGTACGTAAAAATCAACAAAAACAAGGGCGAGGTAAACCAAATGTATCCAGTAACCGTCAGAGGCGAGTTGAGGATGATGCTGCGACTACATCGAGTGAACAATATACCTCCAATAGTGAGGATGACTCCGAATTGAGAAATGCCCCTACAACTTCATCAGGGGCAAGGCCATCGCCGGGGGAAGAGATGGAGATTTTAGCCGCCCAAAGAATGGCAACTTTGAGGCCAATGACCCGCTCACAAACACACGGAAGCGGGCAAACATCAAGCGGAAGCAGAGGCGCAATGCAGCAAAACACAGGCACAAATCCAAACCAGCCCCGAAGGAAACGAAATTACTGGAAAAAGAAGCAAAATGAACAATAATTAATTTATCCAACTTAAAATTAACCCAAAAGGAAGAGAACACCTTAAGTTTGGGATTATCTTACTGTCCACCAAACAACTTTGACTACCCAAATACCCGGATGGATGTATATAAAGGTGTGAGAAAGTTGAAACTCAAGAAATTATATGCCATGAAAAAAACACCACAAGAAAATCCTGAAACTCCTCAAATGATGATACCACCTCCAGATATAGACATGGAACGGGAACTAGAAGAACTGTGGAATCAAGATAATGATCAAGTCGGAACACCTAATGAGCGAGCTACAAATATATCAAACAAAGGAGCAGGTTTAACAAATTTCAAACCAAAATCAAAATATTGCCCTATCATGTTGCATGATGCCATAGATACGTTCCATGAAGTCATCACTCAGAAAATAAAAAATTTAAATAAAAAAATCGGAACTAGCGCAAGCATTCAAAAACATCGCAATCAAGACCATATGTATTTCCAGCTAATGAAAAAACTCTCCAACAACAAGGAAGTCATAATCCGTAACAGTGACAAAGGAGGAAATATAGTACTGTGGCCTCACGATTAATACATGAAAGAGGCCATGAGTCAGTTAAATGATAGACAATGCTATTCTCGAACAGACATTGGCAAACTGAAAGAAATGTATCAAGCCGACTATAAAAAATTATCAGGTTGGCGAAATAAAAAACTCCTTAGTGAGAATGAGTATAAGTATTTAAAAAATGGAAATCCCACTGTACCAACAATATACTTTATACCCAAAATACATAAGGACTGCAAGAAACCACCGGGGCGTCCTATTATCAGTGCCAGGAATAGCCTTTTGGAGAAAACATCAGTCTATGTAGACTTTTTCCTTCAAGAATATGTCAAATCATTAGCATCCTATATTAGGGATACAAGTGACTTTTTAAACAAATTAATTAACTTTCAATGGAACAGCGAATACATCATGATGGCAATAGATGTATCATCATTATACACCAGCATAAAACATGAAGACGGCATCGAGGCGGTGGAATATTTCTTGAGAGACAGAGACCCTATTTTCCACCAACATAGTGAGATGCTGGTGGCGATGATCAAATTCTGCCTACATAATAATGTATTCATGTTTAATCATCTATTGTATTGCCAAACACAAGGAGTAGCCATGGGGGCTAGCTTCTCTCCGAGTTATTCCTGCCTACATATGGGCAAATGGGAGAAGCTAGTCCTCGGTGGAACACATGGTGACACTGTGAGAGCGAAAGTTAAAGTGTGGCTAAGATTTATAGACAATTTATTCGTAATCTGGCATGGAACAAGGGGGGAGGCTGAACATTTCTTGGGGGAATTGAACAATAATTAATTGAATTTAAGATTCACTGCAGAAATAAGCGAATCAAGGGTGAGTTTTTTGGATACAGAAGTGTTAGTAGATAACAATACTTTACAAACGACACTACACCGGAAAAAAACGGCAGGAAACTCCCTATTGCACGCTTCAAGTTCACACCCACATCACCTAGTGAACAGCATTCCCTATGGGGAAATGCTTAGAATAAAGAGGATATGCAGCACACAAGAGGAATTACAGCTAGCCCAGAAACAGAGCAAAGAAAGATTCCTAGCCAGGGGTTATACTAAACAAACTACAGATAAATCCATAGCAAAAACAATGTTAGTTGAGAGGGAAACTTTACTGGTCAGTAAAACTGACAAGCGCGACAAACAAAACAAAGAACATCAGGCAAGCCAATTAAATTTGGATGAAAAGAATTTTCGCTTGAACCTAGGATACAGCAAACAACACAAGACGATACAGAAAATCATCCAAGATGAATGGCCTACAGTATTGAGTGACCCATTATTAGGACCCCTGCTCCCGCAGAGGGTGTCCATTACTTATAGTAGGTGTCCTTCAATGAGATGTTATCTAGTTGTATCAGATCCAGAAATTATTGGCAAACCTACTTGGTATCAAAACCTAAAAGGTTTTAAAAGATGTCCCATATGCAAAGCCTGCACACACGGCATAAACACAAAAACATACCTCAGCCCCTTTAAGGCTAAACCTTACATGATCAACAAGATGCTGAATTGTAAAACAGAATATTCTGTATACGTGTTAACATGCCCATGAGGGTTAAACTATGTGGGATCAAGTAAATTACAAGCACACGTTTGAATACTTCAGCATCTCCGAGCCATCACGAATATGGATAACACCTACCCGGTGGCTCGTCATTTTAGAACTTTCCACGGGTCGAATAACAAAGGGTTAACATATTACCTTATTGATGCAATTCCCCCAAATAGAAGGGGAGGGGACCGTGAGAACAAACTAAGGAGGTTAGAGACGAGGTATATTCTTCTGTTGGACTCAAAACATCCGAATGGATTGAATCTTACAGAAGATTTGTACACTTGTCTATCCTAGTTAAACATGAGGTGAAATAGCTTTAAATATGGATTAGACAACCAGTCACCTGTTCGATCAAAATATGCGATTTGTATGATATCCCTTAAAAAACACACTAAAATTAAATCACCAGGTGTACATGAACAACAACACGGTGTTTTAAGTTGTAAATAATGTATATATGCATTTTTATGACCGAAAGAGGTACAAATGGTTTTAAAAACTGTAAATATTTTATAAATGTGTTTTAAACAAAGTTTATAAATGTTTATAAAGGTGATCAAATACAAGTATTTGATGCTGAAAGGGATACCAAGAGATGTTAATACAGGTGTCTGAAATACACAAAGGGGACAAATAAGATAGATATATAATGATCTAAGCCAAGGAGTAATGTTCAAAAGTTAAAAGCAAGGGCAATGAAGTTCCAATAATGATATATGTAAATAATGAAATTACTTATGTGTAAATGATTTAAGGAACGTTCAGTATGAAGTTAAAATAACTAGTGATAATTTGGTTTGTAGAAAAGGAGAACAGTAAATGAAATGGATTTCTTTTAATAGCACTATCCCTTACGAGCAGTTTATTGTTGAACGTTGTCATGGTAATTGGAGAGATATATAAAAAAATATAACCAATGTAACAGGTTAAAGGACTAATGTATTTTACAGAAATTTAAAAATAACAACAATATATAAAAAGCTAAATAATTTGCATTTTTATAATTAGTATCATGTTGCACGTAAAAGACTTTTATGCGTATTTTACGTATATTCAGTACAGCAACTGACAGCCTTAACCGATGTTATAAATCAATGTATTATACGATGATTGTAATATGTTTTCCATGCCCATGGCAAAGTGTCATCACGTGATTCACATTTTTTTTAAAGCACTGTCACTTTAAATAGCCTTCATGACTAAATGAATTTGTCGAGTGAACAAGCGGCGTTCGCGCCGCGAAACGCGTCTCTGACATCTGGCTAAAATAAAGAAATAAGCATCAAGATAATCCTGGGTCCGTGTCCTGTTTGGCTCCTGCGCGTGATTTAAGACGTGGTATCTAATTCAGGATTTGTGATATATATATATATATATATTCACTGAAAAACCCATAGGTTATAGACCATATATAGTTAGGGATTAGCATTTACAAAACCTTATTTTACTCGCACAAAACCATTAAAATTCTCATATATAGTTAGTTGCACTAACTATATATCGCGCACCCGCAATCCACTGCTGATGATGTCACATATTACATCATTCATGACATGGTCAGTGACATCACTGATGACATCACTGATGACAACTCAAATGACATCACTGATGACAACATCCAGTGACTTTATGTTTTTGTTAAGTTAAAATATGTCTTACATATTGAAGAATGAGTGGATGTATAAATGTCTGGATGAAGGATTTAGTAGGTGCATGACTGATTGTATGAGAGAGTGATTACATGTGTCTCACTGAGTGCATGGGTTAGTGATTAAACTGTCTTAATTTGTGCATCATTATATCTGTTGTTCTGTAAACTGCTGCATGTGTTGATCAGTAGCTATATGAGTAACTATATGGGTTATTGATTGGTTGCCCAAGTATTTGTATGGGAGAGTGAGTGTGTGTGTGGGGGTGGCTGGGAGGTGTGTGACTCTGTGCATAGATGTGTGAACAGTTGATTCACTAGATGTATGGGTTCAAAACTGCATGTGGAAACAGCTGTATGGTTGGTTGACTGTGTGCATGAGTGTATTGGTGAGTAAATGGATATCTCAGTGCTACATGTCAAAGTAAGTGCATATGTAAAACACAGTACATGTGAGAGTTGACATATATAAATTACTGTGTTTAAGAGCCAGTGAATGTGTGAGTGGCTGCATGGATCATTGAAAACTTGTATCAGTGATTGTATAAGAGAGTAAATATGTGTTAGAATATGTTTCAATAAGTAAGGTGTGTATAACTGTATAGTTGAGGAAATGGAGGTGTGATTGATTCTTTGCATGACTGACTAGGTGTACGAGTAACTCCATGGATGAGTGACAATCTGTGAGTGTCTGTTTTCACTGAGTGTATCTAAGGTTATATCAGAGTCTGTAGAGGTTCATCGTATTAACACATGAATGATGTCATCAGTGATGTTGTCAGTGATGTCATTTGAGTTGTCATCAGTGATGTCATCAGTGATGTCACTGACCATGTCATGAATGATGTAATATGTGACATCATCAGCAGTGGATTGCGGGTGCGCGATATATAGTTAGTGCAACTAACTATATATGCGAATTTCAATGGTTTTGTGCGAGTAAAATAAGGTTTTGTAAATGCTAATCCCTAACTATATATGGTCTATAACCTATGGTTTTTTCAGTGAATTTTTAAGGTTTTGTAAATGCTAATTCCTAACTATATATGGTCTATAACCTATGTTTTTTTCAGTGAATTTCAATGGTTTTTTAATAGCAAATATCAAAAGCTGTAAAATGTATTCTTATTTTAATGCAAAAATATACTTTATATGTTTTTAATAAAAAAAATGTATGCATCTGCCAAACCCTGACCTCTTAATAGTGTCAAGTCAAGTCAAAATGTATGTTTATTATGACCGTAGTCTTTAAACAAACAAGCAGTGAGTATAACACAATAAGGGGGTGTATACAGTAAATACCTATACTTATTTTTAAAATGTTATTCTTTAAAAACAATTCTACATTTCATTTTCTAGATACAAAATCCAAACTATAAAATACTAATCACCAGTAAAAATTACAAATACCTTAAAACATGTTATAAAAGTTAAAAACCTATTCACTTATCTTACCATTGTAACTGATTCTGACAGTAAAACTTCATACAGTACTACATTTTTCCCTTGGTTCTCAGTGCACTCTAGGTCACCTTTAAAAATGTCCCTAGGGCAATTACAATATCAATGGAGGGTATTTCTGTTAGGAGGCTGGCTGCCTGCGACCTTGTTTTAACTCCATATTTTAGGAAAACTGGGCGCAGCCATAGTTTTCTCTGCTCTAGGAGAAACAGGCAGTGCAACAGAATATGCGGCCAGTCTCCCTTGGTTCTCAACTTACACTTGCAACGGCCTTCTTGATCTAATATTTTAACTTTAAGCTCTTTGTTTATTATCACGGGTTGATCCCAATTCGACACCTCAGGATCTCTTGCCTGAACCCGCGGTTAGGTAGTCTATCAAGGTAGGGGAACCAAATTTCATTGGGCCAGGCATTTAGCATATGCGCCACTGATTTTTTATTTGTTAGATAGCCTATATCAATCGCTTTAGAAACTTCCTTCCCCCTTTGCTTCAGCTCCCCTTTGGTACTCAGGACCTGCAGGGTTTCCTGGTCCCAGTCGATCTCTAGTGAGTTGCAGATTCCTTTCAGTTTGTCCCTACAGACTTTTGCCCATTTTAGCTCGCTTCTCAGTATTTCATTGCGACACCAATATGCTACTTTTTGGCTTTCGGGGTCTTCCAATGTCTTCCAGAATCTAATCACAGCCATCTGGGTTTGTATTTTCCAGGATTTTGAGGCTATTTCTAACCTGATGGCTTGTATCATCGAAGATTGAGGAAGGGATAAGAGTCTTTTTAAGCAGTTCCCCTCTATCACGTCCCAGGACCCCTTACCGCTCAAATAAAGGATCTCTACTCCATATAAAATTTGAGAAGGTATCATTGCTTCGAAAGCTCTCAGCATAGGTCGGTGTGACATCTCTCCATATACCCCATTAAACCTTTTTAGACCACATATGGAAGAGAGTGCCTTAGCTTTTTGGGTATCCAGATGGGAGTTCCACGTTAAAGCTCTATCGAACCACAAACCCAGATATCGATATTCATTAACTGTCTCCAGTTTGAGATCACCTATATACCAAGTAAATTTGCTTATCTTTTTCCCAAAGCATAGGGTTTTAGTTTTATCTAAATTGATTGTTAAAAATTTACTGGCACAGTATGTTTTGAAGGCGTTAAGCTTCCTTTGTAGGCCCCTCTCGGTCTGGTCTACTATCACCAGATCGTCTGCATACAATAGGCAGGGTATTTTATTGCCATCCATTTTAGGGCTGGTACTGCCCTCCACCTCTAGTTGTGCCGGGAGATCTGACAGGAAGATCGAAAAGAGCTGTGGGGCCAACACACAGCCTTGTCTTAATCCATTCGCTATGGGTATTTTTGGTGTTAAAGCACCCACCTTATCCTTAATTACTTGCCCCCAGTTTTCCCTATGGAGTTCTTTTATTATAGTGAGTAAATCATTGGGAATCTTCAGCCTCTCTAATAACTCCCATGGGCAGGCCCGATCCACCGAATCAAAGGCTGCTCTGAAGTCGACAAAACAGCAGCATAATTTGCCATTCTGTTCCGTCGACTTCATCGCCATCGCCCGTAGCGCGAATCCGTGATCTATTGTAGAGTGGCCTGCTCTGAATCCCCCCTGTTCTGTGGGTATTATTTGAAACTCATCTACCCATGCATTCAATTGTTTCAGCACAATTTTAGAGAACACTTTCTCGCCTATATCTAGCAGATTGATTAGCCGATAGTTTTGTGGCTCTTCTTTGCTCCCTTTCTTATGAATTGGCCTAATTATTGCCGCCTTCCAGGTTGGTGGCATTACCCCTTCTTTTAGGACTGCCTGGAACATCTTGGCAAGAAAACTTGCCCACCATTTTACCTCGGATTTCAAAATTATAGCAGGAAGATTGTCCGGACCTGCTGCCCGAGTTAGCTTGAGTTCTCTTATTGTGAGCTCAACATAATCTTCATTAAATTGTAGTAATAAGTCATCTGAGATTTCTTGCCATACTTTAGGCTCCACCTCCTCTCTAGAAGTCCTTACCCCATATAGCTCCCTTATGTACCCTTCCCATGCGGCCTCACTCACCACACAGTTCAATTCTCCATCTGGTGTTCCCGCTACCGACTTTACTAATCTCCAAAATTGCCTTAGATTTTTATTCTCTATGGCTTCTAATAATTCTAACCAGCATTTTTCTTTATATACCCTTTTTGCATTGGTTACCATTATCTTAAATTCTTTTTTCAGCTTGGCTAGCTGGTCCTGTCTCTCAGATGTAAAGTTCTTTTTTTGTCTTCTTTGTATTGCACGTATCTCCTTTTTCTTATTTTGGCACACCACAGAAAACCCTTTGCATCGATTTATTTGTTTAATCATTGTGAGTTGGTTCCCTTTTAGCTTTATCTTTAGGCATTGAACCACCTCTTCTAATTTCCCTATGAACCATTCCAATTTTTTATTCTCACAATTTTCCGGTACTATTTTTATTTGCATAGCCTTCAATTTTTCCATGTATTCCTCAGTTAGACGTGTCGTCACTCGTTTGGGATACTCGACCTCCTGGGTGATCACCCTTTCTCTCTGAAGTTCCCTTCCCCCTGCTATTGTTACATACAGGAGTTTGTGGTCACTCACATCTTTTTGTTCTAGCCTAAAATCCCTGATCTGGGTGAAATTCCAGGCCTGCAAGAATATATAATCAATTGGGCATTTCTGTTGCCCTAGTATGAATGTCTTTCCTGCTGGGGAGTCTGTCTCCATTCTCCCATTTACGCAATGAAAGCCCCTACCTCCTAGGGTGTGTACAAGACCAACATCTTGTTTCGAGATTTCCCCAACTGGGAACTTAGCCGGGTTTATTCCATACACCTCTAACTGTTCCCTATTCCATAGATCTGCTTTTTTTGGATTTAGTTTATGGTTAAAGTCCCCCATTATCATTATTGTCTCTGCGGGATATTTTTCTAGAGTACTGTCTACATCCTCTTTAAAACACTTCATTTCCCTTTCATATTCCTCCCCGTTATCCCACTGCATGTATACATTCATTAAAATCAACATTTTATATTTCTGTTCCACCTTCATAAGTTCAATTCTGCATGCTTGTACCCATTTGCATTTTGTATTCAACATTTCAAAATCTCTCATAACTTTTGTTGATATCAAAGTCAGCAGCCCCCCCGAGGGCCGTCCCTGGTTTTTCTTTATGGCTGACTGTTGTATCTGGGCGTATCCATCAAATGTAGGGGTAATGTCGCATATCCAGGTCTCTTGCAGGCAGGCAATGTCCACTTTATTTATGACTTCCTTTATATACTCACGTTTTTGCTCATTGCCTAGCCCATTTATATTCCAGGTTAAGAGACCTAAATCTTGCGACCCCCCTCCGTCCTATTCAACGTCACTCAAAACGCCTACTTCCTCCATATCCAGCAAATTACTTGAGTTACCTTCTCCCATTGGATTACTGTGTGACGACCAGTTGCCCCATGAGGGGTCGTTCCTTGTGTTATCTATTACGACGTTCAGGCGGCTTAAATCCTTTTCCGTTTCTCTACAGAGAATCACTTGTCTCTTCTGAAGCCCAGCATGGTGATTTAAGAAGTTGTTATCATTGGAGGTTTTTATTTCCCTCTCTGGGATAATCCTTATTCCCTGTTGAGTTATCTCAATTGAGGCTTTCTGGATTGCCCTTTTTACCAGGCCAGAATGGAGGGTAATTTTTGTTATCTCCTTTCCATATCTGTTTTCTACAAAGCCAACATGTTGTAGATCTTTAGTGCCAATCCCTCTCAGGCTGTCGCATTTTTCAAATGCGGTCAAAATCCGTGCCCTATTTAGGGGTCTTGGATTTCCTGTCGGCTTCTCTTTCCTCCCAGGTGGTATTGGGTCCAGAAATAACCAATTGTTCTTTCCTATCTCAGAAAGATTCGTGTTTATTACCAACGCCTGTTGATAGGCAGTTGGTCTCCCTGTTTGCCGTCCGTTCCTTCTCATATTGGGTTCTTCATGTACCTGAGGTCTTACTGTCCTTTGTTCTGTAACTCGTGCGTCCCTTTGCTTTACTTTCTGTTTCGTCATACGGATGGAAGGGAGGGTCTCGATTGCCTCCTTGCAACTCTGCATTTTCCTTAATACTCTCGGGGTCCTTGGAGTCTTTGGGGCTTTTGCCTCTACATGCGTGGGTCTAATTGTTGTAAAGGTTGGTGCTGATGCATTCAAGCCTGACTGTATCACCCCCGTCTTTGTTTCCTTCCCTTTTCTCTTCCCTACTTGATTCAGTTGCCTGTTTTTTCCAGTCCTGATCGTGGCCCCTCGTGTGACATACCCCCGCGCCTTTTTATCAATATTGGTCTTCTTGAAATATATACATTATCTGCAGACTCTTCTGCCTCCTTTGCTGTTTGTTTTGCGGTTTGGGTGTCTCTTTCCAGAGATACTCTACTTTCTTCTTCTATTATTACCATGTCACTTTTCTCCCTTGAAAGGGTTGAGTCCATTGTCATTTCCTTGGTTGGCATTTTGCTCTTTATTTCACCTAGTTCTTCTTCTATTTTCTTTAGGTGTTGTTTCTGAGCTTTCATTAATCCATTATTTGAGAGGCTCACTTCCAGGATTCCTTGTAATGCCTTCTGGAGTAACAAGATTACCTCTATCAGCGAAGATGTAGGCGTTTCAGAGATCACTGAATCCTGTATTGTATTTCTGACAGGGTTTACTGGGTTGCTAGACCTTTTACTCTCTTGATGCATTGAAGATTTTTGCAATTGATAGAGCTGCTGGAATTGATCTGGCGCGCCTCCCCAGATAACACTCTGGTTCTGAGCTTCACTTCCCCTAAGATCTTTGTTTCCTGGTGACAACTGAGAGAACAGTTTGGGAGATGATGATAGTCGAGGCGCCGAGATTTGATGATTTAAGCTTTGAAGAGTTAGATTTATAGTATTATGGTTCTCCCCCTCCTCTTTGCTATCCGGACTCACTTCTTCGTGGTTTCCTCCCTTTTCTAGCTGTCTTTGACTTTCGTCCGGCTTGCCTGGGTTTTCATCGATTTCTCCGACAATTTCCACTATTTCTTCATCTATTTCCGATGTTATCGATGGATTCAATGATTTATAGTGTTTACCCACAAACTCCTTTATGGACTTTGTCACTCCCATGTTCTCTTTCTGTTTATTAGTCGTTTGATTGCCACCTCTTTTTGCCTTCTGTGCATTCTTCGCTGCTTTTTTAACTTTTCTTTTCTTTCTTTTACCCTTACTATTGTCCAAGGATGATACTTGACTTTCTTGGCTCTCTTCCAGAGATTTTGAGCCCTCCATTAATTTACTCCTCCCTTGTTCGTCCACTGTGCGTAAGTTTGTCCCTCTTTTGGGGACCATTGCTAGGTACAAGAGCTGTTGTGCAGATGTAGGTGTAACACTTAAATATTAAATTTTCTTTATTACAAGTTAATCACTTACCTCTGTTCTGCCTTAGTTGCCTTCCGCCTTAGGTGCCTTCCGCCAGCTTTCCTTCCGCTGTCTTTGCCACAATTGCCCTTTCTATCGTAATTTAGTAGATCTCCTGCTTCACAGAAGCTCCAGGCTTCTTTGAACCTGTGCTTTGAATTACTATGCTCTTACTTGATGCCTTTAGCGCCTCCCTTACGATATTATGGACTCCTATTTCCCTGTTTCCCCTGCAGACTCTGCTGGTTGCTGCTCCAGCTGGATGTCCAAGTCTGCTTAGGGTCTAATGGGTACTAAGGAGTTCTGGCGTTAAATGGAGGCTAGCGCTAAAGGGTAGCTAGCGCTAAATGGTAGCAGGCTGGGTGGGGCTCGCGGACGATGGTCAGCTCCGCTGCTACAACTCTTGTGCCCCTCTTGTGCCTTTCGTGACTCTTGGCGGCTCTCCGGCACGCGTCTCCTCCCCCCCGCGGGCTCCGCTGTGTACCCAGGCGGGGGACGGGCGGGGGACGGGATTTGTGACGAGACGCTCTTATCCCGCTTCCCGCTTGCCGCTTACCGCTGGAAGATAAAAGCGGTCGTCCGGTGGTTATCCTGCGGTGGTTGAACTGCGGTGGATGTCCAGCGGCCACAGACACAGCGCTCTCTCCGTAGCTCCGTAGTTCCGTGGCTCTCCCGCTCTGCTCGACTGCTTCGTGCTCGCTGCACTCGGTCTGGCGTGGGCGTGGCGTGGCGTGGCTCAGGCAAGGCTAGGCGAACAGAGACCCTTGTTTCTATGAATTCGTACAATTCCTATCAGTTGCTCCATTCCTTAATAGTGCACTGTGGTGGAAATGATTTGAGCACTATGACTGGGGTTGGTCTGGAAATGCTTTTAAAGAACACCTTTCCTCAATTGATGACACTTTTTCCCCAAACTGTCTTGGTATATTCCAATATATGTCAAAGACAGAAATGGAAGTGGTCCAACCAATTTTTTCCACAATTTGAGAAAGCACGGAAACATGTGAATAAATCTGTTTCTGCTTACATGAGAGACTATGGAATGGGATAATATACAACAATAACTTGCGTTACAACATTCAAGACATCTACAGAAGAGATGGTGTGCACTTCTCCGATGAAGGGAATAGAATATTCGTCCTTTATTTAAAAGTGTGCATTGGAACCTACTTGTAGGTACCTAAATTAGCCACAGAACCCAATAGCTCTTTTCAGAGCTATTGGGTTCTGATCATTCAAAACGTTTATCTTTTTCTAACTTTTTTTTTTTCCACCAAAGTACGCTCCCCGGTTCGCTTACCGGTGCGCGTACCGGGCGCTCCCCCCGCAAAATTTTCCAAATTTTTATTTTTTTATTTTTGCATATATCAGCGTCCTAATCCCCCCTCAGAAAACCTAGAGGGTCACAAAGTGTCTACCATGCCCCCTTCTACCCATTCCGAACATTGTTTGTCCTCCATCTTATGTCTCAATTCTACCGATACACAAAATGGAGGACTCCCATAACGCTGCCGGTTCGCGTACCGGGGAGCGCATCGGTAAGCGCTCGATAAAAAAAGGTGGGAAAGTAATTTACAGAAAAACCACTACAGACACTTTCATCAAATATAGAATAGGCCCTACTACATAGCAGTCCCTACCATTTACCCAAATTTGATGGAATTCCATTGAGAAAATTATGCTGTAAGCCTGACTAAATATCCTGAGGTAAATTACCTAACAATAACACTTATGAAGTGTTAGAATTGACAACCAATCAAAATGCTACTTTCAATATCTTGTATTATTTCATGACATTTGATTGGTTATGTACCTGAATATATATAAAGAAAGAGAGAGAAACACAGCCATTTTGACTACTACTTCCTGAAGTACATATCAAGTGCATTTCAACTGAGAACTTAAACTTCTTTTTGAAAGGTAAGATGTTATTTTAAAAACTGAAGTATGTTCTGCACTTTAAGTTAATTAGGAACACATTTTCTGATAGTTATATACTATCCCTCTGTAATACTTATAGAATAAGATAGACTTCTCTGTTTAAGTTATGGATGGAGTTAGGCTTGTCTTGTATAATTAAGAATTGACTTAGGCTTTATCACATACATTTTTTTATATTTCTACTTCCAGTCTGATACCATACACTGCCCAAAGATAAAATCACTGTTTAAAAAACCAAACTACCTGTCTGTACTTGAACCCAACAGTGCCCTATCTGTACTGATATATTTTTTTAAAATTCATTTTACAGCACAAAAATGGATGGAGAGAAAAAAAATACCTTCGAAATTGTTGTAGAAAGCAACAAAGATACAGAAATTGACTCTGAATTCTTTGATGAATCACAGGACTTTGAACTTCTGCAATGTGTAGAATCAGTAGATTTCTTGATTGAAAATGAGAACATTTCTGACAATGAATTATTAGAAGTTCTTTTTAATTTTGAAAACGAATCAGAGAAATAAATGTATATTTAATAATTCAAAAATTGTTTGAGACATTCATTTTTATATGTATTTTTTAAACTAGTACCAAATTGATTATAATGTAAAATCAGACTTTAAATATACTGTGCAACTTTTTTGTGTTACATAGTACGTTTGCTCATAGTTACTTCCTTTCTTCCACTATATTATCCCCAATGTGTATTTAACATCTCCTTATCATCTCCTGCCTCCATGGTGTTTCTGCTTTCCTGACAGACTACGCTATGAATTCCATATACCACAATAACTTCTGAAACAACATGCAAGATATCTACAAAGAAAAAGGTGTATTTTTATTTTTAGACTCTGCATTAGTACCTACATGTTGGTACTTAAATAAAAAAAATAAAAAAATAAAAAAAGAACAATCAATATAAATACTTTATTTGAACATTCTTTCATCCTATTTTCCCTATATTACGCTTCCCGGACTGCTTCCCGGTGCGCGTACCGAGCGCTCCCCCCGCAAAAAAACGATAATATATATATATATTTTTTTTCCCGCGGGGCCCTTTTAAAGCCCCCTCATCAAACCTAGGGGGTCAGGGAGGATGTACTCTGCCCCCTTATGCTCATTTCCCCCTTTGTTTTTGCCACATCTTGTGTCTCGATCCTACCGAGATACAAGATGGCGGCCGCTCCGGACTGTTTAGAATGTTCACAGTCACCGGGGAGCCAATCCGCTTCTCCTAGCGAAGTTCCGTTACGCGTCAGGTACGCGAACCGGAGCGCTAACCGGAGCGCTGTTACAGATATATCTGTTTTTTGAAACGTTAATTTCTCAAAATCCACTGGAGCACATATATTGAGACATAGCAAAGGCATGTCGGGCCAAACCATATCTACAATTTTGCCAAGTTTCGTGTAAATCCATTCAGCCGTTCGAGCTAAAAGTGACTCCAACCGCCCTATGGAAAAATGAATGGGAAAAACGCGTTTTGGGACCCCCCTTTTTTCTCGGCCCCCCCTTGACAAAACCCCCTCAAATTTTCAGGGCTGCTCAGAAACAAAATGTGCCATTTTCCTGAAAATTTCAGCCAATTCCGTCCACAAACGCCAAAGTTATTTGACATAGAATTTTCAGAAATCCCATTGGAAAAAAATCCTAACTATATATACCTACTGGCGACCGCCAGTAGGATATATATATATATATATATATATATATATATATATATATATATATATATATATATATATATATATATATATATATTCACTGAAAAAACCATAGGTTTTAGGCCATATATAGTTAGGGATTAGCATTTACAAAACCTTAATTTACTCGCACAAAACCATTGAAATTCGCATATATAGTTAGATGCAATAACTATATATCGCGCACCCGCAATCCACTGCTGATGATGTCACATATTACATCGTTCATGACATGGTCAGTGACATCACTGATGACATCACTGATGACATCATCCAGTGACTGTATGTTTCTGGAAAGTTAAAATATGTCTTACATATTGAAGAATGAGTGGATGTATAAGTGTCTGGATGAAGGATTTAGTAGGTGCATGACTGACTGTATGAGAGAGCGATTAAATGTGTCTCACTGAGTGCATGGGTTAGTGACTAAACTGTCTTAATTTGTGCATCATTATATCTGTTGTTCTATGAACTGCTGCATGTGTTGATCAGTAGCTATATGAGTAACTATATGGGTTATTGATTGGTTGCCCAAGTATTTGTATGGGAGAGTGAGTGTGTGTGTGAGGGTGGCTGGGAGGTGTGTGACGCTGTGCATACATGTGTGAACAGTTGATTCACTAGATCTATGGGTTCAAAACTGCATGTGGAAACAGCTGTATGGGTGGTTGACTGTGTACGAGTGTATTGGTGAGTGAATGGATATCTCAGTGCTACATGTCAAAGTAAGTACATATGTAAAACACAGTACATGTGAGAGTTCACATATATAAATTACTGTGTATAAGAGCCAGTGAATGTGTGAGTGGCTGAATGGATCATTGAAAACTTGTATCAGGAATTGTATAAGAGAGTAAATATGTGTTAGTATATGTTTGAATAAGTAAAGTGTGTATAACTGTATAGTTGAGGAAATGGAGGTGTGATTGATTCAGTGCATGACTGACTAGGTGTGTGAGTAACTCCATGGATGAGTGACAGTCTGTGAGTGTCTGTTTACTCTGAGTGTATCTAAGGTTATATTAGAGTCTGAAGAGGTTGATCGTATTATCACATGATTGATGTCATCAGTGATGTTGTCAGTGATGTCATTTGAGTTGTCATCAGTGATGTCATTTAAGTTGTCATCAGTGATGTCATCAGTGATGTCACTGACCATGTCATGAATGATGTAATATGTGACATCATCAGCAGTGGATTGCGGGTGCGCGATATATAGTTATTGCATCTAACTATATATGCGAATTTCAATGGTTTTGTGCGAGTAAATTAAGGTTTTGTAAATGCTAATCCCTAACTATATATGGCCTAAAACCTATGGTTTTTTCAGTGAATTTCAATGGTTTTTTAATAGCAAATATCTATAGCTGTAACATATATTCTTATTCTAATTCACAAATATATTTTATATTTTTTTTTTAAGCAAAGGACCCAGATGCAGTTACAGTTTATCACTAACAATGTTCCATGTTAATGTATTTTCACGGGAAATTAACAACTGTCCTGCAAGTAAAATATTCCTATTTCGTGAAAAAGGGCGTTTCTTCGTCCCATGAGTGAGCCGTTGAGCAAAAGAGACTCGGCCTGCTGTCTTAGTCGCTGATAGGCCTGATTATCGTATTTTTATCGATCACTTTATGTTGCAACAGTGGAAAACAAAACAGCCCTTGCCCATGTATTTTTACAGCATTCCTGCGTATTATACCCTACCCCCAAACAGTATTTTGCCTGTTACCATAGTAGTAGTTTATGGATCACTTACCTCAGCACATAGGTTAAAATTTCACCACAATATGTTGCTAATGAGTGAGCTTCAGCATTATAATTCAAATTATAAATATCATTTCTATTGATGACTGCTACCCCCACAAAAAAACAGACGTATGTACTTTTTTAATTAACTTTTATTAAAACAATAACCGGAACTATAACTAAAAGATAACACTACAATAAATAACTAGAACTATAAGTAACAAAACAATATAATAAACAACATATAATATGGAGTCCAAAATAAGTATTGTAGTTAATCTGCAAAACAAAAAGAAAATTAGTGTTTAAAATTAGATTGAAGTGACTAAATGAGATCAAACATCACAAGTCAAAGTAAAACTTGACAATATTTATATTTTTTAAAATCTTCGCAGTGTGCCTGAAACGCTTCCACTGGCAATCATCATGCAGACTTTGGTCCACCCTCTTTATCAATTTTTGCAGTTTGAGATATAACGTCCTACATGTGTTATTCGTCTCCTACTTTCTCCTTTCAAATTCTCTTGTAATGACCTTAACAACAAATAAAGGGAACATTTTCTGCATATTTTTAATAAAGCATTTGACACAATGACCGTATTTATTGAATGTTTTGAAATTAATTTTCACAAGTCTTAAAAAAGGTGACAAGAAAAGTTACTTGCCGCATATGCAAGACTGCTTTTAAGAGGAGACCCCAATAAAAAGGACTTGTGTGGAACTGCAAGTATGCTGAAGCAGTTGCAGACTAAGAATCCGGTCAACGTGCAAGGGAAGAGTTAAGGAGATTGAGAGCGGCTCCTTCTGCTTCATGAGAAGGCCCGAGTACCAGTGGAGCAACACCGTCAACCTCTAGAGCACAGCCTAATATTTGTCCCCAATTTGAAACCCTTTAAGAGAAAAAGTAAGAAGGTTGGGAGCTTTGTATGCCATCCTAATATCTAATTATCCATAGTTATACAGAGATCCGCCCTGTATCAGACTCATATGTACAAGTGTATATTGTAGATTATCTGCCACCGAAAACCTCTCAAGTACCTATATCCGTTACTTTTTAACTTCGTTGAGTAGTCATATTGTGAGTATTTACCTTAAAGTTGTTAATTTTTTATTGATTATTGCTCTTTGAGATATTCCCTGTCTACAAACAGAGAAGAATAGGAATATTCTGTCTCCCTTTGCAGATAGTGAAGGATAGGTAATGCGGACTTTTGTCCCCCGTTGTAATCCGTCATGCCTGTTTTTCTCCCCACTGATTGATTGATTGGCTGGACATTTATTGTTCAAGGAATAGTTCTAACGAGGTATTCTCTGTTTGCAAATAACGTGGAATAGAAATATTCTGTCTAGTCTTTGCAAGTAGTGAAGGGTGGGTAATGCGGACCTTTGTCCCCCGTTGTAATCTGTCATGCCCATCTACTCCCCACTGATTGAGAAACTAGTTCCACCCGGACCATTTATTAGAGGTACATCATCTGGCTCAACCGGAGAGTACCCCTAATAAAGAAGACATATGTAAAATACGAAGTAAACACTGTATCCTGTTAAACAGAAACTTTACAATGAAACACACTTGAAAAAGAAGGAAAAGAAATCGAACAAAATCAGTAGGCAACTGATGAGTTTTTGACTTCGCTAGAAATAAGAAACATGGAAGTGGTGAGAGAAGCCAAGCTTGACGTTACGACAGCCACGAGGTAGCTAACCTCTGCCACCCCCCCACTGCTCCAAGCATGTCTGTCCCACCGCCCGCCACGCCCAATAACGGTAACATGAAATAGATACAAATCAGCAGATACCTACCCCCATTCCAGAAACTCCCCAAGTGCAACAGGTCCACGGTTACGCCCATCCGGAAGATGAGGCCTCGACACGTGCAGGGTGGGTCCCGACTAGCCACCATCAGCCGGAGAAGTCGTGGGATGGTCGGCCCGGAATGTGCTGGTCCTCCCTTTCTCTTCTGGCGCCCTGCAGGCCACGGGGGGGGATGTCTTGCCTCTGCCTCCGACCCCCCCCCTCTTATCGCCTGGTCCGGACATCACGGATATCAACGCCTGACAAAATGGCGGCCAGCACCCTGTATCCTGGACTTGTTGTTGACGGGGACACTGGCCTACTGCATGGCGCGTCTGCTGAATACTGTAAAGGTGTTCCTACACTTGGCGACGTGCTCGCTGCCTTGAATTCCTGGCGTGAGTCCATGAAGTTTCAGTCCGCCAGGCCGGAGGGTGTTCTTCTAGACGGGCTCGCTGAACCGCTTCCCACGTGTGCTTGATATGAGCTCCCCGTTCGGGCCTGAAGCGGCGCCCTGCAGGCCACGGGGGGGATGTCTTGCCTCTGCCTCCGACCCCCCCCCCTCTTATCGCCTGGTCCGGACATCACGGATATCAACGCCAGGTGTCGGTGTGGGGTGCGCTTGGAGGGAGAGGCGGCGCAAACGAGCCTCTCCCACCCCCCCAGGCGGGGGCCCCTCAGCTGCACCCCCAACGCTCCACTCACCCAACAAAAGGGTTCCTCCACTCTTGCGATGCAGCGGCGCTGCACTCACCAGACAAAAGGTCTCGTCCACTATTGCGAGGCAATGATGCTCCGCTCACCCAGCGGGGGTCTCGGTTACTTT
This sequence comes from Lissotriton vulgaris, assembly GCF_964263255.1. Classification (NCBI taxonomy): domain Eukaryota; kingdom Metazoa; phylum Chordata; class Amphibia; order Caudata; family Salamandridae; genus Lissotriton; species Lissotriton vulgaris. The sequence continues at coordinate 264,313,963 of NC_141698.1, forward strand.
TGCGGTACAACTACGCTTTTCAGTTCAGCCTGAAAATGAGTCCTGCGTCCAGAAACGTTATCCTCAACTTTGAAGATTCTATAAGAGCCACGGGGGCCCCCGACCCCCGATGAGAAATGACTGCCTTGATCACCCACGGAACGACCACGACGTAGCCGAGGGACGTCGGCGCGCTCATGCCGGTGCCGGCCTCAGTCTTGAAATGATCAAAATCCTGCAAGACTACCAACTTGATCAGTTCCGGTGGGACACCAGTATGACCCGGTAGGAGAGATTGTTTCCTCCCACCCCACTTTCACTGATGGTTCATGTCACCAGTCCCCTCTGCTACCCTTCAACGAAAACTTTTGGACTGCCGAAAGAGGTCCCGGTCCAACCACGAGTTGGTGGAGACATTTTGACTATACTTGGACCTTCCTGACCTCATCCAAAATGGCGCCGGTACAAATGAAACTCTCAACTCCTTGTTGTGCCCCGATTGCTCAGCCTTGATATCATGAGATATGTATGCAGTTTTTACCACATGAATTGATATGGGATAAGACTGATTACACGTTCGAACAATGAATTGATATTAAGTTCTAATGCATCATTGATTACTGTATTTATTATTGAAGGTTGGAATTGTCGACACTAATGGTACTTGCTCATAATGAATTATCGATATGATTTTGTTGCACTTGTTGCACTTTTTACTATGAAATCAACGACCACTGACTCTGTTATGTTTTCCACAAATAAATACCCCCCCATTTACAGTTCCAGCCTGCTCCGTGGCCGGCCCACGGGGTTGTAGGCCCGTATTTGGGCACCAACATTTTTATTAAAGGTTTTTGAAAAAGCAAACGTAGTTGTAACGCGTATATTGGTAAGTTTAGAAGAAATGGCCACTGTTTCCAATTTTTTTTTTTTTTTTTTAAAAAGCAGGTGAAATGAAGCAGCTCAATTAGTTAAGGGTTGAAAAGTATAGTAGGCAGAAACATTGAAAATATGAATGGTCCAGGTTTGTTGTATGTGTTTTTCATTTTTGTACAGCATAAAGCAATCGATAAAGATCCTGGTATTTAGCCTCTACTTTATATGCTACCTGTATCAGGGAAGTTGTTTTAAATGCCCCTAAGCCACCCCGAAGGAATGTCACCTGGCCCCCCTAGTACGAACGAAAACGACCCCGTACCACTGTAGGTTATCTCTCTTCCTCAAAAATGACAAAAATTACTTTCTAGGACGTTTTGGACATTGATGATTTTCATATGATCTATTTATTAAAGTAATACTCATCTCTCCGCATGAAATTAATTTTCCACATGCTACACAAGTCAATCTCATCTGCCCAAAGTTCTTTGGCAGATTTGGGACCGTTTCCCTTGCCTCTGACTCACTTATTGCTAAGTCATTGATGGATGTTTTTGCCGGTCGGGGGTTATCCACCAAATCTCGAAGTTGTGCTTTAGAATAATTAGGAGGGTGCCACCTCTCCATGTGTCGATGCATGGTATGATTACCATAGCTATATTTTTTTTCGGTCCCTCTCGAGAGTTTTTTTTTTGCAGATGAGGCAGGTAACGAACCTGGCATTAACTTTCTTTTTATGAGAAGGAAAAGAAAAAAATTGCCAGATAAAATTCACTTTCACATGGGACGTTCTTGGCATTTCTTTCAGAAACTTTTACATCACTGTGTCATTTCTTTGTCTATCCTGGTTAAAGCAATGTCATATAAATAGTTGTTTAAAAATTTTTTTTAACGTGTTTACTTTGTTGGAGCGTTGTATATATTTATAAGTTATTAAAGTGTTATAATGCTACTACTTTGTTGGAGCGCTATAAATTTTTAATGTGACACATAATTGTGAAGACTTTGATGTACAAAAAGGCATCCCTGAAATCTTCCGCTTCAGGCTCGGTCCCACATACCCTTACAGTGAGAATCCCCTCCCCAATCACAATACAGGATCGTTATCAGATAGTAGGAACGCGTGTGGTGTGACGGATCTCATGAGGTGGCGACCTTGATCTACTGTAACTCCTTTGAACAGGGGTGATTCTTTACACTTGGGGCCATAAACTACATCCGCAGGGCTAGGTGATAGCCTGGGACCGGCCTGGACAATCAGACACAGAGGAAGAGGAGTGTCAGAGGGTGCGGTAGTGAATAGGGTGAAAGGGAGGTGTCGGGCGGGCACAGGGTGTGATACTCAGGGAAGAGCAGCGCAGATGGGGGGAAGTTTATGGCCCATGCATGAGAGAGAGAGCAGGGGTGACCAGTGCGTGGGGGAGATGCTTGCTAGGGTGGGGAGCCATGCTGAGGATCGGCGGCGTGCAGAGAGTGGGTCTGGTCAAGGCATCTAAAATGGCTGCCGTGCACGACAAAAGTGTGGCATTGGAAAAAAAAAGATGGCGCAGACAATGTTTATCAATACGGATTAATTTATAACAATTATTTTTAACAATATATTTACTCGCAGTGTCAAAATGGAGATCAACACTTCCTAATTTCCTTCGAATCGAACGTTAACAGAAGTTAAGCGGCAAAAAAAAAAAAAAACACGCTCACGCGCAACCGCTGGAAGACAAGTATCAACATATATGAGCCTCCTCAACCACCCTCAGAAAACATAGGGGGTCAGGATACGTCTCCCATACCCCCTTATACCCAATACTCACATTGCTTTTCCTCCATCTAGTAATTTAATTAAATCGAAACACAAAATGGCGAATTCACGTTTCGCTACCAGTTTGCGACCCGGTTCGCGAACCGAGAAGCGCTTCTACCGTGAAAAATCAAATTTTTTTTATTTGCCCCACGGGGCCCTTTAATAACCCCAACATCATTCCTAGGGGGGCAAGAGGGGTCTACCTTGCCCCCTTTCATTAAATTCCCCCTTCGTTTTTCTCCTCCTCTTGTCTCTCGATCCTACCGAGAGACAAGATGGCAGCCGCACCGGACTGTTTAGAATGTTGACAGACACCGGAGAGCCAATCAGCTTCGCTTTGCAAAGCTCCGTTACGCGAAAAGTACGCGATCTGGAGCGCTACCCGGGACGCTGCCACAGATATATCTGTTTTTTTAAACGTTAATTTCTCGAAATCCACTGGAGCACATATATTGAGACCCAGCAAAGGCACATCGGGCTAACAGTCCCTACAATTTTGCCAAGTTTCGTGCAAATCCATTCAGCCATTCGAGCTAAAAGTGAGGCCAAAGGCCCTATGAAAAAATGAATGGGAAAAATGTGTTTTGGGACCCCCCTTTTTTCTCGGCCCCCCCTTGACGGAACCCCCCCAAATTATCAGGGGCTGCTCAGAAACAAAATATGCCATTTTCCTGAAAGTTTCAGCCGATTCCGTCCACAAACGCCAAAGTTATTAGACATAGAATTTTCAAAAGTAGGTAATATATATATATAGCACCGCCATGATGCCAAACCGGGAAAAGAGCCGAAAATGGACATTCATCCAGTTTGTTGAGTATACGGAATACTCCGACCTCACTCCTATGACCAGGATGACGCATGGCAGGCGAGGGGGTACACCACTGGTGGTTTTTGGCAGCAATACAGGCTCAAGACAAGGGACGCTATATGCTGTCATACTGGGAAGGCATACAAGTACCAGAAGACATCGCGGCATCTGCCCTGCCCGATATCGGGCGTGTCATAGACTTCAAATATAAAGAAGTTACTTGTATCAGCCACTCAGAGTTCACCTTTCCCTGAGGAAGAAGGCCAGCCCTTCGAAACGCGTCGGACAACACAAGTTGAACCTTTTGACCTCTGTAACGGGGGTTCCCTCCTTGACCCTGAGCGAATCAGTGTGCTGCTGCAGAATAAAGCTGATGTTCTGCTATCCCCGCGAGTGTGGTGTGTTCTTTGAACAACGAGCGGCTATCTATACAACGGATCCATCACCGTTTTACTGCACCCGCCCATAGGAGTGCATGGGCGCCTTGATGGAAAACGGAGCCTGGCAGTGAACCTGCATGCGCCTAGCACCGCCATGATGCCAAACCGGGAAAAGAGCCGAAAATGGACATTCATCCAGTTTGTTGAGTATACGGAATACTCCGACCTCACTCCTATGACCGGGATGACGCATGGCAGGCGAGGGGGTACACCACTGGTGGTTTTTGGCAGGAATACAGGCTCAAGACAAGGGACGCTATATGCTGTCATACTGGGAAGGCATACAAGTACCAGAAGACATCGCGGCATCTGCCCTGCCCGATATCGGGCGTGTCATAGACTTCAAATATAAAGAAGTTACTTGTATCAGCCACTCAGAGTTCACCTTTCCCTGAGGAAGAAGGCCAGCCCTTCGAAACGCGTCGGACAACACAAGTTGAACTTTTTGACCTCTGTAACGGGGGTTCCCTCCTTGACCCTGAGCGAATCAGTGTGCTGCTGCAGAATAAAGCTGATGTTCTGCTATCCCCGCGAGTGTGGTGTGTTCTTTGAACAACGAGCGGCTATCTATACAACGGATCCATCACCGTTTTACTGCACCCGCCCATAGGAGTGCATGGGCGCCTTGATGGAAAACGGAGCCTGGCAGTGAACCTGCATGCGCCTAGCACCGCCATGATGCCAAACCGGGAAAAGAGCCGAAAATGGACATTCATCCAGTTTGTTGAGTATACGGAATACTCCGACCTCACTCCTATGACCGGGATGACGCATGGCAGGCAAGGGGGTACACCACTGGTGGTTTTTGGCAGCAATACAGGCTCAAGACAAGGGACGCTATATGCTGTCATACTGGGAAGGCATACGAGTACCAGAAGACATCGCGGCATCTGCCCTGCCCGATATCGGGCGTGTCATAGACTTCAAATATAAAGAAGTTACTTGTATCAGCCACTCAGAGTTCACCTTTCCCTGAGGAAGAAGGCCAGCCCTTCGAAACGCGTCGGACAACACAAGTTGAACTTTTTGACCTCTGTAACGGGGGTTCCCTCCTTGACCCTGAGCGAATCAGTGTGCTGCTGCAGAATAAAGCTGATGTTCTGCTATCCCCGCGAGTGTGGTGTGTTCTTTGAACAACGAGCGGCTATCTATACAACGGATCCATCACCGTTTTACTGCACCCGCCCATAGGAGTGCATGGGCGCCTTGATGGAAAACGGAGCCTGGCAGTGAACCTGCATGCGCCTTGCACCGCCATGATGCCAAACCGGGAAAAGAGCCGAAAATGGACATTCATCCAGTTTGTTGAGTATACGGAATACTCCGACCTCACTCCTATGACCGGGATGACGCATGGCAGGCGAGGGGGTACACCACTGGTGGTTTTTGGCAGCAATACAGGCTCAAGACAAGGGACGCTATATGCTGTCATACTGGGAAGGCATACAAGTACCAGAAGACATCGCGGCATCTGCCCTGCCCGATATCGGGCGTGTCATAGACTTCAAATATAAAGAAGTTACTTGTATCAGCCACTCAGAGTTCACCTTTCCCTGAGGAAGAAGGCCAGCCCTTCGAAACGCGTCGGACAACACAAGTTGAACTTTTTGACCTCTGTAACGGGGGTTCCCTCCTTGACCCTGAGCGAATCAGTGTGCTGATGCAGAATAAAGCTGATGTTCTGCTATCCCCGCGAGTGTGGTGTGTTCTTTGAACAACGAGCGGCTATCTATACAACGGATCCATCACCGTTTTACTGCACCCGCCCATAGGAGTGCATGAGCGCCTTGATGGAAAACGGAGCCTGGCAGTGAACCTGCATGCGCCTAGCACCGCCATGATGCCAAACCGGGAAAAGAGCCAAAAATGGACATTCATCCAGTTTGTTGAGTATACGGAATACTCCAACCTCACTCCTATGACCGGGATGACGCATGGCAGGCGAGGGGGTACACCACTGGTGGTTTTTGGCAGCAATACAGGCTCAAGACAAGGGACGCTATATGCTGTCATACTGGGAAGGCATACAAGTACCAGAAGACATTGCGGCATCTGCCCTGCCCGATATCGGGCGTGTCATAGACTTCAAATATAAAGAAGTTACTTGTATTAGCCACTCAGAGTTCACCTTTCCCTGAGGAAGAAGGCCAGCCCTTCGAAACGCGTCGGACAACACAAGTTGAACTTTTTGACCTCTGTAACGGGGGTTCCCTCCTTGACCCTGAGCGAATCAGTGTGCTGCTGCAGAATAAAGCTGATGTTCTGCTATCCCCGCGAGTGTGGTGTGTTCTTTGAACAACGAGCAGCTATCTATACAACGGATCCATCACCGTTTTACTGCACCCGCCCATAGGAGTGCATGGGCGCCTTGATGGAAAACGGAGCCTGGCAGTGAACCTGCATGCGCCTTGCACCGCCATGATGCCAAACCGGGAAAAGAGCCGAAAATGGACATTCATCCAGTTTGTTGAGTATACGGAATACTCCGACCTCACTCCTATGACCGGGATGACGCATGGCAGGCGAGGGGGTACACCACTGGTGGTTTTTGGCAGCAATACAGGCTCAAGACAAGGGACGCTATATGGTGTCATACTGGGAAGGCATACAAGTACCAGAAGACATCGCGGCATCTGCCCTGCCCGATATCGGGCGTGTCATAGACTTCAAATATAAAGAAGTTACTTGTATCAGCCACTCAGAGTTCACCTTTCCCTGAGGAAGAAGGCCAGCCCTTCGAAACGCGTCGGACAACACAAGTTGAACTTTTTGACCTCTGTAACGGGGGTTCCCTCCTTGACCCTGAGCGAATCAGTGTGCTGCTGCAGAATAAAGCTGATGTTCTGCTATCCCCGCGAGTGTGGTGTGTTCTTTGAACAACGAGCGGCTATATATATATATATATATATATATATTACACAAATCTTTCGTTTTCAGCCCGAACTGCCAAGCCATGCCTTCCCTGGACAGGAAAAAAGCTTCCGAGGACCGGTTTCTGGCATTTCAGCCGTCTTCAGCCCGGCTTGCTTGAATCCAGTGGCAAAGTGAGCAAGGGACTCACGTCTGAGCATACCCTGCCAACCTAAGGCGAACAAAGTGGTACAAATGGGGGTGGTGATGGACGGAGCATCTGAACCAATCAAACACTCACACCCAGTCAACAGATCTGGGTTTAATACATCACCGTTCTTTAGCCCACTCTGCCACCCCAGTTCAGACATGGCCATATGCAAATCAATCTAACCCTGTGCCTCATGGGAACAGTCCAGCCCGAACTGCCAAGCCATGCCTTCGCTGGACCGAAAACAAGCTTCCGAGGACCGGTTTTTGGCATTTCAGCCGTCTTCAGCCCGGCTTGCTTGAATCCAGGGGCAAAGTGAGCAAGGGACTCACGTCTGAGCATACCCTGCCAACTTATGGAGAACAAAGTGGTACAAAAGGGGGTGGTGATGGACGGAGCATCTGACCCAATCAAACACTCACACCAAGTCAACAGATCTGGGTTTAATCCATCACCGTTCTTTAGCCCACTCTGCCACCCCAGTTCAGACATGGCTATATGCAAATCAGTCCAACCCTGTGCCTCATGGGAACAGTCCAGCCCGAACTGCCAAGCCATGCCTTCCCTGGACCGGAAACAAGCTTCCGAGGACCGGTGTCTGTACTGGGGTGAATGTATGACATTGTTCTGCAGTCTGTCCATCTACTGTGTTTTTTGCAATTGTCACCCCGAGTGGGATGGGTATACTCAGACGTGAGTCCCATGCTCTCCAAACCACTGGATTCAAGGAAGCCGGGCTGAAGACGGCTGGAATGCCAGAAACCGGTCCTCAGAAGCTTGTTTCCGGTCCAGGGAAGGCATGGCTTGGCAGTTCGGGCTGGACTGTACCCATGAGGCACAGGGTCAGACTGATTTGCATATGGCCATGTCTAAACTGGGGTGGTGCGGAGTGCATAAAAACGATGGATTTAGGCCCAGATCTCTGTACTGGGGTGAATGTATGACATTGTTCTGCATTCTGTCCATCTACTGTGGTTTTTGCAATTGTCACCCCGAGTGGGATGGGTATGCTCAGACGTGAGTCCCATGCTCTCCACACCACTGGATTCAAGCAAGCCGGGCTGAAGACGTCTGGAATGCTAGAAGCCAGTCCTCAGAAGCTTGTTTCCAGTCCACGGAAGGCATGGCTTGGCAGTTCGGGCTGGACTGTTCCCATGAGGCACAGGGTCACACTGATTTGCATATGGCCATGTCTGAACTGGGGTGGTGTGGAGTGCAATAAAACGATGGATTTAGGCCCAGATCTCTGTACTGGGGTGAATGTATGACATTGTTCTGCATTCTGTCCATCTACTGTGGTTTTTGCAATTGTCACCCCGAGTGGGATGGGTATGCTCAGATGTGAGTCCCATGACCTCCACACCACTTATGATTCAAGCAAGCCGGGCTAAAGACGGCTGGTATGCCAGAAACCGGTCCTCGGAAGCTTGTTTCCGGTCCAGGGAAGGCATGGCTTGGCAGTTCAGGCTGGACTGTTACCATGAGGCACAGGGTCAGACTGATTTGCATATGGCCATGTCTGAACTGGGGTGGTGTGGAGTGCAAAAAAACGATGGATTTAGGCCCAGATCTCTGTACTGGGATGAATGTATGACCTTGTTCTGCATTCTGTCCATCTACTGTGGTTTTTGCGACTCTCTCTCATGGGCCATTCTTTGCATCGCTGGGGAAATGCAGGTGCCGCTCTTGACCAGGAGATTACTCCACAAGATAGCAGAGAGGGCAGTCACATCTGTCCCCATTAAAGAGTCAGAATATCGATCTGGAAATGTCGTCTTACACTAATATCGAGTGCAGAATATCGCAATCATTTATTGATAATTAATTAATTATTTGTTAATTAATGCTAATTAATTAATTACAATTTAAATATGGCAATTGTGTCATTATTTTGATGGGTGAATTGTGGGGTTTTTAGTGGTAAATGGTGAGAAGTAATTTTTTTAAATTAATTAATGATTTGTTGTTAATTGATATTAATGTATTAATATAAGATTAGTTATTGAAATTGTGTGAATACTTTTATGTGTGTGTTTTTGTGCTTATTGGGGTAGGGGTGAAAAGTAATTTAGTTTAAATTAATCATTACTTGATCATTAATATTAATTTATTAATATATAAATATTTTGGTAATTGTTTATATTTTTTTGCTTGGGGATTGGGTTGTATAGCTGTATCGTTAGGCTAGTAAATTAAATTGTACCCGTTTAAATTAGTTTTTTTAAATCATTAATAATTGTTTGATTGACAATTAATTGTGTTAATTATGGAGGTACACTTTTTTTTAATTTAGATGTGTGTTGTAAATTGTGTGGTGTTATAGGGTAGGAAAAATATTACATTTATGTAATAAATATATTTGGGGATTAAAATTAATGTCTATTACAAAATATGTATTTGTCATTTTTGGTAAACTATTTTTTAATCTTTTTTAGATTTCTTTCTCTTATAATATTTTTCTATGTTTTGTAAATTTTTATATTTTTATATATGTTTTTCTTTTTGGAGGTTTTATTATATTTTGTATTGTAGTTGATATTTAGTTGGTTTTTAAATTTGAATTTCCTTTAGTGGGAATAGTCATTTTTACCCCTCCGATATCATACACTTTCCCTACTGCTGCATTTGCAGGAGTGGGAATATTAATTTGTACCCCTACACAATCCAACACTTTCCCTATTGTTGCACTCACTGGAGTGGGAATAGTATTTTTTACCCTTCCACTATCCAACAGGTTCCCTACTGTTGCACTTCTTGGAGTGGGAAAAGTAATTTTTACCCCTACGCTATCCAACACTTTCCCTACTGTTTCACTCACTGGAGTTGGAATAGTAATTTTTACCCCTTGGCTATCCAACACTTTCCCTACTGTTGCGCTTGCAGGAGTGAGAGTAGTATTTTTATCCCTGCCGCTATCCAACACTTTCCCTACTGTTGCACTAGTTGAAGTGGGAATAGTAAATTGTTCCCGTCCGCTATCCGACACTTTCCCTACTGTTGCACTCATTGGAGTGGGAATAGTAAATTATTCCTCTTTGATTTACAACACGTTCCCTACTGTTGCAGTCACTTGAGTGAGAATAGTAATTTTTACCCCTCCACTATCCAACACTTTCCCTACTGTTGCACTCGCTGGAGTGGGAATAGTAATTATTCCCCCTCCACTATCGAACACTTTCCCTACTGTTGCACTCATTGGAGTGGGAATAGTAAATTATTCCCATTTGCTAGCCAACACTTTCCCTACTATTGCACTCATTGGAGTTGGAATAGTAAATTATTCCTCTCCGCTATTCAACACTTACCCCACTGTTGCACTCATTGGAATGGGAATAGTAAATTATTCCTCTCCGCTGTCCACCACTTTCCCTACTGTTACACTCACTGGAGTGGGAATTGTAACTTTTTCCACTAAGCTATGCAAAACTTTCCCTACTGTTGCACTCAATGCAGTTTAAAATGCAGGTTTACATTTTTTTAAATATTTTAATTTATAATATAACTTCTTTTATTTTTCTTTTCTTTTTTTTTTTTTTGGTGAACCTTTATTTGGAGCACATGTGATTACAGGTATGGGCCTACAACCATCACGGCCGGGGCTAGACAAAACCAAAACTTTGCAAGCAATATGCATAGTTGTAACAGTTCGGAGCTCAGGATAATAAAATAACAGTACATAGTTTGTAAGCGGACCCAATAGCTTGAATCAGGATTTAAAAGGTTCATTTTCAATTAAAGAACTAAAATGAAGTGCCGCACAATCGCGCCCAGTTCGCGATAGCGTGCGAATCAGGATATCTGGAACAGTAGCAATGCGGGGGGGCATCCGGGGATAAAATATACATAGCAGGAGAAGTGGAAGCACAGCCCCATCGTGTAACAAGTCTAAACCCCGCCCCTCAACCCCAAACACACCGCAAGGAACATGGGCGACGGCGACACTAAAAGAGAAGAAAGACTAAAGGGCCATAGAAACAAATACTAATCTAACACCCATGCCGCAACCCCCCACCCTGCACACCCGCAGAAGGCCATGGCCTACCCCCCAGCCGCGTGCCTGTCGCCCTAATGGAACCCGAAATATAGAAGATAGAGAAAAGGAGGAAAAGAAGAGAAAATAAGCGGAGGAGGGCCCTCATCGCGCCGCCCTTCACCCCTACACTTCGGAAATCCCAGAGAGGAAACAATACCCTAGGGAAGAGTAACAAATCTCGAGCACAAGAACAATGAAATATGGATCAAAAATACCCACTGCACCGATTGTCAGTAATAAAGCAAATAGATTGTAAGCCACCTCATCCCTGACCCCGTCTGGCAGTAGTTCCACCCAAAGTCCTCTCGTTGATCAATGTAAAGCACAGTCCTGAGGGTCCAAACAGCATGGTTGAGCCTGGACGGGGCGAAACCATAAAAGAGCATAGTAATCCAAATCCATCCAAATATAGATAGCAAATATCAGGCAACAACAACGCCGGTCCAATGATTCTCCCAAAGCTGGCAACTAATAACATCATCCAGGAAAGGAGAGTCAAACAGTCTGGCCACCACCGCAACACAACCCGGCCAGTCCAAGGAGGAAAACAGCACACCACAACCAGCCGCCAGCCGGACACGTGTCCCAAGGGTACATCCATACGAACTTTCAAGACAGTCCGCGCGGGCATGGGAGCCCAGTCTTCAAGCGGTCCAAGGTGCCCCCGAGGATCCGTAACCTCCTCCATGGACACAGCAGCAGGTTCATCGGCCGACCCCTGGAATAGGACCGTGGCCGCCATAGATGGCGAAACAGCAATGGCGTCCATCCTTGCACCCAGGTCTCGAACATGGCAATCAATGGTCTCATGCAAAACTGTTAGGGCTGCCAACACGTCCCGGGGTGTGAACTCCGTCGTGTGTTGCGAGCATCCCGGCCCCATCCTTGTAACAGCCGCCCACCCCGGACGTGAGCCGTGGAGAAGGGCACCAGCCGCCATCTTAATCCAGTCGGCCTCGTCCCTCTTCACCGTATTCAGGGACCAGGCCTCCCTGTGAGGGCACCGCGGGATGCATCCCCAGGGCAAACAAACTGTGGGGCAGGGTCCAGAAAGGAGAGTCACCAAGTCCCGCCGGGCCCCGGGAGTCGCCCGCCTATGTCGGGGGCAATCCTTGCCTACGCCCGGGCGACAAAATCTGGGGAGGGGGCAGGAGTCAGGCGCCCCCTCCGATCCAGCGCCACCACACTGCCCCACAAGGGTCTCCGACAAGCGGATCGGGTCTTCACTACCGGCAGCGGTCTTTCATGTCATCGGCATCCACCGGCAGGATCCCCGCCGCCAAAAACGGCCGATGGTGCTGCAGCCGTGGCCGGAGGCCCCGCCTAATCAACGCCCCGGTCTCACCATCGCGTGGGCCGCAGAGCAGTCGAGGATATTTCCCAGGATCGGCGGCACGCCGGAGCTCCGGAAGCAAACGGTAGGTGCTCGTTTTCTTTTCTTTATCAAAGTATGCCTCCGTGGGTCAGGATCTTCGGCAGGATAGATGTGTGGGGCGAAAGGGCTCGCGGAGCCGAGCGACTATGCGGCCATTTCGATTGCCTGCTTGGCTCCTCCCCCCCACTTCTTCTTTTATTAATGTGCATGTTACAGGTGTATATATTATATATATATATATATATATATATATATATATATATATATATATATATATATATATATATATATATATATATATATATATATATTACCTACTGGCAATAGCCAGTAGGTATATATAGTTAGGATTTTTTCCCTATGGGATTTCTGAAAATTCTATGTCTAATAACTTTGGCGTTTGTGGACGGAATCGGCTGAAATTTTCAGGAAAATGGCACATTTTGTTTCTGAGCAGCCCCTAAAAATTTGGTGGGGTTTCGTCAAGGGGGGGCTGAGAAAAAAGGGGGGTCCCAAAACGCGTTTTTTGCATTGAGTTTTCCATAGGGCGGTTGGACTCACTTTTAGCTCGAACGGCTGAATGTATTTGCACGAAACTTGGCAAAATTGTAGGGACTGTTAGCCCGATGTGCCTTTGCTAGGTCTCAATATATGTGCTTCAGTGGATTTTGAGAAATTAACGTTTAAATCAAGATATATATCTGTAACAGCGCTCCGGGCAGCGATCCGGTCCGCTTACTTTTCGCTTATCGGAACTTTGCGCGCAGAAAGCTGATTGGCTCTCCGGTGTCTGTCAACATTCTAAACAGTCCGGAGCGGCCGCCATCTTATCTCTCGGTAGGATCGAGAGAGAAGAGGTGAAAAACGAAGGGGGAATTTATTGAAAGGGTGCAAGGTATACCCCTCTTGACCCCCTAGGATTGTTGTTGGGGTTATTAAAGGGTCCCGTGGGGAAAATAAAAAAAAAAAGATTTTTCACGGTAGAAGCGTTTCCCGGGCCGCGAACTGGGCCGCAAACTGGTAGCGAAACGGGAATTCGCCATTTTGTGCTTCGTTTTAATTGTTTAGAGACAAAAATGATCGCCGCACATCGGCCACAATGCATGAATATCGCTGAAAAGTCAGCGATATTCATGCATTATCCAGCAAATGCTCTTAGCCATGTTATCCACCTTCCATTGGATAACAGAAAGCTGATTGGCTCTCCGGTGTCTGTCAACATTCTAAATAGTCCGGAGCGGCCGCCATCTTATCTCTCGGTAGGATCGAGAGAGAAGAAGAGGTGAAAAACGAAGGGGGAATTTATTGAAAGGGGGCAAGGTATACCCCTCTTGACCCCTAGGAATGTTGTTGGGGTTATTAAAGGGTCCCGTGGGGAAAATAAATTTTTTTTTATTTTTCACGGTAGAAGCGCTTCACGGGCCGCGAACTGGGCCGCAAACTGGTAGCGAAACGGGAATTCGCCATTTTGTGCTTCGTTTTAATTGTTTAGAGACAAAAATTATCGCCGCACATCGGCCACAATGCATGAATATCGCTGAAAAGTCAGCGATATTCATGCATTATCCAGCAAATGCTCTTAGCCATGTTATCCACCTTCCATTGGATAACATGGCTAAAAACCGCTCTGTGCGTGAGCTTTTTTTTTTTTTGCTGCGTGACGTTTGTTAACGTTCGATTCGATGGAAATCAGGAAGTGTTGAACACCATTTTGTCACTGCGAGTAAATATTTTGTTATAAATGAATCCTTATTGATAAACATTGTCTGCGCCATCTTGCGTTTTTGTCCAATGCCACAATTTTGTCGTGCACAGCAGCCATTTTAGATGCCTTGACCAGGGCCACTCTCTGCACGCCGTCGATTCTCAGCATGGCTCCCCACCCTCGCACGCATCTCCCCCACGCAATGGTCACCCCCGCTCTCTCTCTCATGCATGGGCCATATACTTCCCCCATCTGCGCTGCTCTTCTCTGAGAATCACATCCTGTGCCCGTTCGACACCTCCCTTTCATCCTATTCACTACCGCACCCTCTGACACTTCTCTTCCTCTGTGTCCGATTGTCCAGGCCGGACCTAGGCTATCACCTAGCCCTGCGGATGTAGTGTATGGCTCCAGCTGTAGAGTATCCAGACATGCCAACCGTCCCGATTCAGGTGTGAGACTACTGATTTCAGTGCTAGTCTTTCGTTTCCCGATTCCTGCAAGGAAAAACCCGGGGGCATATTTCCAACAACTAGCGGTAATTTTTGTCTCTAACTTGTTTAGAGACAATAATTATCGCCGCACTTCGGCGAATTTTATCGCACATAAACCTTGCTATTAGCAAGGTTTATCGCAAATGCGATAAAAAACGGCCGCATTGCATGAATATCGCTGAAAAGTCAGCGATATTCATGCATTAGTCAGCAAATGCTCTTAGCCATGTTATCCACTTCCCATTGAACAAGCGCATGGTCTTTTAAAGATTTGTGAAGTACTCGGGGCGGCGGTGTGTGTGTGTCCTCTTTCAGGAGCGGGCGGGGGGGCACTGGCAGCAATTTGCAGGCCCGGCAGTGTTCAACACGTGCATCACCCTTTCTCTGTCTGCTATTGCGCTCCATGCTTCGGAAAGGTAAGAAAAAGAACGTGCATTTGAGTTTGAAATGTCCGATCTTGTAGCAGTACACTTGCAAAGCCCACACATGACAATAACCCGATTCAAGGCCCCATTCACCCGATTTTTAAAAAAAATATAGTACTCCAAGACAGTTACATTTTAAAACTTTATTAATATTTAAATATAACGAACGCAACAAAAACTGTAAATATATTTAACCATTTTTTGAAATTAACCAGAACTATAACGATAACAACAACAACAACAATAATATAACTTTTATGCCTAAATTACGCAAACATTTAGCTAATCTGCTAAAGGGGGGAGTCGCCATTTCTTTACAATAATCAATAATGAAAAATCCACATCAATAGGGTTGCCCGTTTTGTCGATGCAGCACTATAGTGCAATATACACAGCACCTGGGGTGTCAAGAGTGAACAGGTCTTTCTTTGTTCCTTAAGATGTTATCTCCGAGAATGCTGATGCATTGGTGTCTGTACACTTCTTTGTCAATTCTGTCAAGATGATAACTGCTTTATAAACAGACGATATCTTTGTTTCATCATTAGTGTTAAGTGTGTCTGAAACTACAGTGCCCTTCTGTTTTTTTTTCTTCAGGCTCTACAGAGTTTTGTGTGTTGTTCTTTTGAGCGACAATTATTCCAGAGGTTTCAGGTTCACTTGTTTTGTTCTGCAGTGAGTTAACAGCTTTAGAGAGTTCATGTTTATTTGCTATGTCCTGCTGTTCGTGAACTGCTTCAGAGACGTCAGCCTCATTTTTTATGTTTCAGTAGATCCTGGACCTGCCCGGCCGCGCCCAAAATGGCGCCGGTGTAAATGGGACTCGTAACTGCTTGTTCTGTACTGGTTGCCCAACCTTGATATCACGAGATACATATGCAGTTTTGAAGCACATGGCGGAGGCTTGTCTGCTGTAGTGGGGCGCCCCTTTATCGTTTCAGTCGCCATTCCGCCCGCTTTTGCTACACTGTGCCTCATCCGCCATTCAGCTGTTTACCGCCCGCTCTTACGGCTACAGCGTCTCGCTCACCATGTAGTTGAGTTGCTCCCACTCTTGCGGTGCAGCGGTAGGCGGCTTCCACAGGACTCTTAAAATGGCGGCCGGCTCTTCGGATTTGGGCCTGGTCCAGTAAAATGGCCCTGGGACACCTTGGAACTCGGACGCTTGTCTGCCAGGGCTTGGGTTCCATTCTCGAAAGCGTCCCCTCAGCCTTGAAGATTGTACAAAAGTCTTGGGCGCCCTCGACTCCCGCAGGCTTCCGGTGGGGAGCGGCTGCCATGATTGCTTGCGGAATGGCCACGACGGAGCTACGAGATGGTGCTGCTCTCATGGTGACGCCAGCTTCAGTCTGAAACATCCAGAAACAAGGTGGGGCTTTCATCGTTTGGGGAAAAAAAAGTTTTAATCCAATGAAAAGTGTTATTTTTAGGTCACATGACCTAGTCTTACATAATTAGGAAAAGAAAAGTAAAATGAACCAATGAAAAGTTTTATTAACAAGTCACATGACCTGTTATGCTTACGTTACGCGCTGCGCGGCGCGCTCTGGATCGTTTCCGGGAAGCTGCGCCTTGCGCACCGGAGCACATCCGGGTGCGCTAACGCGTCGCGTCATATGACGCATTACGCGAC
Organism: Lissotriton vulgaris; assembly: GCF_964263255.1. Classification (NCBI taxonomy): domain Eukaryota; kingdom Metazoa; phylum Chordata; class Amphibia; order Caudata; family Salamandridae; genus Lissotriton; species Lissotriton vulgaris. Next base: position 264,330,593 of record NC_141698.1, read on the forward strand.
AATGCAGGTCCAGAATATAGTCAAAATGTCTCCACCAACCAGCGGTCGGAATTCCACCGCTTTCAGCAGTCCAAAAAGTTCGGTCAAATCTTAAGAGCGGGAGCAACTCAACTACATGGTGAGCGAGACGTTGTAGTCGCAAGAGCGAGCGGTAAACAGCTGAATGGCGGAAGAGGCACAGAGTACCAAAAGCGGGCGGAATGGCAACTAAAACGGTAAAGGGGCGCCCTACGACAGCGTGTCTTCAGGTGAAACGGATTGTGGGACAAGGTCCAGAATGAAAGATTCTTCAAAAGGGAAAAAATTACGCCGGACCCCGGGAGCCGGCCACCTATGCCGGGGGCGATCTCAGGCCTCACCAGGGCAACACGACTTGGGGAGGGGGCAGGAGCCAAGCGCCCCCTCTCAGTCCGTGCCATCTCACCGCCCCTCGGGAGCCTCCGTCAAGCGGTTTAGGGAGGCACCGTATCACATTGTTTTCAAATGGACCCCACTTACTTTGAATAGTGAAGCTGCAGCAGGTGCAAATAAGGTTTAAACAGTGTTACAAGAACTGCTTAGAACTCTGAAGTATGGCACTCAATAACCAGGACTTATGCCATTTATGTAAGGCAGTGAGATGGAAGCAACTCAGGGACAAAAAGCATGAACGAACATTCACGTATGAAAATCTTATTTGGAGAAGGGGTAGAATCCAAACGCCCCCTGCCAGTTCGCGCCACTACACTGTATGTGGAAAATCTGAAGCCATCATTCTACAAACTCTCAACGCTTGTTATCAGTGCATGACTTTCATGCTCGATCGATTGAGCTAGCCGGATCGGGCAATAAAAAGTATAAAATAGTTATGTAAATAGTTATTTAATAAAATGTTTTATTCTGTTTCTTTGGTGGTGTGTTGTGTATATTTATAATATTTGCATAGGGTTTGCCGTTATTTTGGGCGGTGTGGGTGGCGGAGTCGAGCTGTTTTGCAGCCCTCATGGTGTGGAGCTCAGTTCATCTCACTATTTTCGTATTTCTCAAGAAGGGTTGTTCCTAATATTTCTATTTTAGCGAGGTCAAAAAGAGATCCAATTAGTGGCCTACTGATTTTGCTCGATTACTTTTATTTTTTTACACGATTTTTCACTATCTGCAAAGACTAAACAGAGTATTGCGACTTTGTGCTTGTTTGTAAATAGAGAATGATCCAAAGAGAACCAATTCTAAAACAGTAAATGCTTGGACAACAATCAATCAAATGGAGAGACAAGGAGGCACGACGGATTACAACGGGGGTAAAGGCCTGCGTTAACTACCCTTCAGTATCTGCAAAGAGAGAGTACTACTAAGGCAAAAGAGGGGAGGGGGGGGGGTGCAGCGTTCAAAGCACATCAGCGTGCATAAATACGAAAATGTTTTTATCTATCACGTACTTGACATTTTAAAGCTTTTCATATTTGCTATTAAAAAACCAATGAAATTCACAGAAAAAACCATAGGTTATAGTGGATATATAGTTAGGAATTTGCATTTACAAAACCTTGAAAATTCAATGAAAAAACCAAAGGTTATAGGCCATATATAGTTAGGAATTAGCATTTACAAAACCTTATTTTACTCGCATAAAACCATTGAAATTCCATATATAGTTAGAAGCGCTAACTATATATCGCGCACCCGCAATCCACTGCTGATGATGTCACATATTACATCATTCATGACATGGTCAGTGACATCACTGATGACATCACTGATGACATCTCAAATGACATCACTGATGACAACTCAAATGATATCAATGATGACATCTCAAATGACATCACTGATGACATCACTGATGACAACTCAAATGACATCACTGATGACATCTCATTTGTCATCACTGATCACATCACTCATGTGATAATACAATGAACCTCTTCAGACTCTAATATAACCTTACATACACTCAGTATAAACAGACACTCACAGACTGTCAGTCATCCATGGAGTTACTCACACACCTAGTCAGTCATGCAAAGAATCAATCACACCTCCATTTCCTCAACTATACAGTTATACACATCTTACTTATTCAAACATATAATAACACATATTTACTCTCTTATATAATCCCTGATACAAGTTCTAAATGATCCATACAGCCATTCACACATTCACTGGCTCTTATGCACAGTTATTTATATATGTCCACTCTCACATGTACTGTGTTTTACATATGTACTTACTTTGACATGTAGCACTGAGATATCCATTCACTCACCATTACACTCATGCACACAGTCAACCGCCCATACAGCTGTTTCCACATGCACTTTTGAACCCATACATCTAGTGAATCAACTGCTCACAAATCTATGCACAGTGTCATACACCTCCCAGCCACCCACTCACACACTCAGTCTCCCATACAAATACTTGGGCAACCAATCAATAACCCATATAGTTACTCATATAGCTACTGATCAACACATGCAGCAGTTTACAGAACAACAGACATAATGATGCACAAATTAAGACAGTTTAGTCACTAACCCATGCACTCAGTGAGACACATTTAATCACTCACTCATACAGTCAGTCATGCACCTACTAAATCCTTCATCCAGACTCTTATACATCCACTCATTCTTCAATATGTGAAACATATTTAAACTTTACAGACACATACAATCATTTGAGTTGTCATCAGTGATGTCATTTGAGATGTCATCAGTGATGTCATCAGTGATGTCACTGACCATGTCATGAATGATGTAATATGTGACATCATCAGCAGTGGATTGCGGGTGCGCGATATATAGTTAGCGCTTCTAACTATATATGGAATTTCAATGGTTTTATGCGAGTAAAATAAGGTTTTGTAAATGCTAATTCCTAACTATATATGGCCTATAACCTTTGGTTTTTTCATTGAATTTTCAAGGTTTTGTAAATGCAAATTCCTAACTATATATCCACTATAACCTATGGTTTTTTCTGTGAATATATATATATTTAAAATTTGTAATATATTTGTACCATTTTACAATTAATTAAAATTATCTATTAATTATTTTTAAGTAAATATATATTACATTTCATATATATGTATGTTAATGTTTTCTTTTCTTTATCAAAGTATGCCTCCGTGGGTCAGGATATTCGGCAGGATAGATGTGTGGGGCGAAAGGGCTCGCGGAGCCGAGCGACTATGCGGCCATTTCGATTGCCTGCTTGGCTCCTGCCCCCCACTCCTTCTTTTATTAATGTGCATGTTACAGGTGTATATATATATATATATATATATATATATATATATATATATATATATATATATATATATATATATATATATATATATACATATATATATATATATATATATATATTTAAAAATTTTAATATATTTGTAACATTTTACAATTAATTAAAATTATCTATTAAGTAAATATATATTACATTTCATATATATGTATGTTAATGTATTTGTAAATTACATTTATTACTTATTATTGTTAAAATGTACAAATAAAATTAAATATTATCTTTTAAGTTAAATGTATTATTTAGCACACATTGTTGCTCCCAATCTGGAGTTAGCAGTGCAGTGGAGAGGTCGTGGCACAGGCACCTTCAAGCTTGGTATCAGTGTTGCCAGCTGAAGAACAAAGCAAAATTTGGTGGTACATAAGCATTCAAGCTGTATCTGCACTGCTCATTCTTTGTGAATGAGTAGAGATACTACTGTGAGTTAACAGGCCCTCACACGCTCTCTCACAGTAACATTTATTGGCAAAGAAAACAGGTGCAAAAGTAGATGTAGAGGAATATGGGCCCCACTCTTTGTCTGTCCCAGGAAATGAGAGGAACACAGATGCAGTGGTGGCACTTGGGCGCTCACTTTCTCTAAGTTCTGCTCTTTGGGTTCATGGTTGGACTGGTTAACAAGTCCCCAGCCAATTTAATGTTTTGCAGACAGGGTACTGTGCCACAAATGTGCCAGATTACCCTGTCCATCAATATCTCTGTGTGCTATTATGTATCAGGCATGCCATCATCGTTCTGAGGACACAATAAGTATACAAAACGTAGATGGGTGGAATACTTTAACTAATCTCAGCCACTGGTAAACATTTGGGCCACATCCCAAACCACTGTTATTTTGCACACCCTGCCACCTCAGTTTGGAGCCAGCCATATGCAAATCAGTATTGACCCTTCTCCAATCGGAACAATCAGGGCGAACTGCCAATCAAATCCTCCCCAAACCGATTACACCTCAGTTATGGGCTCATCTGCCGGGTACTGCTTGGTTCCAGTGACACAGTCTGCAAAGGATCCATTTCTGGGCATACCCGTCCCACTTAGGACGACATAGTAAGTATACAAAACAGTGATTGATGGGATACTTGAATTAATCTCAGCCACTGTTATTCATTTGAACCGCATCCCAATCCATTATTCTGCACATAATGCCACCTCAGTTTGGACCCAGTGATATGCAAATCAGTCTTGACCATGCTCCAATTGGAACAGTCCAGCTCGAACTGCCAAGCCAGATCCTCCCTGAACCAGAACACAAGAAACCCCGGACCTCTTTTGCCCTAGTTATGGGCTCATCAGACAGGTACAGCTTGGTTCTAGTGACACAATGTGAAAGGGACCCACACCTGGGCCTACCCGTTTCATTTGGAATGCATGAATTAAGCTCAGCCACTGGTAATCACTCGGGCCGCATCCCAATACATCGTTATTTTGCACACTATGCTTCCTCAGTTTGGACCCAGCTAAATGAAAATCAGTCTTGACCCTAATCCAATAAGAACAGTCTAGCATGAAGTGTCAAGGCAGGGACCCCTTAACCAGAACACAAACAACACAGGACTGGTTTAGCCTACTTATGGGCCCAACAGCCAGGTACAGCCTGGTTCCAGTGACACAATGTTCATGATACCCACGTCTGGGCACCTTTCCCACTTAGACTCGCACAATAAGTATGTAAAACAGTGATGGATGTGTCAGGGACTGTCCGGGACTATGTCGGGAACACTGTCAGGGACTTGAGCAAAGACTGAGGACTGGGTATTAAATGTACCGTGCACAGAAAGAGTAGTACAGCCCTGCCCAGGATCACACAAGGAGTCAGAGGAGAAAAAGGGATCCAAAGGGGAAGCCTGTATAAGATGGCTAACACTCAGAAAGGAAGGGCACTAACAAGTAAATTTAGCATTCAGACTAACTACACCCAGGACAGACTTGCAAGACACATATATAATACAACATTAACAATAAAGGGAACGTGGGGTAAAGCACTCAGGAGCTCCACACGGTAAGACTGAAGCTCAGTAAGTTCCTCACCCACAATTGCTGTTACGGATACTGACTGAAAATACCCACATATATGATATGTTATGCAAAGGCAAGGTCTGTGGAGCTTATATCTATGGTGATGTTATAACTGTAACTCAAAGACAATACTCAAAGTGAACAAGAAACACCACCTAGGTAGTCAGCTGTGCCCAAAGATCCTGGTTATCAAATAGGAACACACAAGGCAGTAACAGCAAAGGGGTAGAACTAAACACAAGCACAATAAACAAGGAGCAAGCAAGGAGGAGTGCTTAACAGCAAAGGAAGGACATCACAGGGCACACTTGGCAGAATGCAGTTAACACACATACAAGGTAACAGAAGCAAGACAGCAGAATAGAAAGACATCAAATTAGAACTGGAACCTAGGAAATGGGAAGAAAGGCAGGGACTGGAAAAGGGTATACAGAAGGGGAGGCTACAAGGGTATAATAGAATAGTGCATGTTAAGCAATCACAAGACCAAAGTAGCATAGAAAGCAGTGCTGGGGCAGGAACAAGAATTGAGCTAAGGCTCAAGAGTCAAGGTAGCACTGCAGGCAGTGCTGGTTCAGGAACACTGAATTACTAAAGCTTCAGGAGTCAAGGTAGCACTGCAGGCAGTGCTAGTTCAGGAACAAGGAATTACTAAAGCTTCAGGACTCAAGGTAGCACTGCAGGCAGAACTGGTTCAAGGAAACAGGAAATTGCTACAGCTCAGGAAACAAGGGGCCAAGAGAGTACTGCAGGTAGTACTGGTTCAGGGAAACAGGAAAGAGCTACAGTTCAGGAAACAAGGAGTCAAGAGAGCACTGCAAGCAGTGCAAATCAGGAACAAGAAATAGCTGAAGCCCAGGAACAGGAACAAAGAATAACTATAGCTCAGGAACTCAGGAAACAAGGTAGCACTGCAGGCGGTGCTAATTCAGGTACAAGGAAAAGCTATAGCTCAGGAACTCAGGAAACAAGGTAGCACTGCAGGCAGTGCTAATTCAGGTACAAGGAATAGCCATAGCTCGGAAACTCAGGAAATAAGGTAGCACTGCAGGCAGTGCTAATTCAGGTACAGGGAATAGTTATAGCTCAGCAACTCAGGAAACAAGGTAGCACTGCAGGCCATACTAAATCAGGCACAACGAATAGCTATAGCTCGGGAATCAAGGAACAAGGATTAACTATAGCCCAGGAATGAAGGAATATCAAAATCTCAGGTAGCAAGCATCGTTCTCACCGGAAAACAGCTACAGTGACCAAACTTGGCCTGAAGGGAGCTGGGGCTTAAAAGAGCCCACAGTAATCACAAGTAGTAGATGTGAGCAGGCTATCCGGCAGCTAGCAACAGGCAAGCTGATTCCTCCACCAATCCTTGGCCTGCATGGGTGGAGACGAAGCAGTGAGCAGGGGATTATAGGTAATGGAGTGTTAGGTATGAGCAGGCTGGTTTCCACAAAACCTGGCATGGATTGGGAATGGATGTCAATTCCTAAATGATGTCCAAATGCCTGGAAGTCAGGATATGCTTACAGGGGAGTGTCTGGAAGCATATTAGAACACTGGAAAGCTCCACAGTTTGGCCCATTGAGGGGGGGGGCGAGGGCACAGAGAATGAATTGTGACAGAATGGAATGCTTGAATTAATCCAAACCACTGATAGTCACTAGGGTCTGCATCCCAATTCATCAACATGCCACCTCAATTTGGACCCACCTATATGAAAGTTAATCTTGGCCCTGCTCCAAAAAGAACAGTCCAGTCCAAACTGCCAAGCCAGAACACAAGCAACCCAGGGCTAATTTTGCCTTAAGCATGGGCTCATCAGCTGGGTACAGCTTTGTTCCAGTGACAATTTAGTTGTGTTGTTTGTTTGTACAATCAGTGTGGTGGTTTATTGAATTATTAATTGAAGTCCTATCTCTGTGAGGACTAAGTAAGAAATTAATTAATTCCTTTTGTGGCAGATCCACTGCTCGTATAACGTACCTATCCCCAGGTTCTGCACGTGACCCCACTGTTATTATCCTGCTGCGTGAAAGGGCAGGAAAGAGCTGTATTTACCAATATACAGCAGAAAAAAGAGAGAGTTTTCCCTACTTCACCCAGAAAGGACCGGGAAATATTGTAACAAGAAAAAGGAACTTCCTTTCTGAGTATTACAATTTAAAACATCAGTATAATTTGTAAACAATGACACCTTCTTGATTCAATTATATCCCCAACAAATCATATATTGCGCATAAATCAAATAATAACATAAAAATGTATTCAACCAATTTTATTTAAAAAAGGTTCATCAGTAAACCTAACATGAACATTTTCTTATACATAAAAAATTCATACATATATTTTCAAAAATCACAGAAAATAATTCTTAGCACATAAATACATAATCATCTGTTAAAAACAATTTTACCAATATACAGTGCATTCCTGTCCTTTCCTAGCGCTGGTGCATTTTTGCCTGCATATTGCTAACGCCACCCTTGTGTCACGGTGCAAGGGTGCCTACATTGTAGGCAGGATTGTTTCTGTGCCAGAAGGAACACCTTCCTGCACAAAGACAATCCTGAAAGGCATTTTCCTCTTTATATGTGTGCTGCACAATGCAGCACACGTAGATAGAGATAAAAACAAAGAGAAATAAAGGTATTTCTCGTTGTTATATCTCACCCGGGAAGGCATAGCCTTTTGACGCATTCCCAGATCTACCACTAATGGTACATCTGGGAAAGCACCAAATTCATGGGTGGAGGCATGGGAACACTCACACTCCACCCATAGAAAGCTTACCTGCTGCAGAGTAACGCAAGGCAGTGAGTTGCGCTGACTTGTGTTACTCTAGTGTTATCAAGCACTGTTGGACCGCACAAGGTAGCCTTGCGTGGCTTGGCAAATCTCACTTAGGTTTTCTGTCGCCCTTGTGTGGCATAAGGGCGATGCAAAACCTTGATAAATCAGGCCTTACACTACTAAAATGCAATAAGGCAAATCCAATGTTATCCAAGGGAGAGATACACCTTGCAATAATAAAAAAAACGTTTTAAAGAGTTTTTCACTATCAGGACATGTAAAACTTAAAAGTACATATGCTACTTCTTAAATACATTGCACCCTGCCTCTGGACTGTCCAGGGCTTCCCATAGGGGTGACTTATATGTACTAAAGAGAAAGGTTTGGGCCTGGCAAGAGGTTTATTTTACCAGAACAAAGTGGTAGTTCAAACCTGCACAGACAGGCTCTGCAAAGGCAGGCCTGGGACATGTTTAAAGGGATACTTAAATGGGTGCCTCAAGCAGTGCTGCAGGCCCTCTTTAAGCATTACATTTTCAGGCCCTGGGTACATGTTACTGCTTTGCTAGTGAATTAAATATGCCAATTAGGGATAAGTCAATATTACCATGTTTAAAGGACTGATTACATGCACCTTAGCACTAGTTAGCAGTGGTAAAGTGCTTAGAGACCTATGCCCAGCAAAAACAAGATCTGTAAAAATGGGGGAAGAAGACAAAATGTTTGGGGTAAGATCACCCTAAGGCTGACAGGTCAACAGCAGCGCCTCAGAAGCACTCCTGTGGTTAACTAATTTGACCGTCGGAAAACCATTAAAGACTTAGGGGCATATTTATCTTAGTGGTTGCGTTGCCCTTGTGCCACAGAAGGAGGTGCAAGAGTGATGCAATAACATCATAAGATTTCTGAAGCAATGTAAGGCCACCTTGTGTGGTCCTCCATGACATGATAAATCTAGAGTAACCCAACACATCGCTAATTGCTATATTGCATTACTCAGCCCCAGGGAGGCGATCCATGGTTGGAGCATGTGTGTCCCCATGCAACCACACATTGATTCTGGTGCATTCACAGATTTTCAATAGTGGTAGACCTGGGAATGTGTCAAAATGGTACACCTCCCCAAGTAAGGTGTAACAAAGAGAAATATTTTATTGTTTCTACTTTTTTGTTCAAGGGTGCCTGCGTTGACGCTGGGCAGTCCATTGTGCACCAGGACAAGAAAAGGACAGGAATATGCCAAATAATGTTAAATACAGTGTATTCCTGCCCTTTCACACAGTCCAGTGCAGCAAGGTGGCTTGCTGTGTTGTGCTGCATAAAAGTTTGATAAATGTGCCCTTAGAACCATTATCCACCTAGCTGTCACTGCTGTGGTTCATAGTAGCTTCAGGCAAAAATTGCATTGGGCTAGCGTAACTAGAGTAATTTCTGGAATTTTGTTTTATTATTGTTATGCAAAATTCACTGAATTACCGATTACACCACTATGCATAATTATGCATCATTTGTTGAAAATATGTACCACAAATACAAGGTAACAACATGAATGACAGAGCGTAAGCGGCTTTTGCTCACTGTGCCTTCTTTGCACTATTTTCTTAGCACAAGATCAATCCATGTTTCCAAAGAGGACGGAAGGACACATTTTGCACAAAAACACAGAGACAAATGCCAGTTTTTGCATCTTGTGTAATATTGCATAATTTCGAATACATTTCCCTAAATAAGGCAAAATCAATTTACACAAATGTTGCACACCCCTAGATGCTAGCACACTATACGTTGAATGATTGTTTAATGAATGAGTGATTGATCCTCCATCTCAAAAATATCTCACGTTTGCTAAAATAGGAACTATCTTAGCAGGGTGCGCTTGGATGCCTCTCAAGTTGGGGACTTAACTGAGGTGGTCCGTACCTTGCAGGAACCACAGTCTTTAAACATGCAGTTTTTTTTAGTATTTCAGCTGTGGAAACTATCTTCCCTCATACAACAGAGGTTTGGAGGAGCAGCGCGGTCCATGGCCGGTACTTGAATTCACCTGAATTTTACTTTGAAGACAACAGCCCTGCTCTGACTATCGTGGCCGCAATCTTAGGTATTTTCGCGCTGAAATGCATTAGTGCTGCGTCTATTTTAAAGTCTGTCTCATTTGGTCATTACATCTCAGCGGTGGCATCCTTTGTGGGTACTCTCCTCTGTGCTTCCTAGTTTAACCCTCATAAGACTGGGCTCCACTTTTTAATTCTCATTAGAAAGTCATTCATCTACTTTTTCTCACAGAGATCCCTTGGTGGAGGTGAATTGTTCACTGGCATATACATTGTGGTCATTTGTACTTACAATTCGGAGCTAGAGACACTGTTGGATATATTGAGGCTATCATTTTCACTCATTTTTAGGGCTCGCCTGCTGTGCGCATGCGCATAGCTGGCGAAGCTCTATAGGGGCTTAAACAGCGTTTAACCAAGCACGATTCCACTGGCGATTCCACGCAGTGCATGTGCTTTTTAGGTCATTGCGCAAGCGCAAGCCCTAAAAAGCGCGTGCACAATGCCACCAGCCGCCTGCCTGCCTGCCTCGCATTACCACATCAAAGGCAGCCCAGCCTCCCTCCCACAAGCTTATCAGCGTGCGCTCATCCCCTAATTATTCACGGCCGGCCGGCCGTACTTTCAGTTTCACGGCCGCCGGCCGTGTCTCCTTTTATGAATCTGTTCTTTATCTCCTGGTTCCTGTTTAGTACACCTCAAAAACACCACGTAGGGTGCTGACTACTATTTCAGTTTAAAGTGTGGTTTACTGAAGACGCTCTCGGAGAAGAGAAGCCCTGCTCATCTGCATTTATATTTCTTTTGCAGTTATATAGCGCCTCATACTCCTGACGAGGCGCCTAGTTGGTAAACCTTAAGTATTTTTTGTAAGAATAACCAGCCGCTTACTTATACAGACAATGGCCATTTGTATGTTTAACGCATGTGCGTTTATCTCTAGGTGCATTGATTGGGAGGCACCCACTTCTGCGTTCTCCATCATAATTTCCTTCGTTATTCTAATAGCGTTGAGACACGTAGTGCCATGAAATGTGCAGTTAACAGACTGTACCATAACAATCAGGTGAGTCGATAGGCGTTCGTAAATGCAATAACCTGCATGTCAATCCCAGACTCCTTGTAGCATGTGGACCAGCCGTCAGCTGTTCCCACGTCCAGTAAACGCTGTCTATGAATATGTATCTATTTTGACCCGTACCTCGTTCCCGCGACGTATCTGTGTTCCCGGATGTCCTGTTGGTTATTCTGAACGTGTGCCTTGTTGGAGACTGTTTTAAGCTTGCATGCTCTGAATGCGCGGTCTTCCTTCAGATGCCGACCGTCCTGCGCCACCGAGTAATGGTAAACAGATGCGCACGTGGGAGTCCGCTTCTGAAAAGAGCAGGCTCGAGATCTTTAATATTGCCTTTCCACTCCCAAACACACTGGAATGTTTGGTGGGTTGTTTTCAGCACCATTTATGGCTTCTTGTTATTAAACTTGCGATACAACTCGACCTTTAGTGGTTTAATTTACTTTTGTTGGCTGTCAGGGTGAACAAGAAAATCTGTTCCCGGGTGGTGGTTGTTCTCCTTGTATCCATCCCCCCATTAACTCGTCATTAAAGTAAGTGATGGACCCATGCTATCCCGGTAATCAGAGCCACTTAAAGCATTTGCTCAATTATTCAAATGGTCTCAAAAACATTAGTAGCTGAGCAGTTGGCATTATGTATTGAGGGTGGTAAATCTTACTTGTAGTGGAACAAGCCTTTTATGTAAAAAAAACGAAAACAAAACATAGGCAATGAAGGGAGCCAATAAAATAAAATTGTACCTGACTAATCATTTTTATAACATGTCTAACCCATCTATACTTCTCTAACTTTCAACTACCAGTATTATGCCACGACCAGCACTATACCAGGCTTAGCCATTGTCACACAGTGGATGCCTAAAGTATGTCAAGAATAATAATTATACCAGGGTGTGTATTACACTGTCGAGGGTACCATTGCGGCTGCCCGCAATATGCTTGCAATTAACACCAGCATTCCATTGCAATCCTTATTCCAGGGAAATGAACAATGAATAACACTCAAACTTCGTATTCAGGATAATCAGACAGTGTCAACTCAAAAACACTGAATAATGTTTGTATTGCAAGTATAAAATACTCCTTTGAGAAATGGTCTGAAATGAGACTTAAATCAAATATATAATAGGCATTGGAAAAAGCTAGTAAGTCTGGCGTTGGGTTGTGATTTTTTTTGCAAACCTGTGCAATATGTAGAAAAAGATCAAACATACATATAAAAATAAAGGAGTGGTGCAGTAGCCAGGGCACACCAGCTCTCTTGCTAAAGTACACTCCTGCTCAGGTGGTGGTGAGCATTTGATGCTAAATAAAATTGTATTTGGGTTCTTTCAGTTACAGTTGTGTGCATTTATAGAGTATTTTACAGTCCTTTACTGCATTACGTTTTTATTCTTCTCTACCCTACAGCGGGTGCCTGATGTTGGATTAGTTAACAGTGGTATTGCTCACTTAAGATCGGGTCTTGCTAAGTATTTCATTAAATTTCATTAGCATGCCTCTTTCACTTTCCTAACTACCGTTTGCAAGTAATTGGTGCAATAAGTGCTGAATATGGTTTGAAGCAAATTGGTAGCTCTGCATTTTAATAAATGTTCTGTCGAGTTTAGATTTCTCAGGTGTGTTGGGGCAATGATGAAGTGGTGACATTTAAACAATGTAATCCCATTTTTGCCACTTGATTTTATTTTGATTTATAGATTTATCCGGTCTTTAATTTCTTATTAAAAAATGCGGGGAGAAAACATTTTCCTTATGAGCCGGCCACTGACGCACAACCACACACACAACCACAACCACACATACAACCACACACACACAGACAACCACACACACAACCACAAACACAACCACACAATCAGACACACACGACACACACACACACACACAACCAAAAGCACACACACAACCACACACACAACCACAAACACATATACAACCACACACGCAGGCCACAAACACACAACCACGCACACAACCACACACACACAACTACACACACACATCCACACACACAACCACACAAAGCATTGGCATAACCAATAGGTTTCCCATGTGGGACCTTATAAGAGTTTAGCCCCGCAACAGTTGATGTAGTTGCACAAAGGATATTATACTGCATAAATAAATACTTAGAAGGTCCCAAAAGCAAGCCCTATTGGCCATGCCAATGCTTGTTCTCCCTCTCCCCATCTCCCCCTCTGCCGGCTCTCCTCTCTCTCTCCCTCCCCTCTCTCTCCCCTCCGTCCTTCGCTCTCGTCCTCCCCCTCTCTTCTTACCCTCCCTCTACCCTCTCTCCCTTTCCCTCTCTCCCTTTCCCTCACTTACCTCTCCCTCTCTCCCTTTCCCTCTCTTCCCTCTCCTCTCTCCCCGTCTCCGTCTCTCTCTCCTCTCTCCCCCCCTCTCTTTCCTCTCTCCTCTCTCCCCCTCTCTCTTCTCCCTCCCCCTCTCTCTCCTCTCTCCCTCTCTTTACCCTCTCACTGCTCTCCTTTTTCTCCCTCTCCCCATCTCCTACTCAGCACCACCACAGCATCACTCAGCACCAACACAGCATCACTCAGCACCACCACAGCACCACTCAGCACCACCACAGCATCACTCAGCAACACCACAGCATCAATCAGCACCACCCCAGCATCACTCAGCACCACTCACCATCACCACATCATCACTCCGCATCACCCCAGCATCACTCAGCACTACCACAGCACCACTCAGCATCACCACATCATCACTCAGCACTACCCCAGCATCACTCAGCACTACCCCAGCATCACTCAGCACCACCACAGCATCACTCAATGCAACCACAGCATCACTCAATGCAACCACAGCATCACTCAACGCAACCACAGCATCACTCAGTGCAACCACAGCATCACTCAGCGCAACCACGGCATCACTCAGCGCAACCACAGCATCACTCAGCGCAACCACAGCACTACGCAGCTCAACCACAGCACCACTCAGCGCAACCACAGCATCACTCAGCGCAACCACAGCATCACTCAGCGCAACCACAGCATCACTCAGCGCAACCACAGCATCACTCAGCGCAACAACAGCATCACTCAGCGCAACAACAGCATCACTCAGCGCAACAACAGCATCACTCAGCACCACCACAGCATCACTGGTTTGAATATGTTCTTTTAATGTTTCAAGCTGTTTTCAAAAATGTTAATATTTCACTTCTGTTCTTGAATTTTCGTCACAAAAAAAACCACTGAACATATTCTTCACAAAAGTTAATTACAAAAGTTTAAGCTTTTGCCATTACAAATTAAATAAATTATTTAAGTATTAATTATTTAAAGAAATCTAAAACCATTGTTATTTGTAATATCAATACATCTAAGTCACGTAAATACAAAACATTTTGTATTACAAATGCTATAGGTGTCACATTTGCAAAAGTTATAACTATTGGCATTGTAAATGACAAAGCTATTAATTTGGCTATTTTAAAAAACAAAACATAAATAAAAAAAAGGTCATCTATAAGACCAATAGCTCAAACTTTCCTTATGCGAGACCTATTGCATTTCCAATGCTTGTTTACATATATTCTTTTGTTGTCATTTACTCTGGGAGTCCTAGCTGCTAATTTGTACATGGGCAGACTAATTAAGCCATTCTAAACCAGCAAAGTGAAGCCTATCATTATAATGGACTCACATCTGTCTTCTGAGGTGCCTTCAATGGATGGTTCAGTTTCCTCTATTTGCATGGCACATTCTCTGACTCCATGCTCTGCAACTACACCGATTACTTCATTAAAAATGAAGTCACCCTCTTCTACTAATAGAAGTCTCAAGCAAGATCCTCCATCTACTGAAAAATCACAGTCGCCTATTTCTTAAGAGACCTTATTGGAGGAAATTCAAGCCTTATGACTGTTGAAAAAACAAATAGGCAGATCCAAAATCTTGATGACAAATAGCCAATTATAGAGACAAGAGTGACCACGGTAGAGCAGTGTGTCAGTAATATACATAACACAATCAATAAAATCAATGTTTTGGGAAAGACGGTCCTTCTGCTGAAAAAAAGCTCAGAAGACTAAGAAAACCAAAATAGGCTCAACAATGTATACATTTATGGTCTTCCCGAAGGTGTAGAGGGGGAGGGCCCTTTAACTTTCTTTGCATTTTTATCCTGTGCCCCATGGATCTCACACTTGACCTGATCCTTTTTTTGCTAGTAAACCACTTTCCTAGTATCTTATTAACCTCTACTATTGAACTTATTATGATTTCTGACCATGCCCCAGTTATTGCAGATCTAGATTTACTCCCATCACATCCCAAATCGAGCAGAGGTTCAATAATTCACTCTTACAAGATCCAGTTGTCTCCTCCTCCTTTAGTTCTTCCACTGATTAGCTTTTTGCGATCCATGCAAGCTCTGCTGCATCTCCCCAATTAATATGGGTCTCCTATTCATGTGGCAATCCGAATGGTAATCTGATGCACATTCTATTTGAATATCCACCCACTGCATCCTTTTGGGCGAGAGCATGGTCCCAACTCAGAAACATTTCCAATATACAATGCTGCATCTCCCTTACATACCTTTTTAAGAAGTCACCTTGATGTTTACAATTTAGGGATTCATAAAAATAAATTATTATATCTCAAGTTGGCCTTAGCTTTTCAGCAAGTTGCAATTAACTGTAAATGTTGCTCTAATATTTCATGGAAACCCTGGGGGTATACTATTTGTCATTATCATAGAATAAATCCTGTTTTTGCCACTTTTTCTCTACCAAATATTAATAGAGATTTGCATTTACTATTACCATTAATGAATTTCTTAGATATTGTACAGGAACAAACAAACAACAGATATTCACAAAATTATAAACCACCATAAATTGGTGCAATCTCTGCATATTCTTAGTTCTACTTTATCTTATTAAAATTAATGTTCAAATGTTTGTATTTTTTACTCTAGATTTATTGTTATTACTTGGTTTACAAAATTGACTTTCTTCTCTTCCGCCTGCCCTTCTTCTCCCCTTATTTTCCCATAGAAATTGTGAAACCTAAACAGCTTTGTTTCTTTTTGACATGGTATAATAATCTAGTTAATTTAATATACGTATTTATTGTTAATGTAATCTGCTTTTATGAGTGTAAAGGAGATTAGACTTAAAAAGAAGCTATCATATCTCTCAATTTGGAACATCTGTATTTTTAGGTCTGGCCTTTGCAGCGCATGTAGTCCTGATACAGCGTCACCTAACTACAGTGTTATTTCACTTTGCTTGCACTTCTTTGCTATCTGGTTAGCACGCTGTAGCCTGGCTGTAGTCTGCCTTTGTAATTCGAGACCTTAATGCATGCTGGCTATTTAGTTTTGTTTTTGTTATTTTCGCTTCAGTAACGAGCGAGGCAGTATTGCCTCTGCTTATCAGCACCTAATCTCTCCATGCGCCGACACACATGGCTGCAGCTGCGTGTCTCTGTGCTGTGCCGCGTATTGCTGGAGCTGAGTGTCTTCGTACCGTGGCGATTTAAAAAACAGATGCACTCTAGAAAACACTTAACGCTGTGGCCGTGCATTGCTGAATCGGCGTGTGTTCGTGCCGTGATAATTTAAAAAAACAGACGCACACTAGAAAACATTTAACGCTGTGGCTGCGTATCACTGGCATGCTGAGCTTGAAAGAAACCTTTTGAAGGTATGTATACTTTGCCCCAATGCAGCAGAAGCGTTTCACTTGATTTGCCTTCACAACCACAGGTGCTATGGCAACATTCACACTTCAGCGCTTCGACCTGACTAAATTAAAATGATCTTTATTAAGTATTTCTTTTTATTTACAATGTGTACTTATGTGGGTGTGTGTGCGGCTGCACACCTTTTAACGGCACAGTGCCCACTTCACGGCTGCCAGGCTTTATGTTTCATGAAGCTCAGCTGGCGCCATGTTGCAAACAGAACGCATGTTGCAGGTACATGGCTAGTAATCTCTGCCTGGTGGTTGCTGGTGAGTTGATGTGGGAACGCCTCTCCGGCCATTCCCCTGCCTCCCGGGCCTGAGATGGGGCTGCATGGTGTCCTGCTTCACCTCGCAGGGACTGTGGCTGGATTTTCTAGCCCCCCGACAGCAACAAGGAGATTGCCGCAACCGTTGCAGCCCTGTACCAATGAGCCTTTTTTCCCCTTCTTCATCTGGGTCAGCACGTCCCCTTGACCCACAACTGCCTTCCTCTCCTGCGGCCACTGCCTAGTCATCCACGCTGATTTTCCCCTACAACGATCAATGAACTACAGCCTCCCTTCAGCCCTGCTCCAGGGGGATAGGTTTTCTCAAGAACTTGTTGACAGGACTTTGATTCTCCCGCCATTTTGTCGCAAAAGTAAAGGGGTTTATTCCTGGATCCTCCATTTTAGGGTTTGTTCAGTTTGTCAAATTGACTCCTTCCCCCGGTCAGCGCCTTATGCATTCCAGTCTAACCATTGCCTCAATCGATCTCCCCGCTGGAACTCCTGCACCCCACTTTACTCGTATGGTCACCATTATGCTCCCTTTCTCCCCCTCCCTACCCATCCCCTCCCCTTTCTAATCCGAACCGATGCAGCGAGGGGTCAAGCTCTTGATGTTGCTATTCGATTTCACACTTTCCAGTTTGATTTCTACTCGCTTACCCTGTGTTGTGTTCCCCTGATGTTTGATCCTCTATGACCATTTGCCTAGTTCTGTTCTATATTCCAACTCCCCTCGATCCCCATTGTACACACCATTGGTGCTATAATATTTAAGGTTTTAGTAATGGATGTACGTAACTATGTAACTCGGCTTTTCTCCATGCCATGATTCATTCTAGTAACTGATGGAACTATGTAAAAATGTAACTGATTTAACTATTTAAAAATGCTTACTGTATGTAAAGTCAGCCGGGACTAGCCAGCGCTATATAAAACTTTGCACATATAAGACTGCCCTTGTGTGTGATCAGCCTGCTGGCTGTGTACACTGTGCGTCACTGCAAATTGTTGGCTGTCCATGAATGTGAGCATGCTGTGTTTCATTGCACATGGTTGGGTGTCTGTGCATGTGAGTGCACTGTGGGCTGTCTGGACTATGCTTCATCGCACATGGTTGGCTGTCAATGCTTGTGAGCATGCTGTGGGCTGTCTACACTGTCACTGCACATATTTGGCTGCCCATGTGTGTGAGCAGCCTGCTGGCTTTGTACACAGTGCGTCATTGCACATTGTTGGCTGTCCGTGAGTGTGAGCATGCTGTCTGGACTGTGTTTCATTGCACATGGTTGGGTGTCTCTGCTTTGGAGCAGGCTGTGGGCTGTGTAAACTGTGCCAAAGCACATTATTGGATGTCCGTGCATGTGAGCATGCTGTGTTTCATTGCACATGGTTGGGTGTCTGTGCATGTGAGTGCACTGTGGGTTGTCTGGACTATGCTTCATCGCACATGGTTGGCTGTTAGTGCGTCTGAGCAGGCTGAGGACTGTCTGGGCTGTGGGTCACTGCATATAGTTGGCTGTCCATGCGTGTGAGCATGCTGTGGGCTGTCTACACTGTCACTGCACATGGTTGACTGTCAGTGAGTGTGGCTGTGGGTGGTCTGGACTATATTCTACAGCACATTGCTGGCTATCCGTGTGTGTGAGTAGGCTGTGTGCTGTGTAGACTGTCACTACTACGTGTTGACTGACTGTGCATGTGAGCTGGTTGTGCGCTGAATGGAATCTTTGCCACTGTGCATTGTTGGTTGTCAGTGCTTGTAAGCAGTCTGTGGGATGTCTGGACTGCATGTTATTGCACATTTTCGTGTTGAGCTATTAACATTGAAAATAACAATGTCTTTCATTTTTGTTTTCGTTTTTAAAACATAAATAAAAGGCATTGTCATTTATAATGCCAATAGCTTAAACTTGTGTAAATGCGAGACCTATTGCATTGCAAATGCTTGTTTATCCTATCTCTCAATTTGGAACATCTATACTTTTGTGTTCTATTATCCTAGTCTTTACTCTGTAGGCGATCATGCTCACATACTGTTTTCATTTCATATTCGCCAGTTAAGTGCTGCGACATAGACTAGGTGGTACAATCAAATTATCATATGAAAGCATTGCATCCCATGAGCAAACAGCTGCACGAAGAGCCCCTCACACATACGTGAATCTTTGTCAAATAATTCTTCTATAAAATAATAGGCTTTATTACATTGTCTACAATTCCTTGCTTTCAGCAATTTCAATAAAAACTTGTGTGCAAACAGTTTATGAAAAGCACAAAAAGATTTAAAAAATGCATCATTGATTGTTTTGAGGTTCTATTGCACAGGCATATTCTCAGTTCAAGATTGCATTGGTACCAGCAGGAAAACATAGTAAAAGCTTAGGAGTGTTTGCCCTAATGCAAAAAATGTAAAGAGCACTCTCAATTACTTCTAGGCTCCCATGTATAGCTAGTTGAGAGGTGGGCTTAGATGTTAAGGATGGGGTGAGATGCAACCAATGGTTTCAGAGATTCAGCTTTAATCCTACCTTCTTCCAATTTGGCAATTAATAAGGATAATTCCCATTCTTTTACCCAGAGTTGAACATTTAGTGAAATCCGTAAAGGCATGACGAAAGCCAACTCCCTATAATCTATTTGTAACATAGGCCAGCCAATAGTACTGTTAACCCCTTATCGCAAAACTAGGGAATTGGAATTATGTCTCTAGTAAGTGATAGTTCCTCTGACCTCCAAATGGATAACCACAACATGACAGGTCTCGTACAAATGAAGTCACTCAGGTATGTCAATTCTAAGTATTTATGGCAGATATAAGGAGAGGTTGATATAAGACCCACAAGGATTTTTCTACAAAATCTATTTTCCTCTCTTTGCAACATGGAGTAACCTGAAATACCCTAAATTCCTGCCCCATATAATGCTTTTGGTGTACATTGTGCGCTATAGCTCTGCACAAGAGGAGTCAAAGACTTTCCACACCCACAGGACTGGAGAGACTCAATATAGATCCTATCACTATGGTAAGCTTTATCCTACTTTCGGTGATATGGGGAGCCCAGGTTCCAGCAGCACTAATAGTAATACACAAATATGGAACATTATCAATATTTAATAATAGATTGAAGCCAGCAGTAATGCTGGCAATGCATGAACGCTTCAGACCACAGAACAAAATATGAGTCAAAATGAGTTCAAACAATGTGTCATGTCTCGATCGGCCATAAAGCCCACAAATGAGTGAACTAGTTGGCATGACACCCTCGGGATCCGGGCCATGATACAGCGTCATCCACATAAAGTAGTGCAGGAAGAAAGATGCAGATAATCTTGGGCACATCCTGCATGCTACTATTCTGAAGGGAGCTAAGATTGTTGAGATATAAAATAAAAAGCAGAGACGCAAGCATGCAGCAGTGTCTTACACCACACCCAATGCTAAATTTGTTTGAGACTTATACCCCCTGACCAAACCTCACCCTGGCATTTGTATATGTGTGCAATACTACTGACATGTTGACAAGTTCTCCCTCTAGATCCATTTCTAGTAAAAATTCTCCATACCGTTGATCTTTTAACACAATTGAAAGCCATGGTCAAGTCCATGAAGGCTAGATAGAGCGGTATTCGCCTTGCCACTGGATATTTCCCAAACATGTTGACAAGTTCTCCATCTAGACCCATTTTTAGTCAAATTCTCCATAACATTGATCTATTAACAAAATTGAATGCCATGGTCAAGTCCATGAAAACTGGATCGAGTGGTATCCGCCTCGCCACTGTATATTTCCTGATCATTAAATTCAGATTCAGGTGCTGCTCTATTGTGCCAATGCCAACACAAAAGCCATACTGGGTAGCATGAAGGATATTGTTATCAGCGGCCCAGTCTTTCATTCTGTTGTTAAGACCCTCCCACTATTTTTTTCTATTGGACAATTGGAACCTCATCGGGTCCTGAAGCTTTACCCTTGGTACTCTGATATGGCCACAATCACTTACTGTAAAGAGAAATGTACTAATTCAGTGCAGACCACCTGCCTCAATATATCATGCATAACATTTTGCTTGAGAACAGAATACATGTGTTAAAAATGAGTTACCCAGGCCTCACTGTTTATATGGGAGCTCATATTAAGTGTTCTAAGGTCTAAAGTATGCATATTTGTTACAGCTCCTCAGAAGAGTTTACTATTTTTAGTGTTTGCTGTATGCCTAAGTGTTTCCCATTGCTGCGTTGGGATTTCGTTTTGCTAGTGTGTTATTACCAACTTATATTGCTTCCGCGGGATAGAAATCAGAGCTTGACCTCTGTAGTGTAGTTCCTATTTTCCCTATAGGCCCTGCGCATTGGAATAACATAAACAGCAGTGTAGACGTAGAAGTGCGGTCTTCCAGGTCTCTACTGACTATGTTAGACTTAATTGGGTTTGTACCAACTAGCTCAGAGGTCACTGGAAACTTTCTTGACTGAATAGGAAATGATCAGCTTCCCTGGCTCAGACAAGAAGGGATTCAGTTTTCCAACAATCGCATAAACATGACAACTTTGCTTCTTAGAATAAGAGTCAATCTCTAGAGTCGTGTGAAACAATAGACAGCTATTTCACTCAGTCAGTTGTGCAGATTACTTTCACCAGTATGCAGAGAATAGAGAGACAGGCGTTTTCAATAAAAAGGTATTATTTATTGAACAGTCTTACTTCTCATGCAAGAGAAATGAATTGCCACAATTGCAAGACTTGTTATTATAAAAAGTGCGTACAGTAAAAGGAGGATTGCGAATTATTACTGTAAAAGCATTGATATGGTTTCTTAGCCATACAATAGTTAAAATGAATAAAATATCTACATTCATATATACATTTAGCTAACGTCCTCAACTGGTGCTTCTAACTACGCCTACCCCAGTGTACCTGACCTAAGCTTAATACTTGGGAGGGAGTAAGTAGCAGTTTAAGTTAAGTTGGTTTGCCAAGGGTTTGCTTCAAGAATTCTCTCTAAGGTTTTAGTCAACACCGTACCTCTGGAATAGAATGTTGGAGGTCTGGTATCTCCCCTCAGGACTCGATATCCCAGTTACCCGCAAGGCAGGAGAAAAGACAGCGTCTTTCTCAGCGCGTCAAGGAGGAGGAGGGGCAGCGTCCGTGGGCTTCCCGCATCTGCTGGGCTCGGCAAGGGACAGCTGTTCTGCTCCTGTATTCACCACCATCGCTGTGTTTGCTTAAGGCAACGTTGGTATTATTTATACCTGGAAGGTGCCTTGTTTGACGTAAGTTTTTGGACATAAGACGTCAATAAAGATGTCACTAAGAACTGGTCGTTCTTACAGTGCTCATTAGAGTTCTATTACTAATGAAAACAAAGCAAGTGGGGCTTTCCCAGGTTGCTGGGGGTTTTATCTGTTGAAAGAACTCAGTGTGTAATCTAGGAATCTAAGATAGTGGCTTCTGCTGTGTCATATACTGTAATGAGCTGCAGAGGCGAGTTTCTGAAATATGGCTCTGATCGTTTATGCCATTATAGGGGTATGGATGGATTATAGCCGTATAGGTGCATAAGGTCATGATGAAGCGAGCTTCAGAAATTATTTTATTTATTTATTTATTTAGTGTACTTATAGAGCGCAGTCCTGTCACCCAAAGGGCATCCTGGCGCTTGAACTTCGAGCGGTTGCACTTTTCACTGCTCAAACAATTTTAGGAAAGAAATGCGTTTTTAACGCTTTCCTGAACGGAAAGTAGTCCCTGTGGCTTCTCAAAGAGAGTGGCAGGGAGTTCCTAAGTTTGGCCGCTGCAACACTAAATGAGCGGCCGCCCATCCTAACTCTCTGAAACCTCGGGACTACAAGCAGATGTGCCGAAGAAGAACGGAGGGGCCGCGAGGCAGAGTACCAGGCAAACATATTCTGCAGAGGTACTGGGCCCTGTTGATGTACTGCCTTAAACACCAGACACGCGGCTTTATACAGCACTCGCAGGTGTACCGGGAGCCAATGTAGATCTCTTAAAGCTAAGGTAGAAGAGCTAGACCTAGGGCGGGAAAGAGCCAACTTGGCGGCCATATTCTGCACCCGTTGTAACTTCCTCAACAGGTTTTTTGGGGCCTCCAGAAGTAGTGAATTACAGTAGTCTAGACGACTTAGTATGGTACCGCGAACTACTTCCGGCCTGGCCTGGGCGGGGAGAAGGGGCAGAACTTTACGCAACATGCGTAACAGCATCATGCACGTAGAAATGGTTTTATTGACTTGCATGTCAAGCTGTAAATTTGGGCCGAAGATCACCCCCAAGTTACAAGCTGATTCCGCCGCCGACACTGGCTCGGGAAAGGTGGCAGGCCAAAAGTTCTCTGGAAGTACCCGCGGGATCCGATCTATGGAACAATAGAGCACCTCCGTCTTTGAGCTGTTAAATTGTAAGGAGTTGGCCCGTAGCCAGTCCGCTGTGGCTGCCATACAGCAATAAAATGTCTCCAGCGGGACCGCATTGTTTCCTTCCAGAGAAAAGACCAGCTGGGTGTGGTCGGCGTAATTAAAAGCCGAGACACCAAAAGATTTTATAAGCTGGACCAGGGGGCGGAGGTACAGATTAAAAAGTATAGGGCTGATGGCCGAGCCCTGTGGGACCTCCTGCCCTACTTTCCGTGGCTCAGTGCGAAACGGAGGGAGCGAGACCAACTGTTGCCGGCTGCCAAGATAGGATATCAGCCAGTCTCTTGCACCCTCTGTGACCCCACACTCCTCTAGTCTCCTGATAAGGGTCCGATGGCAGACCGTATCGAACGCGGCCGACATGTCGAGCAGCACTAAAAAGGCTGCCCGACCACTGTCGACACGCGAACGAAGATTGTCCAATACGGTTACCAGTGCGGACTCCGTCCCGTGCCCGGGGCGGAAGCCAAACTGTGCCTCATCGAACCATCCGATATTCTCCAGGAAGCCTGCGAGTGAGCGGGTCACCCATGTTTCCATGATCTTAATAGGAAAAGGGAGCAAGGAGATTGGCCTATAGTTGGAAAGGCAGGCAGGGTCCAACGTTGGTTTCTTGAGCAGAGGTGACACTACTGCTAGCTTCCAGCACTCTGGAACAGATGCCAACTCCAAAGACTGGAGACAGATGGAATACAAAGGCTGAAAAAGTTCCGCGTGGAAAACCTTCCAGAATTTGGGAGGCAGTGGGTCGAGCGGAGAGCCCGATGACACTGTATGTGCCAGGCTGCAGAATTCCTCAAAGGAGGGACAGGGAAAGAGTCTTAGTTGGGGTCGACTGGAAGAAGTATCCGGAGCTCCCAAGCAAAGAACTGGGTCGCTCGGCTGGGTGGATTCATTTCCCCATAACATGAGCTAATCAATTAATGAGCAGTTGCATGATTTGTTCAATTAACTCAACCTAGATTAAGTTTGCACCACACATGAACACGCGGGAAGCTAATAACATGTGCTCTTGTTGCATTTGCAAGTCTGTTTTGTAACATGTGATTAATATTGTTTTGTTTGTCATGTCTGTCCTATTGTCTTTGTCACTATTAATATGCGGCTGATCATTCATGGCATGTGCTTTTTATATGTGCTTACATGTTTGTCCTATGTTGTGTTTGTCTGTCTGTGTAACATTTAATCATCTTTTTACTCTTTCAGAAACATAAAGCTGGATTACATGAAGAATGGTAGATATTTTATGTGCTGCTTTATTTGTTTGCTTTTGCTAAATGTCTTTTATTAGTGGGTTAATTAATAATTAGCAAGGGTTGGGTGGTACAGAAGGGTTTGCTTTACCTGAAATAATCACTCTTTTTGTGTTTGTTTAAATACTAGCTCGAGAGTGGTTTGAGGCCTAGCCTCTGTTTCTGAAGAAAAGTTGGTCGGCCTGTACGTGAGCAGAGTTGGAGCCAAGTGCAGTCATTTTGGAAATATTCCATTGAACTTTTGAAAAAGACATAACCTTTGAAAAAGACTGTGGCTCTAACAAAAGAGACTCATTTCACAAACTGCTCTGGATGTTCTTTTTACAAGGCCGAGGAAGTGGCAGGCATAATTCTGCCGAGCTTTGGTGGAAGTCAGATTGGCAACTTTTAAAATGTTGCAAAGCTCGGAAGTCATGTCACTCTATGTCAATGAACAATAGCAGGGTGACATACATAACCTGGAAGAGAGGTGGCTTTGGTGGTCTGACAGCCATCAACCAATCAGAGTGCTGAACTTTTAAAAAGAAGTACATTTAGTTAAATTTGAGAGCAAAAATGATATAAAATTGGCTCTCTTGAAGGGATTGGGCTGGCTGTTTCCTGAGGGCGAAGTGCTGTCCCATTTCCTTTGGATTGTAAGCATTCAACTGTTTATTTTTGTTTCCCTTTCAGATCAGAAAGCTAACTTAGAGAATAAGATTTATGATTTACTTTATTCATTATTTTGAGCAATGCTGAATTGACAGTTATCTTTGTGCCAATGTGTAGTTACAACACAATGTTTAATGCATTTAACTAAATTAATAAAACTAAATGTTTGATTTTAATAAAGAGAGTTAATAAAGATTATTCAATTATGAATTTTAAAATAAACTTTTAAAATGACAAGCTGGTCTTGTTTATTGTAGATAGTTTATAGTTAAAAAACATACATATTAGATCCATTCGCCTCATGATTCAGCTGCTCTATTGTTTCTTATGGGCCTGGTATTGATTGGTAAGTGTGATAGTGGATTGTGACATCATTTATAAAGTATTTTAGTTGGAGTGCTGGATCAATTTTGGTAGCTTCATACGGTTATATGTTGTTTTTGACAAGTATGTTACATATATGTTGGTATATACATAGGATCAATGTTTAACAAATGTTGAGTTTTTGATTTTGTCAGATTGTTATATGTAGTATGTAATCTTTAAGGGTTTTTCCAGCAGTGGGAAAAATTCCTGGTTTGCCATGGCAAGGTAGTGTGACTAGAAGAGTTACACAGTGCATTTGTCTGTTTCAAAATTGTGGTATAGAATATATCACGTGTTATGGACGTACAACACAAGTTTAGGGACCTTAGATATGCATGGTTGATTGTATAGTGAGGATTGCCTATGAAATTGTAGCATTAAGCAGAGGGACCTGGTGAGCCTGTTTTAAAACTTTCTGTGAAAAGAGTAGTAGGATTTATCCAAGCTTGAGAGAAGGGTGAGATAGCGTCGTCTATTCTTATCAACGCCTGACGTTTTCTGTGGTTGGTTCAAGTCCTGCCAAGAATTCGTGTGTGTATGATCAGGGTTTTCTGTGTGAATGATTTTGTAATATCAACTGGGTTAAATTTTAAATTGCTAAATGTATTTGCATTCAATTGGAGACACAATTGGTTAATACCTGTTAGAAGGGTAGGGTAAGAATTGCTCTATTGGCCATTGAGACTATTCTGTGAGAATAGCGATGTCTATTCCACGCTGAGAATACTTGAATGAATGTATAAAACTATATCTTTGTTAGGGAAGCAAGCAAATGGTTTGTTTAATGTAGTTATTAATTGCGTTTAAAAAGTCATTGGAAAGCGTTTTTGGAGCCTTCGGGTAAAGTCTGCGCTGTTTAAATGCATTGTATGGTGTTCTGCGTGATTTAAAAATGAATAAAAAGTGTTCAGCGTAGTTGAAATGTACAAAAAGGTGCTCTGTGCTATTTTAATGCATTTAGGAGTATTTAGGAGTGTTCTGAGTTAATTAGGTTATAATTAAGGTATTCCACGTTGTTAAAAGTATTTTAAAGAATTCTGCGCTATTTTATGAGCATTTTAGGGTCCCGATCGAAAATTCTGAAGGGAGGGGCTGTTTACCGAGTGAGGAGCGAAAGGGGAGAGCTGCCAGCTGCAGCAGCTGTCTACGTCACAGCTGCTGCGCTCTCATTCGTCAGGGTGCCGCAGTGTCATAGCAGGGCCGCGCCCTGATTGGTTAATGTGCCGTAGTGTCACAGAAGAGTTGCGCTGTGATTCGTTGTGGCTCCCATAGTGTCACAGCAAGATCGTGCTGTGAATGGCTTGGTGTCCGAGTTGCAACTGACTGCCGAGTTGTTTATTTACATTATGAGTGTCTCAGCTTTCATCTTGATTGTGGCACAAGTACTTTAGAATTTAAAACCATTGTGCAAGTCTGAATAAATGACTGTTTAAAGCGGTGAGAACCTGGTGTAAAATCTGCCATAAAAAGCTTATCTGAAATCTGTCATCGCGCTGTGTACAAAAGGAACAAGCTTGATGTTACACTAATTAATTGAAATAAACACCGTGTTAATCTGCGCAGCCAAGCGTTTATTAAGACTTGTCATATGTGACTGAAAATAAGCAGGCAGGCGTTGAGGAAGGTCATGTTGGAGCCTTACTGTTATACTAATTGAAAGTAAACATTGCATTCATCCGAGTGTGGAGAGAGGCTTGTGCTGAAATACATGCTGTGCCACTAATGAAAAGTAAACATCGTGTGCAGAAAGCGTGAAGGAAAGCTTTTGCTGAAACATCTTCTGTTCTATAATTAGAAAATATAGATCGTGTGGAAAGCGTGATGTCAGGAACTTCTCAAGGCATTGTGTGAATGTATTTTTCTTGTACACAGTTTGCATAGTGCATGGTATCTAAATCAACACTGACACAACGAAGGAAAAAATAAATAATTTAAATGCAGGTTTCTTTTCCTTTTAAAAAGAGCGTGTTACAGCTGACTCGTGTTGCAGCAGCCAGCAAGTGTTGTGACATAAATGGAATTAGTGATTTATGGGGTTTAAATAAGTTCAAGGGAAACTAATTTGATGCTGGTTGACAGAGGGGAAAAACTGAGGATCTTGCAGCAGTGTGTTTAAATAAAATGTTACAAATCTTTCTCCACAAGTGGTAGTACACGAATATGTGCAAACAAGCATTCCTAAATATTTAATCATTTTTAAGGGTTTCTGCTTTTGTTAAAATAAGGTATTTTTATTGTTGTCTTTTGCCAAATATATTTACCTGTGTATTCAATTTTATTTATAAGTACTGTTGCAGTAAGGTGTGTAAGTGCAAATAAAATACATTTTAAACATATCTAATCACATTTAGGTGTTTGTTGTTGCAAAATAAATGTTTTACATTGCTGTTTTGTAAATACATATTTTTTCCTAGGTTTATTAAAAATAGTGATACAGGTAAATTAGGAGTTGTATTATTTTGAGCAGGGTATAACATTTTATTTCACCTGTCCTTGATAAATTAATTAATTAATTGATCAGCAAACGCTATAAGGCCAATTAAGTGAACGCATTTACTTATTGTAATTATTTTGACTATTTAAAAACATGGATAATTATTATCCAAAGAAGAAGAAAACGTTTTTCTGCTATCAGAAAATGAAAAATGTATTTAAAAAGGTTTAAAAGGTTGTTGAAATAATTTTAGATGAAGAAGATGAAGAATGGACTCCCAAATCAGCGAATGTAAATAATAAACCTGTCAGAGAAGAATTAATTTATCATTGTAAAAATTATGTTGTAAATAAAGAACAGGACATAAATAAAAGCAGATCCCCAGAACAGATTAATGTGACGCCAAGAAAGCAGATTAATGTAAAGCCAAGAGTCCCAGTTCAGATTAATGGAGTCCCAGTCCAGACCCTTTCTCAAGGTGTCACAACAGGTAGGTATGATGAGATGCCTAGTACTTCTGAAATTATTATTCCTGCTCATGTAAATTCTACAAATGATTTAATGGAGCAGTTAACCTCAGACATGGAAGCAGTGACAGTTCCTGTGACAATTGGACCTGTTCCCCCAGTGCTTAGAAAAGATGAAACTAGTCCCACAGCTTTAACGGTCCCAATTCAAACGTTTGCTGAAAAACTTTATTCTAATGTACCTGAAAACGAGCTAATATTGATTCCAACTCAGCAAGAGAGAGTGATGACTCTAGCTTTACCTAGTGAAAACTCTGACATTGACCTGATTGACCTGACACAGCCTGGTGAGTACAAATTACTGGATAATACAATCAGTACAGACAGATTAAAAAGATTACAGGATGATGAGGACATGGAAGGCTTGAACAATACAGGTAGGATTGCCTCTGCCCATATAAAAGATTTAATTTGGGCTTTGAGAAAAAGGGGTTGTCTGAATAAATGGAAAACAAAATGGACGAAGAAAAAAGAGAAGGAAAAAGCGACCTTAGCTTTTGTAGGAGAGTGTAAAAATTCACAGATGCAGAATGAGATAAATGAGCAGCGACAGCTGCTGAATCAACAGCTACAAATTCAGCAACAGGTGGTGATTCAGCAGAATGAGATAACTCGGCCGCCATTTTTAAATCATGTTAATGAGCAGAAATACAATACAGATACAGGATTCAGTGGAGACAAAGAAGACAGACCTGATCCAGTTAAAATTGCAAACAAGCAGGGAAACTCATTTCCTAATGTTCCACAGTACAAGATGAAGTCAGAAACAATTGAAGGAGTTATTCCTGTTATTGAAAAATTCGTTAAGCAAGGTGTCCTAAAAGAGATTGAGAACAGTCTTTGTAACTCACCAGATATTGGAATTAGAAAGCCAGATGAAACGTACAAAATAGTACAAGACCTGGGAAAGGTTAACGAGATAGTTATCCTTTGTTGTCCTATTGTGCCCAAACCAGTAGAAATCCTTTATCAGATACCACATGATACTGAGTGGTATTGGGTCCCAATGCACCCAGAGGGTCAAATAATTTTTGCTATCAGGTTCCAAGAGAGAATTCTCAGTCAGGTAACTATTGAGAGAAATAAAATGATTGAGGCAATGAAATTCCCAAAGACACAAAAACAGGTAAGAATGTTCCTAGACATGGTTGGTTACTGTTGCCAATGGATTAATGGTTTCTCAGTAATTATGAGGCCATTGCAAAGAGTGACAAAAGCAGATATAAAAGACCCAATTGTCCTGACAGAAACTGAGCTTGAAGCCATTGAGCAATTTAAAAAGAGTTTGAGTGAAGCTCCTGTTCAGGGCAAGTCAGACTTCAATAAAGAAATTGAGCTTCTTGATCAAATAGCAGAGATAAAAGGTGCTGCAAAAAGAGAGAAAAATAATTATGTCTCAAAAGGCAATGAGCATACAGATACCATTGTTAAGTTTTGTGCTCAGGAGAGGGTTGCAATCAATGGGGAAAAATTCAATGAACATGTTTCAAGCATCCTCATACTAATCTTTGCAATTCAGACATGGCAAGAATTAAAACAATTACAAGATGAGGCACATGATGAGGAGAAAAACACATGGCTCAAAGAAGGTTACAGACAGCAAGAGGAAGATGAAATTTGGTTTTACAAAGATGACAGACCTGTTATGCCCAATTGCATAATTGCTGACATGGCACAGATGTACCATGGTCCAATTGAGAGTTTGGGAACCATAGGCCGGGACGGTGGTTCATTTACAAATATTCAAACAGATCTTTTTGAAATGCCCCAACATAACAAACTGAGATATGTCCTAGTCATCATCTGTTTATTTTCAAAATGGGTAGAAGCTTTTCCAACAAGAAAAAATGATACAGTTACTGTATTCCATCAGTTGGGAACAGATGTGGAAAAGGAGCAGGCTCATGATCTATTGCCAAGAGACTTGGTCAGAACAAAGGTTCATCGGAGGAGAAACTGTCTAGTACCCAGGTGGCAGAAAGCAAGTCAGGTAACAACAGATACTGGATGGATGCATATCAGTAATACCCTTTGTGTATCTGCACCTGATAACACTGATGAAGTTTGTGAAGACACTGCAACTGATTCAGACTCTGAAGAAGAAATTTCTGAAGAAAATCCAGATCTTGAAGATTGACAAGGTGGTCGACATCTGGATGATGATATCAATGTGAATGAAACATTGAATGAAGAAGATCTAGAGATTGTGATTCTAGATTCAGAAAATGATGAGAATCTGCCAGAAAAAGAATCTCAAGAAAAAGAAGAAGATTCAGAAGCAGAAAATTCTGAGCAAGACAAAAATCTAATCCAGGAGATTGAAAGGCAAAGGAGTAGCGCTGTATGCGGGAACAAGAATCCTGAAACTGGGAAGCTAAAGGTGATCCCTGAAGAAGAGGAAGAATTACCAAGTACCAGCTGTAAGGATGATGTTTCTAACGGAGTGAAGCTGCCGAGTAAAGAAGTTCCTAGGTACAGATTTAAAGTCTCAGAAAATGATACAGACGGGAGTGATGAAGAGTCTGAGATAAGAAAATTCAGAAAAAGGGCTTGGAAATCTGAATATAAAGAAAACAAGCCTAAGAAGAAACTATTGAGAAAAGGTGATGTCTGGCCTAAAGATTTAAAGTTCAAATTCGAAGTGTCAAGTCAGAAGAGTAATTCAGACAGTTCAGTTCAGTTTATAACTTTATTCGAATGTTTAAAAAACATCATAAAAGTAAACAGTTAAAACATTACATATACATAACAAACAAAATGATGAACAGGGAGAATTTTTGCATATGGTGTATGGTATGGGAGTTGCTGCACATAAATTTACGGGAAAACCATACTAAGTCTTGCTCTAATGGATTTCAAAATGAAAGTAGCAGTAAAAAAACATATATCTGGACTTGAAAGTGAGAATAAAAGCCTCATAGCGTTACCTGTAGTATACATGGAGTATTTAAGGAACATAGGCTTAAGATAACAAACACGCTGCGCTTTATACAAAGGACAGAGTAGTAAAAAGTGCGGTGTGCTTTGTTTGGTAAAACCGTCACATGGACAAGGAATAGCTGGGTGAGATTTCATTGTGGGGAAGGCAACCAGGTTATGAGCTATACCTAATCTCAATCTTGAGAGAACAAACTGATGAGACTGTCTGTAGATAACATTAAGGTACATGGGTATACCACAACTATCATCTTTCAGTGAATAATGAAAAATATGTGTGGGATATTCTCTGGTAGCATTACTTCGTACATCAGATTTCGCCCTCAGATAATCGTTTTTTAGTTCCTGTTTGCTCAGAGAATTCAAACAGGTGGGGTCATTACATATATCCATATCAAACAGATCCTTAACAGTCGAGATCACATATTTTAACCATGGGATACTTATAACTTTATCCAAGAGTAAGCAGTCCTTAATAATGTCTTTGGTAAAGGCAGTTTCCGTCTTGGTAAAAATGGATATCCATACCAACAATGGCCTTAATCCGGTTAGATCGGACAGGTAATCCAGGTCCAGTTCCGAATGGGTTAAAACAGTGGATGCCGAGGAAGGAAGGCAGAGCAGCCGTTTGAGGAACTTGTTTTCCACAATTTGCAGGGCCCTTACGTTGCAGTGTCCCCACACCCCCGAACCATACAATGCTATCGAAGTACATCTGTGCTTGTATATAGTCAGCATATCGACAATACGGCGGCTTCCTACTTTAGAGGCAAAGCGGAAGACGCCTAGGGATGCTTTCCCCATTCTGGCTTTGACATTTATCTCCTCTGGAGCCCACAAGCCTTTGTTGTTAAAAGTAACACCCAAATAACAAAAATTGGTAACAGTCTCAATATGGTTTTCCTTAAAACAAAAGGGTTTAAAAAGTTTCAGCTTTTTACCACACACCATGACAAAGGTTTTGGAAATATTGATTTTAAGTTTCCTTCTCTGTATAAAATCATAAAACCCGTCCATCAATTTTTGGAGGCCTATAGGAGTCCTGGAGAGTAGGACTGTATCGTCGGCATAAAGTAATACCGGTATGGGTGTGCCTCCTACTTGGGGGGCATCAGCATGGATTTGCTTTAGCTCTTGCTCAACCGAGTTAATGAAGAGCGAGAAAAGCAACGGGGCCAATACACATCCCTGTCGGATACCTGATCTTACTCTAATCTTTCGTGTGCACTCCTCCGCTGGACCATAGCGAATTTGGGCAGATAAATTAGAATGAAGTGTGGCTAAAAAATGAATAATGTCAGGGGGGGCTCCCATACCCAATAAAGTTGACCATAACAAAGCATGGTCAACCAGATCAAATGCGCTAGAAAGATCCGCGAAACACAAAAATAGTGATCCCGGTTTGGCCTTGGTATATTTCCCTATTAAAAGGTTCAAGTTGATGCATTGTTCAATTGTAGCAAGACCCTTTCTAAAGCCATATTGGGATGGGGCAAGGATATGATTGTCTATGGCCCAATCTTCCAAACGTGCTAACAGGACCCTGCTCAAGATTTTTAGTGAGGAATCCAGAAGGGAGATAGGGCGGTAGTTCTTAGCCTCTCCTCTATCCCCCTTCTTATAGATTGGAATAATGATGGATTCACCCCAGGTAGAGGGGGCCCTGTTATCAATAGCGGCGTTAAATGCTATGGTCAATAATGGACTCCAAAGGGCTGGATCGAATTTATATAGGTCGATTGGTACCCCATCTGGGCCCGGAGCCTTTCCCCCTTTACTATTCATTATTGCCATATCCACCTCGTGGATCGTGATTCTCGGGATTTCAACTGGGGTAATATAATTAATATAAGAATTATCATTAGGTTCTCCAGTTGGGTCAAAGATCCCTGTGAAGTGTAACACCCAGCCATCTTCACTAACTTGGGCGGTAAGAACTGGAAATTCCTCTTTTTGGAGGAATGGGCTATTGATGGTACTCCAAAACAGCTTGCTGTCCCGGAGGGCTGCAGCTTTGCTCAGATCTTCCCAGGCTATTTCTCTTAGTTCTTGTTTCCTGAGTTTTAGCTCATTTTTGTAATTAGCCCTCAGGGATGTGACTGCTTCCCTGTCTCTGGGGGTGGCGGAGAGGGCAAGTTTAAGGGCTTTTAGTGCCCTTGTGCATGCTTGGTTAAACCAACCCTGTGGATCCCGTTTAGTTTGGGCCTTCTTGGTGGTAAAGGTTTGCTTAATTATGGCACCCAGTTTCTCGAAGTTATTTACGGATTGTTCCGGTGGGGCTTCGGTATCAAGGCAACTAAGTATCGTATTTAGGCCAGCTTTCACAACACTACGGTGTAGATTCTCTGATTTATCCCCACACCACTTGATGCGTATCCCATTTGGCCTACATGGGATAATGTCATCAACAACCCTACCGGAAAGTACATTCCTAGAGAGCTCACAGTATATGGTCATAGTAAGAGCATTGTGGTCACTCAGACCGAGGTCTAAGATCTGTGGGACCGAACAATGGGGAGCTAACCGGTTGGAGATGAGCAGAAAATCAATGATTCAGACAAAAAAGAGCAAGCTGAAGGGAAAATTGAAATGATTACCAGGAAGAGCAAAAGACCATTGAGACCAAATGTAAAATTCAAGTCTCCAGAATGGGCCTACATAACTATCCCTCCAATAGTTGAGGAGCGCAGTAGCAGTCAGGTGGACTTAAAAAAAATGGTGACAATGACTAGGTTTAGTTTTCTTTAAGTTGAGATTTATTTTTGGCATAAGGCTGAAGAAATTGTGTTAGGGTGACACAAGGTCGAAGAAATTGTGTTAGCTGGAAACACTTTTATGTAAGACACAAGGTCGAAGAAAACATGTTTTAGAATTTGAAAAAAAAAGAGGGGGTATATACTATATACTATGTACTAATTTTTCAAAAATTTTCAAAAATGTACTTTTTGTTTTTTGTTTTGTTTTATACTACTCAGATTGATATTTGTTTTGTTGGTGCAATTCAAAATGTAGTTATGCAATTTAAAACTTAGTTACCTAAATTCATTGGGGGTTGGGGATTCAAAGTTGGAAAGGATCCAACTTAGCTGAATAAAGAAAGGGTAAAGGATATAGAATTAGTAGACTGAGAGACTCAATACTCATTATGAGAGTTGCAGAAATATAGATGAAATTAGAGTTTAAATACTAATCCTGAGTAAGCCTGAAACATGTTCAATA
Source organism: Lissotriton vulgaris (assembly GCF_964263255.1). Lineage (NCBI taxonomy): Eukaryota > Metazoa > Chordata > Amphibia > Caudata > Salamandridae > Lissotriton > Lissotriton vulgaris. Next base: position 264,365,644 of record NC_141698.1, read on the forward strand.
GATAACATTTTCTAAATTTTTGGATTTTGTTTGGTGATTTTAAAATCACCAGATGAGGGAGTTGATGAAGCGAGCTTCAGAAATTATTTTATTCTGACTCGTGGATTCATTTCCCCATAACATGTACTAATCAATTAATGAGCTGTTGCATGATTTGTTCAATTAACTCAACCTAGATTAAGTTTGCACCACACATGAACATGCGGGAAGCTAATATGTGCTCTTGTTGCATTTGCAAGTCTGTTTTGTAACATGTGATTAATATTGTTTTGTTTGTCATGTCTGTCCTATTGTCTTTGTCACTATTAATATGCGGCTGATCATTCATGGCATGTGCTTTTTATATGTGCTTACATGTTTGTCCTATGTTGTGTTTATCTGTCTGTGTAACATTTAATCATCTTTTTACTCTTTCAGAAACATAAAGCTGGATTACATGAAGAATGGTAGATATTTTATGTGCTGCTTTATTTGATTGCTTTTGCTAAATGTCTTTTATTAGTGGGTTAATTAAAAATTAGCAAGGGTTGGGTGGTACAGAAGGGTTTGCTTTACCTGAATTAATCACTCTTTTTGTGTTTGTTTAAATACTAGCTCGAGAGTGGTTTGAGGCCTAGCCTCTGTTTCTGAAGAAAAGTTGGTCGGCCTGTACGTGAGCAGAGTTGGAGCCAAGTGCAGTCATTTTGGAAATATTCCATTGAACTTTGGAAAAAGACATAACCTTTGAAAAAGACTGTGGCTCTAACAAAAGAGACTCATTTCACGAACTGCTCTGGATGTTCTTTTTACAAGGCCGAGGAAGTGGCAGGCATAATTCTGCCGAGCTTTGGTGGAAGTCAGATTGGCAACTTTTAAAATGTTGCAAAGCTCGGAAGTTATGCCACTCTATGTCAATGAACAATAGCAGGGTGACGTACATACCCTGGAAGAGAGGTGGCTTTGGTGGTATGACAGCCATCAACCAATCAGAGTGCTGAACTTTTAAAAAGAAGTACATTTAGTTAAATTTGAGAGCAAAAATGATATAAAATTGGCTCTCTTGAAGGGATTGGGGCTGGCTGTTTCCTGAGGGCGAAGTGCTGTCTGATTTCCTTTGGATTGTAAGCATTCAACTGTTTATTATTTGTTTCCCTTTCAGGTCAGAAAGCTAACTTAGAGTATAAGATTTATGATTTACTTTATTCATTATTTTGAGCAATGCTGAATTGACAGTTATCTTTGTGCCAATGTTTAATGCATTTAACTGAATTAATAAAACTAAATGTTTGATTTTAATAAAGAGAGTTAATAAAGATTATTCAATTATGAATTTTAAAATAAACTTTTAAAATGACAAGCTGGTCTTGTTTATTGTAGATAGTTTATAGTTAAAAAAAATACATATTAGATCCATTCGCCTCATGATTCAGCTGCTCTATTGTTTCTTATGGGCCTGGTATTGATTGGTAAGTGTGATAGTGGATTGTGACATCATTTATAAAGTATTTTAGTTGGAGTGCTGGATCAGTCACAATATTGATTGGGGTCCAAGATAGAACACGACACCTCTGGGATTCACTACTAAGGCTTTACGCAATGTAGGTGTTGCCCTGGAACACTCATTATGAAACCATTGAGGGATCTGGGGGGTTGGAACAATTGGCTTTGATAACAAGTTTCTAATATTATTACATAGAGCCTCAAATGAATCAACTACATGCCCCTTATCAGCCTCTTCTGATGTGCATTAAAAATTAAGTCAGTATTCTCCACGATTGCTTTTCTCAAAAGTATAGTAGGGTCTGCCATTTTCCAACATAATCTAGGGTTGCGGGTAATAAATCTATGAGAGTGGGGACAATCTTGAAATCTTTTGCGCGTAAGCTACAACGAGCTGAAGTTCGACCGGGTTGTACCAAAATTGGTGTCTATAATTTTACATTGGACGAGAAATTACGTAAGATTGCGGAAAATAAAAATGTTAAATACTTAGTGCCAGTTCCTACCCCTAAAGGCCGAGTTGGCTAGCTTGCTGGCCCCTGTCCTATTTACTTTATTTATCTTGTCCGAGGCAGCTTTAAAACTGTCCGAATTCCATGCCTCTTATGTCCCCGGCCGTCACCTGCCCTTTCTGCCAATATATCGCTGTGCGTTCTTGCCATTTTAGCATTAAATCTCCCTCCCATGAATAAATATGACTGGTGCCCTTTTCTGATGCAAGCTCCACAAGGGGGGTGATGTATTCTAAGAGCTTTGGAAAACTCTGATTTGGTACATTGAGGACATCATTATTATAGAAATGTATTTTATGCAGGGGTGAATGCTCCTTAAATAAACTGCCTGGAAATCATTCCCATATATGTTAAGGGCCTCTGCATTGCCACCAAGGAGTAAATTAATCCAAATTGTTAAACCTCCTGATGCTCTACCTACACATGACGGAGTTAAAACAGAGAAAACCCTCAAATCTATGGGATCCACAGCCAGAGTCTCTTGCATTAACAGGATATCACAGGAGATTAAAAACTGTTGCCATTCTGGTAGGGCCAACTTATGACAAAGCCCAACAGTATTTCAGGTCATTATCCTTACGGGGCGCTGATAATTTAGTATAGGGCTGTTTAGTATTGACAGTTTTTGCACGCTAGGGATAGCTATGCTGGTTGAGCTGTCCACATACACTGGCCCAACTATGTCAGGGGAGGTAAAATCTAACTAATATTCAATTACTGGGTTTGATAAATATCAGACAGTTACAGGTCCAAATCTTTGTGATTCATCTATTCCAATGTATCTGGGTGTTTCCTGTCGATCAACATCATTACAGTCCTGTAAGGGAACATATCTATTAGAGCACAGCAGTCCCTGTTATTGTTGGTTAAGTATGGTTGATAAAGCAAAGCGTCTCCTTACATTAGCAGGCTTATAAAGGTACCCCAGGGGTAACGTGACTATGCAGGAATTTAAGAATGCTTCCCCTGTTTCTACAATTAAAGTTCTCCTTTTAATACTGAGGCCCCTAAACTGTACAACCATACAGTCACCTGGAATATCCTTAGGGTAATGCCAAGCCAGCTAACCCTCCTGACCATTATGATATCTTTTTTTTGCAAATAGATTTTATTGATTTTTCATCTTTGTTACAATATTGTTAGTTTTCCAGCAATATCAGGAGTACATGTTTTCACTTTACTCCTATACAACGTTGGGTCTGCAATATTGCAATCACAGAGTCAGTTTACAACACAAACCTTAAACTGATCCCTCCCTACCCCTTGGGAGTCAAAGTTGTTGAAAATATATGGATTGTGTGCTTATTGAGTAAGTTAAAGTTCGGTGTCAATATGCATGTAAGGGGCTGGGGCACCACTAGATCAATTCAATTACCCGCTGAGTGTAATTCGAGAAGGCTAGTATGGCAGATCTTATTTGTAAGGGGGCGCATGCTCTAGGAAGCGCTCAAAAGAGTCTTGTAGGTGTTCCTTCAGGCGTCTCCGGGTCAGGGTGGGATAAGTCGTCCAGATGGGCCTCCCAAGACCTGGCCACCTCCATATTCCTCAACCCCCTCTTAGCTTCTCTCAGCAGTATTTCTCCCTTGCATCCTGCCCACTTCAGTACTTCACTTTTCCAGGTAGTCAGCCTGGGGCCCCCTGATGACTTCCAGTTTCTAGCTATTTCAGGTTTGGCAAGGACAAACATTAGATCCTGAAATTTGCTGGTCACTTCAGCCTTTTATTGGTTGGGGGACCATTCCAATAGGCAGTGGGCTGGGGTGTGCTGGAGCACTTTGTCAATTGTCTCTTTTATTAAGTGCAGAACCCCCTCCCAAAACTCATGCAGCCTTGGGCAGGCCAAGAACATATGTAGAATATGTACTCTTTCTTCTCCACAGCGAGGGCAGGCTGCCTCTTCTACTTGGAAATATCTGCTTATGCAATCCGAAGTAAAGTAGGATCTGTGCAGGGCACAATAGTTAACAGGATTGAAGCACACATTTCTAGATACTCCGGGTACCCCAGCTAATATGTTATCCAAGTCGATCATTGGGATCGGAATGGCTAGATCCGTTTCTCATTGGATTAGTAATTTCTCCAACGGGCACAGTTGTTTTTACGGGCAGTGCTCTGTACAGACAGGACACTGCTTTTATAGTGTCTGCCAATAAGGCCATATAATACCAGCTCTGCTGTGGTGGGAGCTCAGCAGGTCCCACCTGCCTGTTCTTGCGGATCGCTGTTGTGAGCGCTTTATGCAATAGGAAATGCCCGTGGGTAGATCAAACTCTGTGCGGAACTCCTCAAAGGGGAGCTGCTCTGCATCTGCATAAAGATATTGCATCTTTGTTGCCATGTCTTCTACCCAAACCTCCAAATCCCTCCAGTTGCCCCCATGTGGGAGCATCCTCAGCATATCTAGTGTTATTTCATGGGAATATGGATCCTTAACACTCATTTTCTGCAGTCCCGGGTGCCAGCATTTCATTTGTACAATAAGTTCATGTGAATCTCCCCCAGCCGATCTTCCCACTCTGAGGAACACCAGCAAGAGATCAGATAACGGTGATGCAGCTGAAGTTGGCGCCCCATTCGGTTTCGTCTCTGTGCTATGTCTTTAATAAGCCATTGCAACTGAGCTGCTATGTAATAGGTCTCAAAGTCGGGGATCGCTAGCCCACCCGCATATACTGGTCGTTATATTATTGTCAAAGCTATCCTGCGTTGTCCCGCACCCCATGCAAAAGTCCTGATCAATGAGTCCAGATCCTTGAAAAATCTTGCGGGGATCCAGAGCGGAAGTGTATTAAAATAATATATATTAGACGGGGAAGCGCCACTATTTTGAGGTGTGTGATCCTGCCAGCCGAAAGCGGCAGGGCACGCTGAAAGCTCTAGATGTCTGCAGCTCTCATAGGCCTGCCCCACATTTTCCTCATAGAGGTCCGGCCAGGTATGATATATTCAGACTCCCAAGTATGGTAGGCAACTTGGTTCCCATTGCAGCAGCTGCTGGGTCAGTCTGTGGGTGCCCTGCTTGCACCACCGGGAAGAGCCTAGATTTCTGCCAACTTACTTTCAGGCCAGAGAAAGAGGTAAACTCCTATAATAGGAAGCGGGCTCCCAGGAGGACCTCCTCTCCCTCTTTTAGTAACAGGTCATCAGCATAGAGTACTATTTGATGATGATTGAATCACAAGTGGCTCCATGGCATGCACGAGTAATAGAGGGGAGAGTGGGCATCCCTGTCTTGTTCCTTGCTCTTCTGACCTACTCAGCAATATGATTCTTCCTGTACGCACTCTGGCCATAGGCCTGGTGTATAACAGTCAGGTCCAATTGATAAAGCCCTCTCCCAATCCAATGCATGCCATCACTTCATATAATTAATCCCACTCCAGACTGTCAAATGCTTTTTCTAGGTCTACAGCGAAGATTCCTGCATTTCCCTGGTCCTCTTTGTCCATCTCCATGATATTCAACAGTCGCCTAATGCTCCTTGCTGTGCTACGGGTCAGGATGAACCAAGCTTGGTTTGCGTGTATCAGTGGGGTAATTAAAGGCAATAATCGGGTGGCCAGAATCCGGCCTACGATTTTGTAATTGATGTTAAGAATCGATAATGGGCGGTATGCCGATATGTCATGGGCCACTTTGTTTGTTTTTAAATGGGGACTGCTACAGCTTCTCTCATGGTGTCCGGAAGGGAACCTGTGTCTTTAGCTGCCTCATGGAGCTTTGTGAGTTGAGGTGTTAGCTCATCAGAAAACGCAGCATAGAACTCTAATGGGAGCCCATCAGTACCTAGAGTTTTGTTGTGCGCCATATGTTTGATGGTGTCTGCTATCTCTTGTATCGTGATGACTCCCCTCCAAATCTCCAACTTCTTCTTCAGTGATCTGTGGGTTCCGGAGTGCTGCCAGTTTCACCCATCTCTCCTGCAGGTCTTGTGTGGGGGAGCTAGCATATAGTGCTGATTAATAGCCTGCAAATATGAAATTAATCCCGTCCTGAGTATGTACTCTGGAACCCTCCCTGTCCTCCAGCTCCATAATGGGTGAGCACCTCTTATCCGGGTTTGCCAGCCAGGCTAATAGAGAACCAGATTGGTCCCTCTCATCAAGTGTGTTGTCTATTTAGCTAATATAATCAAAGCACTGCAGTCCCTCTATTTGCATCGCCTACTACTTCTTTAGAGGTCAAGAGGTTGGTTTGAAGCTCAGGCAGCCAAGCCCCTGGATCTCTATGTCTCTTAGGTGGTTTTCGGCTACCTCTACATCCCTCAGTAGTGTCTGTCTAACTCAACTGGATTCAGCTATACAGTATCCATGTGTCACTGCCTTAAAGGCGTCCCATTCTACCTGGAGGCTAGGCGCGGTGTCTGCATTATCAGTAAAATATTGGGTGATTTTAGTCTGAATTGATTTGCGGAAGATCTGATCTTCCAGTGATTCAAGTTTGAGAGCCATGTAAATATTAAAGGCCTGGGCTAAACCCACCACAGTTGCAGCCATACAGGATTATGATCTGAGATAGTGCGGCAGAAATATTCTATCATGGTAATCCGGCTGTGTATGTTGGAGGTGGAAAGAAAAAGGTCTAGACGAGCATGCACTTCATGAAATCCCGAGAGGAAGGAGTAGTCTCGTACTTGCGGATTGAGACTTCTCCAGGAGTCTACCAGGCCCCATTGCAGTTGCCAGTCTGTGAACATTTTATCTGTGCAGAATGTTTGGGAATCGTACAAGGGAGGGTGTGAGCGATCTAGTAGGACATTGGATACATAATTAAAGTCTCCCCACTTACCTTCGCTGTTGTTAAGAATGGTGCTAATCGTCATGATATGTTTGCAAAGAACCCACCATGATCATTATTTGGGGTGTATCTATTGACAATTATCAACTCTTTGCCCTCCAGTCATCCCTGCACCGCCACATATCTGCCCTCGGTGTCTATCATTTCATCTATAAATTGGAATGGGACTCCCACTCAAATCAATATAAGGAACCCTCTAGCGTATGCCGAATATGTAGTATAATATGTCTGGCCTCTCCATCGTCATTGTAGCTTGTGTCTCTCCTTTTCAGTAAGGTGTGTTTCCTGCAATACCTCTAAGTTTACCCCTCTCCTATGCAGATGTGAGAGCACTTTATAATGCTTCGCCATTGAGTGCATGCCCCAATTATTCCATGTTAAGTACTTGTAAGCTAGGTGATCAGCAATATTAGTTCTCAGAGGGGATAAAGACTTCTCTCATCTCCCAGTGTGGTCTGTTGTGCCCTCCTCTCGATATATGCAGAATAAGCACACACATTCAGAATGTGTGACTTGTCAAAACCCAACATAAAAAAAATCCAACTGCCCCAACTCCCCCTACCCAGGACAAGTAGAGAAATACCACCCATCCAAACCACATTAGAAATTAAGAGAATTAGTCGAAATGGGTCCACAGTGTTCATTAGCATGAACGGGGTGCCTCATGAGTCCCTAGGGTAGCCAGCCCCCCATCTAGCTTATTTAAGTAAAGGCATGATGCACTACATAATACAGTTAGTTTTTTAAATGCATCTCCAGGCCTTTAAAGAAGTAGTAGGCTGGTATGTAATGTCATATTTCCCCCCTTCTTGTTACCAGTGCATCAAGTGCCTCATATAATGTCGTCTACTGTTCTAAGTGCCACTTTGGGTATTTGCAGGCTCGAGTTCTCAGATGCATTGGATTCGGGATCCAACTCAGAGTCTGGGTGGGGAGATTCCTGTTCGATGTCTCCTGACTCACCTGTTTTCCACTCAGTTGGACCACAACCTCCTTCACCTTACATCGTCCCAGTTGTGCTTCAGCCTGAGAGGGCACAGCCAGTCTCCGTCATGGTCACTTACATCTGAGCTCCATCATTGCTGTTGCCATCCTCCATCCACTGCGTCTAATTTCAGTCTGTTTTGGTCCTCCAGCCAGTACTATTCTTTCTGCGGGGAGAGAAAAAACTGCTCCACACCCAGGGTAACTACTCTCAATTTTGTCAGAAAGAGCATTTCATATTTGAGACCCAATTGCCCCAACTTCTTTTGGCCTCTTGGTAAGGTGCTCTCTGTCTCTGAACTTCTCTAGAAAAGTCTGGGAAAATATGCACTGTAACAGTGTCCACTCGGAGCTCCTCTCTCTTCTGTGCCTGCGCCAATATTCAGTCGCAGTCTTTGTAGTAAAGCAGTATCGCCGCCATTGGTCATGGGGGTGAGGGCACCAGGCCGCGGAAGCTTAGCCCGTCCTCGGTACACTCTTTCTAAACCAAAAAACACAGATGATCCCTCAAAAGCTATTTCTGGGCGCAGCCAGTGTTTAATTTATTTCACTGCATCTGTGCCCTCAATTTTTCCGGCAGGCCCAACACTCAGATCTTGTTGCGGCGTGAGCGATTTTCTGCATCTTCCGCTCTGATCTCTAATGTCCGCACTTTAGCTTCCATAGGTTGTAAGCACTATTGTATCATTGCCATGGCTGGGTGGAGTCCATCCAGCGAGTGCTTGTTAGTGGTAACTCTTTCCCCTAGCTGTTATGGTCATCCTTGAGAAGATTGATGTTGGTGCCTATGGCATCAATCTTGCGCTCCAATGCTTCTTGAGAGGCGTTGTGGCATATAGTATATATTGTAGTGTGTGGTCGTCAGGAGGTCTCATTGGTGGTGGTGCAGCCACCACCTCCGTTGATGTTGTGTTCGACTGCTCTTGGTCTTGTTCCTTTCTCTGGGAGGATTTGCAATCTTCCCCAGAGTTCTTGCAATGACAGGGTATTCAGATGTCATGTCATGCATCGTAGTACCTGGTCCACTCCAGATTTCATTCCTCACAGGGAGTGCAGGACCTTGTTCGTTACTGTTCATGGGGGGCTGCGTCATTAGCTGTTTAAGAGTACGTCTGGATGGTCCAGGGAATCTGGGTGTGTAGGGCCAAGGTCCGCAATCCAAGGATGGGAAGACTTCCTCACTCTCAGCTGCCTTTTCCCTCAGATGCACAGTCAGGCTTAGTTGTATGGTCCTCAAAGGATATTTCCTCTGCTAGGTCTAATTAGGCCTCTGACGTGCACAGCCAGCCCACCTTGGTGGGTACAGGCCATCAGTGATGCTCAATCAAGGCAACAGCATCCCCAAATTTGTCACATTAATGAACTCCATACGCATACATCTATGTAATGCTTTAAATGCCGTTGCTCTGCAGGCTGTTGGAGCGAGTGGGCATTCAGGTAGGCGCGTGTTGGTCTTTACTAGCGCGGAGTGGTCTCTCCCTGCAATGCAGCTCTCAGACACCTCATACTGGCCATTAGGATGTCTTGCCCTTCAATGTCAGTAAGGTGCTTATTTGTTCTTAGCCAGTGTGTAACCTTGTTTCGGGCCTATTCTCAGGATTCGATTTGAGACCTATGCAAAGAAGGTAGTCCTGCTAGTATTAAGGCATATTGGCAAGATTCTGATGGTACATTTAAGATGGCGGTGTTGGGATTAGCAGTTATAAGTTCAGCCTTTTCTTGGACAATGACCCTGTTACCCTGGTCGATGGTTTCCAAAAATGGAGGTCGGTGGGATATGCATGGGTCGGCATGTCCCTTTCGGCAGGGCATTGCAGAAGTAACCATTTCTCTGCTGCCCTTTACAGATCAGTGAACAATTGGATTAGGGGGGGTTTAGGGGAATGGCTAAATCGGGCTGGGCTAAGTTTCCTGCCACGGACGTAAGCGGCGGGGCATTGTTATTTATGTCACCTGAGACCGACCATCTATGTTTGGCACAGTTAATACAGGGGGATGATTTAACCATTAAATGTGCAATTGCTGTCAGACGTTATAATATGGTGGCCAGTTTCTTCTCCAGGGCCTCTGACAGTGAAGCTTACATATTATTGGCATGAAAGGAGCGCAAGGGAGCTGCTGTTTTTCTTCCTCCTTCCATTACCTGATTTAATTGAGATTTCCCGTGAGGAACATGTGTGGCAGTCTTTTTGCACTCAGCCACCAGCTTTGGGAAAGAGTTAGGGCTGCTGATGTTTTTAGAGGCCGAGCAAACAACTGCACTCGCCTTTCTGTTAATTTTTGTGTCAGTCCGGCTTTTACAGTGAATACGATCTCCTGCATCTACACCCGGTTCTTCACAATTTGGCCCAGGTATGGCGTTACCATGTAATCCGGAGGGTTCCACTGAATCACCCACGCAACTTCCCTGCATCAGGGAAAGCCTTTGTTTGGTGAATGCGGTTTTGGTGCTGACTACCCCCGAATCACTCTCTCGAGCATAGTGTCAATCCTTGCTGGCTATGGCTGTTAGGGGCGTCCATTTGCTTTGCGCTTTCTCAAATTTACTCTGGAATTGCACAAATATAATGCTCACCAACAATATTTCCCAACAATTCAACGTTACAAATGTTTGAGGGGTGGTCCAGACGGGTCCACTCCGGCCCCTGACGGATGCAGGTCAGACCCATACTTGTCCAGAGCTTTACTCGATCGCGCCCCATGCTGCGGGAGCATGGTGCCCTCTTATGCGCGGTGGACCGTGGAATCAGGAAGTTTGGGCTATGTAGTCTCCCCAGTGGTGTCTCAATCAACACGGCTCACCACCAACGGCATCCTCAATTGTACAGCCCCCTTCGGCCTGCGGGAACCCTGTGCCCTCTTATGCCCTTTGGAATCAGGGATTTATGAGTGATGCAGTCTCCCCAGTGGTGTTTCGACCATCACAGCTCACTCACAATGGCCTCTTCACTCGTACAGCTTACTGTTGCTTGCTGGAGCATGGTGCTATGGGCGATGTAGATGATAGATGCACTCCAATGTGTAAACATAATCATAGTTGAATTGGATGGATGCTCAAAGGCAAAGTTTCAGTGTGCAACCCTGGTGCGTGCTCTGTCGAAAAACACACGTATATACTCTGGTGCTAGCTCATGCTCTAAGGTACACCAGACCCAAGATGCAAAAACGACCGGCATGGGTCAATATGATCAACAGTTTTAGTACTGGGTGTAGTTAATAGTCAGGTTTTGTGTATTCCTACACAGCCACACGCAATGGGAACTTAGGCGTGTATCAATCAGCCATCTCTGGCAGGAACGTATTGAAGAGCTGGGCATAGTCTCACTTACACCTGAATAGGCGGCGTTCTGTCCACACACAAAGGGATGCAAATTCACCTGTAGTGAGTCTGAAACAGGGTAATAAGGGAGGACCTCTGTGCACCTCAAAGTAATTTCTTTGAAGTCCACCCCACTTCAAAGGCACCATTTGGTATAAGTACTGGACCTCAGATCCACCATGACAGTACACTTCTGGACCTGTGGATGCTCTACCAGGAAGAATGGCTGCTGTGCTGCTGAAGGCCTGCCACTCTGCTGGACTGCTACTCTACAGACGCTTGCTTTGATGTGCTTACCTGCTGGCCTGCTGCCCTCGGGTCTGGGTGAGAAGGACTGGACCTGAATCACATGAACCCAGAAACAAGAGTGACTCCAAGGGCTAGTTGGCCGGCCTCCTAATCTGAAGCCTCAGTTACATAACAGGCTTCCAACCCCTGCACCTAGACTCTGCAATCTGTGAGTCTACCCTGCCAAGTGGTGCCACACTAGTCCTAGACCCTAGAAAGTTGGGCCAAGTTGCTTACCAGCAGAATCAACGCATGTTCTCTGATGAGCAACACATCCCCGTGTAGAACCGATGCATCTACTCAGCTGAGACGTGCCTCGCTGCCACCTCCCACATATGGGACTGACACCTCACCTTAGGGACCTCCGCTGCGGAATGCATTTCCTGGTGCAAGCTCTTTGCATCCCTCTTTGACAGCCGCCTCAAGGGAGACGCCGAGTACCATATCGCAGCTTCGCCACTCATCGGAACTAAAGCAACGCCTTAGCTGCACCTCACATCTTCAACACTGAACTTCGCATTGCAAGTTCCGTCGTAGATTCCTCGACGCAGCAGGAGCTCGACACACAGCCTCGCTTCGTCTCAAAACTGACGCATTGCCTCTGCTGTGTGACACATCTTCAAGGCGGATCTACACAACACTCCACATTCATGCACTTAAGGTACCCTGTTCAGAGTTCCTAACTGGGTCCCTGTACCCGGCCCAAGCTCCATCGTGGTCGGCCTAAACTGGTGAATTTGTCCCAGTCCGGCACGACCAGATATCCCCCTGTAGCGCTTTGTGCTTTTTGGTGCTAGATTTCGCAAAAAACTTTAAACTTCAATAACTCTGATTTGGCTAATTTAATTTTTGTTGTTTTTGTCTTGTTTTCTTTATTACAACCCACTCTATTTCCCTACCCTGGTGTGGGATCTTTTATGTGGTTCTTTCACTAATTTACTGTTTGAAATGTTGCATAAATACTTTACACTTTGCCTCTAGGTTTAGCCTGACTGCTCTGTGCCAAGCTATAAGAGAGTGAGCACATGTTAATTTAGGGGTTGGCTGCCTCTAACCCTGACTGGGATTATGGTTGCTGTTTGACCAGGTCTCATACCCCAGTCAACAAGCAACATATCTCTGCTTTTCCACATAGCTACTACCTTCCAGATGCTTATGATGGGTACAACAGTGTATTCAAAGGAATGTCACTTGTTGAAGTGCTTTACCGTTTGGTTCAAGTTTTTCTTGACCAACGGGTTACCTTATACATCTACCGGTTCGTACATAATAGGATCCCAATTCACCAAGTGGCTATGCAAAAGAGTAATGTTGTTCATCTACCTCTGTCTGGACAGACTAATCCAGCCATACATGTATGTCAATTAGCTTTTATGTATGCTTGGGAAGAATTAACTTTCTTAAATTGGTAGCATCTACAACGGGATGATCATTTGGCAAACAAACCATTGCCTATTTATTAGCAACGCAAACTGACCTGTATGTCACTCGAAACGACAAGGTAAATTATTGACTATGTGAAGTTTGCTTTAGGTGCGCCAGGGCAGAGGGGAGTTCAGCAGACTTCCCAGCAATGATATTTACTTTAGAATTGAGAGATGGTTGGACCTGGCCAATTCAAGAGGCATGTAATATTTTCTACGCACACTAGGGCAAGATTGAAACTGGCCTGGCAACATGTGCTTTGATATGGCACTGTGGAACATAACATATTGTAACACTGCTGTAAGAGATGCTAATTCCTTAGCTAACTCCCAGAGAACTGTGTATAATGTCAGTGACTAATGGTTTGGCTTCAGCAGAATATGCCCCCCTGTCTACAATGCTGTTAGCAATGCTGAGATCCTATGTTTTATACAAATAAACCAGGGATGCACCTTTTTTTGCTGAACCTAGAACTGGAGAAAGACCCTGGATTAATTCATCTCTGGAAAGGATGGATAGTCAATGTGACATTCCATAGAATTGATCATAGGGTCACTATGGTGCCCTGCATGTCCAGTGTGGGAATACCTGTGTGACACAAAGCTTCCCTTTGCTCAACAGTATTGAACTATGAACGATATGGACTACATATACCAGAATGCCTTGGTACTGTGCTCAAGAACGGATAAGCGCCTGTAAACTGAAGGAGTGTGCTGCCAGAGTCTACATTGTTACACAACACGGTATGCTACTCACCAAAGGAGAAACAGAATACATTTCAAAATATTATGACAACTATACATTTGGTTAAAAAATGAATAAATAACACTATTTGAGATCACATTAAAATACAATTGGATTTTTTTAAATACCTGTACAGTGACAACATGCTGACCAGGTATGGTACCCCAGTCAACCAGTAACACAATTTCTAACATGTCTCTGCTTTCCCACATAGCTTCTACCTTCCAGATGCCTATGATAGGTAAAACAGTGTATTTATAGCAATGTCACTTGCTGAAGTGCTTCATCACCTGGTTCAAAATTTTCTGTACCAATGCGTTACCTTATACATCTATCTACTCTTAAAAAATAGGATCCTAACTCACCATGGTGCTTTGCAAAAGAGTCATGTTTGTTCATCTACCTCTGTCTGAACAGACCAATCCAGGCATACATGTATGTCAATGAGCTTCTATGTATGTTTGGGAAGGATTAACTTTCTCAAGTTGGCAGAATCTACAAGGCGATGATTATTTGTCAAACCAACCATTGGCTATTGATCAGCAAAGCAAACTGACCTATGTGTCAGGGGAAAAGTCAAGGTAAATTATTGAACATGTGAAGTTTGCTTTAAATACGCCAGGGCAGAGGGGAGTTCAGCAGTCTTCCCAGAAATTACATTTCCTTTAGAATTTAGAGGTGGTTGGACTGTCCAATTCAAGAGTCATTTATTATTTTCTCCTCACACTGGGGAAATGTTGAAACTGGACTGACAACATGTGCTTTGCATGGCACTGTGGAACATACAATATTATAACATTGGTGTAAGAGATGCTAATTCCTTGGCTAAATTCCAGAGAATTGTGTATATTGTCTGCACCTAACGTGTGGGCTTCAGCAGAATGTGCCTCATGTGTACAATGCTGTGGTTGAAATGCTGAGATCCTATGTTTTATATAAATAAACCAGGATGCACTCTTTTTTGCTGAACCTAGAACTCCGGAGAACGCTATGGTGCTGAGCATGTCCAGTGTGGGAATACCTGTGTGACACAAAGCTTCCCCTTGCTTAATAGTATTGAACTATGAGTGATAAGGACTACATATACCAGAATGCCTTGGTGCTTTGCTTAAGAATGGATAAGCTCTTGTAAGCTGAAGGGGTGTGCTGCCAAAGTATACAATTGACAATTTTGACAATTGTCAATTTATTTATTTATGATCTTGGAACTCCGAAGAGATCCACATAAAATTTTAAATTTACATTTTTGAAACATTCAGCTATAATATACAAATGTTATAAATATAAAAACATCAGAGTAAAACCAATTTTAACTAAAATACCCAGCATATAAATGTTTCAATATATATCTAAAAAACACTTTAAAAAGCTAAACATTCTATGACAAAATATTATATTTGGTGGTACATAAATGTAATCTGTCAGAGCAGAGAGAATAGATAAAGATAAACAGATAGGCCTTATCCATTTACGACGACATGATAATAGAGCAGGACAAATAAACAGTACATGCATAATATCCTGTACAGGATTATTGCACAAATTACAGGCTGGAGAGGAACCAAACCATTTAGATAGTAAGTTGTTTAAAGGGAGAAGACCTTGCCTTATTAATAACCAAAAAGGGTGCACTCCATGAGGCAGGTTCCAAGTAAAATATGCCTGTGCTTTGTTTATCATACAGGAGTCAATAGACGGGTCGGTGCCTCTCTTTAAGATGTGGGCTTCCCTATCCCTTAAAAAACTCAATTTCCAGGTAGCCTGTTTCAGAGTGGCTTTTAATTGATATGGTGCTAGGGTGAAAAGTACGGTTTCATCCAGTTGAAGTAAGTCTACCGCAGCTCTAACATTTTTAACATTTAGAGATTTCTCATTTAAACTTCCCAGTAATTCTTTCGGGATAAAAGATCTTATTGTCCCTACCTCACTCTTTACAAGACTTATAACCCAACGTACTATCCCCGCAAGTCCCTGTACCCAGGTACTTCTTAATCCAAATTCCAACCTTAAAGCGGCCACGGGACAAGCAGAGTTAACTGAGGCTAGGCTCCGTAAAATTTTGCCTTCTGTTATATTTAGGAAACCCCATTTTCCTAGGTCAAGTAATTCCATACCATATAACAAAGAGGCAGGAATTTAAGCACGAAAGACCTCCAATAGCATTCCAAAGTGTCTCCTTCCAGTTGACCTATAGAGGAAACCTAAACTTTTCCCCTGTGTAATTGCTTTAAGAATATTATTTTCTATGTGTGCTTTATCACTTAAATTGCTACACACCGTTTTTCTAAGAAGACATAGCATATTACAATTTCTAGTTTCTGCCCACCTACAGACCAAACGAAGTTTTCATACTTCACCTTTTTTCTACCATGCATGCACATTACTTTGCTTTTAGTTACATTTATCTTTAAAAAAAGGGCCTCCGCAGATTCATGAAGCACCTGAAGACGACTATTTAATCCCCTTGGCGTCAAATCCAATATTAGAATGTCGACCGCATAGAGTAAACAAACAATTGATTTTCCCCCCAATGGAGCAATGCCTTCACTTTGAGACAGAACATAGGGAAGGTCAGAGATATAAAGGGAGAAAAGTAGAGGGGCCAATAAACATCCCTGTTTTAGGCCATTTACAGTGGGAATTATTTGGGAGAGATCTCTTTCCCCTCCCAATAAGACTCTACACCAGGTATCTGTATAAAGAGCACGGACAAACTCCAAGAGGATGGCTGGCATACCCAGGTTCGACAATTTTCCCCACAGCAATAATCGATCTACTTTATCAAATGCTGTGGAGAAGTCTATAAACGCTGTGTACACTCTTCCACCTCTGACTTTAACATATTTTTCATTTATTACCCGTAGAGCCGTTAAATTGTCCATAGTTCCATGTTTTGACCTAAACCCTGTTTGTTTAAAAGGTAAAATTTCACCCCCCTTCACCCAATCATTTATTTGCATCAAGAGGCATTTAGCAAAAACTTTACCTACTGCATCTAAGAGGGCAATTTGACGATAATTTTTTGGGGCATCTCGGTCTTCCTTCTTGAAAAGGGGGACAACTATACTCCCTTTCCAAGATGGGAGGACCGTTTTGTTTGCATAGCAGTAGTTAAACACCGGATAAAGGATTTTACTCCACATTTTACTGTTTTGTTTTAAAACCGTAATTGGTAGCTCATCCGGTCCCATCGCCCCGGAGGACCGCATCCCCTTGATTGCCATTTCAATATCTTTTTCAGATGGCGAGCCATATAATGATAGATCTTCCTTTAATGCCGTGCATACCATTGTAGCTGCATTACTCGCATATAGGTCCTGTATATAACTAACCCATTTATGCTCCTCAATAGCAATTGGGAGAGGACATGATCTAGCTCCACATCCCTCCCCAATGATAGACCAATACTTTCTTACTTGGCGTTTTGACACTGCTTCTCTCAAATTTATCCAAATTTTGTCTTCCCTCTCTTTTCTTAACTTTACCTTTGCCCTAGTCCTCCTCCTCCTCATTAATAACAATATTGTACGATATCTATCAGAGGAGTAGTGAAGGTACTGTTCTCTAATCAGCTTATTTATTACAAGATTAAATAGATGTAAGAGTTTAGGGGCTACTTTAATGCTTCTTTTTTGGTTTGACTTCCTAGCAATAGCTATCAATTTCATCATAAAATCAGTAAAACTAGCAATTTCTGATCCATTCCAGTTAGCCAAGTTATCTACAGTAGCCTCTAAGATACTATCCAAACCCAGAAAAGCCTTAGTATCCCAATAGCATTTCCCGGAATTCTTAGCAAAGCAAACTGCTTCCCCGTTTAGTGCCCATGGGTCACACCCGGGAAGATCTAAATTTATAGTGAGAGGTAATATTTTATGGTCACTATAGAAAGAATTGGAAACCTCAAGATCCTTCAATAAGAAAAAGGATGTACTTCCCACTGCCACATAATCTAAAATAGATTCGCTGTCATTAGATTTACAAGTAAAATTCGCCGGTGTATCAGAGGAGAGTCTTCCATATACTGCAATGCCATCAACTTTTGTTAACTCATCCAGAAGCATTTTCCCCCTCTTATTTGTTCTAATATTTTGTGGAAGAAGTGCTTGTGGATCTGTAAGGATTCTTCTTTTTCCTTATTTCGGAATATATCCAGAGTGGAATTCGAGATTTTACAGTTCAGATCCCCTACCAAAACTATGTGGGGGGAGAATTCTACTTCATTGAGTTTTTTAATATAAGAGAAACCCTTCCTCAAAAGTACATCATGGCAGGCGTCAGGAGGAATATAAGCATTTATCAACGTCAATGGGTTACATTTTACATCATTATCGGAGTTATACAGTGTTATTGCCATAAAAAGGTTACTAGGATCTTTATAGTAGTCATAGTTCCATTTTATCTTATTTGACAACATGCATGCCACTCCTCCCTTTACTTGTCCGCTCCTAGACGGAACTGCCATACAATCTAAAATAAAGTAATCCTTACATAGAAATTCCTCTGTACACCAGGTCTCTTGTAGACAGATCACGTTTGCACCAAGTGCACATATGTATTGTAACTTTTCTTTATTATTCTTTATTCCTGCAACATTCCAAGATATTATTTTTAATTCATTGCTAAAGGGATGGCTGTTGTGGAAGTTTATTAATAGATCTGCTCGATAGAACACCAGGAAGCCAGTTCCAGTTAGAACTCGCTTCTTTACAGTTCCCTTGAGAGTAAGGTGAAATAGAATCTATAAAATTCACTCGTCTGCCATTTTTTGTAATACAGATTTTTAATTCCTCCGTATCATACGCTCGGTCTCTACTACATAAAACTACATGTGTTAACATGGACTTATTATCGGAGGCTCTAATTCGAGGTTTCTCGGAGAAAGGGGTAACATCGATCCCCCTACTTTGTGGGGCCTTGTCAGGCCCCACGGGCTTATCATCCGGTTTCTCCTGAAATGTTGGCTCAGGCGCTTTTACTTCACCCATGCCCGTTGTCTGGGACTTTAGAGAGGGATTTGGCTTCGATGCAGACGTGGCTTATGGAAAGGTTAGTTGATCTTGCCCCCGAGATTGCCTCCCACAAATCTGCCAAACGTGCCTCTGCGCCGTGGTTCACGGAAGCCTTGGCCGTGACACGGAGGCAGTGTAAGGTTGTGGAGAGGGCTTGGCGTCGCCAGTATGACATCACAGTTAAAGCCTATCATCAGGATACTCTGCTTGAGAAGAAAGCTTATTTCTCAAAGAGAATTGAGGCGGCCACCAATTCCTGTAAAGAGATATTTACAATTGTAAGGGAATTTACTGCCCCTAAAATGAGTTCGCCGCTTTGTGCGCACTCGGAATCCTGGGTGTCCTCACTTGCCAATTATTTTTCCAGCAAAATCAAGACCATTCAGGACTCTTTCTTGTTGGCTGGGGTAGTGGTTGACCCCGCCTCCAGTGCCAGGGTAGGTTCGGTCCTTAGCTATGTGTGAGGAGGAAGACCCGGCCCTTAGGAGTAACGCACTGGACACTCCTTCCGTGTGGACACCTTACCAGTATGAGGACGAAAACCATCTGGGAACCGTTTCACTAACCCGCCATTCTGCCCTCCTCCCACAGCCTTCCCGGCGTGACCCGGAAGAACAACAAACTTGGACGGGAGGAGTTCCCATCCCGATGAACCAATCGGGTCTCTCCAAACTTCCGTCCGTCCCACTAGAAATACAGGACGGAAACTCCTTGGCCCTGTCGACCACGAAGAAACCGGAAGTAGACGGCGACCAGACCTGGAACGAGTGTGGCGAGAACGCCGACATCGAAGAAGACGTCGATCCCGGTACCGAGGACGAAACCTGGACAGACGAGTGGTGGATCCCGGAGGACGTACGAGCCGCCACGACTCAGGAGAGTTGTGGCTCCTAGTGGTACGTGACAGGACAAGGGCTTAGGGAAGGGGTGGGAATGTAGCAAACGGGACGGGCGGGTACGGGGTAGAACAAAACTCCCCTGCGTTCTTCCTTACACTCCCCAACCTGACTTCCTTGATAACGGCTGTAAAGCACCACCGTAGTACGATTGCGAACCCCACCTGAAACCTTGTTTTCCGTAATCACCTTTGTTTAAGTTCTTGATAATACCCTCACGACCCCGTCCCTCCTTCACTACCTTGGTTATGGTGACAGACATTTCGTGGAAAGTACAGCACCTCTAAAGCCACTCTTTTTTTTTTTGTTTGTTTGAGGTAACTCCGGAACCGGGTGACGCCCTGAAACCCGTAATAGGTTTCCAACGAAAGACCAAGCCTCCACAAGCTTAGAAGGAATCCTGACGCTTCGATTACCGGATGTTCTGAGGACTTTGTTATCTTTGACCACAATTCCACTCCTTGTTTTGCCTTACTTACTTTCAAATAAAACTTCAATATTAACCCTATCCGGCCTCCCCGCTTCTGCTTCCGACCATCCCTCCGACATTTGGTGTCAGAAGTGGGATCGGAAGCCATGGAGGCCGTCATTAAGAAGATGTCGGAAGGACAAGAACGTTTGGAAAAAGTTATGACCCAATTCCTGGAAACCGCAGAAACAGATAGAGAGGCAATGCGCAAAGCGCTTACGGGACAACAGCAGTCCCAAGAAACTGCAATAGGGAAGTTGGCAGAAACTTTGAGTCAGCCCAGAGGATTCACCGCTCCTCCTTCAGTCGTCGTCCAAAAGTACGTGTCTGGGGAGGACCCTGACTTTTTCCTTTCTAACTTCGAAAGAATGGCCCGTGCTGCACAATGGCCCGAGGATCGGTGGGGCCAGTACCTCGGTCCCCTCCTGAGTGGGGATCTCCAGTCAGCCTATCAAGCGGCCAACCCTTTAGGCACCACAGCTTACGCTGACATTAAACGCTGTGTCCTAGAACGAATGGGTATAGACGAGGAGACCTATAGAATTCGTCTGAGACAGATGAAGGAGGGTCCTCAAGAGAACCCTAGGGCCCTTTGTTACCGAATAAAAGACGCTGCAGACCGATGGTTAAAACCATTAGTAAGTACAAAAGAAGTTATCGTAGAAAAGATCTATTTGGAACAGTTTCTTTCTTCCTTGCATGCCCCTATCCAAAAATGGGTCAGGCAACACACCGACTTAACTCTTGACAGAGCTGTAGAGATTGCCTCGGCCTATTTTAGGGCCCAAGAACTTCAAAAAGGAAAAGATGAGCCATCATGGAAGCCCTCTACCCACCCGCCGCTCAGACCTCCCCGTCCTTATTCCGCTCCTAAAAAGCCAGAGACAGTAACTTTGATACCCCAACATCTTCTGGTCTTTCCCAGACCTGCAGCCCCTTCAGGACCCCAGTGTTACCATTGTGGGGGTTTCGGACATATTGCCAGAGTATGTCCGCAGAAAGAAGAGCCCATGGAGGTTGGTTTCACCAAGGTGCTATATAATGGACCCCAAGGTGGGTCCTTCCATCGTACAATCGCTGTCAATGGAGCACCCCGAGAGGCTTTAGTTGATACAGGAAGCAAACAGGCTTTGATAAGACCTCATTTAGTTCCTGGTTCACCTGCCATCCCTACAGGAGTAGTGAATATTCAGTGTATCCATGGCGATAACAAGTTATATCCTTTAACGGATCTTGATATCCAACATCATCCTCACCAGACTCCTGTTAAAATGAGAGTCGGACTCCTTCCCCAGTTACCTGAACCCATGATCCTTGGTACGGACTATCCCAGGTTCAACCAGCTGTTAAGTGGGGAGGGTGAGAACCATGTCGATTGGAGGGAAGAAGCCCCGTTTTTTTCGGAGCCCGAGATTGAGGGGGATCAGGGTAAAAACCGGAAGAGTAGACGGCAGCGAAGAGAGGAAAAGCGAAAAGGGAAACCAGCTCTCCTGTCCAATCTGGGTCTTCCCTGTGGGATCACGATCAAAACTTTCGAGCAGCACAAAGAGAAGATGCTACCCTTTAAGAGGCCTGGAGACAAGCAAACGAGCAAGAGGACCCACTTCACGTAGGTCCACAATTCTTCTTGAACAAAGGACTCTTGTATCGAAAGGCTGGTCCCACACAACCTTCCCAACTCTTAGTACCAGTACCTTTCCGAGAGAAAGTTTTATATTTGGCCCACAGTCACCTGCTGGGAGGACATTTTGGAGGGGAGAAAACGGAGAAAGCTATATTAAATAGATTCTATTGGCCAGGGATATATCACCAAGTGAGGAAATATTGCAAAGAATGTGCAGTGTGTCAAAAAACCAGTCAGAGTCTCCCTTTGAGGGTTCCCTTGAAACCACTTCCGGTGATAGATGTGCCGTTCTCACGGGTTGGGATGGATATCATAGGGCCCCTTCTTCCATCCCGCACTGGGTGTAGATATGTCTTAGTCCTAGTCGACTATGCAACGAGATTCCCTGAGGCAGTAGCGTTGAGACAACCGAACACCACACAGGTAGCTAAAGCCATGATCAACATTTTCACTCGGGTGGGATTTCCAAAAGAAATCCTGACCGACCAGGGTACACCATTTACGTCCCGTCTGATGAAAGAGGTATGTCAGCAGTTGCATATTAAGCAAATCCGCACTGCTGCGTACCACCCCCAGACCGATGGGTTAGTGGAACGCTACAACTCCACCCTAAAGACCACCTTAACAAAGTTACTCAATTTGGAAGCCAGGAAATGGGAAGATATGCTGCCCCTAGCGCTTTTTGCTATCAGGTGTCATGAACAAAAAAGTTTGGGTTATTCCCCTTTTGAACTCCTTTATGGTAGAAGACCCCGTACTCTTATGGATACGGCTAGAGAGGAGTGGGAAGAAGAAACTGACACCAGCAAACCCTTGTTAGAGTACGTAGCTGGTCTTAAATCCCAATTAAATCAGGTCCGTGAAATTGTGCGAACGAATCTAGAACAGGCCCAAGCAGCGCAGAAAAAACAGTACGACAAGTCCACTAAAGACCGAAGTTTGGAAGTTGGAGACCAGGTTCTCTTACTGCGACCCTCTTCTGAACATAAATTGTTGAGCCAGTGGCAAGGTCCCTTTTTAGTCGTAGAGAAAGTCACTCCCGTTACCTATAAATTGGAAATGGATTCACAGACACAGACCACCCAAATTTTCCATATAAATCTGTTAAAAAAATGGGAAGGACCTACTCCAGCACTAATGGCACAGCAACCTACATCCCTCATAGAACAAAGCATAAGTTCAGACCTTGCCGAGAACTTACAAAAAGACTTAAGGGAGACCTTGGCTCCGTTACAGGATGTCTTTTCCTCGTCACCGGGTAGAACAACCTTGATAGAGCACGAGATTCACACCCCCCCTAGACAAACGGTTCGGTTAAAACCCTACCGTATACCCGAAGCTCGGAGGGCGGCCATCGAAGAGGAAATACAGCAAATGTTGCGTATGGACATCATAGAACCCTCTACCAGCGAGTGGTGTTCCCCGGTAGTATTAGTCCCTAAACCGGATGGTTCCATCCGCTTTTGTATCGACTTTAGAGAGGTGAACAAAATATCGCAATTTGATGCCTATCCCCTCCCTAGAGTTGATGAGATGGTGGAAAAACTTGGTAAAGCCCAGTACGTCAGTACCCTAGATCTTTGTAAGGGATACTGGCAGGTGCCTTTAAGATCTCAGGACAGAGAGAAAACCGCTTTTTGCACACCTACAGGATTATATCATTTTAAGGTCCTTCCATTTGGCCTTCATGGCGCCCCAGCGACCTTTCAGAGGTTAATGAATATAATCCTACAACCTCATCGCCAATATGCTGCCGCATACTTGGACGATATCATTATTTTCAGTAACTCGTGGAAGGAACACCTGTATCATCTGACCCAAGTTGTTCAGGCCTTAAAAAAAGCTGGTCTTACCATTAACCCTGCTAAAAGTCATCTGGCGTCCGAAAATGTAAAGTATCTAGGGTTCCTCCTGGGAGGTGGTACCATAAGGCCCCAAGTGGAGAAAGTAGCCACTATAGAACAGTTCCCTTTCCCAACCAATAAAAAGGATTTACGAGCCTTCCTAGGCCTATTGGGATATTACAGGAGATTCATCCCTCATTTCTCCGAATTAGCGAGTCCCTTAACAGACCTATTACGGAAGACTGGACAGGCTGAGAAAACCTTAAAGAATCCTACCACTGTCGAATTAACAGCTTTTCAACAACTAAAAAGTGCTATTACGTCCCAACCAGTCCTCACTAATCCTGATTACAACAGGCCCTTCATACTACAGACAGACGCCTCAGACCGTGGCATTGGCGCTGTCTTATCACAGGAGGGGGAGGACGGGAAATAACACCCTGTCCTCTTCATTAGTAGGAAATTATTTCCTAGGGAAACCAAATATGCTGTTATTGAGAAAGAGGCTCTAGCCATTAAGTGGGCTGTAGAAGCCCTCAAATATTACTTGGATGGACGAACCTTTCTCCTGTATACGGATCATGCTCCCCTTGAGTGGTTGTCCAGGAATAAAGGGCACAACCAAAGGATCCTCCGATGGTTCCTCGCTTTACAACCCTTTCGGTATACCGTCCACCATAGAAAAGGGAGAGACCATACAAATGCAGACTTTATGTCCCGATATCCCTGTGAACCTCTTTTTTCTGACAGAAGTCCTAGGGAAGGGGGATGTGAGGAGGAGGACCCGGCCCTTAGGAGTAACGCACTGGACACTCCTTCCGTGTGGACACCTTACCAGTATGAGGACGAAAACCATCTGGGATCCGTTTCACTAACCCGCCATTCTGCCCTCCTCCCACAGCCTTCCCGGCGTGACCCGGAAGAACAACAAACTTGGACGGGAGGAGTTCCCGTCCCGATGAACCAATCGGGTCTCTCCAAACTTCCGTCCGTCCCACTAGAAATACAGGACGGAAACTCCTTGGCCCTGTCGACGACGAAGAAACCGGAAGTAGACGCCGACCAGACCTGGAACGAGTGTGCAGAGAACGCCGACATCGAAGAAGACGTCAATCCCAGTACCGAGGACGAAACCTGGACAGACGAGTGGTGGATCCCGGAGGACGTACGAGCCGCCACGACTCAGGAGAGTTGTGGCTCCTAGTGGTACGTGACGGGACAAGGGCTTAGGGAAGGGGTGGGGGTGTAGCAAACGGGACGGGCGGGTACGGGGTAGAACAAAACTCCCCTGCGTTCTTCCTTACACTCCCCAACCTGACTTCCTTGATAACGGCTGTAAAGCACCACCGTAGTACGATTGCGAACCCCACCTGAAACCTTGTTTTCCGTAATCCCCTTTGTTTAAGTTCTTGATAATACCCTCACGACCCCGTCCCTCCTTCACTACCTTGGTTATGGTGACAGACATTTTGTGGAAAGTACAGCACCTCTAAAGCCACTCTTTTTTTTTTTGTTTGTTTGAGGTAACTCCAGAACCGGGTGATGCCCTGAAACCCGTAATAGGTTTCCAACGAAAGACCAAGCCTCCACAAGCTTAGAAGGAATCCTGACGCTTCGATTACCGGATGTTCTGAGGACTTTGTTATCTTTGACCACAATTCCACTCCTTGTTTTGCCTTACTTACTTTTAAATAAAACTTCAATATTAACCCTATCCGGCCTCCCCGCTTCTGCTTCCGACCATCCCTCCGACACTATGATTCCACGTTTTTGGAATTTCCACCTTTAGCCGTAGCTACATCACTGGAGATCCTAGCTGAACTAAAGTCTGGGTCCCCTCTTGATCTCTGCCCCGCCAAATTTTTGGCTAAAATAGCGGAGATTATAAATCCCCTTGTTAACCCCGTGCTGAACCTTTCCCTCAGCACTGGGGTGGTACCGTCAGTCTGGAAACAAGCTATGATCATCCCGCTACTAAAAAAGCCCAGTTTGGACCCGGAGGTCCATGCTAACTATAGGCCTATTTCCCTCTTGCCAGCCTTAGCTAAAATCATGGAGAAACACGTACATACATCCCTCTCTAGCATCCTTGAAAGCCACAATCTGTTACATTCCACTCAATCCGGCTTCCGCACCAACTTGAGCACTGAGACGGCGCTGCTAGAAGTTACGGAGGCAATCAAGGAGGTATTGGATGCAGGAGGAAAGGCCATGCTGGTGATGCTCGACCTGTCGGCGGCCTTTGACAGGGACTCATGAACGGGGTGCCTCATGAGTCCCTCGGGTAGCCAGGCCCCCATCTAGCTTATTTAAGTAAAGGCATGATGCACTACATAATACAGTTTTTTAAAATGTATTGCCAGGCTTTCAAAGAAGTAGTAGGCTGGTATGTAATGTCATATTTCCCCCTTCCTGTTACCAGTGCATCAAGTGTCTCATATAATGTTGTCTACTGTTCTAAGTGTGACTTTGGGTATTTCCAGGCTCGAGTTCTCAGATGCATTGGATTCGGGATCCAACTCGGAGTCTGGGTGGGGAGATTCCTGTTCGATGTTTCCTGACTCACCTGTTTTCCACTCAGTTGGACCACAACCTCCTTCACCTTACATCGTCCCAGTTGTGCTTCAGCCTGAGGGGCACAGCCAGTCTCCGTCATGGTCACTTACATCTGAGCTCCATCATTGCTGTTGCCATCCTCCATCCACTGCGTCTAATTTCAGTCTGTTTTGGTCCTCCAGCCAGTACTATTCTTTCTGCGGGAGAGAAAGAACTGCTCGCCACCCAGGGTAACTACTCTCAATTTTGACAGAAAGAGAATTTCATATTTGAGACCCAATTGCCCCAACTTCTGTTGGCCTCTTGGTAAGGTGCTCTCTGTCTCTGAACTTCTCTAGAAAAGTCTGGGAAAATATGCACTGTAACAGTGTCCACTTGGAGCTCCTCTCTCTTCTGTGCCTGCGCCAATATTCAGTCGCAGTCTTTGTAGTAAAGCAGTATCGCCGCCATTGGTCATGGGGGGTGAGGGCACCAGGCCGCGGAAGCTTAGCCCGTCCTCAGTACACTCTTTCTAAACCAAAAAACACAGATGATCCCTCAAAAGCTATTTCTGGGCGCAGCCAGTGTTTAATTTATTTCACTGCATCTGTGCCCTCAATTTTTCCGGCAGGCCCAACACTCAGATCATGTTGCGGCGTGAGCGATTTTCTGCATCTTCCGCTCTAATCTCTAATGTCCGCACTTTAGCTTCCATAGCTTGTAAGCACTATTGTATCATTGCCATGGCTGAGTGGAGTCCATCCAGCGAGTGCTTGTTAGTGGTAACTCTTTCCCCTAGCCCGTTATGGTCATCCTTGAGAAGATTGATGTCGGTGCCTATGGCGTCAATCTGGCGATCCAATGCTTCTTGAGAGGCGTTGTGGCATATAGTATATATTGTAATGTGTGGTCGTCAGGAGGTCTCACTGGTGGTGGTGCAACCACCACCTCCGTTGATGTTGTGTTCGACTGCTCTTGGTCTTGTTCCTTTCTCTGGGAGGGTTTGCCCATCTTCCCCAGAGTTCTTGCAGTGACAGGGTATTCAGATGTCATGTCATGCATCGTAGTACCTGGTCCACTCCAGATTTCAATCCTCACAGGGAGTGCAGGACCTTGTTCGTTACTGTTCATGGGGGGCTGCGTCATTAGCTGTTTAAGAGTCTGCCTGGATGGTCCGAGGAATCTGGGTGTGTAGGGCCAAGGTCCGCAATCCAAGGATGGGAAGACTTCCTCACTCTCAGGCGCCTTTTCCCTCAGATGCACAGTCAGGCTTAGTTGTATGGTCCTCAAAGGATATTTCCTCTGCTAGGTGTAATTAGGCCTCTGACGTGCACAGCCAGCCCACCTTGGTGGGTACAGGCCGTCAGTGAGGCTCAATCAAGGCAACAGCATCCCCAAATTTGTCACATTAATGAATCCCATACGCATACATCTATGTAATGCTTTAAATGCCGTTGCTCTGCAGGCTGTTGGAGCGAGTGGGCATTCAGGTAGGCGCGTGTTGGTCTTTACTAGCGCGGAGCGGTCTCTCCCTGCAATGCAGCTCTCAGTCGCCTCATACTGGCCATTAGGATGTCTTGCCCGTCAATGTCAGTAAGGTGCTTATTTGTTCTTAGCCAGTGTGCAACCTTGTTTCGGGCCTATTCTCAGGATTCGATTTGAGACCTATACAAAGGAGGTAGTCCTGCTAGTATTAAGGCATATGGGCAAGATTCTGATGGTACATTTAGGATGGCGGTGTTGGGATTAGCAGTTATAGGTTCAGCCTTTTCTTGGACAATGACCCTGTTACCCTGGTCGATGGTTTCCAAAAATGGAGGTCGGTGGGATATGCATGGGTCAGCATGTCCCTCTCCGCGGAGCATTGCAGAAGTAACCATTTCTCTGCTGCCCTTTACAGATCAGTGAACAATTGGTATAGGGGGGGTTTGGGGGAATGGCTAAGTCGGGCTGGGCTAAGTTTCCTGCCAGGGACGTAAGAGGCGGGGCACTGTTATTTATGTCACCTGAGACAGACCATCTATGTTTGGCACAGTTAATACAGGGGGATGATTTAACCATTAAATGTGCAATTGCTGTCAGACGTTATAATATGGTGGCCAGTTTCTTCTCCAGGGCCTCTGACAGTGAAGCTTACATATTATTGGCAAGAAAGGAGCCCAAGGGAGCTGCTGTTCCTCCTTCCATGACCTGATTTAATTGAGATTTCCCGTGAGGAACATATGTGGCAGTCTTTTTGCATTTCACCACCAGCTTTGGGAAAGAGTAAGGGCTGATGATGTTTTTAGAGGCCAAGCAAACAACTGCACTCGCCTTTCTGTTAATGTTTGCATCAGTCCGGATTTTACAGTGAATACGATCTCCTGCATCTACACCCGGTTCCTCACAATTTGGCCCAGGTATGGCGTTACCATGTAATCCTGAAGGGGCCACTGAATCACCCACGCAACTTCCCTGCATCAGGGAAAGCCTTTGTTCGGTGAATGCGATTTTGGTGCTGACTACCCCCAAATCACTCTCTCGAGCACAGTGTCAATCCTTGCTGGCTATGGCTGTTAGGGTTGTCCATTTGCTTTGCGCTTTCTCAAATTTACTCTGGAATTGCACAAATATAATGCTCACCAACAATATTTCCCAACAATTCAACGTTACAAATGTTTGAGGGGTGGTCCAGCCGGACTTACTCCGGCCCCTGACGGATGTAGGTCAGACCCATACTTGTCCAGAGCTTTACTCGATCGCGCCCCATGCTGCGGGAGCATGGTGCCCTCTTATGCGCGGTGGACCGTGGAATCAGGAAGTTTGTGCTATGTAGTCTCCCCAGCGGTGTCTCAATCAACACGGCTCACCACCAACGGCATCCTCAATTGTACAGCCCCCTGCAGCCTGCGGGAACCCTGTGCCCTCTTATGCTCTTTGGAATCAGGGATTTATTAGTGATGCAGTCTCCCCAGTGGTGTTTCGACCATCACAGCTCACTCACAATGGCCTCTTCACTCGTACAGCTTCCGGTTGCGTGCTGGAGCATGGTGCTATGGGCGATGTAGATGATAGATGCACTCCAATGTGTAAACAGAGTCATAGTTGAATTGGATGGATACTCAAAGGCAAAGTTTCAGTGTGCAACCCTGGGGCGTGCTCTGTCGAAAAACACACATATATACTCTGGTGCTAGCTCATGCTCTAAGGTACACCAGACCCAAGATGCACAACCGACAGGCATGGGTCAATATGATTAACAGTTTTAGTACTGGGTGTAGTTAATAGTCAGGTTTTGTGTATTCCTACACAGCCACACACAATGGGAACTTAGGCGTGTCTCAATCAGCCATCTCTGGCAGGAACGTATTGAGGAGCTGGGCATAGCCTCACTTACACCTGAATAGGCGGCGTCCTGTCCACACACAAAGGGATGCAAATTCACCTGTAGAGAGTCTGGAATAGGGTAATAAGGGAGAACCTCTGTGCACCTCAAAGTAATTTCTTTGAAGTCCCCCCCACTTCAAAGGCACCATTTGGTATAAGTACTGGACCTCAGATCCACCATGACAGTACACTTCTGGACCTGTGGATGCTCTACCAGGAAGAATGGCTGCTGTGCTGCTGAAGGCCTGCCACTCTGCTGGACTGCTACTCTACGGACGCTTGCTTTGATGTGCTTACCTGCTGGCCTGCTGCCCTCGGGACTGGGTGAGAAGGACTGGACCTGAAACACATGACCCCAGAAACAAGAGTGACTCCAAGGGCTAGTTGGCCGGCCTCCTAATCTGAAGCCTCAGTTACATAACAGGCTTCCAACCCCTGCACCTAGACTCTGCCATCTGTGAGTCTACCCTGCCAAGTGGTGCCACCCTAGTCCTGGACCCTTGGAAGTTGGGCCATGTTTCTTACCAGCAGAATCGACGCATGTTCTCTGATGAGCGGCACATCCCAGTGTAGAACCGATGCATCTACTCAGCTGAAAAAGATGTGCCTCGCTGCCGCCTCCCACATATGGGACTGACACCTCCCCTTAGGGACCTCCGCTGCGAGATACATTTCCCGGTGCAAGCTCTTTGCATCCCTCTTCGACAGCCGCCTCAAGGGCGACAACGAGTACCATATCGCAGCTTTGCCACTCATCGGAACTAAAGCAACGCCTTGGATGCACCTCACATCTTCAACACTGGACTTTGCATTGCAAGTTCCGTCGGCAAGATTAAGTATGGGCGAATTTTGCGAATCTCGCGTTCGCGAATTTTGTGGATTTGCGAACTCGCAATCCGCAAAATCCGCGAATTCTCGCAAATTTGCGGATTTTTCTTTTTTTTGTGTGTTCGCAAGGATTTCTGCCAGTTCGCGAGGGTTTCGTACAAGTTCGCAATTGCGAACTTACATTTCGGCTCGCAACGGTCGCGATTATGTTGTTTCTACGTCTGGTTCATCATCACAGGTTCCCAGCACCCTCTGTTTCACCACTGCCACCCTCTGTTACATCAATGCCACCCTCTGGTTCCTCATCACTGTAGATTATGGTGGGGAAAAGCAAGCACACCAGCCCTGCTTCAACTGACATGAATTAATTTGGGGTTAGTTTATTAATGTGTCACTGTTTTAAAATTCCAGTCTGGCACCTGCTTCCTTATCTGTAATTTTCTTTCTGTTGCAGTTTTTTTTTTTCTCCAGGACCTTTGTGGCCTACTTGTAGCTATTCTATGAGCCTGCTGTGAGGGTCAGAGCAGGGTCATACAATTGTTGCAACTAGCAACGGATTTCTGGAGGGGCCCCAGTCAGGAAGCACTACAGGGAATTGTTACTAATGATGAGTTTGAACTCTTGCACCTGCCGAGTGCTTTCAGTTTTGCAAAACTCGTTTTACTGCAAATTTGCGAGATTTGAGGGGCGCGAACACTCGCGAGATCGGATTCGGAAGCCACGAATTCGTGCGAATATGCAATTTGTTTTTTTGCGGCGTGTTAGTTCGCAAGGTTTTGTGCGTTTTTGCGAGCTGCTCATAGCGCAAGGCGCGAAGTTACCCTCGCGGTCGTTCAAGGGCGCTGCCATCTTGTTTGCCTGACGTATTTCCGTTTCCGGGTGCGAAGTGTAATCTTGCAAAGTGTGCGGCTTGCCAGTACAGTTTCGCGAGTGTTCGCAAGGAAAATCTCGCGCGAACTTACCCGCGCGGTCGTGAACGGGCGCGGCCATCTTGTTTCTCATTCATTGCTATGGTTCTGGGCATGATCTTTGTATCCTCTCTAAATCTCTGCCATCCTTTGCTTGTTTGAAGTTTTTTTTGATCTATTTTACTTATTATCTATCCCTCTATTTTTCTAGCCCTCTATTTTTGTGTTTACAGCTACTTTTGGTTAATTTTAAACTACTTTTTTAAACTCTTTTCTTTTCTTCTCTTCCCTATTCTATTTTCTTTATTCCTTTCCACCCAGACCATGGTGAAGGGAGCCGGGAAGCATCCAGAGAAGGGGAAGGGTCCCGCACCCCGTGTCCGGCTCCCGTGCGGGCGTTTGAGGGGGGAGGAGGTCGTACCCAGGGAGATCTTTACCCCGGAGGAGGTGGGCCAACTCATTTTTAATGTTCAGCGCCGCCTCCCCAGGACCATCATGGGAGGCAGCAAGATCAGTGCCGGGTACGGGGTCCGGGAGCACCGGAAGCGGTGGGAGAAGGTGTGCCAGGCCATTTACCACCACTCTCGGGTCTGGCGCACCTACAACCAGGCCACCCACCGCTGGACGGATGTCCTGACCCGTGAGCGAGATCTGCTCGACCTCCTTGGCCTTGAGATCCCCGGGCTTGGTGAGTAGTAGTAGCTATTTCTTTACTACTATGTTTTCTCCAGCTGTGTTATTATATTGCAAATTTTTGTTTTTTACCAAGAGCAATAATGCTGCTCATTACATTGTAGGTAAATTATATTTCAAAATCTTCTGTGCATTTCCGGTACGCTGCTCTCCTTCTTCTCAGTAGTGTTGCTACTATGCTTATTTGTTTTAGATTTTGTGTTCATTTCATTGGCCTGTGAAATTATGTATGAGTGTAGTTTAAAGAACTGCGTA
Organism: Lissotriton vulgaris; assembly: GCF_964263255.1. Classification (NCBI taxonomy): domain Eukaryota; kingdom Metazoa; phylum Chordata; class Amphibia; order Caudata; family Salamandridae; genus Lissotriton; species Lissotriton vulgaris. The sequence goes on from NC_141698.1 coordinate 264,397,622, forward strand.
ATGCTACACACTAAGGTTCAGATTTTTAATTACCGGCGCATCCCTGCAAAGTAGCAGGGATGCGCCAGTAATTGTGCGTCACGCCACCATCACCCATTGGGGCGCCGTATTTACAATGCGGCGCACCATGGGCCCAAAACGTCACCAAAGCGTTACGCATCTGTGCCGTAAAGGTGGCGCATTGCTGGAGTTGCGTCGCAACGATGGTGCAGCTCCATCAATGCTCTGGGGTGCCCTATCTCCCCAATGCTGCGTCAAGCCGTACGTCTGCTTCAAGCAGGCGCAGGGTTTGAGTCACACATCATTGTCCTCAAAGTGACTGATTGAAATCTTGTAGATTTCCCTCAGCCACTTTTAGGATGCGTTCCTGCGCAGGAACGCCCTCCCTTGCGCCGGAAAGCCCCCTATTGGCGCAGGGCTTTACAACGTGATGCATCTCACATATGCGTCACGTTGTTAATATACGCCGCACCATTGCCCCTCTTCTGTGCTGCCGCTGCGTCACAAAAGTCACGCAACAATGGAGCAAAAGAGCCGCAAGGGGCTTCTAAATCAGCCCCTACAGACTCAAGTCCAGTCCTTCCTTTGTACACATGGCGATAAGAAGAAATAGTGGTGGTGGATTGATAGTTTGAGTATTTTAATGACTGGTTAATGTAGTAGGAAACTTTAGTGTTGTCGCTGATCTTCAATCACGATGGACTTTGGCTGTCACTTCTCGTGCTGCGGACTGCTGCCTGCCAATCCTAGGCAAACCTTTTTAGTACTTTGTTTAGTGAGTTACATAAGGTAATTTCCAATTCGACGGTCCGCAAATCAAGCAATACTAAAGTAATAACGTAGTCGACCACATGAGATTGGTCAATAATATATCCCGTGGAGTAGTTGTCTATTTGCTATTTCGCAAAAATATTTTGTTAGTTCTTTTGAAATGTTTGATTTGGTTGACAAATATCATCCATGTTTTCTGTTTTTCTTTCTTTCATGTTGTACATCAGCTTCCCCCAGGGGCAAGAGGAGGACACAGGAGGAGGAGGAGGGTGCTGTTGACGATGCAGGCCAGGACCGGGCAGGCGAGGGCTCCTTTGCTGGCCCCAGTAAGTTTTAATTTTAATATAGAGTACTTATTTTTTCCTAGCGTTCCTCATTCGATTTTTTCTAAATCGTCTTTGATCTTCTTGTAGACAGGATCTAAATTCTTATCCTGCCTCGACTATGACTCCGTGTGGTATTACTAGATTATTCTTATTAGTCTGTCTGTGTAGCTAACTAAGATTGCACATTTGGCATTTCCATTGGACTCCCATTCTAGTCAGCAATAGCTCTATGCACTGAGTGCAGTCCTCTGGGATTGTCCATAATGTCTTTTCAAGTATTCTAAATGTTTATGCTTTGACAATTGCCAACAATAAAAAGGTGAATGACCACCAAGAAAGAATAAGATACTACTTTACTTTTGGTTTGGATAGGAGGACAATCCATTGTACTACTGTTACAGGGACAAATCTGCACAAACAGACCTATGGACACTAAATAATGCATTGCTTAGCTTATCAATTATAATAGGTGCTGTTAGACTTTCCACATACCTCAGTGATAACAGAGTTTGTAGTTGAACCCCCAATCTCCTTACTGACTAGATAGTGTGGCAGAGTCATTTAGCTCCCAAAGTCACCGATGGCAGAGGCACGGACTCATGCTTGCAAAAATTCCAAAACCTTTAGCTCATCCACTCTAGTCTGGAGGACCAAAAACCACAGAGTCTATTTAAGTTTAAAAGCTTTATTAAAAGTAAACACATTTATTAAAATCAAGTTTGTCATAAAAGTAAACGTTTAACTGAAAATGGAAAAGTGCTTAGTGCTGAGCGATTAATTGGACACATTTCTTGCTGTCGAGCCGAGCTCTCACCTGGTTTGAACTTGATCCTGCTCGTGTTCTTAGAAGTCAAGCTTCTGTCTGTTAGGAGAAAAAGTGGTGCGTGTTAAAAATAAAAAGCAAGCATTCATCAGTTGTGCCAAAAAGTGCAGCAAGACAACAGCCTTCCCTGGAAAATGGGACATTTTTACTTTAGAGTAGACAGTCATAAATTATTACATTGTATACTGTTTTTTTCACATTTCTTTCTTCCTCCTAGACCAAATATTATATAGTAGTGAGTGGTGTATTCTAACATTATTAAATGTACTTTGTAGGTGGAACATCTGGAGACGGGGCCAGCGCGGAGGTGGTGGCGGCATTGGACGAGGAGGACAACTCTGGGGAGGAGGCGGTGCAAGTGCCGGACAAGGACATGCCTGTGAGGGTTCACACGGTGGTGGCGGGCAGAGGTAAGCTATACATTCCTTACTCATTGAGATTGAAGACTGCAGAGTGTGCTTTCTGCACGGGTGTATTACAAATAAACCAGGTAGTAGCCTCCTCTAAATGTACTTCAACTTAGCTGTGAAGTTTTTGGCGAGAAGAATCCCAATCAGATCTGAGGTGAACTTGATGGATGGGATGAACGAAAAGCGAAAGAAGGGTGTAAGTAAGTTTGGAAGGACGAGAAATGTAATGATGACTGGCAAAGAAGAATGATATGTGTTTGCTTGGTCCCTGAGGTGGCTGGGAAGGAAAGAATATGGTATGGTGCATGGCTGGGTGAATGATGAAGCAAGGATGGGTGGAAGGAGAACAGCCTGGGTGGGTGAGACAGAAACTGTATGTGTGCATATACTTTGAATGGATGGATGCCTGGATCATTCATGGTACTATCTGACTCTTAGATAGCATATGTGTATCAAGGGAGAGTAGACGGTCACTGGATGAACTAAGTGTTACTTTGAAGAGCATGTAGCACCACACCCGCACGTCCGTTCCAGTGTAGGAAAGGCAAGGAAAAGAAGTGGTAATGTTGTTCAAATACTACCATGAATAGTAGCAGTAGTTTGTATTGCAACTGCAAGCACAGCATATATCCGGTTATTACGGTGGGCACTCCCTACCTCTCTTAATAACTTTAGTTTAGTAGTAGTACGTCATTCATGTGTGGGGGTATCACTGTTCACTCAATAATAAGCAAAGCACCTAAAGTCATCCCATATGTCATCAAATACATCCCATGTGAAGTGATAGATAATCAGATAATTTAGCTTCTTCGTTTTCCTTTTCTAATACTCATTTGCACTGTAGGGTGAAAGCTAAATTAATTAATCAGTAGCCCTTTTAACAGAGTATTCTCAGTGCCACCCGTAATACAAAAGTAAGAGCTTCACCACCTGCATGTACTGGACCGGTACAGTAACGCAAGTCTGTCTCACTCACCATGGTGTGCGTCTGTGTTTCTCGGGTGCAAGTTCACTGCGCTGGCATTATGCCGGCTTGCATAAGATAACGTACCAATTTTCCTAAACAAGAGAGAAGAAGAAGAATAAGACTGGTGTACTGTCATAGTCGACTGTAATGGAAGTCCATAGTGCTCGTAGAATTTGTTCCTTAAACTCCCACTAATGTTAGAGCAAGGATGAAGAAGTGGGAGGTTAGATAGATACTGTCCTCAATAGTTATGTACTGTGCTTTCAATTTGCTACTTGTACTGTGACAACTTTCTGCTCAATCATTTTGTGTTAATCTTAAGGAGCATTGGTTACAGACTATGTCTTTCTTTCTTCATGTAGTTGCTCCTTCCAAATCCAAGACACCATCAAGGAGGAAGGAGATGGCTCGAATGGCCCGGCAACGGAGGCTGGATGCCACTGTCGCGGAATATCGGCAGCTGGTGGCCCTGGAGGAGGAGGAGTCGCAGTCTGGTACAACAACAACGTCCACTGGGACAGCTGCATCCTCCTCCGTGCGGGCTGCCAGCCAGCGCAGTGCTCCAGCGGTACGGAGCCGGGCTACCAAAGCCAAACGCCACCGCCGAGCTGCAAAGAAAGCAGCTGCCCCTCACAGGATTTGCAAGGCACACCGGCGCTGCTTATCCCTCAGACTGTCCTACCTGGAGCAGGAGGTCCTGAACTATAAGAACTTGGTGGAGGGCCTCCGCTTCGAACATGCCACCCTCCGCAAGGAGCATGATGCCCTGGCTGCTAAATCCAACAGCACCCTGCCATAGTGTCCCTTGCCCCTTTTTTAGAGACTTTTGGGGGTGGGAATTGGGAGTTGGGTTTTTTGGGGACTTTTGAAGTACAATCGTTGGGGTTAGGGAGGGTCTTGCGGGAGATTATTTTGTTAGGGCTATAAAAATATACTTTTTGAAACTTTATCTGACCATACCTGTTTTTTACTGCTTTTGAGTCTGGTGGTTGGGGGTTTAACAGTAAGTTTGTTTTCCTGAATAGTCCTAGGACTTTGGTAGTACTACCGTCAATCTCTCGTATCTCCTAATACTCCGTTATACTACCTCCAACCAAACGCCTATCTTACCTGTAATTTCTGTTTGCAAGTAGGGCTAGGCCCAGGGCTGGCTCCACGGGAAACAGCGAATAAGGTTGGCAATCATGGGCGGATAAAATTTCCTCATAGCGGTGGTACTAGTGGTGTGACACAGTGGCAGTTGCATGCCTATGAAAAAAAAGAAAATGAAATCTGGTTTGTCCTCCTGAGCAATACAACGGTACAATAGAGAATATAGCAGGTGACAGAAGTACACTAGAACAGTGCCACATTGTAGCCTAACAAATAGTAAAGTATAACTACTAATTCGGTTGAAGTTCTTTGACATTAGCCATGGGTCTTTGTCAAGCAGAGTAAGAATATATCCTCGGATTTCTTCACCAGCCTGTTACTATCACCTTATCCTCCCCAGCAAGTGTGTGGATTTATTGCTGTAATTTAGTCACACATCAAGCAAAACCACACAGCCCGGGGGAAGAGGGTTAGGGTTTCAAAAATGGATGGGTACGGGGGTTTTTGGGAAAGGTTTTGGGAGAAAAAATAGCACAGCATGGACAAACAATTGTGAACATAAACAAATCTTTGGGTACAAACCTATCCATAAATCTTTGAAAGTGCATGCACTACTGCATGCATGTCAGTGAAAAGTAAGTAGTACTTTCAACAACTGTGGAAGAAAGAATGCGACAATACAGGGCGTGTGTGGAAATATTGATAACTATATTCAACATAAGGTCTCTGTAGCCAGATACCTGAGAGCCTTGCTGGTCACTATAAATCCATTCACAACACTCAATGGGGTTGGTCTGGAAGGTATAGTAGATAGAAAAGGAGAAATTGCTTTTTTTCTAGGTGTCCCCTCACTCACCAGGGTTGCCCCTTGGTGACATGCTTCATCATTGGGGCCATCCCAGTCCTCTACGGGCTGGGGCGTGCTGCGACTTACGAATTACGTAGGAGCACTTACAAATGACTATGTGTGGTGCAGATGTGATTGTGAAGTGGACTAAGTGATGTGTTAAGGGATCAATTTAGAAGCAGAGAGAGATCCAAGAAATGCAGTCACAGTCTTAGAAAAACACAATGGATACTGTATCTGTATGTTGTTGTAGTTGTCCTGTTGAAATTGGTAAGTAAGTTGCATGCAGAAAAAAAATCCTCTTCCTAGCGGCACTCCTCCATTGCAGCTGACGCTTCGTCCATCGATGTTGGTCACCAGAAGACACCCTGTAAAAAAGCACAGCATGGACAAACAATTGAACATAAACAAATCTTTGGGTACAAACCTATCCATCAATCTTTGAAAGTGCATGCACTACTGCATGCATGTCAGTGAAAAGTAAGTAGTACTTTCGACAACTGTGGAAGAAAGAATGCGACAGTACAGGGCTTGTGTGGAATAATTGATAACTATATTCAACATAAGGTCTCTGTTGCCAGATACCTGAGAGCCTTGCTGGTCACTATAAATCCATTCACAACACTCAATGGGGTTGGTCTGGAAGGTATAGTAGATAGAAAAGGAGAAATTGCTTTTTTTCTAGGTGTCCCCTCACTCACCAGGGTTGCCCCTTGGTGACATGCTTCATCATTGGGGCCATCCCAGTCCTCTACGGGCTGGGGCGTGCTGCGACTTGCAAATTACGTAGGAGCACTTACAAATGACTATGTGTGGTGCATATGTGATAGTGGAGTGGACTAAGTGATGTGTTAAGGGATCAATTTAGAAGCAGAGAGAGATCCAAGAAATGCAGTCACAGTCATAGAAAAACACAAAAGATACTGTATCTGTATGTTGTTGTAGTTGTCCTGTTGAATTTGGTAAGTAAGTTGCATGCAGAAAAAAATTCCTCTCATTAGCGGCACTCCTCCATTGCAGCTGACGCTTCGTCCATCAATGTTGGTGACCAGAAGACACCCTGTCCACTGCCTGCCTGATGCTGAATTGTGGCTCGCTAATGTGAAGTCTGACTCCATCCTTTTTTCCCCATTGCACAGACTGAAACCCGGCCTGTAATTATTCAACGAAAAACAGGAAGTGATATAATATTACAACACCACTGAAAAATAAATATAAGGTATGAAGGCTGTGGAGTGCAAAAAGTCACACTTTAATTTTCCTAGTAGACAGTACAATATTTTTGAAAGTGCGTACTCTGTCTGAGTCACCTTTTGAAGGATAAATAAGTATGGGCAAATTAATGTAGCGGATCTTTCCCCTCAAGCTAGGTGTACTGTAAACTGTGTTTTAGAACAAAATTAGATCTTCCCAGCAGGGCTCCCACCCAGACCCTTACTAAAGCCAGTCGCAAAAATGTAGAAGACCCCAATCAAATCTCAAAAAACGAGGCCTAGCAGAAAACTGGTGACAAAACGTACTTTGAAAGTAAAAGTAGGCCCAAGTACCCCCTTACCCACCGTGGATTGCATTCAAACCACTTGCAAGCAACCAAGCAAAAGTATCCATAGCCAGCATCGCTCCAAGACTCGAAAACCCCCCCACCCAAACACATGCAATAGAAATACTGCTAACCCTAACGAACCCTAAGTTAAGAATAGTGGCAAAGGCTTTCTTTAACTATGCCAAATCCCCCCTTTCCCACCATGGATTTTCTTCAAATGACTTGCAACCAAAATTACACATTCTCACGAGTGCTCTAAGACCCCAGAACTCAGTTGCAAAAATCTAGTACACCCCGAAACACATGCAATCCTGCTGCTAGGGCTAACCCTAACGAACCCTAAGTTACAAAAAGTGCCAAAAGGCTTTTCCGCGAGGATTTTGTCCCAACCACTTCTACCCGGTATTAGACCTTCCCAGGAATGGCCCAAGACCCGCCAAACCACCGCCAAAAAGCATAACACCCCCAAACAGGCCAAAAGCAACATCTCCTACTTACAATATTTCTCGGCCTTCGGTCCAAACGCGCTGCGTAGCTAGGCCATAGGTCCGGTTTGCCACCACGGATTTCCTGAAAAGCAAATGCAATCAAGATTAGAGTGTCCCAGCAGTGCTCCCAGACCCGAAAACTCACCCACAAACAGACGGAACCCCCCCTAAGAGCACCTCAAAGGCAAGCAAGTCAGCAAAAACAGCAAAAATGTTCCGCCTTGGATTTGGTCCAAACCACTTTTATCCGGTATTAGAGCTTCCCAGCAATGGCCCCAGAGCCGTCAACCCAGGAGAAAACGAGTAGAAGACCCCCAAACAGCCAAAGAGCAAAAGTACAAAAATGGGGACTTAGTCATTTTTTCCCAAATTTCCCAAATCACTCCGCGCGCGCTCTGCAGCTAGGCCCTAACTCCCCTCTGCCAGCATGGATTTGCTTCAAACCTCTTGCAAAGTAAAGTATCCATAGCCAGCAGTGCTCCCAGACCCCGAAACCCACCCACAAACACCAGGAAGCCCCCGAAACCGGCCCCCGAAAACGCTACATTGAGCAAAATGTCAGAAATAGCACACAAAAAAATCGGCCTGGATTTTGTCCCAACCACTTCTACACGGTATTAGACGTTCCCAGGAATGGTCCAAGACCCGCCAACCCACCCGCCAAAAAGCATAACACCCCCAAACAGGCCAAAAGCAAAATCTCATACTTGCAATATTTCTCGGCCTTCGGGCCAAACGCGCTGTGTAGCTAGGCCATAAGTCCGGTTTGCCACCACGGATTTCCTGAAAAGCAAATGCAATCAAGATTAGAGTGTCCCAGCAGTGCTCCCAGACCCCGAAACTCACCCACAAAAAAACGGACCCCCCTAAGAGCACCTCAAAGGCAAGCAAGTCAGCAAAAACAGCAAAAGATTTCCGCCTCGGATTTGGTCCAAACCACTTTTATCCGGTATTAGAGCTTCCCAGCAATGGCCCCAGAGCCGTCAACCCAGGAGAAAACGAGTAGAAAACCCCCAAACAGCCAAAGAGCAAAAGTACAAAAATGGGGACTTAGTCATTTTTTCTCAAATTTCCCAAATCACTCCGCGCGCGCTCTGCAGCTAGGCCCTAACTCCCCTCTGCCACCATGGATTTGCTTCAAACCTCTTGCAAAGTAAAGTATCCATAGCCAGCAGTGCTCCCAGACCCCGAAACCCACCCACAAACACCAGGAAGCCCCCCAAACCGGCCCCCGAAAACGCTACATTGAGCAAAATGTCAGAAATAGCAACAAAAAAAATCGGCCTGGATTTTGTCCCAACCACTTCTACCCGGTATTAGACCTTTCCAGGAATGGGCCAAGACCCGCCAACCCACCCGCCAAAAAGCATAACACCCCCAAACAGGCCAAAAGCAACATCTCCTACTTACAATATTTCTCGACCTTCGGTCCAAACGCGCTGCGTAGCTAGGCCATAGGTCCGGTTTGCCACCACGGATTTCCTGAAAAGCAAATGCAATCAAGATTAGAGTGTCCCAGCAGTGCTCCCAGACCCCGAAACTCATCCACAAACAGACGGAACCCCCCGTAAGAGCACCTCAAAGGCAAGCAAGTCAGCAAAAACACTAAAAGATTTGCGCCTCGGGTTTGGTCCAAACCACTTTTAGAGCTTCCCAGCAATGGTCCCAGAGCCGTCAACTCACCTGCAAAGAGGTAGAACAACACCCCCACAAGTGCTGAGTCTTTCTTCATTGGGCGTAAACCAGCCCTCTGCTTTGATGGAAATAGGAGTCTGGAGGAGGAGGATAGAGGAGCATGTTCTTCTGAACTTGTGAACCTGAGGAATGCAGACAGCGGCACCTTCAAATCAATTAGCAAACAAGTGAAGACAGTTCTGCTGATGGGCTTGTTTTTGTGATTATCTGATTAAAGTTTGAATTATATTAACTGTGCACAACAAAGAAAGACAGACACACAGGAATAAAAGTGAATGAGGACGAAAAAGAAAGTTATTGATTCGTTGTCTCATTTTCAGGGCTCGGAATCACGGTCCAGGAATGAGAATAAGGCTTCGTCATCATACTCTGCGAATTCAGGCAGGGTGAGCTCAGTGTCACCTGACAGAGAAGAAATTCCCTCATCTATGTTGCTGGCCACCTCGTCTTCATCCGGCGCTCTTTCTCGTACTCTGAAATCTGGTGGTATGAGGTGCTGATTCATCTTGATCATTGTTAACCTCTCCACATTTTTGGGCGAGAGGCGGCTCCGTTTGGAATGCCACCAGCAGCACTGAAAACACGTTCAGAAGACACGCTTGCGAGTGGGCAAGACAAGTAGTTTAAAGCCAGGTTGGTGAGCTGTGGCCACAATTCTTTTTTCCCATGCCAATACGCCAATGGGTCAGCATTAACGTAGACCTCTGTAGAGTCATTCAGATAGTCCTTCACCATCGACTCAAGGTTCTCCTCCAAGGTTCATCCACTTTGCTTACCTGTTGCTGTGACCTTTTGAGAACCAAACCCAAGCCGAGCTAGCCAATCCTCTTCAGCCTCCAATGTTACTGTTGTGTCTGGTGGTGCAGATGATCCGGTTGCCGGTCTCTTTAACGGCTGAGAGGTCACTTGTGCCGCAGCCACAGGTGCAGAAGTGGATTGTTGTGACTGGGGATGGCCTGCTGATGCTGATGTACTGCCTTTTCCTTCAATTTGCTGCCGTTCTCTTTCAAACCGATTGGCTGAGGAGACTAGCCACTGTTTGTACTTTGTAACATCTTCATCAGCAAAAGGAAAGAATGCTTGGCCTGCCAGCGCCTTTTTGTAGCGTGGATCCAGAAAAGTAGCACAAATGTAATGCTGGTTTGAGTGGATCATTTTAAGACGTTCATCACCTTGTAGGTGCTCTAATAATTTCTCAGCCAGAACAAAAGGGTCTTGGTTTTCTTCATCTTTTTCAAACACAGAACACACCTCCTTCAGTTGGTGCTCCAGCATGTACAACAATGGGATAGCTTTTCCCAAATTACAGTCCTCCTTGCTGACTGCACGCGTGAAGAACTCAAAAGGACGAAGCATGCGTGTCAGTCTTTTAACTATGTTCCATTGCGCCGCACTGGCATTTGACGTTCATATAGCAGGCTCCTCAGCTGCTTCCGGGCCTTAAAAGAATGGCTGAAATGGTTGCACATTTTTCGGCAGGTGTCCACTACTCTGTACGCTGCACTGTCTTTATTACCCAAGAATTTTTGGACAACCAGGTTTATACTGTGCGCCAAACACGGCACTCTGAAATAGTCACCCAGCTTCATGGCCTTAACTATATTGGCACCATTGTCCGTGGAAACATAACCAACCTGGCGTTTTTTTGGGGACAGCCAATTAAGGACCTTTGTGTTAAAGACATCCAAAATGTTTTCTGCTGTGTGACGTTTCTCCAAACCAAACATGGCTAGTGTTGCATGTTTCCGAGCAGCTTTAAAAACAATGTCCGGGTCAACACCTGTGTTTAGCTTTGCTTTAGCCCCTGAAAAAGAGACCCAGTGTGCAGTGATGCACATGTAATCAGCGCCTGCGCCACTGGTCCACATGTCTGTTGTCAGATGTATAGTGTGAACAGCACTCTTCTGTAAAGCTGCCCCAATCACCTCCAGAACATCTTCATGTAGTGCTGGAACCGCAACTCGGGCAAAATAGAACCGGCTAGGAACCTTCCATTTAGGGCAGAGCGCTGCCACTAATTCTAGAAAACCAACCCCTTCTACAAAAGAAAAAGGGAGAAGGTCCAGAGCTAGCATTTTAGCCAGCTTAGTGTTATACAGACGCGTCAGTGGGTGGTTGCGTTCATATTGCGCTTCTGTAAACAACATCTTTTTAATGTTGCCCTGGACCAAGGATTTACGGGATGATGATGATGATATCTTCGACCCAGTTACGCTCGCTGATGAACTTTTTCGCATCGGTGTCTCACTCTCTCCCACACTCTTAGTGTGGCTCACATGGGGTGTGCTGCTGACAGGGGTACTGGGTGTAAGTGAAGTGTTTGAATCGTCTTCTTCCTCCTCGTCATCATCAGATGAAAAATCAACGTTTTCATTACGTGCAATTCGGGCTTCCTTGATCGCATCTAGGTGCGCAAACCATTGGACAGTGTGCGTTCTCCTAAGATGACCTCTCTGGCCTCCGGTACCATTGTTGGTACCAAACTTACCACGACTAACTCGAAGCTTACAAATGCTACAAATGGCTACGTTTTCCTTTTTTGGGCAAACACTAAAGAAGTCCCAAACTGGAGACTTGAAATGTCTTTGGGGGCCGGAGGAGGCGGCGATACTGGTGGTGGTGGTCCTGCTGCTAATGCCAGATGAAGTGGAGGATGTGGATTGCCGAACTTCAGTACGTTTTGCACTTTCACCACCACTAATTGAGGTCGAGGTGGATGGAGGTCCCTTCTTGCGAGGAAGAAATATGGAAGCGGTAGGTGTTGGTGTACTAGTTAACTCCAAATCCAATGATTGTTGTGGTTCCATTGACTCCTCGTCGACATCATCATCACGCTCAGCAGCTTCTCGGGATAGGGTCAAAATGTCTCTTTGTTGCATGCCCGCTGGGGCTGCAGTGACCTTTATGATGACTGGTTCGTCGTCGTGAGAGGCTTCATCAGCAGCAGTATGCGTCACTTCTTGTTGAGCCTCATCACACTCCATAGCTATGAGTTTTTCGACTTCCTTCTTTTTACGCTTAGGTATCTTTGTCAGATCATGGTGTGCCTCACTCTCAGACTGCCGTGGTGGTTCCCAATCGTCATCCAGATCATCAGTAGGAGGTGGGCTTGAAGAAAATGTTGAATGCATAAGGTAACACACTGGGTTATGCATGGGTGTTCACGGAGAAATGATATGCCGGTTAGACATAATAATTTTCAAGCACAGTCAAGAAATTTTGTTAAGCACTATTACGAATGTTTAAAAGTGTAACGCAATATAATCGCTAGCATTAGATTCTACCTAGGGCATTTTAACGGTCTAGAAATCGGATACCGGTAAAATGTTTACATCGTGAAATAGACCGTGTATACCAGCACAGATTCACTATATGCGAGTTTTTCTTTTAGAAGACATGAACTTTGTCTTCTTTATTGAGATATTAATGATATACAACATATGAATATAGATTTGAGTACCCTTGGGTTCTTGTGGCAGAATATTAGGCGGGACAACAATACCTCCTGGCATTATTGAATAACATTCACATTATGGTAATACATCTTCCCCCTGTTCACCGGACCCAGTTTAAGGTCGATTCATGGCAACCTATGCACAGACAGCCTGTACCAGTACAGTTTTGAAATGGTATTACTATGTTTCCTAAAAAACGCAGAATGTATGAAGGTTGATGCCTCGTTTCCGTCCAAAATACATCGAGGACTTTCTTGATGAGCAGCCGTAGGGCTGTATACCACTCCCTCCCCAGACCATCCTGTCCCTCCTAGTTCCTCTATCCTCCTGATTAACTCTACAAATACGGTTAATCTGTGTTAGCATAAAATAATGCTTTATTGTGTGCATCTGTTTGCCAAACCTCACAACCTTACCAACTGACACAAGAATTTTGTTGGTTTCTTTCACAGTTTGGAAATTCCAGTTTGCTACTGCTGTAACACACACAGAAGGTGTGTGTGTTGGATATATATTTTTTGTGCGTTTGTTTTTGTTACTGTCCTGACGAAAGCTCCCCTACCCCTGTGGGCCCTGTGAGCTGAAACATGTCGACACTTTTTGAAAATGATATGGTAGCCCAATAACTCAACTACCTACATATCACAATAGTTTTTAACGATAGTGACTAGTCTTTCTTTCACATTAAAATTCCTTTTTTTGACTAAGTCATTATTTTTTAGCTTAAGTTGTTTGGCCTTTGTTTTCATTTCTGGACACTTCTGCATACACCAGAAGTAGCCTCGGGTGAGGCAGGCATCCTGCACGTTAATCGTTGACCCAATGACTATGCCGAGACTCCTGAGGGGGCGGAAAAAAGATATACCGCTAAGATAATTCCAGGAAGTCTATGAGGGTTTTCGATAAAAAACTAATGGTTTTTGCAGACACTAGTGTCCATTCTCTTTTTGATTATTAGTAACTTGTAAAGGGGAAACGAATGGACTTCTTATCCTCTTCCCTCCCTTTCTTTTTTTGATTGAAGAAGATGTAGACACCCCCCTTGATCTTTTCCTTGCTAGGGATGTGGAAGACAATGAATGATCATCAGGAGGAGTGGCTTCCTCAAATGATACCTCGGTTTGATTGTCAATTTCCTGATGTGCCCCTACTTCGGGAGGAACAACTATTGTGGGCACTTGTGACCCTCCATGCACCTCTGCTTGCGCATCTCCTTGCGCTGCCTCTCCTTCCACATGTACTTGGGCTTGTACTACTTGCACATGTTGTTGTTGCGGCTGTGGTTGTTCAACACTTGTCAGATGAGTTACAACAACCTGTGTTGATTCAGGGACATTGCTGCTACTTTCTTGCGATGAGCCAACATCACTGGTCGATGGTGATTGAAGAAGTACACTGACTGCCTCTGAAGCACTCAAGGGCTTTGACTTAAGTTGGCGTGGTGGTGGACGCACTGAGCCCAATGGAGCGGGGGTGCTGTTCCCAGCTTGGTCCCCAGCAGATCCCGCTGCTGCTGCAGGCGTACTTTTTTTTTTACTCCCAAAAAACGCGGCGGCTGGCACACCAGCCTCCTTGGTAACTTGCTTCTTCTGCTCCTTACTAGCAACTTTCTTGCTAGAGGAGCTACGGAGAACTTTTTTTGGGGCCATCTTCTTCAGAGCAGGTCAGAACAGCAGGCCGCAGTTGCACGAGTTGCAGAGTTGTCTGAGGCCAGACGTGACGTCGCGTGACGTTATGCTGCACACACACCGCTGCAGTACTTCTTCCTGGCACTGGTGGTTCTCTTGAGTCTTGTGCACCTAAAAGCAATGGAAGACAGAGGAACATCAGTTCAGTTATACACCCCCAAAAAAATCGAAAAAAAACAAAAAAAATCCGCACAATCCCATGCCCTCCATGATGTTTAAGTTCAAGACACCCCACAGAAAGACTAGGCCCATGCAAGACTCAATACACCTGGTGAAAAGGCCACAAGTACAGCCCCAAAAAACGAAAATCACTGAAAAATCAGCACAATCCCATTCCATCCATGCCCTCCATGATGTTTCAATTCAAGACACCCCACAGAAAGACTAGGCCCATGCAAGACTCACTACCCCTGGGCATAAAGGTTGAAAAGTAGGCAAAATGGTTGCAGGCCTAACAACACTGCCTGCATTCAAAATGGCCACTTGCCTCCCAGCACATGGCCAGGGCCTGCAGCAGCACTCAAAATGGCCCCCAGCCACATGGCCTGTCCCCATGAACACCCCCAAAAATCGAAAAACACAGAAAAATCAGCACAATCCCATTCCATCCATGCCCTCCATGATGTTTAAGTTCAAGACACCCCACAGAAAGACTAGGCCCATGCAAGACTCAATACCCCTGGTGAAAAGGCCACAAGTACAGCCCCAAAAAACGAAAATCACAGAAAAATCAGCACAATCCCATTCCATCCATGCCCTCCATGATGTTTAAGTTCAAGACACCCCACAGAAAGACTAGGCCCATGCAAGACTCAATACCCCTGGTGAAAAGGCCACAAGTACAGCCCCAAAAAACGAAAATCACAGAAAAATCAGCGCAATCCCATTCCATCCATGCCCTCCATGATGTTTAAGTTCAAGACACCCCACAGAAAGACTAGGACCATGCAAGACTCAATACCCCTGGTGACAAGGCCACAAGTACAGCCCCAAAAAACGAAAATCACCGAAAAATCAGCACAATCCCATTCCGTCCATGCCCTCCATGATGTTTCAATTCAAGACACCCCACAGAAAGACTAGGCCCATGCAAGACTCAATACCCCTGGTGAAAAGGCCACAAGTACAGCCCCAAAAAACGAAAATCACTGAAAAATCAGCACAATCCCATTCCATCCATGCCCTCCATGATGTTTAAATTCAAGACACCCCACAGAAAGACTAGGCCCATGCAAGACTCACTACCCCTGGGCATAAAGGTTGAAAAGTAGGCAAAATGGTTGCAGGCCTAACAACACTGCCTGCATTCAAAATGGCCACTTGCCTCCCAGCACATGGCCAGGGCCTGTAGCAGCACTCAAAATGGCCCCCACCCACATGGCCTGTCCCCATGAACACCCCCAAAAATCGAAAAACACAGAAAAATCAGCACAATCCCATTCCATCCATGCCCTCCATGATGTTTCAATTCAAGACACCCCACAGAAAGACTAGGCCCATGCAAGACTCAATACCCCTGGTGAAAAGGCCACAAGTACAGCCCCAAAAAACGAAAATCACTGAAAAATCAGCACAATCCCATTCCATCCATGCCCACCATGATGTTTAAATTCAAGACACCCCACAGAAAGACTCAGTCCACCCACCACTGAGTACCCCTGGGCAAAAGGCCCCAAAACAGCCCAAAAATCGAAAATTCCAAAATTGTAGTTGCAGCAACTGTAATGCCCCAAACAAACTTACTTGTGAAATTTCAAATCCAAAAGTGATCCAAAGAAAGTCAAAAAGGCCTCAAATCCAAATATCCAGCAGCATCCACAAAAAGTAATCCTTCCAGCTTCAGATCCAAATGAAAAGTGACCAGGAGATGGACAAAGCACTGGGAGGAGCCTGCTGGACAGGAACAGGAAGTTGAAGACTGTGGGGCACTTCCTTCCTCCCACCCCCCCCTCCCCAAAATGGACTCCTCGCAAAAAAAGTGCAGGCAAATGTCAACCTGAGGAGTTATTCAGATAAAAATCATCATTTCCAGAAGGTTTATGCTGCTTGCTGGTGGATTTCTTGTGCAGAATTGCAAATTTTATATTTTCGCGAGTGCAAGATTGTTGCTGCTCGCCGCATCTCCAAGCTCGCAATTGCGAAATCCCGCGATACGTGATCACGCCGTACTCGCGTTGACAAACTCTCGCTGCGAGAGTTGGCAAGCCGCGATTACGTAATCGCGCTCGCCAAATTCTCGCGGGATCCCGCAGCAAGATCCAAAATGGCGCAGCACTCGCAAAATATCGAGAAAAACAACTCGGCAAACGCTGAATGACGGTAAGTGAACGCCGCGCGCCGCAAAAATTGTATCACCCAGAAAAAAAATCCGCTGCGTGCGAATTTAGCGGATTTTGCGGGAAATCCGCACATCTCGCGGATTGCGAATTTCCCGAAAATCCGCAAAATCCGCGAGCGGAGCGGATTTTACGCCCATACTTAGGCAAGATCCTCGACGCAGCAGGAGCTCGACACACAGCCTCGCTGCGTCTCAAAACTGACGCATTGCCTCTGCTGTGTGACACATCTTCAAGGCGGATCTACACAACACTCCACATCCCTGCACTTAAGGTACCCTGTTCAGAGTTCCTAACTGGGTCCCTTTACCCGGCCCAAGCTCCATCGTGGTCGGCCTAAACTGGTGACTTTGTCCCAGTCCGGCACGACCAGATATCCCCCTGTAGCGCTTTGTGCTTTTTGGCGCTAGATTTCGCAAAAAACTTTAAACTTCAATAACTCTGATTTGGCTAATTTAATTTTTGTTGTTTTTGTCTTGGTTTCTTTATTACAACCCACTCTATTTCCCTACCCTTGTGTGGGATCTTTTATGTGGTTCTTTCACTAATTTACTGTTTGAAATGTTGCATAAATACTTTACACTTTGCCTCTAGGTTTAGCCTGACTGCTCTGTGCCAAGCTATAAGAGAGTGAGCACATGTTAATTTAGGGTTGGCTGCCTCTTACCCTGACTGGGATTATGGTTGCTGTTTGACCAGGTCTCATACCCCAGTCAACCAGCAACCCAGTTTCTAACATGTCTCTGCTTTTCCACATAGCTACTACCTTCCAGATGCTTATGATGGGTACAACAGTGTATTCAAAGGAATGTCACTTGTTGAAGTGCTTTACCGTTTGGTTCAAGTTTTTCTTGACCAACGGGTTACCTTATACATCTACCGGTTCTTACATAATAGGATCCCAATTCACCAAGTGGCTATGCAAAAGAGTAATTTTTGATCATCTACCTCTGTCTGGACAGACTAATCCAGCCATACATGTATGTCAATTAGCTTTTATGTATGCTTGGGAAGAATTAACTTTCTTAAATTGGTAGCATCTACAACAGGGTGATCATTTGGCAAACAAACCATTGCGTATTTATTAGCAAAGCAAACTGACCTATATGTCACTCGAAACGACAAGGTAAATTATTGACTATGTGAAGTTTGCTTTAGGTGCGCCAGGGCAGAGGGGGGTTCAGCAGACTTCCCAGCAATGATATTTACTTTAGAATTGAGAGATGGTTGGACCTGGCCAATTCGAGAGGCATTTAATATTTTCTACGCACACTAGGGCAAGATTGAAACTGGCCTGGCAACATGTGCTTTGATATGGCACTGTGGAATATAACATATTAAAACACTGCT
The DNA here is from genome assembly GCF_964263255.1 of Lissotriton vulgaris. NCBI lineage: Eukaryota > Metazoa > Chordata > Amphibia > Caudata > Salamandridae > Lissotriton > Lissotriton vulgaris. Next base: position 264,415,413 of record NC_141698.1, read on the forward strand.
GTAAGAGATGCTAATTCCTTAGCTAACTCCCAGAGAACTGTGTATATTGTCAGTGACTAATGGTTTGGCTTCAGCAGAATGTGCCCCCCTGTCTACAATGCTGTTAGCAATGCTGAGATCCTATGTTTTTTACAAATAAACCAGGGGTGCACCCTTTTTTGCTGAACCTAGAACTGGAGAAAGACCCTGGATTAATTAATCTCTGGAATGGATGGATAGTCAATGTGACATTCCACAGAATTGAAGATAGGGACACCATGGTGCCCTACATGTCCAGTGTGGGAATACCTGTGTGACACAAATCTACCCTTTGCTCAACAGTATTGAACTATGAACGATATGGACTACATATACCAGAATGCCTTGGTACTCTGCTCAAGAACGGATAAGCGCTTGTAAACTGAAAGAGTGTGCTGCCAGAGTCTACATTGTTTCACAACAAGGTATGCTACTCACCAAGGAGAAACAGAATACATTTCAAAATATTATGACAACTACACATTTGGTTAAAAAATGAATAAATAACTCTATTTGAGATCACATTAAAATACAATTGGATTTTTTATATACCTGTACGGTGACAACATGCCGACCAGGTATTATACCCCAGTCAACCAGTACCCAGTTTCTAACATGTCTGTGCTTTCCCACATAGCTTCTACCTTCCAGATGCCTATGATAGGTAAAACAGTGTATTCATAGCAATGTCACTTGTTGAAGTGCTTCATCACCTGGTTCAAGTTTTTCTGTACCAATGCATTACCTGATACATCTATCTACTCTTCAAAAATAGGATCCTAACTCACCATGGTGCTAAGCAAAAGAGTCATATTTGTTCATTTACCTCTGTCATGAACAGACCAATCCAGGCATACATGTATGTCAATGAGCTTCTATGTATGTTGGGAAGGATTAACTTTCTCAAGTTGGCAGAATCTACAAGGGGATGATTATTTGTCAAACCAACCATTGGCTATTGATCAGCAAAGCAAACTGACATATGTGTCAGGGGAAAAGTCAAGGTAAATTATTGACTATGTGAAGTTTGCTTTAAATGCGCCAGGGCAGAGGGGAGTTCAGCAGTCTTCCCAGAAATTACATTTCCTTTAGAATTTAGAGGTGGTTGGACTGGCCAATTCAAGAGTCATTTATTATTTTCTCCTCACACTGGGGAAATGTTGAAACTGGACTGACAACATGTGCTTTGCATGGCACTGTGGAACATAAAATATTATAACATTGGTGTAAGAGATGCTAATTCCTTGGCTAAATTCCAGAGAATTGTGTATATTGTCTGCACCTAACGCGTGGGCTTCAGCAGAATGTGCCTCATGTGTACAATGCTGTGGTTGCAATGCTGAGATCCTATGTTTTATATAAATAAACCAGGATGCACTCTTTTTTGCTGAACCTAGAACTCTGGAGAACGCTATGGTGCTGAGCATGTCCAGTGTGGGAATACCTGTGTGACACAAACCTGCCCCTTGCTTAATAGTATTGAACTATGAGTGATAAGGACTACATATACCAGAATGCCTTGGTGCTTTGCTTAAGAATGGATAAGCTCTTGTAAGCTGAAGGGGTGTGCTGTCAGAGTATACAATTGACAATTTTGACAATTGTCAATTTATTTATTTATGATCTTGGAACTCCGAAGAGATCCACATAAAATTTGAAATTTACATTTTTGAAACATTCAGCTATAATATACAAATGTTATGAATATAAAAACATCAGAGTAAAACCAATTTTAACTAAAATACCCAGCATATAAATGTTTCAATATATATTTAAAAAACACTTAAAAAAGTTAAAAATTCTATGACAAAATATTATATGGTGGTACATAAATGTAATCTGTCAGAGCCTGGGCAGAGAGAATAGATGAAGATAAACAGATAGGCCTTATCCATTTACGACGACATGATAATAGAGCAGGACAAATAAACAGTACATGCATAATGTCCTGTACAGGATTATTGCACAAATTACAGGCTGGAGAGGAACCATACCATTTAGATAGTAAGTTGTTTAAAGGGAGAAGACCTTGCCTTATTAATAACCAAAAACGGCGCACTCCACAAGGTAGGTTCCAAGTAATATATGCCTGTGCTTTGTTTATCATACAGGAGTCAATAGACGGGTCGGTGCCTCTCTTTAAGATGCGGGCTTCCCTATCCCTTGAAAAACTCAATTTCCAGGTAGCCTGTTTCAGAGTGGCTTTTAATTGATATGGTGCTAGTGTGAAAAGTACAGTTTCGTCCAGTTGAAGTAAGTCTACCGCAGCTCTAACATTTTTAACATTTAGAGATTGCTCATTTAAACTTCCCAGTAATTCTTTCCGGATAAAAGATCTTATTGTCCCTACCTCACCCTTTACAAGACTTATAACCCAACGTACTATCCCCGCATGTCCCTGTACCCAGGTACTTCTTAATCCAAATTCCAACCTTAAAGCGGCCATGGCACAAGCAGAGTTAACTCAGGCTAGGCTCCGTAAAATGTTGCCTTCTGTTATATTTAGGAAACCCCATTTTCCTAGGTCAAGTAATTCCATACCATATAACAAAGAGGCAGGAATTTTAGCACGGAAGACCTCCAATAGCATTCCAAAGTGTCTCCTTCCAGTTGACCTATAGAGGGAACCTAAACTTTTCCCCTGTGTAATTGCTTTAAGAATATTATTTTCTATGTGTGCTTTATCACTTAAATTGCTACACACCGTTTTTCCCAAGAAGACATAGGATTTTACAAGTTCTAGTTTTTGCCCACCTACAGACCAAACAAAGTTTTCATACTTTTTCTACCATGCATGCACATTACTTTGCTTTTAGTTACATTAATCTTTAAAAAATGGGCCTCTGCAGATTCATGAAGCACCTGAAGACGACTATTTAATCTCCTCGGCGTCAAATCCAATATTAGAATGTCGTCCGCATAGAGTAAACAAACAATTGATTTTCACCCCAATGGAGCAATGCCTTCACTTTGAGACAGAACATAGGGAAGGTCAGAGATATAAAGGGAGAAAAGTAGAGGGGCCAGTAAACATCCCTGTTTTAGGCCATTTACAGTGGGAATTATTTGGGAGAGATCTCTTTCCCCTCCCAATAAGACTCTACACCAGGTATCTGTATAAAGAGCACGGACAAACTCCAAGATGATGGCTGGCATACCCAGGTTCGACAATTTTCCCCACAGCAATAATCGATCTACTTTATCAAATGCTGTGGAGAAGTCTACAAACGCTGTGTACACTCTTCCACCTCTGACTTTAACATATTTTTCATTTATTACCCGTAGAGCCGTTAAATTGTCCATAGTTCCATGTTTTGACCTAACCCCTGTTTGTTCAAAAGGTAAAATTTCACCACCCTTCACCCAATCATTTATTTGCATCAAGAGGCATTTAGCAAAAACTTTACCTACTGCATCTAAGAGGGCAATTTGACAATAATTTTTTGGGGCATCTCGGTCTTCCTTCTTGAAAAGGGGGACAACTATACTCCCTTTCCAAGATGGGAGGACCGTTTTGTTTGCATAGCAGTAGTTAAACACCGGATAAAGGATTTTACTCCACATTTTACTGTTTTGTTTTAAACCCGTAATTGGTAGCTCATCCGGTCCCATCGCCCCGGAGGACCGCATCCCCTTGATTGCCATTTCAATATCTTTTTCAGATGGCGAGCCATATAATGATAGATCATCCTTTAATGCAGTGCATACCATTGTAGCTGCATTACTCGCATATAGGTCCTGTATATAACTAACCCATTTATGCTCCTCAATAGCAATTGGGAGAGGACATGATCTAGCTTCACATCCCTCCCCAATGATAGACCAACACTTTCTTACATGGCGTTTTGACACTGCTTCTCTCAAATTTATCCAAATTTTGTCTTCCCTCTCTTTTCTTAACTTTACCTTTGCCCTAGTCCTCCTCTTTAATAACAATATTGTACGATATCTATCAGAGGAGTAGTGAAGGTACTGTTCTCTAATCAGCTTATTTATTACAAGATTAAATAGATGTAAGAGTTTAGGGGCTACTTTAATGCTTCTTTTTTGGTTTGACTTCCTAGCAATAGCTATCAATTTCATCATAAAATCAGTAAAACTAGCAATTTCTGATCCATTCCAGTTAGCCAAGTTCTCTACAGTAGCCTCTAAGATACTATCCAAACCCAGAAAAGCCTTAGTATCCCAATAGCATTTCCCGGAATTCTTAGCAAAGCAAACTGCTTCCCCGTTTAGTGCCCATGGGTCACACCCAGAGGTAATATTTTAAGGTCACTATAGAAAGAATTGGAAACCTCAAGATCCTTCAATAAGAAAAAGCATGTACTTCCCACCACCACACAATCTAAAATAGATTCCCTGTTATTAGATTTACAAGTAAAATTCGCCGGTGTATCAGAGGAGAGTCTTCCATTTACTACAATGCCATCAACTTTTGTTAACTCATCCAGAAGCATTTTCCCCCTCTTATTTGTTCTAATATTTTGTGGAGGAAGTGCTTGTGGGATCTGTAAGGATTCTTCTTTTTCCTTATTTCGGAATATATCCAGAGTGGAATTGGAGATTTTACAGTTCAGATCCCCTACCAAAACTATGTGGGGGGAGAATTCTACTTCATTGAGTTTTTTTAATATAAGAGAAAACCTTCCTCAAAAGTACATCATGGCAGGCGTCAGGAGGAATATAAGCATTTATCAAAGTCAATGGTTTACATTTTATATCATTATCGGAGTTATACAGTGTTATTGCCATAAAAAGGTTACTAGGATCTTTATAGTAGTCATAGTTCCATTTTATCTTATTTGACAACATGCATGCCACTCCTCCCTTTGCATGTCCTCTCCTAGACGGAACTGCCATACAATCTAAAATAAAATAATCCTTACATAGAATTTACTCTGTACACCAGGATTCTTGTAGACAGATCACGTTTGCACCAAGTGTACATATGTATTGTGACGGTCTAGTCGTCACAAGGACTCTAGTCGTCTACTTAAGGAGGGAAAATCTAGGTTAAAGCCTTGCCTGTTGTTTTTAATGTCCTGAAAGCGCTGTGCTGCATTTTGCGCATGATAGCCTTCCTTTAGGCTTTTTATACGCTCGTTTTTAGGCGGAGCTGCTTAAATTTAGGTGAGGAGTATTTAGACTTCTTTTTAATATTAAATATCTGCCCACTCACTTGCACATTAATCGGTCAATGCACCGCTGTTTGGCGGGTCCTTTTCCCCGGTATTCCCGGCATCGTAGCACCTTGGCGGCCATATTGGGGGGGTAGAGGCACGTCCGGCGGCGCCATTCTGATGCTGTGATGGTCTAGTCGTCACAAGGGCGCTAGTCGTCTACTTAAGGAGGGAAAATCTAGGGTAAAGCCTTGCCTGTTTTTTTTAACATCCTGAAAGCGCTGTGCTGCATTTCGCGCTTGATAGCCTTGCTTTAGGCTTTTTATACGCTCGTTTTTAGGCGGAGCTGCTTAAATTTAGGTGAGGAGTATTTAGACTTCTTTTTAATATTAAATAGCTGCCCACTCACTTGCACATTAATCGGTCAATGCACCGCTGTTTGGCGGGTCCTTTTCCCCAGTATTACCGGCATCGTAGCCACCTTGGCGGCCATATTGGGGGGGGTAGAGGCATGTCCGGCGGCGCCATTCTGATGCTGTGACGGTCTAGTGGTCACAAGGACGCTAGTCGTCTACTTAAAGAGGTCATCCTGACGCGCAGTGGACTCGCGCTGCGGGATCGTCGGATTTCTGCCGGAGTTATGCCTGAGTTCTGCCCGTCTGCGCCCGTCCGCGCTGAGGACGGGCTGCAGGACGGGCTGCTTAGGGAGGATACTCTGCCATCTACAGCACATCAGGTACTCTACGCGTATTCCGCTGGGGATATGTGGGCTTTGAAGCCTTCCTATAAACCCTGTCATTTTGGGTCCACCCCTGAGTACCTACGATGTACTTCCACCTGCCCTATGTGCTACAACGACATTTCTTCTGGTTCGCCTGTTGGAAGCAAACATGCTCTTTCGCCTCATCGGGATCTTATTTCTTCAGAAAGGGGTTTCCTGATTAATGCTCGTTCATTGATCAAGAACAATATAGCTTTCCATGATTTTGTTATGGCTAGGGACCCTGCCTGGGTTTTTGTGACGGAAACCTGGGCTATGGAATCTTCGGGTCCAGATCCCTTAAATGCAATCCCGGAAGGATATGCGTTACAGAGATCAGACAGATTTAGACACAGAGGGGGAGGCTTAGCCATTCTCTATAAAACCTCTGCTGTCTGTCGCATTCAGGTTCTCTCTGAGCCCTCCGACTCCTTTCAGGCTCTGCATTTTGTTATTACCTCCTCTCCTTCGACTTCCTTTACGGGTCTTCTCATTTATAGACCTCCTGGCCCTAGATCTTATTTTAGCCATGATCTCTTCAGAATCCTGGAACCCTATTTTGGTAAATCTCATTTTACCATTCTGGGGGATCTTAATTTCCATCTAGATGATATGACCTCGAAAGATACCCTGTCCCTGACGGACCCACTTTCCACATGTGGTCTGCTTCAGTTGGTGAACAGCCCTACTCATCTGGCTGGCCATATCCTGGATGGGGTTTCTTCCAATGACCCGAGGCTTTCCACAGGTCCCCCAGTACCTTTGGCTTGGCCAGATCACTTAGCTGTACCCTTAGAACTGACTTCTCCCTCTGAACCACGGTCCATGGTGGTCCATGTCAAGAAAACGCTTAAGAGATGCTATGGGAACATTTCAAATAATGCCCTTGCCCCCCTAATAGCGTCTGTTGGCATCCTGGCTTCTAGGGATGCCAGTGCTGCTGCACAGGAACTTCACAATTCCATCTCCAGAGCAGTGGATGTGATAGCACCAGCATCTCTTCGCTATTCAGCAAGGGCAAAACCCACGGCCCCCTGGTTCACGGAACCCTTGAGACTCCTGAGACAGAGCTGTAGGCGGCAGGAGAGAAAATGGTGTAAAACCTGGTAGCCCTCTGACAGAGATTCCTTTAAGCAGATGCTGGCAGGGTATAAGGCTAGGATTATTAAGGAAAAGCAGGAATATTACACTAAACGGACGACGTCCCTTACTTCATCAAGGGAACTTTTCAAGATCGTCGACTCTCTGTGCTCCCTGCAAGAGCCTGACCCAGTCGTGGGCTCGCAGGAGCTCTGCGACAGGATTTCAGACTTCTTTCATACTAAAATCGCAGATATTCATCTGACACTAGAAGCACAAAGAAAGACGTTAGCGGCTAGCCCCAGCCCTTCCCAAACTAGCCTAGTTCCCTGGACTAGAGATCCATCCAAGACTCTTACAGTCTTTCCACTTCTTAATATTGAAGATCTGGATTCCCTTCTGAATAAAATTCAATCTGGCTCTCCTCTGGACCCCTGTCCGTTGAAAGTTCTGAAGGAGTGTAGGGACACCTTGTTGCCGCCATTATTGGAGGTGATGAATGGAGCAATACTTAAGGGAATTTTCCCGGTAGCCTGGAAAAAGGCGATAGTTAAGCCTTTACTTAAAAAGCCCACCCTCGACCCGAATATACTCTAACATTTTAGACCCATTTCCTTGCTGCCAGCACCAGCTAAAATGTTGGAATCCCACCTTAATTTTCATCTCTCCACCTTCCTTGACTCCTCTGGGTTCCTGGACCAGTCCCAACATGGGTTCAGGAAACTTCATAGTACTGAGTCAGCGCTTACGGTGGTGATGAACAACAATCGAGCGAAGGTGGACCAAGGACAGACCACATTGTTAGTCCTACTTGATCTGATGGCTGCATTTGATACCCTATCTCCCTCGACTTTAACAGCTCGCCTGAGGAAGATAGGGGTTCAGGGCCCAGCGCTTGGCCTTCTGTCCTCGTTTCTAGCTCTAAGAGAGCAGAGGGTCAAGCTTGGAGAGTTCCTCTCCCCTGCCAACCCAGTGCAATGTGGGGTGCCACAAGGGTTGGCGGTAAGCCCGACCCTGTTTAACATCTATGTGGCCCCACTTGCTAGGTTAGTAAAATCACAGGGGATGGAGGTGGTATCATATGCAGATGATACTCAGATCATGGTGTCCTTGGCTCATTCGGTTGACACCGTTGCATTTAGCTTCAGGAACTGCATGCAAGCAGTTTCTGAATGGATGATTCAAAATTCATTACAGCTAAACGGTGATAAAACCGAGGTGCTGATTTTCGGCAAGGACAGGGATGCGTGGTCCAGTGAGTGGTGGCCCCCTTCATTGGGAGCCTGTCCGACTCCATCGCACTCAGCTAGGAACCTTGGTGTTCTTATAGACACCTCGTTGTCTATGAACCCTTCAGGTACACAGAACTGTGGCCACATGCTGGGGAGTCATTAGGATTCTTAGAAGAATCGCTCACTATCTGTCCCCCCAGGCTGGAAAACAGACTGTAGGCGGGCTGGTCTCCTCCCGGCTAGATTATTGCAACGCTTTGTATGCAAATATCAATAAGGCCCTGATCCAGCGCCTGCAGAGCATTCAGAACGGGGCCGCCAGATTTGTTCTGGACATTCCCATCTCTTCCTCTGCCACGCTAGCCAGGAAGGACCTTCACTGGCTCCCGATCCAGTTTAGAATTTCATTTAAAATCCTGTGTATGGTCTTTGGAGCCTTATTTGCGAGCCCCTCGGATGCCTTAGGCTCCTTGCTAACATGCTATACTCCCAGCATGAACCTTCGCTCTTCCAACAGGAATCTTCTGTGTGTTCCTCGCATTAGGAAGGTCAGATGGGCAGGAAGGGCTTTTGTTACTGTGGCTCCCCGATTGTGGAACTCCCTTCCTGTGGAGATTAAGGCGCAACCGTCGCTGTCCCTCTTTAAAAAGGCTTTAAAAACTTGGTATTTTAAAGAGGCCTATTAGTAAGCTTTCACCGGGCATAAGACAGGTATTTGGATTAGGCGCCTTGACGCCCATTGGGCTAAGTAGCGCATTATAAAACGCTGTTCATTCATTCATTCATAACTTTTCCTTATTATTCTTTATTCCTGCAGCATTCCAAGATATTATTTTTAATTCTTTGCTAAGGCGATGGCTGTTGTGGAAGTTTATTAATAGATCTGCTCGATAGAACACCAGGAAGCCAGTTCCAGTTAGAACTCTCTTCTTTACAGTTCCCTTGAGAGTAAGGTGAAATAGAATCTATAAAATTCACTTGTCTGCCATTTTTTGTAATACAGATTTTTAATTCCTCCGTATCATACGGACGGTCTCTACTACATAAAACTACATGTGTTAACATGGACTTATTATTGGAGGCTCTAATTCGAGGTTTCTTGGAGAAAGGGGTAACATCGATCCCCCTACTTTGTAGGTCTTCTGACCATTGAAATACAAGGTTAACAACAATTTTGGAATTAAATCTTACCCTCGATTTATAGCCAACTTCTGTTTTTAAAAGTAAGACTAAGCTTATATCACTACTTTGAATAAGTTTTAAACTTTCAATCTCCTGGAAACATTTAAGAAGCAGAGACCTATTTAGTATTAAATCTGTATCAAACACAGGTATAAAATCTAATTGGAATGTATCTATACTTTCCCTGATGTGATCAACCTCAGTTTTCTTCGATCTAACTTTACTTTTTACAATGTCGGAAAAGGGGATAGCCAAAGGATTAAGTGCTGACGAGGAAAGGCTAACAGACTTCCGCTGCTCTGCTGTTATCACGGATGAAGACCCCTCTATAGTGAAGTTATCAGATACTGTTGTAGGATATGCGATGTTTGAGATGGGAGCTTCATAGGCCACTATTGGCCCTAATGCTAGATCTCTAGTCTCTGGATTCAAAAAATTTGCTTCATTTTCCTGAGTCATATCTTGTGATGCATTTTGCAGTGATTCTGCGCAAGATTCCTTACTAACAAGGGCTTCTATATTTTCTTTAAAACGAATTCTCCGCTGCCTTTTTTTTGAGATTCTTCGTATTGATTTAATCTTTTTCCCTCTATTCCTTCCATTTTTCCCATTTCTCTCTTTTTTTTCCAGGTGCACTATTCCTAAAGCATCTTCTTTCTCATCATCTTTCTCATCAGTTGACTGGGTTCTAAAAATGGGGAAAACTTCCCTATCTATCCTTTTCGCTGAGTCTACCGAGTCTTTTAAATCATAATTTAGCTGTATCGATTTATTTATTTGCTTATCAGCTTGAGAACTAACGTCATGCTTAATATACGTTTGATGACTATTTACATTCTCAAATATATTCGTCACAACCTCTTCTATTTTTACTTCTCCATCTTTTTGTTTGAGATCAGTTTTTAAACTAACCTCCTTCTCCTGATTACTTTTTAACAATACCTTTAGGATTTGGGTTACAGTTTCCAACACACAATCAGATCCTCCTACAAATTTTTCAAGTAACGTTAAAATGGAGGATAATAGATATTCTAGGGTTAATAGTGAGTCCGAGACTAATATCTCCTTCCTCGGTATTTGACTGGGAGAGGAATTATTGATATTTAGATCAGGGGTCATAGAGGTGAGGGAGCTATTTGATTTATTTGATGGAGTACTGCTAAATAATTTTAGACCTATAGGGACTGTTTTTGTAGGAGTATTTTCTAGTTCTATAGTCCTGCTGGAATCACAAGAAACATATCCCCTGCAGAGTTCTAAATCTAGATCCGGGAGAGTGAAATCATTACTTTGAACATCATCGGCTGGCTTGAGACCAAGGGGTTTATTTATTTATTTATTTATTTATTTTGGTATTTGTAGAGCGCAACACTCATCCCATGGGATATCACGGCGCTATAAGAAAAGAAGACTACTGAAACTGTGCTGGGGGGTTAGTTTTTGGGAAAGAGGTGAGTTTTTAATTTTTGGCGGAATTGGAGGTAGTTAGTGGTGTGTCTAAGGTCCACAGGTAACTCATTCCATCTTTTAGCCGCCCAGTATGAGAAGGCGCGTCCGCCAGTCCTTGCTCTGTAAATGCGCTTGGATTTCGCCAGAGCTGAGTTGTTGGATCTTAGATTCCTGTTGGGGATATAGAATTCGATTTTCCCTTGAAGGATGGTGGGGCCCGTTTTATGAAGGGCTCTGTGCGCGTGGCAAAGTAGTTTGAAGGAGAGCAGGTCCCAAGGCTACCTGTGGAATTAGAGAACTAATTTGATCCCCAGGACTTCGCGCTGGATGTCTCTGGGGTTCTTGGGGTTCTTGGGGTTCTCGGGATTCGCCTCCTCTAGAATTACTACCAGTAATATGGGACTCTTCAGCTGTATGTACCTTTTCACATTCTTTTCTAATCCATCTCGCATTTTCCCCTCCGTCTCCAGTTATTACAGTATTTGATGTAACTTTGGAGTTTGTATCCTTTCCCCTTTCCCATAGACTAAATAGTTGATTTTTTCCTTTGGACAGTATGCCAGAGACATCCTTATTTCGTAGGGGGTTTGATTTTGTTATTGCACAAGTCCTTCCCACCAATAAACGCCCGACCTTAATTTTTTTGCTGTCAATATGTTTTAAAAGATATGCAAAAGGGAGTACTGAAAGACAAGGGCAAAGGTGGGCAAGAAACGCTGCAAAGAAACACTGCTGATATATATATTTATATATACACAAGGCTTATAATCCAAGACTACAGTTTTCCCTTTCCTCTCAGACAGTGATCCCTCAAGTTAATCCACGTTCAAACGTGTACCTCCAGCGATAGTTATTGTTTGTTTGTTCGTTTGTAGGTGGCGGCGGCAGTCCACAGTATTCAGTATTGCAAACAACCTGCCTACTTGCCTGGTTTCAGATACTCTGATCTCCCGGACAGTCTGCAGTCGCCACCAACTGCTCAACACCCCCGCCGCTACTGGAGGCTCTCACGTATCCTATCACTGCTAAAGAAGATTTCTCAGCCTCTCAGCTGCCGGGCTGATTCCGTGGATTTTACGTGGCTTTTGCGGCTGCGGGACAATTTATGACAGCACCTGCTGCTAAGGAGAGTTAAGGAAAGTTTTTCATGGCTCCGACCGCTTCTGAAATGCCTTTCGCGGCTCCAGCTGCAGACTGGTTTTTGCGGATCCGGCCGCTGCAAGATGGATTTTCGCGGCTCTCGCGACTCCAACCACTGTAGAAAGGCTTTCGCGGCTCCGGCCGCAACAGGATGGCTTTTTTGTGGGTCTGGCCGCTTTTGGACGGCGTTCAGGGCGGCGTTCAGGGTGTTTAGAGCTCGGGCGGCTCCCGCTGCGGAAACGACCCCACAAACACAGCCACGTGGTAACAAACAGCAACCTCTCACTTCCTACTCAGCATTGGCTCAAGCAGCTCAAGGTCAGATGGCTCAGGCAGCTCAGGTGGCTCATGCGGGTCCAAGTGGGTCCAATAGCGCTGATGGAAATGGAGGCGGTATTCTTGAATGTCGGCGGCTCCGCTTTTGCTCTGACTTGCTCCGCTCCGGCCATCAAACGCGTCCGGCGGATCAAGCAGCGGTGGCTCGGCGCTCGGGGGAACCAAAACAGCGATGACAGCGGTGACTCTGCTTGAGTCCGCTTGAGTCCGCTCCGACCCACTCGCTCACCTGCCACTTGTCACACCGGGCCGCCGGCACACGCTGCACGCCGTGCTTCTCTCTCCAGCTCTCCGTGGCTCTCTACTCGCAGTGGCTCCCTGATCACACCTGCTCCTGCGGCTCCTGCTCCTTGCAGCTCACAGCTTGCAGCTCGCGATCTCGCACTCTCAAAAAAAAGTATACATTGTTACACAACACTGTATGCTACTCAACAAGGAGATACAGAATACATTTCAAACTATTATGACAACTACACATTTGGTCCCAAACTGTATAAATTATACTATTTGAGATCACGTTAAAATACAAATGGAAGTTGAAAAAAAAATCTGTACAGTGAAAAAATGTTTGTTGTATGTTTTTAGCCTTGTGAAGTAACATTGAAGGGATGTGTCCTAGGCTGGCACACATTGGAGAAATTTGATCTTCAAACACAAGTTTTTTATAACAAACTTTATTGAACTTTTGGCATAGTAAAATAAGCCATCAGAGCACCTCACCCATCCAATGGAGCCGGCAGGGGCGGCTCCCCTACTAGGGCAGAGGAGCGTCGCCCCACTTCTTTCTCACAGTGCGAGAAGCAGAAACGTAAAATGGTAATAACTACCATTTTATTTTTCTGCTTCCTGCACTGTGAGAAAGCAGAAGGGTTGGTTACAGGTATGCTCTAGGGCAGGGGAGGAGTGGTGTGCCCACTCCTGAGGGTGCAATGACTGTTTGGTCGGCCCTCTGGGGATTCCCAAACCATTCATGTGCCCTCTATAGTTCTCCATGCAGGCTGCAATGCAGCCTACATGGAGAACATGGCCGCCCCGTAAGCCCCTAGCTGGGCGGCGTCTCAACAAATCACAATGCTCCACTAGAGCATAGTGATTGGATTTGGGGAGGGGAGGGAGGCTGCCTGCTTCCTATTCCAGGAGCATGAGCCGAGAAGCCGAGAAGACGCCAGATCCGGCCATCGATAAGGTAGGTTTAAATATATATATATTATATTAATTCAATTAACACTCCCACCTCCTGCACAACCCCCCTACAGCAGCGACTGGAGCACACCATATCATACCAGACAAAAATAAGACAGAACAGATCTATTATGCCCCATAAACTACAAATCAGATATCATGGAGTCTCGCATGCACCAGAAAACCCTGAATAGTCCCACCAGGCACTCCAGATCTTTGCATGTTTATAAGAACAGCCCCTCACTCTTTAGATAAGCTCCTCCATGTTGGTGCATGAGTCCATCACCCTCCTCCACTCCAAGAATGGGGGCGATGGTTTACGTGACTAGTGGTGGACAATGTCCCTTTTGGCTAGAAGTGTGTCCAGTCCTACCAGAGTGCACTCTACGACCCCTAAAATTGTCACCTTGTTGGTCAAGTCAAGTGGGGTCTCAAGGACCTCAGCAATCTCTTGTTCGAGAGATCACCAATAAAGTGCAATTACCGGGCAGGACTGCACTACATGAATGAAGTCTGCATTTGGGGAGGCACATTGATGACAGCTGGGAGATGGTAAGATGCCTCCGTGCCAAAGCCTGTGGGGGTGGAATAGGTAGTGTGAAGGTAGTTCAGTTTCATGACATGGAGCTGTGAAGAAATGGCTAGGTGAGAGGGGCCATCCATGCATCTCTCCAGTCTGCATTATCCAGGATGTCCCCCCACTTTAGTTTAAGGTGGGAAAACCTGTCTGGTGAGTTAAACATCAGGGATTTAGAAGATCCTACTATTCCCCTGTGGGCCTAATAGGAGCTTGGCTCTAAAGGGGTGAAGTCCAGAAGATCCTGTAGAAGAGGCATTGAACAGCTGGAGGTATTTATGGAATTGTGTATTGAATAAGGAGAAAATTGAATGCATATCCTGAAAGTATTTAATCCCTGAACTGTGCCACAAAAAAATCTAACAGTGATAATCCCAATCCTGTCCCATTTGGCAAACCACTCCATCCTGGTGGCCTGACAGAGCCATGTGCCTCTTCAGAGAGGTGTCAGCCGGGTGGGCCACCCATACCAACCCATCATCCAAGTCACTGTCCTCGACATCTGGAGGTCCACTGTGTTTGGAATGGGGAGGTCTTTTGGGATCGTTCCCCCATACAGAAAATGCAAGATGCTGGGTAAGCTTAAGATTGAGAGCTCAACTTTGCATGCTGGGTCTCCCCACCTCCCGTTAAGCCATTCATTAATCACTAACAGTTGCACGGCCCAGTTGTATAACTTAATATCAGGCATGCCCTGCCTCCTGTTGTAGGTGGACTGACCGCATTTATAAAGAACTATGCAAGGGTGAAAATTCACCAGTAAAAATAATGATACTGTTGTGGTCAAGCTGTGGAACCAGGTGCATATGTTTGTAAGGCATATAAGAAGTGAGGGAGGATCTTCATCTTATAAAGAGTAACTTACCCAAAAATCCCTAACTGGAGTGCCACCTAGTGTTAAAAGTCCTCTCTTATGCAGGCCTCCAATGGTTTCAGATTAAGGTTCTAGGTTAGAGTGGGCTACACACATAAAAACTCTAATATTGTGGAAACTGATTCACATCATAGGGATGATGACCTGCCCGGAATCCATCTCTGCACCCTCATCCATAAGGATCACAAGGGATTTGTCTCAGTTGGGTCAGAAGGCAGAAGCGTCCCCAAATAAGTCAAGAATGAGAGCACTCAGTGCTGGACTCCTGGGGGTGAGTGAGGTAGGAGAGGATGTTGTTTGCATATAAAGCGATCACCCAAGAGCAACTCCCCTGACCAGAAAGCTTGTGTTTGTAGGCCACGCCTGGTGTAGATAGTGATACTGGATGCAGTAGCGAGAGCTACGTGACGGCACAATGCTGCACTGGTCCACATGGACCAGAGTTGGCAGTACTGTGAGATGCCATTAGGCAGGAATCTTAGCGTAGAGTTTCAACTCTGTATTAATTAATAAAATGTACGTGAATGACGCTGTCTTTATGGCCCGGATGTAAGAGGTTTGCAAACTTTACTTAATGCATTTGCCTTAATTATGGAAGAACAGGACATCCTGATGAACAATTCAAAATCGTATGTGATGCAGGTGGGACCTTGTACAAGAAAGCACTATTGCTTTAAGGTTGGATCCATTCAAGTCCCACATACAGATGTATTTTCCTACCTGGTGGTCCTGTTAGATAACAAGATGAAATGGGGCCATTAAAACAGTAAAAGAAGGGAGATTTAATATGGGCCAATACAGCCATCTTTAACTTTGCCTTGAGATTTGGCAGAATACCAATATGCAGATATACCGGGTAAAGTGCATCACCAAAATTTCCTATCGTAGTGAAATCTGGGGGTATTCTGCCCATGAGGAAATACAAGTGGTTGAAAGGGCTTCCTAAGATGTCTTCTATGTGTGCCCCATGGAACCTCTATCTTAGCGGTACACAAAGAGCTGCATGTGTCTTACCTTTCTGACCTGTAGGCCTTTCGCCCGAAATTTTTTGTGGTTAAACACCTGGCTGAGTCAGGGGGTAACATTGAATAAATTGATCCTGAAGGATTGCATGGCCCTTGCCCATGGCCACCACATCCGTTTACTCAGTTATATAAAGGGATGCTTCTCGATCTTGGGAAGAGCTGACCTATTTTCCAACCCAGAAACAGTGACTAAGAATGACCTGGGGTGGGCAAGGGTATCCTTTTTAGACAGAGGGCCTTTGACAGCAAAGAACGGGAGCTAATGAAGCCTAGCGTATGCAGATTTGTCATCCTGAAAACCGTGCAAACCACTAAACCATATCTTTTGAGGTTTATTAGTACAATCGTTGTTTATTGAATAGGTTTCTGTTTGATCTCTTTCATCGCCTGCCTGTGCAGCCATGTTGGTGTAGTAGGGTCAGAGCCTCGCGTCCTGTGGCTACGACGGTAAGTATCCATAGGACATGCTCCATTTTAGAATGTTTTGTAGTTATTTTGAGGTACCCCGAAGACCATTTTGAAAAAGTTAAAGTTTAGGCAGGTGTGCCCTATATTAAATTTTTACAAATAATATCTGGCACCACCATTTTGTACGTCCTTAACTTTTTAAAATCAGCTGTTAGGCTCAGACCTAGTTGGGATTAGCTGTTAGAGGTACACAAGGGATGGTTAAGATGTGATCCTGAATGTATTGTAATGTTGAACTGTTACTGTTACTGGGTTTTTGTAAAGCGCCTGAATCACCCGGGGGCATCACCGCGCTACCTAGTCCTTTTCTGAAAGCGGAAGTTGTAGAACCAGAGTGGATTTAGCAATAGAGGAAGGCTTTAAGATGTTTCCTGCAAATCAAATATGAAGGAGACTTTCGCAGCTCTTCAGGCAGAGAGTTCCAGTATTTAGGGCCTACATACGAGAAGGCTTTTCCTCCCGTCCGATTCCGATAGATCCATGGGATCGCTAGTAGGGCTTTACTGTTTGATCTCAGATTGCATGCTGATGTCAATCTGCAAATTTTGTTTTGAAGATATTTTGGGCCAATCTCTCTCACAGCTTTAAAAACCAGGCAGCAGGTCTTAAAAAAAGCTTGTTTCTTTACCGGTAGCCAGTGCAATTGCTTTAGTAATGGAAGTGATGGGGTGCCTGGTGGACGGTTCAAGACCATCCTTGCTGCCGTGTTTTGAATCACTTGGAGCTTTGCTAGCTGTGTAGATCCTACTTCTGCCAGCAGTGCATTCCCATAGTCAATCCTACTAATTACCAGGGCCTGCACCACTGTTCTGCGATGTCTAAGGGGTAGAAACTGAATAATTTTCTGCAGCAGTCGTAGACTGTAGTAACAAGAGCTTACAATGTTACTCACATTTTTCTTCATGGAAAGGTTCTCGTCAAGCTGTATCCCTAAGCTTTTCACAGAAGTTGAAGGGACAGGAGCAGCCCCCAGTTCGGCTGGCCACCAGTCGTTTAGCTCGACGTCCTGTTTTTTTCCAAGAAGCATCAGCTCTGTTTTCTCCGGATTTAGTTGGAGACAGGACTCAGTCATCCAGCTAGAGATGGCCAACATTCCTTGGGCAAAGCGCGTTTTTTCCTCAGCCAGATCTTTCCCAATTGGGAAAATCAGTTGAGTATCGTCTGCATATGAGACGACCTCAAAACCATAGTGCCGCACTATTCTAGCTAGAGGGGCCATGTATATATTGAAGAGGGTCGGACTTAGGCATGAGCCCTGTTGGACTCCTGTCTTCAATATGTACTTAGATGATTTAAATGAGCCCATGATGACCTGTTGCTTCCTATCAGACAAAAAGTGGACCAGCCACTTCAGTGCCTGATCCCTGATACCACAGTTCTGGAGCCTCTCCACCAGCAGTCGATGGGACACAGTATCAAATGCTGCAGAGAGGTCGAGTAGGATGAGCATCACCGATTTCCCTTCATCCAATGTACATCTGATGGAATCTGTGACAGCCAGAATTGCTGTCTCAGTACTGAGTACCTGTAGGGATCTAATATCTTTTTATAGATTGAGACTTCTGCTTGTACATATTGTTTTACTTGACTTTTATGGTTTTATGCAAAAACCGAATGAAGTGATCTGATGATGATGATGATAATGATTAATAAAATGGATCCATAGGTGGAGCATCAATCACGTGGCCTCCCCAGTTTATGAATTAGGAATATCGCAGCTATGCCCATCTTTGATGAAAACCTAAACCTAGCCAGCTCCTCTGTATAGAGGCTGTGCAGGTAGGGAGTCCCCACATCATGAAACTTGCAGGAAGAGTTCTGCCGGGAATCCTTCCAGGCCCACGTTTTTCCGGTATTCAGGTCTGAGAGGACGTTGCCGACTTCCTCCAGGTTAGTGGAACTTCCAACTTAGGCCGCTGAGCCATGTCAATTCTGGGTAAGGGGATGTTGGAAAGAATCGAATGTAGTCGCTCCACAGGGGATCTGGTTGCACGGCATATAAGGGGTGATAGTAAGAAGAAAACGTTTCTGCGATATTTACAGCTGACTTCTGTTGCTGTCAGCAAGCATTGCTAATAACAAACCTGCCTTGGGGTTCCAAAATAAAAATGCTTTTTAGAAAGTGACACACAGACATTTTGTGCTGAAAATAAAAAACAAATAAAAACATGAGGCTTTCCCCTTAATATATCATGTAAAACATGCACAATTAATTCATAGGTTGATTTAATTTTACTAGTTTAGATTCTGTCTTCACTGTAGAATGTGGTTTCAACCAGGGCACAAGTCCTAAAAAAAGAAGTGGGGGGACTCTCCAAGGTAGGCGTGGTCACAGGAAGTGACATCACGACAGGAAGTGACATCACGACAGGAAGTGACATCACAACAGGAAGTGACATCACAACAGGAAGTGACATCACATGTAAGGCAGATCTATCATTTGCATATAATGCAAGATTTAACAATTGAAGCTGCTTGGTACTTAAGCCTGTGACTTAAGGTCCCTGTATGGAGGAATTAGCAGCCCAAATGTGGATGAAGTTTGGCGAAGGTGACATCAACACATTTTCAAAACACTACAGGAAAGTTTGACTGCAAGATTTTGTATACATTACAGGTTCCCAGAGAGGCTGCTTCCCACACTTGACAATGACTATTACACACACTAGGGCTCCATATTCACGTTATTCTATCGATGAGTGTTATATGTTATCTCCCCACCTATTGTAAACTAGCGACTCTGTATTACATAGTTTTGTCCCAGCTGCCTCTCTCTAGCTGTGGCTAGATTTATTTATTTTATTTATAAAGTTTTATATAGCGCGAACTTGATCCTGAAGGATATCAGAACGCTTTACAATTTGCAGCAAAGGTAACAAATCAGAACATTAGTCTAACATTGGGAATCTTGGTTGAAGACAATGGAGCTGCCGGGGCATTAACTTGGGTCAATGCCTACATTTTAGATATATTAACTGGCCATTGTATTTATTTTAGCAGATTTATTTATTTCTATTTATTTTAGGAAATGTATTTAGTTTTGGTATATTTTAGTTTGACTTAATTGCCTTCATTTACTTCAGTGCAACAAAATATAAACATTGCTTTACTTTGTATTAATACTGTTTATTTTTGTGATAGTTCCTAAAAAAAGGGCCGATTATGACTCATGATTTGTAATGGTTGTTTCCCCCTTTACAGAGACTACTTACTATAAAATTGGGGTGGGCCTAGCTCATGATGTCATTTTGTGGGGACCCCTTGAAGAAAGCGGGCAGAACCTTTGCAAAACTTTGTGCCCCCCTATCCAGTAGTGCAATTATCCAAACACTGACAGGATTGAGCCTAAATAAAAAATATACTGACATACGTAATGCCAAGTCAGACGTCATCATGGAGTCATGTTTAAATGAACAATCCAGCGCCATCCTACTCCTCCCCATTCCACAAAATTATACAATTCAGACCGACAACACAAACTAGAAGGGGGTGTTGCTGTCATCATTAAACATTCCATGTGGAAACAGAGACAAACGGAAGAACACACAAGGGTACACCATCATACTACTTACATTTTGTAGCCTGGTGTCAATTGTTCAATGCAGGGCTTAATTTGTGCCAGTGCTTAGCGCCAGCACTTAATTGGCAGGGCCTGGTCTAGTGGTACTCTGATTCTACACGCACGAGGCGCACAGTGCATGTAAAATGTTTTAGTTTAACTTACAGCACACTTGCTAGTACTAATACTTAATTAACTCCTCAAGTCTCGTGCAGCCGCATCGCATTGTGTTTGGTTTTTCACATCTCAGTTTACCCTTAATTGTTCACGATCACTTGAATAATGAAATATTCTGAGTGGGAGAGCTCTTTGGCAGCACTCTGCCAGGTTTCTCTCTCGTCACTCTCATGCTGCTGTGTTAAAGAGCCTCGGTTCTACCGCACAAAGAATTAGGGTGACCAACTGGCATATGTGCAAATTCAGGACGGTGAGTGTAAAAATTCAGGACAAAGGATCAAAATTCAGGACACAAATTCAGGACAGGAGGTCAAAATTTAGGACAAAACTTCAGGACAATAGGTACGTTTTACAGACACATCAGAGGTCGCGCAATAGTATATAAGTAAGCCCAGCCATTTCCAAAAGTATTCAACCATTTGCAAACCTATCCATCATGTATCCTTCCATGTATCATTTCACTCATCCATCCCTTCATCCATCCCCTGATCCATCCTTTCACTCATCTCCATTATCCATCCATCTATCCACCCTTTCACCCTATCCATCTGTACACTTATCCATCCACTCTTCATCCCATCCATCCATTCACTCATCCATTCAGCCATTCACCAATCCAGCCATTCTTTCACTTACTAATCCTTCCACCCATCCACTCTTTTAGTCATCCATCCATCCTCCCTTTCTCTCTCCATCGACCCTTTCACTTAGCCTTCCTTCCATCCATCCACCAACCCACCCATCTATCCATCTACTCATCCACTCATGAATCCATCCATTGCCCCTATCACTCATCCATCTATCATTTCACTCCTTCACACATCTATTCATCCTTTTGTCCATCTACCCTCCCTTTCACTCACTCATCCATCCTTACACCCACCCTTTCACTCATATGTCCATTCCTTCACCCTTGCACTTATCAATCCATCAATCCATCCATCATTTCACTCATCCACCTACCCCCATCATCCACCCACCATCCACGCACCCACTCATCCATCCTTTCACCCACCCACCATCCAATCCACTGATCCATCCTTTCACCCATCCACCATCCACCCACCCACTCATCCATCCATCCTTTCACCCACCCACTCATCATCCATCCATCCATCCTTTCACCCACCCACCCACTCATCATCCATCCATCCTTTCACCCACTTATCCATCCATCCATCCCTTCACCCACTCTCCATCCATCCATCCTTTCACCCACCCATCCATCCCTTCACCCACTCTCCATCCATCCATCCTTTCACCCACCCATCATCCATCCATCCATCCATCTGTCCTTCCCTTCATCATCCATCCATCCATCCCCTCATCATCCATCCATCCTTCCCCTCATCATCCGTCCATCCTTTTCCCTCATCATCCATCCATCCTTTTCCCTCATCATCCATACATCCTTCCCCTCATCATCCATCCATCCTTCCCCTCATCATCCATCCATCCTTTTCCCTCATCATCTATCCATCCATCCATCCATCCGTCCTTCCCCTCATCATCCATCCATCCTTCCCCTCATCATCCATCCATCCTTTTCCCTCATCACCCATCCATCCTTTCCCCTCATCATCCATCCATCCTTCCCCTCATCATCCATCCATCCTTCCCCTCATCATCCATCCATCCTTCCCCTCATCATCCATCCATCCATCCTTTCACCCACCCCCTCATCATCCATCCATTCCCTCATCATCCATCCATCCATCCCCTCATCATCCATCCATCCACCCTTCCCCTCATCATCCATCCTTTCACTCACCCCCTCATCATCCATCCATCCATCCTTCCCCTCATCATCCATCCTTTCCCGTCATCCATCCTTCCTTTCATCCATCCTTCCCCTCACCCATCCATCCATTTATCCTGCCCTTCATCCATCCATCCTTCCCCTCCATCCATCCATCCATTCTTCTCCTCATCCATCATCCTTCCCCTCACCCATCCATCCATCCTGCCCCTCATCCATCCATCCTTCATCCTTCCCCTCATTCATCCTTCCTTTCATCCATCCTTCCCCTCACCCATCCATCCATCCCATCCATTTATCCTGCCCTTCATCCATCCATCCTTCCCTCCATCCATCCATCCTTCCCCTCATCCATTTATCCTTCCCCTCATCCATCCATCCTTTCCCTCCGTCCCTCATCCTTCCCCTCATCCATCTTTCCCCTCATCAATCATCCAGCTACCCTTCCACCCATACATCCAGCTATTTACATTTTCTCTCCATCCTTCCCCTCACTCATCAATCCATCTATCCTCTCTCATTATCCATTTATTCAATCTTTCATTCATCCATTCACCCTTTCACTAATTCATCCAGCCATTCACACATCCCTTCACTTACTTACACGCCCACCTTTCCATATTAATTTTGAGCTGAGCCCTTTTGAGAAGAGGCCCATCAAGAACTTCACCCTCGCTGCAGGGGCCATTCCAGGACTGGGATAGAAGCCACCCAGGGTGGAGACAGGATCCACCACGGGGGTGGGGGGGGGGGGGCGACAGGAGCCATCACAGGTGGGGGTGGACTGGAGCCACAACATGGGGGGACAGGTGCCATCACTGAGGGGAGGGCAGGAGCCATCACAGGAGAGGGAACACAGAGGTGGGTATGCAGTATTCTAGTATCATCTTGGGCTCCTCTCCTGCACAAGACAACGAGAAGACAGGCTCTCTGTTCAAAATGCCACCCCCCACTGTGATGTACAGTACTTACAGGAGATACTCTGAGAACTGATTGAACTGATTGTCCTCCATACTTTGTTAATCAGTGTGGGTGTTGTTGTGCCATTTCTTTATTTTCTTACATTATAGCCTGCATGTTTGAAGAACCGAGGTTTGCTTACAATTTAGTGACAGTAATTAAGCTATGTGAAGAGAACCACGTGGTGCCTGGGTGTAATCTGGGGTGTAATCTGGCCGAGTCTCGGATGTTTGGGGCCCTGGGTAGAAATGGAATGTGTGAGCCCCCCTCTAAATAGCAGATACAAGACGCATTCAGGGCTGTTTGCATGTGAATCGATGTCGCTGATCCGAAGCTGCCGCCCCTCCCTCTCAGTCACCTTCGAGCACCTTTTAACAGCTCATCAAGGGCTGGAGGTGTGAGGGTAGCCATCCCGCTGTGCCTCTACATTGCTGCTGGGGGTCTGAGCTTTCATACAGCATCGGAGTCAAGAAGGGAGGTGGGGGCAAGCTGTGCCCGTTTAAAATTAAGGACAAATGCGGAAAAGCTTTATTTACTTTAAGCGCGCCGCGCTCCCGTTTTTTAATGGTGGACGGGTTTTGATTTAGCAGGGTGGACGGCGTCCACCCTGAAAAACCCTCGGAAATAAGTGGGGGGATGCCGTCCACCCGCGTGGTACCCCGACTCGTGCCCTGGTTTCAACTTACAAAAGTGTTAAATGTGTGCAGAAGTAGAATATAGTATATTGAATTAACATAACATTTTAAAGTATAGAAACACAGAAAACAGCCCATGACTTAGCTTTTTCTGAGAGCTCCAGCTTTACCTTCGAGATAAAGGAGGAATGTTCCTTTTTGGGTGACAGAAAGACGCCTCGCCTTCACCACCCCCTTTTGTACCGCTTTTGGCCGCCATAAGTGTGGCAGGGTATGCTCAGACGTGAGTCCCTTGCTCACTTTGCCACTGGATTCAAGAAAGCCTGGCTGAAGACGGCTGGAATGCCAGAAACCGGTCCTAGGAAGCTAGTTTCCGGTCCATTGAAGGCATGGCTTGGCAGTTTGGGCTGCACTGCTCCCATGAGGCACAGGGTCAGACTGATTTGCATATGGCCATGTCTGAACTGGGGTGGCAGAGTGGGCTAAAGAACGGTGATGGATTAAACCCAGATCTGTTGCCTGGGTGTGAGTGTTTTATTGGTTCAGATGCTCTGTCCATCACCACCCCCTTTTGTATCGCATAATTTACAGAATGTAACCTGTCTTATCATATTTGGTTGCTGACAAAATGTTTCATTTAAAAAAAGCTTATTTTCTTCTTTGCTTTGACAGAATAGAAAGTCACACACATCTCAAATGCATTTCCATATGATGTTTTACCGAATCCTGAAGTAAATAATAAGTTCTTTTGCAGCTAATGTTCTGTCTTTAGTACAATTAAAATGTTTCTTTACTAGAAGGTTAGGAGATGTAGTAATTGTAAATAAGATTCATAATGGTCATTGGGAAGGATTTTGCTTGCCTGATGGTTGACTTGTGAAGACCGCAGAGAGGTGGAGATGTCCTTCTGAAGAATGCTGTATTCCAATTGGATGAAGACCAAAGATCATACCACATGCTTTGCAACATTTCGTTTCTGATTTATAAACCTGTTCCTAGTTTAGGAGTTTCAGACTTTTCAGACTTAGACTTAGATGCAGAACTGAAGGGAGCAGAGCAGAGGTGATTTGCAGAGGATGGGAGAACAGACAGAGCAGAATAGATTCAGCTGGGACGAGGGCAGATTAGATGTAGGCTATGTGTTTCCATTCCAACTTTTAATAAGAAACCCAAGATTTATGCTTTGACTAACTGGCTTTGCCAAGGCTTATTTGCTCTATGCTTTATTTCTCTTTATGGGAGCTTCTGAAATGATTAATTATTGATTTAGCTTCATACAAATATCACTCTTGTTTTATTATGCATTCTTCATGGATTCTGACTGACATCATTTGCGCCCCATTTCTTAGAATAGGGATTCTTTCCTTTATGGAACACGCTGTGTGCACATTATAATATGCTCTGCTCTAACATTATTTCCTTTTTTCCAATTCTGTAACATGATTGGTATTTGACTAATTAAAGAAGAATCAGAGAATCTTAAACCTTAATTAGAAAATAAATCCCTTTAAAACTACTCATAAACTTTCATTATTGACTGGAATATTTATTTGCATTTGAGTACTTGCCTGCGTTTATGAGAGAGATGTTTTGGTCAAAATACGGTGGCAAAGATTCGTCATCTTGAGAATAGAATTTTAAGTGTAAAAAAGGTAATGGTATTTAAAGGTAATTGTGCCACATTTAGTACATTTTCTGAAAAAAGAGATTACCACGAGATTTCTGAGCTTCCAGCTTGGTAGCAGAGGAAAGGTTTTACACCTTGACCAAAAGGAGAAGAATTTAGGTTAATGCTCTGAATGAAGGTACAAAATAATTGCCCAAGTTAGACTAAATGCCCAAGTCCCAAAAAGTCCTGATTCAAATGCCCAGGACTTAAAGGCTGGCAAAGTGGTATTAGAAGGCAATATGAGAAAGTGGTTGCTGAAGGAGGTGGGAGTGTTGATAGGGAGAAATGTGTTGCGGTTATTTTGATTGTGGTAATTGCATTTGCGGGAACTGTGTTGTGGTAATTGTGTGATGTGTCCGATTACAGTAATAGTTTGATTGTGGGATGTATTGCGGAGTTAGAGTGTGAGTCGAGTGAATGTGGTTTCAGGTCTGACGTGGCCCAAGAATTGAGATTTAAGATGCTGTTCCCAAGTGGCCTAAGATCCCAAGATATTGAAAGGTGAAGAAGACACCGCAATTATGACTGTCTGACTAGAGAATTGAAGAGTTTGCTGTGAGACATCATCCACAGA
Organism: Lissotriton vulgaris; assembly: GCF_964263255.1. NCBI lineage: Eukaryota > Metazoa > Chordata > Amphibia > Caudata > Salamandridae > Lissotriton > Lissotriton vulgaris. The sequence continues at coordinate 264,441,189 of NC_141698.1, forward strand.
TCCACCTAAGACAGGAAACCTTGTGTTAATAGGACAAAGGCGAATTCATGAAGTAGACCTTGTGCGCAAAGGGTAAACAGATTCAGGCGATGCCACATTGGTCTAGGTTTCACAGCAGATGGGTGTTCTTTTAGTGACTGAATTCTAGAAATCTTTTAGAAAGGCAGATAATTAGAGATATAAGATGCCTTTGTGAGAGAATGTGTCTGATGGAATTGTTGAGGAGGGTGAGCTGCTGCAAGGAGTGAGAGGGACGTCAGAGTGTGCCAAGCTGTAATAGGACAGTAGTGTGAGTACCATATTGAGATTGTGCAAAAGTCGTCGAGAATTTAAACTGCAACAGGAGTGGAGGAGAGAAACCTGACAGTTATGGTATTGAATCAAAGCATTGCCTTGAATTATTGCAGAAATAAAATGGTTTAAAGCTTTAAGAAATTTTTGGGAGGTAATGTGACCAGTTTGATTTGGGTTAATGGCGAGGGAATGCCTGCACATTTTATGTTAATGAATTTGGGACTATTTTCATGTTTGTGGATTCGCCAAGGGTGCAAAATTACTGAGAGAGGGTCCTTTGAGTTTTCAAAAATATGGTACTTTTGAATTGCAAATTGTTGACAGATTAAGGGAAATGTTATGTGAAATAAGTCACCATCTAGAGCCGCACAATTTAGGCCTTAAGCATGTGGGAAAACAAGACTAGCAAAGAAAGGACGAAAGGGTAAAGGATCAGATACAGGAGAAGGACCTTAAGGAGGACAAAAAGCCTCAAACTGATACTGATTTAAGGAATGAGATATTGGATGAATTGTTAACTAAGTGTCCACCGCCTTATAATAATAATAATAATAATAAGGAATTTATACAGCGCATGGTTACGCCACACCGGCGCCACACCGGCGTGTCCCCGCGCTACAGTGAGAGAGATAGGCAGTGCCTCAACCATGTCCAGTGCAGCCCACCTAATCATCATGAGAACAAATGGGTTTTAGGAGCCTTCCTAAACTTTAATTCAGAAGTTTCCATCCGGAGACTCAGAGGGAGCTTGTCCCAGCTCTGAGCGGCCAGAAGTCTAAAGGACCTGCCTCCCATTCTGGCCTTCTTAACCTTTGGCACTAGCAACAGGCCGGTCCCACTCGATCTCAGGGACCTTGCGGGCACATAGCTGGTAACAAGATCCTTCAGATAGGAAGGGCCTGTGTCCTGGGTGATGCGATGGCATATGCACAGCATCTTGAACATCACTCTCTTCTTTAATGGTAGGCAGTGCAGGGTGTCTAATGCTCTTTTGGAGGCCGCCCTCCTAGGCTGCATCAGCACCATCCGTGTGGCGGCATTCTGCACCACCTGCAATCTTCCCAGACATTTAGCTGTGGTGCCAAGATATAGTATGTTGCCATAATCTAGGCGAGGTGTAATGAGGGCATGCACCAACGTCTTCCTAGCCTCTGTAGGAAGGACATCTATCATTTTCCGCAAGCTTTTAAGCACTCCAAAGCATGTCCCCACTGTGCGTCTAGTGTGGGCTTCATATGAGAGATTGGAGTCCAGCCATACGCCGAGGTTTTTCACCTGGGTGCATGGTATAGGAGTGGGGCCCAGGCTCGGAGGCCACCAAGCCAACGTCCAGCCTGACGGAGAACGCCCTACCACAAGCACCTCAGTCTTATTGCCATTAAGTTTCAGGCAGTTCTTGGCCATCCAGGAGGCAAGCTCCTGCATGCATGCCCTGAAATTAGAGGCTGCCACATCCGGTGCCTGTGATAGGGAGATCACAAGCTGGGTATCGTCGGCGTATGAGACGACCCTGATTCCAAAACCTTCCGCTATCTCCGCCGGAGGTGATATGTATAGGTTAAACATGGTAGGACTCAGGGCTGAGCCCTGTGGCACACCCTGTTCCAATTTGATGACCTTGGAATAGTGCACACCCTGTCTAACCTGGAAGCTGCGTTCTGCCAGAAAGGGTTGCAACCCTTTCAGGGCCGGGCCTGAGACACCGCCCTTCTTCAGACACTGCAGCAATGTGTAATGAGCCACAGTGTCAAAGGCAACACTCAGGTCCAGCAGAATAAGGGCCATAGTGTGCCCCGCATCTGCCCCCTGTCTAAGGGCCTCCGTGGCAAGGAGTACACTCCTTAGAGTGTAGCGCCCGGAAGCCCGATTGGGACGGGTGTAGAAGGCTCGATTGCTCAACATGAGTCATAAGCTGTTGGTTTACAACCTTCTATGCCACCTTAGCCAGATAAGGCAGAAGCGAAATGGGTCGCAGATTTTCAAATTTATCCGGGCTGATGTTTAGCTTTGTCTGGAGTGGGAGAACAATGGCTTTTTTCCAGCTCCCTGGCACCGTATGTGATCTAAACGAGACCTCCAGGATGTACCTTATGTAGGGCTCAAGAATATCCAAACTCTCGCTCAGCACCTTGGGTGAGGCAGGGTCTCTGGGTGAGTCAGATTTAATGCTTAGACAGATTTTACTGAGTAGCTCAGGGGAAGGAATGATGAAGTTATCCAGTCTACGACCAACCCCATCCCCTCCGATCTGTTCTGCAAATTCCATACCCCTCCTTGCGGACCCAGGGAAGGAGGAATACATTTTCTTCACTTTTTCTGAGAAGTACATTGCAATCCGGTTGCATGACTCATCCGAGCCCGCTATCGGCGCGGCGTTAGCTGCAAGGGAAGAAATCTCCTTGTAGATTTTAAAAAGTTCTTTAGTAGAATTTTCCGCTGCCCCAATTCTGGCATGATAGTAAGTGGCCTTAGCCCGCCTAATGAGTCCACAATATTCTTTCCGTTTTCCAATGTATTCCAGCCTATCCTGATTCAGAAATCCCCTTCTCCATTTCCTCTCCAGGCGTTTACATTCAGCTTTTGCCAGGTGCAGAGTAGCGTTAAACCAAGGGGCTGATTTATGTGCCCTACCCACAGTCTTATGCGGGCTGCACTATTGAGTGCTTCGCCTATGCGCTCCTCCAGCCTTATGTAGTCCCCATAAAAAATGGGTCCCCATAAAAAATACTGATACTAGTGTACCAGAAAGTACTACAGTGGCTACTGCTTCGGTTGAAACAAGAGAAATACAGATTGAGAGAACTTTACAGACATTTCAGATTTCCCCACCATCTTTTGACTCGATACCAACAGTATTACTGCTTCAATTGTGACTGATCGATACAAATACAACAAACTGCAGCTGCACAAACAGTACTCACTCTCTGCTTCCAGGCTGAGTGGTCGCTCCCCTGCTGATGCTGCTCAGGTGTCGTTTCTGCAGCGCTTGAGCCCTGACCTGGTCTGCATTGACAATTGCTGCCTGCTGTGCGCTGCTTGCTGGAACTGCCGGTTTTGCATTGTAATTATAGTGTTTGCCGATTTGCCGATTTGAATTGCATTTGTGCTCACTGTGTGTTTGCCTCGCCGCTTTTTGTCTTCAGCTTTCGTTTGTCCTAGCGCTCCTGCCGCCCTGACCCCCCCACCTCCACACCTCCATTTTGTTGTTGTTGTCGTCGTCCTTTGCCCGCCCCGCCTCCCAGCTGAAGCGCCCTCCCACAGACAACAAACAGCGCGCCCACACCAGGAAGCGCCGTGACTCACTCTCTGCTTCCAGGCTGAGTGGTCGCTCCCCTGCTGATGCTGCTCAGGTGTCGTTTCTGCAGCGCTTGAGCCCTGACCTGGTCTGCATTGACAATTGCTGCCTGCTGTGCGCTGCTTGCTGGAACTGCCGGTTTTGCATTGTAATTATAGTGTTTGCCGATTTGCCGATTTGAATTGCATTTGTGCTCACTGTGTGTTTGCCTCGCCGCTTTTTGTCTTCAGCTTTCGTTTGTCCTAGCGCTCCTGCCGCCCTGACCCCCCCACCTCCACACCTCCATTTTGTTGTTGTTGTCGTCGTCCTTTGCCCGCCCCGCCTCCCAGCTGAAGCGCCCTCCCACAGACAACAAACAGCGCGCCCACACCAGGAAGCGCCGTGACTCACTCTCTGCTTCCAGGCTGAGTGGTCGCTCCCCTGCTGATGCTGCTCAGGTGTCGTTTCTGCAGCGCTTGAGCCCTGACCTGGTCTGCATTGACAATTGCTGCCTGCTGTGCGCTGCTTGCTGGAACTGCCGGTTTTGCATTGTAATTATAGTGTTTGCCGATTTGCCGATTTGAATTGCATTTGTGCTCACTGTGTGTTTGCCTCGCCGCTTTTTGTCTTCAGCTTTCGTTTGTCCTAGCGCTCCTGCCGCCCTGACCCCCCCCACCTCCACACCTCCATTTTGTTGTTGTTGTCGTCGTCCTTTGCCCGCCCCGCCTCCCAGCTGAAGCGCCCTCCCACAGACAACAAACAGCGCGCCCACACCAGGAAGCGCCGTGACTCACTCTCTGCTTCCAGGCTGAGTGGTCGCTCCCCTGCTGATGCTGCTCAGGTGTCGTTTCTGCAGCGCTTGAGCCCTGACCTGGTCTGCATTGACAATTGCTGCCTGCTGTGCGCTGCTTGCTGGAACTGCCGGTTTTGCATTGTAATTATAGTGTTTGCCGATTTGCCGATTTGAATTGCATTTGTGCTCACTGTGTGTTTGCCTCGCCGCTTTTTGTCTTCAGCTTTCGTTTGTCCTAGCGCTCCTGCCGCCCTGACCCCCCCACCTCCACACCTCCATTTTGTTGTTGTTGTCGTCGTCCTTTGCCCGCCCCGCCTCCCAGCTGAAGCGCCCTCGCCCCTCCCCCTCCACCATCCATTTATGGCCAATGGTCCCACGCGCAGCGTCCACGCGCTTCGGCCTCGCCGAAGGTGCGCCAAAGGTAAGCCCGTCTACGCCCGTCCGTGCCTGGACCGCGCCCAGCGCCAGACCCCCTGCCCCTCGCGCTCCCCAGCCCCCCCGCATTTCCTACGATGCCGCCGCCCTCCTAGCCCTTAACCCCGGTCGCGCCCCCAACTGCATCCAAGCCGCTCCAGGACGCACCCATGGATCGTTCTCCTGCCTCTCCTGCAAATTTAGCGGCACCGTCAACGTCTCCGCTCCGACCACACCACAGATTCCCGACCCCAACCACCTAGAATGCATCCTTCTCAACACCCGCTCGGTCCACAGGCACGCCATTGACCTTTGGAACCTACTTGACACCATCTCTCCAGACGTCGCCTTCCTAACGGAAACATGGATGAACGCCTCCTCCGCCCCTGACATCGCCATCGCTATCCCTGACGACTATAAGATTACACGCAAAGACCGCACCGACCAAACAGGAGGAGGAATCGCTATCGTCCACAAGAAATCAATCCGCATCTCAACCAGCTCTGACGCCAACCTCGCCAACTCCGAACACCTCCACTTCCAGATCCACATCGACCCCAAAACCACACTCAGAGGCACCCTCCTCTACAGACCACCAGGTCCCCGCGCAAAATTCAGTGAAGACATCACGGACTTCATCACTCCACACGCACTCCCCTCCAAAGAATACATCCTCCTGGGAGACCTGAACTTCCACCTTGAGAAGATTAACGACCGCAACACCGCCACCCTCTTAGACAACCTCGCCAACCTCGGACTTAAACAACTGGTCACCTCCCCCACTCACATCACAGGTCACACACTCGACCCCATCTTCACCTCTAGCAACCATGTCTCTTTCAACCACACTACGGAGCTCCTCTGGACTGACCACAGCTGCGTCCACTTCACCTACAACAAGCCGAAACCCATCATTCACCTCCAACCAACTCTACAAAGAAACTGGAACAAAACCACCACGGAACAGATCTCCTCATCGCTCCTTCAAACCTCCCCAGCCCTCTCCTCTAACGCCAACGAGGCCGCCTCCAACCTCACCCTTTGGTTATCCAACACAGCAGACACCTTAGCACCACTGATAAAACGCCACCACAAAATCAAGAAGGCCTCATGGTTCAACGATGACCTCAAGAAATCCAAGAAACTATGCCGCTCCCATGAAAAGGCCTGGAAAAAAGACTCATCCACCAGCAACAAGGTCGCCTTCAAAAACGCCATCCGTACTCACCACCAACTGATCCGAAAAGCCAAAAAAACAGCTTTCAAGGATCGACTCGACAACAACGCCCACAACAGCAAGGAACTTTTCAACATCGTCAAGGAATTCTCCAACCCCTCGGCCAACTCCAACGACATCACCACCTCTCAAACCCTCTGCGACTCCCTAGCCTCTTTTTTCCACAACAAGATTGCTGACATCCACAACAGCTTTGACAACCAACCCGGAAGCCAACCCACCCTACCATCAGCTGACTATCTTCCCCCCGTTAACACCCTTAACGCCTGGAACCCAATCACCACTGAGGACACCATCCGCCTGATGAACTCCATCCACTCTGGATCCCCCACAGACCCATGCCCTCACCACATCTTCAACAAAGTAGACTCCGTCATAGCTCCGCACCTCCGAGACGTCATCAACTGCTCCTTCAACTCCGCTACCTTCCCAGAAGACTGGAAACACGCTGAACTCACCGCCCTCCTGAAAAAACCAACAGCTGACCCCACCGAACTCAAAAACTACCGCCCCATCTCACTTCTTCCATTCCCGGCCAAAGTCATCGAGAAAGCTGTCAACAACCAGCTCGCCGCCTTCCTCGAAGCCAACAAATCCCTCGACTCTTCACAATCTGGCTTCCGAGCAAAACACAGCACTGAGACCGCCCTCATTGCAGCAACTGACGACATTCGAACTCTACTGGATAATGGAGACACAGTCGCCCTCATCCTCCTCGACCTCTCTGCAGCCTTCGACACAGTCTGCCACAGCACCCTTTTACAACGCCTCAGAAACATCGGAATCCAAGGAAAGGCACTGGAATGGATCACCTCGTTCCTCTCCGGAAGAACCCAGAGAGTCCGTCTCCCACCATTCAAGTCCAAGGCCTCTGAAATCATCTGCGGCGTTCCACAAGGATCCTCTCTTAGCCCCACCCTCTTCAACGTATACATGAGCCCCCTCGCGACCATCGCCCGCCAACATAACCTCAACATCATCTCTTACGCGGATGACACTCAACTGATCCTTTCTCTCACCAAGGACCCCAGCACCGCCAAAACTAACCTACACAAAGGAATGAAAGAAGTCGCCGAATGGATGAAACAAAGCCGTCTGAAACTGAATTCGGACAAAACAGAAGTCCTCATCTTAGGTAAATCCCCCTCTGCATGGGACGACTCCTGGTGGCCGGAAGCCCTCGGAAAAGCACCCATCCCGACAGACCACGCACGGAACCTTGGCGTCATCCTGGACTCTTCACTTTCAATGAACAGACAAGTCAGCGCCGTATCCTCATCCTGCTTCAACATCCTTCGCATGCTCAGAAAAACATTTCACTGGATCCCCACCGACACCAGGAAAACAGTCACCCATGCTCTGGTCACGAGCCGACTGGACTACGGAAACACCCTCTACGCAGGTACCACCACCAAACTCCAGAAGAAACTACAACGAATCCAAAACGCCTCAGCCAGACTCATACTAGACATCCCACGCAATGAACACATCTCTGGCCACCTTAAAGACCTCCACTGGCTACCCGTCAATAAGAGGATTACTTTCCGACTGCTTACCCACGCACACAAATCACTCTACGACATCGGACCAGATTGCCTCAACTCTCGACTGTCCTTCTACACCCCCTCCCGCCAACTTCGCTCTTCCAGCCAAGCACTCGCCACTGTCCCTCGCATCAACAAAACCACCATGGGAGGCAGATCCTTCTCATACCTGGCTGCCAAAACATGGAACTCACTCCCCGCCCACCTTCGCCTCACCCAGAATCACCTAGCGTTCAAAAAACAACTTAAAACATGGATATTTGACAAATAATCCCCTCCCTAAGGATATCTAGCCCCCCTCCCCTCCCCAAGCGCCTTGAAACCCTCCGGGTATGTAGTGCGCTATATAAATTCTATGACTTGACTTGACTTGACTACCTAGATAAATTGTGATTGTCCTAATTAATATGGTCCCAACTCAAAAAGCTCAAAGAGCTTTAGAAGGAATAATTAAATCAGGGTTTATCTTGGTGCATCAGAATTCACAGATTATAGAACAGAAACTGCCCCAGAGAGTTTAAGCATTGATGGATGGGGGAAGGATTGTCTCTGCATCACTTATAGCTAAGAGAGAAACACATTTATTTGAAGATGAGATTTTAGACCATGGTTTAAGGACACAGCAGGGATTAAATCAGAGCCGGACTGGGAACCACAACCGGCCCTGGCAAAGTGCTCAGCCGCCCCCCCCCCCCCTTCCTCGGGGAGGGGGTTTGAGGTGCCGCCGAGCTCTTTGCCGGGGCTGGTTTTCGGCCGATTTTGGTACAGGGCTGCAAAAACGGCCCTGTAACAAAAACGGCCCTCAGGGGCCCAAAACCGGACCACACCCTTGCGGCACACAGGGGGATTGCCGGGTGCCCGCTATGGCCAGTCAGGCCCTGATTAAAAAGATAGAGAGCTTAGTTGTACAAGTTTACCCAGAATCCAAAATAGAGAGACTACTTATTGTTTCAAAATTATAAATTAAACTTGAAGAAATTATCAGGAAATGTTTAGATCTTGGGAATTTAAACCAATATCAGGAAAAATAATGAATTTCCCTGAGTAATGATATAACAATATTTGTAGTAACTACACATGATAGACTGACTCGTTTGGCCCAAAAATATGAAATTGATGTTTCAGGAGGTTTTCAATTTCAGAAAAGTTTCAGGGTACACATGAATGGTGAAGCAATTGAGACAATGCATTCTTCAGGAATGTGATTATATATTACAGAATTCTTGAAATACATTTGTAAATGAAAAGGTTTTGAGGAATTAGGAAATCCGTGGGAAAGGAATCATGAGAAGAAAAAGAAGCCACCAACCAGACTTAGCAAGGAAACATGAGAAGGAAAAGAAATCACTAGTCCTAGTTGAGTAAAACAATAAATAAGCTGAAGGAGAAGCTTTGGATAATCCATTGAGAGGAACAGTGGGAGAAGTGCATGTTCATATACCATGGAAAAAAGGTGAACTTGCAGCATCTGTGAAAAAGTTTCCAAAATTGAGAGACACGCCTGTACTGTGGTACCCACAAGTTGATGGATTTATTGAAATTTCAAGGGTGTTGTGGATTAATTTAAAAATGTTCTTTGACACTGCAAAGCCGATTGAACTGTGGTCTGAATGTAAAGTTTGTATGCAGTGGACACGTGCGGAAACAACATGAGATTCTTGTATTGAAGCACCATCTTCTGTAGTTATGGATCCTGATGGATGACATGTACAGACAGCAGAGAGGTGGATATGTCCTTCTGGATAATGCTGTATTCCAATTGGATGAAGAAGATCATGCTACATGCTTTGTAACATTTCTTTTCTGTTTTATAAATGTGTTCCTAGTTTAGGCGTTTCAGGCTTTTCAGACTTAGACTTAGATGCAGAACGGAAGGGAGCAGAACAGAGGTAATTTGCAGATGCAGAGGAGAGGAGGACAGGTTCAGCTGGGATGAGGGCAGATTAGATGTAGGCTATGTGTTTTCATTCTGACTTTTATTAAAAACCCCAAGCTTTATGCTTTGACTAACTTGCTTTGCCAAGGCTTATTTGCTCTATTCTTTATTTCTCTTTATGGGAGATTCTTGAATTTATTGATTTAGCTTCCATGCAACTCTAACGCTTGTTTTATTTTGAATTTTTCATGGATTTCATGGATTCTGACTGACTTTATTTGCAACCTGATTGATATTTAACTAATGATTGAAGAATCAGAGAATCTGAAACTTTAATTAAAAAATAAATCCCATTAAAACTACTCACAGCTGTTTTGGTCAAAATACGGTGGCAAAGATTCATCACCTTGAGAATAGAATTTGAAGTGGAAAAGGGTAAGGGTAATTAAAGGTAATTATGCCACATTTCCTAGATTTTCTCAAAAAAGAGATTACCATGAGAATTCTGTGCTATCAGCATCTAAGAATGTTCAATAAACAGTGTCAAATGCTCTCTCAAACTCAAACAAGAGCAACTCCCCTGGACCAGAAAGCTTGTGTTTGCAGGCCAACGCCAGGTGTAGACACTGGATAAAGTAGTGAGTGCCACGAGACAGCATAAAGCTGCACTGGGTTGAATGGACCAGGGTTGGGAGTACTGTGAGAAGCCAACAGACAGGGATCTTAGTGTAGAGTTTCTGCTTAGTATTGATTAATAAAATGTACGTGGATGACGCTGTCATTATGGCCCGGACCACAAGAGGTTTGCAAACTTTACGTAATGCATTTGCCTATTTTATGGAAAAACAGGACCTGCCGTTAAACAATTCAAAATCTTATGTGGTGCAGGTTGGACCTTGTACAAGAAAGCACTATTGCTTTCAAGTTGGATCCGTTCAGGTCCCATGTACAGATGTTTTTTCCTACCTGGATTTTGTTTAATTAAATTGGTCCATGGGTGGAGCATCAATCACGTGGCCTTCCCAGTTTATGAATTAGGACTATCGTGGCTAGGACCATCTCTGATAAAAACCTGACTGGTCGGCTCCTCTGAATATAGGCTGTGCAGGTGGGGAGTCAGCACATTGTGAAACTTGCAGGAGGAGTTCTACAGGGAATCGTTCCAGGCTGTGCGTTTTTTCCAATATTCAGGTCTGAAAGGGCATCACCGACTTCCTGTGGGGTTAGTCGAACTTCTAACTCAGGCCGCTGAGTCCCTTCAATCCTGGGTAAGGGGATGTTGGAAAAAATCAAATGTAGTCGCTCAGCATGGGATCTGTATGCGTGGGTATATAAGGCGCAATAGTGAGAAGCAAACATCTCTGCGATATTTAGCGCCAAGGTCTGTTGCTGTCCTGTGTCATCCACTATTTCAGGAATAATCCTGGACAGCAACTTTGAGCTGGCCATCCAGAAATTAAGTTTGCCTGATATGCCCCTGTTTCCATATACCTGTTGAGTAATCTTCAGGTGAATTATGGTGTGGTAGGCAAAAATGCACATACCACAGAGAAAAAACAATAACAGGACACGTGAAACAAAACTCAAACCTCAGAAAAAAACTCCTTTACCCCCAAATCCCACCACCCCATAATTCTCCCCTGAAGCATCTGTCACCCCAGTAAACCTTCACAGTCAACTTGAAAAACATTGTAACAGATAGGGGTGTGTGCAATGGCCTCTCCGACTAGTCAAGGAGGATGGTGTCATGGATAAGATGGGACCCAGGTCGGCAAAAGATATCCATGCAATTTGAGGGGTCGGTCCTAGCAGACATTGTCCTTTAGCCATCGTAAACTTTAAACACCAGAAGATGAGGGCTTCTTATGGCCCGAGCCTGTCCACAGTACATCCCCCTGCACATTGTCCTTCCTGTGTCAGGCCGGGTGGTGGTCGGGGCGGCACTGTCAGGTCCGTGTCGGAGGTGACTGAGGACCGAATGAGAAGTCCTCGGTTCCATCTGGATTGGCTCCTCTGACAGGGTGGGCCTCCAAACCAGTGTGGCCTGGCGAGGGCCCCAACCCACCAGGCAAGGTGTACACCAGCCGGTTTCACGACAGAAGCTTCAGTTCAACCACCCTCTGATAGGCTTCATCCTGAGATTCAAAGAAGTGAGAATAGAAGTCAAGATGTGTAACACTTTCAATGTGGCTGGTAAAATCAGCATTTAGTGAATATTCAGCACCCTGAGTTGCTGCTTAACCTCAGTAAAGTATTTACATTTAGCTTGTACCGCTTTGGTGCAGTCCGGAAATATCCTGATCCTGGAGCTATCAAAGGGGAGATTTCTGGGTCTCCAGGCCTCAGGAAGGATTGCAACTTTTGGTCTGTAGTTTATGACCTAGGGGATCAGCGGTCATGGTAGTGCCCCTGCGGCAGAGGGGGGTTTGGTGGCCAGGAATCTGTGAGCATGCTCCAGGACAAACCACTGGGACAGGGCCCCCGTCGAGACACAGATACTAATCCAGATTTCCAGAAATCTCTCAGTGTCACTGGCTTCAACTCCTTTGGGAAAGCTCATGAATCATAGACTGTTTCGTCTTGATCCATTCTTGGTGTCCTCAGCGCAAGACTCCCTGTGCTTGGTGGTAGAGAGGAGTCTGGATACGGAGGATTTAATCGTGTGGATCTCGTCCTCTAGCATGGAGACCTAGGACTCCGCCTCAGAGAACTTGGTGAAACAGGGTAACATTGATGCATACTTCACCTATTCGGGATACAACTGCCTCCTGTGATGCCTGGATGGCCTGTAGAATTGCTGCTGTATCTGGGAGATCTGTTGATTTCTGAATCAGAGCAGCACTCATTACAGATGCAGTAAATTTGTCAACAATGACACTGGAGAGAGAAAGATAGGGGGGAAAATCCCTCCAAAACCTGCCCACTTGCCTCAGCGGCTACAGCCCAGGAGGGGGGCAGCATAAACAACCTGGCGAGCCCTCATGGTAGAATACGGGCGCCAGTGTTGGCCACTAGAAGAGAGGGTGATGGCCCTGTTTCCCCCCTAACTGCCCCCTGATGTTGTGAAGGTATGAAGGAGTCAGCCCAGAGGAGGGGGGCATCCTGAGCAGCCGGCATTAGTGTGTCCAGAAAAAGAGTCCCCTTGTATGCCCAGCCATCTGAATCTGTGAGCCCTCTCCGGGCTCCAGGATGACTCAGAATGGGTATGAGATACCGAAGCATTGCTATCAAGCGACTGCCATCTTTGGTGTCCCAACCAAACACCAGGTTTATGGGTGTGTACAGTTTTAACATTTACATTTCTGACATTTTCAAGGATACAAATTTACAAATAAAATTGTATGTTTCTTATTCAAACTGTTGCTCTATTCTTTGTGCATCTTCCTGATTTAGCTCTCTACTTGTCAAGGCCTTCAATAATTGTACCTTCACACTCATTAAACTCACTCACTTTTCAGAATTCCCAGAAAGGCCTTTATACAATGGTAGAGAAATACCACCCATCCCCTGACTTCCCCAGAATGAGTGTAATTTTGTCTCTCCACTGAAGTTGATGATCCTCCGGTGATATATTGGAAGCGGACAGCGATCCATTGCATAAAAGGCCAGAAAAACATGACTGATAGCGAAAAGGTAGTTCAATAATATTTTGCCGGGCAGCTGAAGGGGGCCTGAGTTAATCTGGAAGCTTTTGGCCCAATTACGAGTTCAGTATTAAATAAATGTATTTTAAATTATAAAATTCATCAAATTCATATAAAACAACAACAAAGAATAATAAAAGACAGTTTCCAAAGCTAGTTCAAAAGGTTAGGCACTTCAAGCATTAATTAATCAACATCTGTTTATAAAGTGCACACATTTGTGTATGATAAATATTGTTCCCCTGTTCAATAACTCTTGCTATCTAGTGAATATTTAAACTGTGCATTTCAATGTTGTCCCAGTGGGATATAAGACATTAACTTGATTTTCCAGGTGCTCCTCATCAATCCAGATAAAGAAGAACATTATACCATCAAATAAACACATTTTGAATGCCCATGACAGTGCTTGCTAATAGCAAAGCCAGATGCACAAAGTATTTTTCTGGTTGCAAACGGCCCGAATCGTAGGAACAGGCCGTTTGCAACTGGAAAAAAGCTTTTTCTGACGTACAAAATGCGATATGGTAACTTGTTACACAATTACATTTTGCATTTGCGATTTGATATTAGGAAGAGGCGTGCTTAGCGCGTACCTTAGCAATACCATCTACGAAAAAAGGTACCTTGTATTTCTGCAATTCGAGGTCTCAAACACCAACAAGAAAAATGCAGAGTCCCACTTGACCTGTATCTATTCCTATACGCCTACCAGGTGCTCATGGTTCTGACCCCCTATCAGAATTATACTCAATGTACAAATTCATTTGTCAAACATAGTTTATTCTTATTTTTTATCATACTTGATACCTCCAATAAACACATTCAACACTATCCCACAATTGAGTTCACATAATTTTGACATGTTATTCCATGGATCACTTTTATGACACACTTTACAGCCAGATTATTAAACACATTACATGCATTAAAATTGAAGATACCCCCACTCAACAATCCACTCGCTACTACACACATCCATTATTACTACCTATCATTCTCTTCGTACACACCCTAACCCAGCCCCTCCACACATACATGAAATGACATACAACGGAGACGCCATTTTGATTTTTAGACGGTCTAGTGTTGTGAGCTGGGACTACTACTAAAAGCGGTGAATGCATGTTTCAGTGTGGGAAATATTTTGGTCCTGGGCCCTTCTACAGAACCACACTACATTACAATTGCTTCAAGAGGTGGTCAGTGTGGGAATCCTGACATGTAGATCAAGGTCACACAGATGTTAGAGTAAAGTAGTGCATCCTCAGTTATCCTTTTTCTACTTATTTTTGAAAGCATCAACCCAAGGGGCCAACAGAGATAGTCAGAAAAAGTCTTCATGCTTAGTCCTTCCTGAGCAGGACATGTGTCTTGGTTCTGGTCTGTTCTTCAAGCCTACAAATGCAAATTCATGTTGGCTAGCGATTGAATCCTAATAGTGCTACACATAGAGTGTTACACATATGATGAGTTTGGAGGCCTTTGCGGATCTTTGGGGCACTGCGAATAATGTCCCGTGCTGTCTGTAGTGCAGTCTGTTCTTTGCACTTCATTTACCAAATATTCCAGAAACGCTCAAAAGCAATTTCCGGTCATACAGTTTTAGTTTCACAAAAGTTACATACATTAATGAAGGGTAATCCATCTAAAATATTTCCATAGGCGAGTTTCTGATACCTTTATATTAATTTGAGTGCAGAGTGCAGTGCATACTGCATGGCGTTTAGGTAATGTACCAGTGTCCTAGGGGGAGGGCTTTACAGATTCCAGAAATATCAAATTCTGGAATATTGTATAAACATACTCCACTTGGGTGCTCTGTACATGCTTTCTTCTGGGCACAGGCCTATTTTCTGTGAATTCCAAGTTTTACTCTGATGGGGATTGCTCTTGCTGGCATCGCTCAGCAGAAGGCTTTGCAGGGTCATGAAAATAGACAGCAGAGCTGAAGCATCTTCATTAAAAATACTTTCTTGGCCTTGCTTGCCTGACTGTTTGGTTGGGAATACCTAATGTGGGCTTACAAGGAATTTCCAGTGGGATTTTAGCATTGCCTTTGCTAACAGTGGTTGAATATATTGCCACTCTCATTTCCTTGCTTCTTCTTGATGGCGCTCCTTGTTCATCTTGCATTTGTCCTTCTCCTGGAGCATAGCCTCTTTACCATTTTCTTTAGGGGGTTTACTTGTTTCCTTCCATTGCTCTCTTTTGTGGAACCTAGGGGCATATTATCAAGGGGGTTTATCTCCGCTTTTTTGGCTTTAAAAGCCAAGAAAGCGGAGATAAAATTATCTCCCTATTCCCAAGCTGTCGCTAACACCAGTTAGTGACAGCTAAAAGGAGATAGCGACCATCTTGGGCCCCGCTTTGCATGTCAGTGATATTTATCACTAATGAGATGCAAAGTGGGCGTGCCAAGATGTTAGAGACTGGAAACAGTCGCTAACATCGCTATCTCCTATTACCAACTTTTGGAGATATTCGCGCTAAGCGCGAATATCTCCAAAAGCTAACACCTGCCCTGAGCAGTTCTTAGCCATGTTATCCAATGGGAGGTGGATAACATGGCTAAGAGCATTTGCTCGATAATGCATGAATATCGCTGACTTTTCAGCGATATTCATGCATTGCAGCCGTTTTTTATCGCATTTGCGATAAACCTTGCTAATAGCAAGGTTTATCTGCGATAAAAATCGCCGATGTGCGGCGATAATCTTTGTCTCTAAATAAGTTAGAGACAAAAATTATCGCTAGTTGTTGGTAATATGCCCACTTGTTCTTCTTGATTAAGCACTCCATATTAGTTCATGTGTTTTCCAGTTCTCTCCCTTATGTGCACCCTTTAAATGCCCACCCACCCAGGGCTCTGTGTTCCTTTCTTGTGTTATTGTTATACTTGTGTACTACTTGCTCTCACTCGCGTGTGCACTTCTCCTCTGTACTCAGAGTTCTAGGGGGCATATTATCAAGGACCGGTGTTAAAATTATCGCTGTTTTAGCGGCAGTAAACTGCCGCTAAATCAGCGATAATGGGCTTGATAATATGCCATAGAGAATTCCCATAGAAGCCCGTGTTAACACCAGAACATGGGCTTCTATGGGAATTCTCAAGGGCATATTATCAAGTCCATTATCGCCGCTTTAGCAGCAGTTTCCTTCCGCTAAAACGGCGATCATGTTACCACCGGTCCTTGATAATATGCCCCTTAATTCCTTCTCCCACCCCTTGCATTGCTCACTCTCCATGTTGCTCTCTCCTTTGTGCGCTGTATTTGTCCTTCCAATCCACTCCTCCTTGCCCCCACTACAGTTGTCGTTCTTTTTTTATTTTGTACTTTAGCACTCAATTTTTCCCATTTTTTTATTTACCAAACCAGTGGCATCTGCAGTTTTTTTTAAAACAAAGTAATAGCTACTTGTAGGTGCATACCTTGTGGCACATGTGCACGCATATGTCATTCCACATGTGCACGCCAGCAGAATGACGTAACTGCCAGTGCTCGCATCATCAATCCTTATTTATTTATTCACCTTTTAATTTATTTATTTATTAATGTATTATTTATTTACCCAATGCTACAAAGCTACGTTTTTAAAGCATAACCAAAAGGCACTTGGGAAAGCTAATAGGTTCCAGAGGAAAAACCTATTGGTTTGGCCATGCTTGTTTAAGGGTATGTATTCATCTGTCAACATAAGACATTTGGTCATATGTACTGACCCTCCTAATCTGCCAAAGACCTTTTGACTTAATTGAATATGGATGGGGGGCTGTAGATTATGGGCCGGATCAGCAGGCATATTTAAATATCAGAACAATTTCTGCTTAAACCATAAAGCAGCCTTTTAGGCTCCTCAGAACATAGGGATTGGGTCCTGTAAATAAGCCCTGCGGTCTCTAACGCCCAGAGTAGTCACCGTTGGATGGGTTTATTTTCAAATACCTACTGCCGCGTTCTTATTACACAGGGACGTTCTTGGAAACTGAGTGGCAAATATTGGTAACATAATATTTTTTCGAGTCCTGCTTTTGTTTCCCAAATCATGCCAACACTTGCAATGCGACAGCCATCTTGTTGATGTTAAAAACACTGATTTGTTTTGTTGCTCAGAAGTATATCACATAGAAGGGTATGTGTATACGATATGCATGTCTTCGTGCAATGTACATGCACAATTATTTAATTTGTTACCTAAAAAGCACTACGGTGGTGAAATGCTTGAACAGTATGCATTATTTTGTCGAGCATTCAGAAAGAATATTTTGCTTCTCGAGAGCAAGTTGTAAATAACCTTATTTTTGCCGAACCCTTCGAGCATACCCGAAAGAGCAGGAGAAAAATGAAACAGTGAGGAGAAAATCCACTTAGAACTTGCGTAAATATCACAAATTGCTTTGAAAATGGATACCATACAAAATGTCAGTGCACAGCTTTCATTTTAGTGTCTCTGGGTGAACCGAAAAGGAAAAGCTGGTTCAGGACTTTTAGCAAATATCTAGTAACAATTGAAATTGGCGACCACAAATGTGCTATTCTTTCTTTTTATTATTTAGGAGCAGACTTTTTTTGCCTTTGCCTAAAACATACCAGAAGATGAGGTAGAGAATGTGATGTGTAGGCAGAAGCAATTATGTGTTTGCAGACTTAGGGCCTCATTAGGATGGAGGATTTTCCGCATCCTCCGGGCCGGCGGAAGCCACCGCCGGCCTGGAGGATGCGGAAAATCCTCTGCGGACCCACCAAGACCCACCGCCACATTAGGATGGCTGGTGAGTCCTGGTTTCCGTCCGCAGCTTTTCCTCCGCGGTTGGCTTACAACCGCGGCGGAAAAGCACTAATATGGTGACGGTGTCTCTCAGACACCGTCAGCCAGATTAGGATGTGCATGGAAACATACTTTTCCGCGGTGGCTTTTCCGCCTTGATAAAGCATGTGTAACTTCACTGAGGGGGCCCGTTGCGGGCCCCCTAGGTGAAGGGGGGGTGGGGGGTGCACATGGGGGGTACCTATGGTACCCCCCTACATTTGTATGCAGTAAGCGGCAGGCACCGCGCGGTGCCTGCCACTTTCTACATACAAATGCATGGAAACATACTTTTCCGCGGTGGCTTTTCCGCCGTGGAAAAGCATGTGTAACTTCACTGAGGGGGCCCGTTGCGGGCCCCCTAGGTGAAGGGGGGGTGGGGGGTGCACATGGGGGGTACCTATGGTACCCCCCTACATTTGTATGCAGTAAGCGGCAGGCACCGCGCGGTGCCTGCCACTTTCTACATACAAATGCAATGCGTGCGTTTTTAACATTGCTGCGGGTGCAGCTTGAAGCTCCACCCGCAGCAATGTTAAAAATAGAGGATGTGACCGCAACCCTTGCGGTCACATCCTAATTGCACAGGAGGGAACTCCGCATGCCATGCGGAGGTTCCCTCCTGCTCTGCGTCCGTCCGCGATCCTAATGACCCCCTTATTTTGTATTTATTCTTGGCATCTTTGTCGATGCCAACAAATGCTATACTCATTGTCAACAGTTGAAATGAGCCAATCGAATACAGTGAAGCAAGAACCAAGAATGCGACTCAGAAGGCGAGGACCACTTGGGAGGCGGTGAAGAAAGATCTGCCTCACGAGGGACTTGTATCCAGAGTATGTGTTGAATATGTTGTTTGAATAATGCTTTCTTACATTGAAAGTTTGTATTTTCAAGCCAAATCAAATTTCCCCTACTCTATGTCTATTCAAATTTAATGTACGTACGTATGCAGTATTTGTGAAAGCAAACCTAGCCATAAGGCACTGTGTGCAGGGTCAAAGGCAAGCATACAGTAAACAAGTGATAGGAGAGGCAGCTGGGTTTATGAAGCAGCAATGTACTGTTACTGCATTGAGGTGCAGCGTTCTTTAACCCCTTGGGCGTGGCCGCGATTCTGCGCCTGTGCAGCCGTTTTAATGAGTGGGCTGGTTCATGACGGCCCCCAGCCGTCATCAGCACATGCCCACCGTGATGCATGACGGACGGGGGCCGTCATCAGCATGCAAGGGGTTAAAGAGATGTGTCTTCGACTCTTTCCTAAATTGGAGCAGTGATGGAGTGGTCCTGGTGGACACAGAGATGTGTTTCCGGTGCTTGGTTTTCTGCCAGCCACCGAAGACAGACCCCTTTAAGGGCATTTTACACGCCACAGCACGTCTCATCCAAAGCCTGAAGAAATGTGTTCAAATCAACCCCATGGAATTCCATTGGCACACCATCCCGGCAGGGCTAGACTGGCAATCCAAAGCAGCCCTGGCAAATGTTGTCAGACCAGCCCCCACATGGTGCATAGCGAGTGCAGGGAGAAAGACTGAGCACTACAAAATGCAGTTTTAGGGGGGGTTCTTCCCCCAAGAAAAGTTGGGGGAAAATGATTCTTTCCTCAAGAAAAGCTGGGGGAAAATGACACACTCTACAACACATTTGGCAATACATATTCAGTTGTATTAGCTTTTACACTATAAAAAATAATGACCTTTCTGTGCACCAGGATAAGACAATCTTTGTTGGGGCTCTTCAATGAGTCCCTCACTATCAACCTCCAACAGTGCTTCTCATGTCTCCATAGCCACTCCTCACATGTATTTTATGTTTTGTATAACACCTCTCATACCAGTGTAGAGTGTTAAAGAACTGTTAAAGAACTCTTTATATCACACACACATACACAATGAATCATACAGAGTAAACCAGTGTATAGAAAATGTTACATAAGGCAAAGGGACTACAAGGTGTCAGATTCATATGCCATCCATACTGATAGGTACGTTTTTGAGAGTACTTGGTCTGGAGAAGCACAAACTCGGGATTCAGAACATAACACAGTGGTTAGGGTTGACTTTAATGATAGGAATGTATTTCTACCCAAACAAACCAGCAACATCAGGATAATGAAATACTGGAAACAAAACATAACTTTTTAACCTGTACCATGCATCTTGCATCAGCTCCTGGATGGCAGTTTTAGCTCACTGAGGTAGATAATGATTGTAACTTATGAACGGTCCAGTAACAAAAGAACCTCTGTGACAAAAGCAGTAACCCTGTGAGCTATGCACATAAAATATTGTTCTTTGATAATCATTGTACACGTTCTTTGCAGTAGGCATATTGACCATTACCTTAAATTAGTCAAAACTGCAACTAGACAAAACTCCCATCTCGCTCCAGCAGGTACATTAATCACTAGAGTTAACTTGACACATTTATTATTGCCTGCAAACTTTTGAATATACAAGGAACTTTGCAGTGCTTTTAAAACTGCTGCACTGCTAGACACCTGGCCTCCCCAAACAAAACCGCCCTCCCACCCCCACTGTTACAGCTTTCTGCCGAAACACCCAATGTCCAGTGCTGCCATATCATCTCGGTCTGCACCATCTTCAAAATGAACTGCATCATTTACAATACAATCCTAACCAACATCCCCCTGCTTATCTTGTAGAAAAGCTCACCATCTCTGGTGTTGTTGTCAAACCCAGTGCCAGGACACTGTCAGCCTGGAGATGAAGAAATGTAAAAAAAAAAAAGCACAAGGCAACAAGCCTGTTCTAATTATTCACTGAGGAACAGGAATAAGATCCTTGAGTACCATGGTGTGGAAAGCCATGTGGCATGGTTTTACCACCATCCAGACTCAAGCATACAAGTGCTTGAAAAGCCATTCTGATGTTGCTTTCAGAACAATTTCATTTTCTTTCGAAGAGTACACTCAGTAATACAAGGCAATTCATACAGAAGTTCGCAGTCATGTAGAATATGTTAATCAATACATGGGCGCGTGGCCCCCTTAGTTGAACATACGTTTAAACCATATTGTGTATAAGACAGGGAACGCTCACTCAGGAGCTAGCTGTATTGCATACTGCCAGTTCTGATACAGCCTTAAAATTACAGTAGAAAAGTGGTGTGTCAACCTCCCGATCACTTGTGTAGTCCAATGCTGATCGTCTAGCTCGATCAATGAAACAGATGCCTAACTCACAAAACAAATGAACAATAACTGTGGCAGCTCAAACCATTTGTGCATGCAAAACTCCCCCCTCTTACCTTCGCCCCCACCCCTCGCCCCCAGGACCCCTTACATGCTCCACAGTGACCATCGTATTAGTATAGTTGCACCCACGTCCAAGTAGGATAGGAGAAAATGGGACCAGGCTATCTCATCAGTACAACAGCCTGTGGCGTGCATTCATCTGTGTGGTCATTACCAGTTTCCCCCACATGCCTCATGTGGCCTTCCCCGTCCAGCCGCTGTAGTGCACAGAGCATCTGTTCCAAGTGGGCCGCTATAGGTTCCTTCCTCAACCCTAATTTTTCCTCTCTTCGGATGGCAGTCCCCTCTGCCCTAGCCCATGCCTGAAATGAGGAACTCTATGCTCGATTGTGCGGCGGGTTGTGCGCCTTCCACCTCTTTGGGAGGAGGCGTTTTGCTACTACAAGCCCCAGATCCAAGAATCGGGACTGTACCCTGTCTTTGGGCGACCTCCTAAAGTGATGCAAGATGTATTCGGGCCAGTCAAAGGGTATG
This sequence comes from Lissotriton vulgaris, assembly GCF_964263255.1. NCBI lineage: Eukaryota > Metazoa > Chordata > Amphibia > Caudata > Salamandridae > Lissotriton > Lissotriton vulgaris. Next base: position 264,462,828 of record NC_141698.1, read on the forward strand.
GTGCGACCCGTGCTACCCTGCAGCAGTCCACTAATCGCTCGCCAGTAGTTACCCAACTCAGGACAGCTGCACAGCATATGCAAGAACCCCGCCCCCAGCTCCCTACACCTAGGGCACAGTGCATCAGTACAGTGAAAATACCTGTTGATCAGCTCTGGTGTGAGATAAGCCCTGTGGACAATGAATAACTGAACCGCACATTTCTGGGGGACTTTTGAGCATTCTTTCCCACTCCCTATCCACCAGGGGCCGCCCCATATCTAGTTTCCATTTGCATCGAAGTGGGCCTAAGCTGATAGCCGCATGTTCTCACAGCGATACCGCAAATCAGCGAACCAGGTGCCTGCCTCTCTCCATGACATGCAGGTATTGCACGGTTAGGTGCTGATTGGGCTCCGTGGTCATATTCCCCCACTTGGAAGTCAACCTAGCCATCAGGGAGCGGTGCTCCAAGAACCCTCCAGGCGGGAGCCCGTCTTCTGCCACCAGAGTCTCGTTCGGTATGAGCTCACTATCCTGGTATAGATCTCCAAGCGTACAAACATCGACCTCCACCATTCCGCAAGCACATGATCCGCAAGCACCCCTCCGCCACTCGGGGAACCCTCCATAGGTATAGCCGGTGCGTACGGAACGGCATCAGCCACGCAACTGTAGCAAGGGGATGGAAAAGTCTTGTTATATGTTCTAGTGAGTAAGGCGGCCGCGTTGTGGCAGCATCATCTAATCCCCTGTCCGCCAGCCAGGGAGCAACCCACTGCAGTTGATCTGATAGATAATAGTGCTCGAAGCAGGGAGCAGCCAGGCCACCCCGGTTTGTTGGCAGGAATAATTTAGCAAGCGCCAGTCTGTGTCTAGCTGTTCCCCAGACAAATTCCCGCAGCATCTTATTGAGCATATTAAAGAAGGGGGCCGGAATAAATTGTGGCAAATTAACAAAGTAGTACAGGAGGCGGGGAAGCATGACCATTTTGGCAAGCGCCACCCTACCTGTAACCGTCAGTGGAAGTGTACTCCAAAAGCGCTCCTGCGATTTAAGCGCCATGACAGCCCTTCTCAGGTCCCCATCAAACAGGTCAGCTGGACTACGGTAGATTTGTATGCCCAAATATCGGAAGGTACCCTCTGCTCACTGGACTGGTGCACCGTCAAGACAGTTTCCTGGGTCCGCCGTCTCTGCGCTAAAAGCGTAAAGACAGGATTTACGCGCGTTCACGCGAAGCCCTGAGATAGTGGAGAAGGTCCTCAGCAGCTGGGCCAGTCTCCCCGGCATGCACCCAACATCTCTCACATACACCAACAGGTCATCAGCATAGAGTGACTCCTGATGAACCGCATCCCCAAGTGGTATACCATCCCCCAGAGTCGCCCGCAGAGCTACCGCTAGGGGCTCAATGGCTAGCGCGAACAGCAACGGGGACAGAGGGCACCCCTGCCGAGTGCCCCGGCCCACCAATACCGCTTCAGAGATGTAAGGGCCCAACCTCACACGGACTGTGGAGTTCTTGTAGAGCAGGCCGACCATGTGGAGGAACCCCATGTCCATCCCGTATCGCAACAGCACTGCCGACAGGTAGCCCCATTCTAGGCAATCAAACGCCTTCTCCAGATCTAGTACAAGACATTCCGCCCGGAGCCATTCATGTGTAGCCTCGGCTGCCACCCTGAAATACCTCCTAAGGTTCAATGACGTGAACCACGCAGGGACAAACCCATTCTGGTCAACGTGCACTAAGTGGGGGACTACCGGTGCCAACCTTTCCGCCAATACCTTAGCGAGGATTTTATAATCCACGTTAAGCATTGCCAGGGGCCTATAGGATCCTAGGGCTGTAGGGTCTCTGTCCGGTTTAGGCAGGGAGACCAGGAATGCCTCCAGCATTGAAGGGGGTAACGATCCTTCCTTCACCGCCCTGTTGTAAAGCGCATGAAGTAGCGGCACCAGGGACTCACAATATGTTTTATAATACTCAGCTGGCAAACCGTCCGGCCCCAGCGTTTTCCCGGATGCCATTGATTGGATCGCCTTCCCAATTTCCTCTAGGGAGAGAGGTGCATTAAGCGCTTCCTTATGCTCCTCTGAGGGTGTGGGCAGCTGGATAGAGTCCAAAAACTCCTCTAGCAGATGTCTGGGGCCAACACCCTTGGCCTTGTACAATTGCTTATATTGGTCAGTGAGGGCCCGGTGGATTTCGGGTTGCATATACACCAGCACCCCATCCACCCCACGAATTGCTCCTATCGAGACATGGCGTTCCTCCTGCCTTATCAACCAGGCCAGTAGGGGACACGCTCTGTCCGCCCTAGCATGCGTTCTGGCCGTGTGTGCCGCATAATTGTGACATCTGAGCCGCTCAATAAGCTCTGCATGTTGGGAGTGGAGATCCTCCAACCTGCATGAGTGTCTGCTCCCTCCCTCTCCCTCCGCTCGTATTGCAGTAGCTCATCTTCTAAGCGCGCCAGGGAGTCTGTAAGCATCTTACGTATATTCCATGTGGCCCCCAAGCAGTGGCCCGGACAGTCGCTTTGTGGGCGTCCCACTCCACTAATGTATTGCTCACTGTTCCTTCATTAACGTCAAAGTACACTAATATAGCCGTACCCAGGGAAGAGCGAAATTCCGGGTCCTCCTGCTCACTTAAGTCGCCACGGGGGCACCGGCGAGCGATCCGCCTCCCAGCCGATTTTAAACCACAAGGGGTTATGGTCGGAGTACGTCTGCCCCAGGTATTCTGACTGCGTAATAAGCGGGAGTAATGTTTGGGAACCCACTATCCTGTCTAAGCGGACATGCAGATCATGCACTGCGGAGTAGTAGGAGTAGATCTTATCTGTCTGGTGTAGTGCGCGCCACAGGTCCTGCAGTGCCCAATGTGAGAGCCAGTCCCTAAACACCTGCGTGTTGGACTCCGTCACTGCAGCATGCAGAGGGGGAAAGATCTGTCTAATTGAACATCCAGCACCATATTAAAGTCTCCCCCCTAACAACCAAGGGAGCCCAGCATCGCGGTGTAGGAGCTGCCCTCCCAATCCACCTCCACCTTTTCGCAATTAAAGGGAATGCCCGGCCGCACCCAGATCAGTGTGCCCCGCGCGAGTGCGGAAAAGGTGGTGCCGTGTATTTGCCCTCTCCAACACCTGCGAAGTTTGTCAAGCTCCGTCTGTGTTATGTGTGTTTCCTGCAGGAGGGCGATCCCCACAGACTGTCGCTGTAGGTAGGAGAAGATGGAATAACACTTCAACGGTGTGTGCATGCAACGTATGTTCCAGGTCAAAATATTAGTGTGTGTCATCATTAATCTGGGTATCTAGGCGCGGCGTGGGGCAGAGTGGCTGCACCAGGGGCTTTGGGCTGCGGCCCGAGGGGAGTATATCAATGCGTGCCATGCAAACAATTTAACAACTGCAAACATTGTAACAAATAGGGCGTATCCCCAAGTGGGCATTCGTCCAAACCTCAAATAGAAAACCGTCAGTTAAAAGTGAGCTATTCCAGCATGGTGCCTGGTGGGATGCGAGTGATAGCGGTGACTAGTCTGCAATGTTCCCCCTTCCATGTTTCCCCTGAGTGCGGGAGGTGCAGTAGCGTGGCATAAGTTAAACTAAAGCACAGGTATGGTGCAAGTCTCAACGGGAGGAGGCCGCAAGTGCAGACAAGAGTATCATCCAGCGCCCCGCACCCCACCCCCAAACAGCAGGTTGTCCCCTGCTGTTACATGAGCACCCCGATAGGCCCAGAGCACCACCCCAGTACACAGTACAGGTTAAAGAAGTGTGCACAAACATATAAACGGTGGAACGGCACTTCTTGGCCAGCAGGCGGAAACCTTGTCTGAAGTTAGCACTCTGACAATGTAACACACAATGTGGTCAGCAGTCTGTGGGGTAACCACTGGCAGTCTTCCAAGATCGCTGTGGATGGGGACAAAGCGCTGCTGGTCCCCGGAGCCCTGCCCATGTAGGCCTCCATGCGGTCACGGGCATGTATTGTCCCAAGGGTCGCCACCGCCTCAAGTACCTCCTGCGGCTCCATTCTGATTCTGTCCGGGCTCCCGGCACCGATGCCTTCTGGACCGCCTCTCTGGCCGACTGCCGGCCTCTATATCTGAAGGTCTCGTTCCTGTCCACTACCCCGAACTCCTCCAGCCAATCCCACACGTCCGCCGGGGAATCGAAAAAGTGGGTTCCCTCCTTTGTGACCACTTTCAGCCGGGCTGGGAACAGCAGGGAGTAAGGCAGCTCCAGTTCCCGCAGTTGAAGCTTCACCGCTATGGAATTACTTCTCCGCTGCTGCACAGTTTCTGTGTAGTACGGGAAAAACATAACCCGGCTGCTGCCCACATGCAGGTCACCTGGTTTCCGGGTTTCACGTAAACCACATCCCTGTCTCGGTAGTTAAGAAGTTTGAAGAGGAATGGGCGGGGTCTGGCCCCCTTTCCACAACAAATTGTTGGGAGAGCACCCCCTGCGGCAGGAGGTCACGCAACTAGCGCTCCACGTACTTCTCTGGGTTTCTTCCCTCCTCTCCCTCCGGAAGACCCACCATGCAGATAATATTGTGTCGGGAGCACCCTTCCGCATCGTCTATCCTATCTTCAAGTGATTGGAACCGGTCAATCATGTCCTGCAGCGCTGCGGTGTGACTCTCGGTGACGGGCTGGAGCTCCTGAATCGCTTGACTATATACTGCAACTTTCTCAGCCAGCTTGCGGTGGTCAGTGTGGAGGAGGGTGAAGTTCGACGTGACCTTGTCGATCCTTGCTTCTAGGGACTCCTTGATTTGCTCCAGGGTAGTGCCAATCCTCTCCGCCACCGCTAGTACAGAGTCCATCTTGGCCGAAAGGGCCGCTGCTTGCGGCTCCATGTCCCCAGTGTGTCACCCTTGTGGGGGGTCCAAGCTCCCCGCGCACGTCTGTCCTTGTTGTGACTTGTGTCGCAGCCGGCCCATCACAAGTTGTTGAGCAGTTGGCATCCACAAGCTGTTCGCAGGCCATGAGGGCACAACCAGTTGCAGTTGCTCCGGCCCAGAGCCCCCTTCCGGAGCGCCGTGCCCTGCAGCTGACAGATCACTTGAGTGAAGGGTCCCCCCTCTTCCTGGGTGACGTCCAGAGTTCCACGGCCCATTCCTCAGGGGCCCAACGCACAGTCCCAAGGGCTGGGGAGAACCATCTACTTTGTGCCAGCCACAGGTACCAGAGGGTCCTAAACCCGCCGTCAGCATCTCCTAGTCAGTGTGGGGGTACTCCTGCCACTCCTTGCTGATTCTGGGGCACCGCACCTCTGTCTTTACTTCTCAGGTGTACTGCCCGGCAGGACCTCCTGTGCTTCTCACTAATGGCATGCAGAAGAGCCAGTACAGGCGCGCCTCGACCCCACCAGGTACACCCGATAGGTGCCCTCCTGGATGCCACACAGTCCCTGGGCACTCCCACTCTATAGCTCCCCCACTGCGTGCAGCACCACTACGACAAGGGCTGCACCTGGGGAGGTCCTGATCGGTCCGCTCATGGCGGCGCGATAGGTCAGCGCACCGACAGGAGTCTCACTCTCCTGGCAGTGTCTCCCGGGTCCCAGACACGCAGAGTCCCACTAGGGATCCTTGGGCGCCCCACTTACTATCATCAGGAGCATCCTCAGTCCTCAGGTGCACCGCTTGTGCTAAGAGCGCTCCACACCAGTGCCAAACCCACTCAAGATGGCGGCTCCCTTAAAATGGCGCCCGTTCCCTACCGCGCTAATCTGTGGGGCAGCAGAGTCTCCAGGCCCGATGTCAAACAGCTCACGGCAACTCCTCTGTGGCCTCCGATTCCTTCAGTCACTTCAGGCAAACCACCTTCTAGGCAACAACAGTATGGAGCCTTACCTATTTACAACACCTATATAAAGGACCTCCTAGGGGTACTCGATATACCATAATCTTTCAAATCCCATGGATGTGTAAATTAACACTAATCCCTTAGGTCAAGGTGTATATTCTATATGTAAAAAACATCTCAACAGGCCATTACTCACTGTGAAAAAATTGGTGAGTAGAGAGAGAGTGCCTCATGGTAGCAACACCCGAGGGGGTTCCTGGCTAGCAATTACCAGTCTACCCACTTCTCATCATCAGTCACTCTCTCTCTGTGTGGTGTGTGAAGAAAGAAAACCAAGAATTTGCTGTGTCCATAAATAATAAATAATTTGTGAGGTGCAATAATAGTGAACAGAAACCAATATGTGCACTATTCAAAAACCTCCCTATATATGCACCTAGAACCCCAAAAAGAACCAGTGCATTCGGTTCGCAAAGATAAAAATCTGGTAAGGTTTGCTGGCTATCCAACTTTATTCCAATGCTGAAAACCCTCCCAATTAAAAAATGGTTAACTCTATACCATACTCATTTACTTAATGCCAACATGTTTTGTTGCTCAACATTCCAGCAACTTCATCAGGGCAGTGTGGAGTTCTCTAATATCAATCTTCACACTCAATCGATTAAAGGACCTGTGATAACATTAAAAACAAAACACAGCAGTGAATTAACAGAACCCTTCGTGCAATGGTTTTCATTGAGAGCGCATTAAAACAACACATTGACTGAAACAGCCAGAATTGTTTACCTGATGGGTGCCAAGTCAGTGCATACCAGCAACCATACAATAAAAACGGACCCCGTGTCTCACGATCACGTGTCAACCAGTGGCTCGGTCTATCTCAAGCCCCCTGTATGACACCACCTTCTAGGCCCTGCACACTGGATGGCCACTCCAGGGTTTTGCTTCCAGCTACAACGTGTCACCCAGCGGGGGGAGGCCGGAGGTCAACCACTTATTCCGCCCCGCGATTAATGTGCACCAGTCTCTGGGGTACACTTCAATCCTCCCAGGGGCCCAGGCCAGTCCTCAGCCGTCCTCACCTGACCTTAGAAGGGGGCCCGCAGCACACTCAGGTCTTAGTCCTCGCCTCTCTACCAGCAAGTCAAGGCCGCCGAGTCCCTGCAGCTTTCCGCAGTTCACTCCATCTGCGCAGAGCCCGCACATCTCACAGGGCCTGCACCGGGCCGGGACTCCCGCTCACTGTCCGCTGTCCCGCTCCGCAGCTCAGAAGGCAGTTTTGCAGGCCGCAGCTCCACTCCGCTCCTCGGCTGCCAGCGGACCCTCCCGGCGCAGCAAGCCCTCAGAGCGCCTCACCGTTCGCGGGGGACCGCACCACACCCAGCTTCTGTTCCACACCTCGGAGACCAGCAGCGGCGCCAGGCAGACAGCGCCTCTGGTCCGCAGCAGGTGCGGCACCCGGGACGCCGCGCTCACAGGGCAGTGTTGTCTCAGGCTGCAGCGGCGGCCGCTCTGGACCTTTTTTGCGTCTTTTCCCTCCCGGGCCATGCCTCTTTCGGGGCCCCGTCCAGCGCTTCACGACCCGCAAGTCACCGGGTCATGCAGGTTTCTCACCACTTCCCCGTACCAGCCTCGCACCAGGTGGGCACAGCTTGCACCTCAGCAGGAGAAATCCCAGGAGAAACCGGGGGTATCGGTCGGAGCTTTAGTGCCTTGCGTCCGCCATGTTGCCCGGCTGGCCACGCCCCCCGTTTTTACAGATTGTTAGGGCTCGCCCCTTTCCTATTCTGCAGGAATAGGAAAAGAGCCCTAATGCAGCTAAACCAAACTTCAGGCCCCAGAGGATTTTGGACAGTTCACGTGAATCACAATCACGTGACCTGCTCTCATGCACGAGCCTTCCCCCTGGCAGCAGCATTTCTCCTTTCACGACCGCCAGGCCACTTCAAAGGGTTCCGCTGCCCCGCCTCTGCTTCACGGCCATCTGTTCCCCAGCACCTCCCCTCTCTCTCCCCTAATTATTCACTGCATGGCCGGCCGGCAAATCGAAGGCTGCTGCTCCCCATGCGTCTCGTTTATTTTTTTTGTCCCCTCTTGAACAGACCTCGCTCGACCCCCTTCCTGTTCTCACAGGGCCCGCCTCCCTGCCCCCCAACCCAAAATACCTCCGGATGATGAGAGGCCCCTGCATGCTACCAAGGTCTCTCCTGTAGCCACCCCCTCCCCCCCCACCTCCGAACAACCCCCTGCCCATGGAGGTGCCTTCCCCTGACTATGGAAGTGCCTTCCCAGTGCGTTCTTTCTTGTTGTTGGAATGTTTACCATTCATTGCAGTAGTATCCTCATTTCCTGATGCTGAGCATTAGCAAAACACTTTTTTTCTCTCCTTGCTGATGCTTTTTAAGGGCTGCAGTAATTGGTCTCTGTGTGGCCATGACACTGAGAAATGAGGGCAAAGTGGCCCCGTCCATTTACCCTACGAAATCAACAGCTCTTCAGTACAACTGATATTAGTAGTCTACAGCCCACAAAGACATTCGGAGGCGGGGAGACCTATGGAGAACTGGAGACCGTCACAGTTACAAACAACAAGAACAGCTCCGCGAGACAATAAATGTCTGGGCAGAATCATTAACATTTCCGGTGGAAACTGTCATGTAACAGCCAGTCAGTGCTCCTCTACCAGGCCCTCACTTGCCCCGTTCCATCCGTTACCGTCCTTCCAGAGACCTTCGAAAGGCATGTACGAAATTCTAGCCAGTCCCAATATCCTTTTAGAGGACTCTCCTGGCTAGTGACTGCTGCAACTCCGGCTCTACTGGCCTTTCGGGGAAGTCCCCCAACCTGTGACTGCCACTACTTCAGCCATTAAACAACTGTGCTCTCGCAACTACTTCAAGGTATTTACAAAGTTACAAAACAGTGTGAGGTACGGAAAAATAAACAGAAGCAGATTCCTCAGTGTGTATTCTTGTCCCAGCAGGGAGATGGTTTATTGCATCCAGACTATAACAGTCTCACAAAATGCCGACACGTGTTTCGTCGTGTGCCGTAGAGTCAACACGACTCTTCAGGGCTTTAGACTCAACACCAGGAATGGGTCGATTGAAGTCTGGAGCTAACGTTAACAATCCGTGTGGGTGGTTTAGATAGAAGCCATGATTATTTGCAGCTCAAATCAGTTGAGAGAGTGAGGTTGGAGTGTCCAGTTATGACCATTAGATTCCGCCTTAGCTGGTGTGTAAGAGTCTACACACTAAGCAATTATCTGTCTGGAAACGGGTATGTTTCACATGGTAGGGTCGAAATTGGTTAGTTTAGCTGTATTCTGCTGTGAGCAGGGTAGCGAGGTGTTCCGAGTATTGGCTCTGAAAGCGTGTGTCTTTCAGGCGGTAACCGGGAGGGGATCCGTCGATCAGTGAACATCCAGAAACGTGTAAGTTTCAAAGATAAGCGGCGTGTTGGATTCAGGTATCCCTCCTCTTCAGGTTCCCGGTGGCCGTCTATCATGAACGGACCATATTGGCATTTCAAAGGGCTCTGTTAGTGTGACTGTAGATTCCCCAGCCCCACAGGTCTGTCAGGGGTTGTGTCTGATATGCAGTGTCAGTGTGTCTTCTAGGAATTCAAAACAGGAGTGCAGGGTCTCAAACCTGATTTAATCCTCCTCTCCCAATCATCTGCTCGCTGTCTGCCAATGTCACTCTACAACTCGAAATGCCTGTACTATCCTCTGCTTAACAATGGAAACAGTCAAGAATCCTACACCAACTGCAGCACTGACCTTTGTTTTGTGCTCAAGAAATCCCTTACCAGCACCCCTGCCTCCTTCGGGTGCTTTAAACCAGCTTAGTGAATGCCGTATGGCTCAGTGAGTTGCTGAATTCATTATACAAAAAGTTGCCGTAAGCTCTGTGCAGCGTTTTGATGTTAATCACGCCGGTTTATTCATGTACTAATCTAGGTGCGATTGAAGCACCTCGGAGGCTGCGACGTGCAGAATCAATCAATGGCGCAGTTTTGTGCACTAAGGGAACTCCCTTTATAAACTAACGTTTACTCAGGGTTTTCCTGCAATTACCACCACAACTGCGACTTGATTGACACAGATGGACTGAAGCATCAACACTCCTGCAGGAAGACAGGAGCCCTCCCCCATCACACCAAGCCAGAGACGTCATCCATCATGGAGAAGAGCAAACTTTCCCTCTGGGCACAGCCTGCTGCAGCGTGCGCCTGCTCCTCCCCCTTCCTCTACAGCACCCAGGAGAAACAGCGCCTCGCTTCAATTGTCAGAGAAAATACCTTTTTTGTCCAAATCCTCCTTGCTGCTATCGTGACCTGCCTACCCCTCCCAATGCCAGTACTTTTTTTTTGGGCGGAATCCCATGTTATTATGTGTGCAGCATTGGCTTCCTGGTTTTTTCTGTCACTGCATGTTCTCAGCTGACATGGACACCACTTTTATAACAGATTATAGAATGCGTTTAGCATGCTCAGCCCTCTCTCTTTGTCTGTGACTCTATGCTTCTCATCGGAACTGCGATGTTGATACTTGTTTTAAGAAGTGCTAAGGGAGTGGTAGATCCGATTATTAGATGGCCTTTCCATATAGTGGTATCTTGGTACTTAAATGATTATAAGAGTTTTGTGCACTCCGATTAAAGTCACTGACTCACAAAGCGCCCCTGTAGGTACTAATGCTTAGTGTACTTCATCCCTCGATTTCTTTTCTTTGTTCTCTTTTATTGTTACCATCTGTTTCTGCAGCATGATTAACTCTCATTGTAGTTCAAGTTAAGTGTTGTTTGTAATACTTAAAATGAGGAAATTACAACCCCTCCACTGCTATTATTGAGTTCGTGTCCAGAGGACCTTGCTTTTAACCTCGCAGCTTGACAGGTAGTAGGACCTTTCGTCAGCTGCTGGCTCATGTAAATAATCAAATCTGGGAAGGTCAATGGCTTCAGGTTTTACCAAAGTTACAGTAAATTGCTATTTATATAGAATAATAACATTTCTTAAGAATATATCTTCCCAGGCGTGGGAAGAACATCCTTTTAGGAACAACCTTTTAAGTGCCAGAATGGTCCTGAAAACGTTTGCCCAGCACCTATCCACCATCGCCAAGTGGTGACATTAGCACCCCGACTCGGTCCCTCGCACATGAAGAAAAAGTTTTTCCTACCAAGACAATAAATTACCCAGAAGACTTCTTCATCGAGGAAACTGTACTGGGAGAGTTTCAGGGTCGGATCCTTTAATGTAATAAACGCTGGCATTTTAAAGGTGATCCTAGAGTTTCAGCATCCATCGGCTAAACCTGTGCAGTTGATGATGTCAGCTGGGGATGCTGAATCTATTCAGAATGTCTTCTGTACCCTCTGGGCCACTCCCCAAGCTCTGACCCCCAAAGCAGCTCCTGCACTTGCACCAGCACACAAGTAAGACATAGTCAAAGCCTACTGTGGTATCGTCCACCTATTGCGCCCCTGGCGTCTCCGCTTGTAATGGAGCTGCTCGCGGTGACATCACTTAGAATGTCACCGCGACCAGCGTTTCAAGGCGAGCGCCGGTGGCGAGAGAGCTAACCTGCCTCCGTTGAGGCTTGCTGTGGCTGAGGTCGTTAGGAATTACTCTTGTTCTTTGGACTTAATAAACGATTTATGTTTATCATACATTTCGCCTCCTGTTCTGTGGCCATCACTACACTGGCGACGAGGGTGGGATCTTGAGGCGAAAGCTATAGTTTCTTCTCCGTCTTTGCCTACTTGGGCGAGGACCGCTCCTAACCCCTTTGCGCTTGCGTCGGTGGTGACTATTGTCGCACGGTTGGGTAAGTAAGACTTCAGACTGGGAGCTTCTGCAAGTGCATTCTTCACGTCTTCGAACTCTCTCTGGCACTCTTGACCCCAGTTAAACACAGTATATTTTTTCAGTAGCAATCTGATGGCGTATGTCCTTCCTGCAAGGTTCCGTTTGAACTTGCCGTAAAAATCCAGCATTCCCATAAATGACTTGATTTCGTCCTTGTTCTTAGGAGGCACCAAATTTACAATGGTGTTCTGGAGCTCCGCTTTGGGGCGGATACCTTCAGCTGTCACTTTGTGTCCCAAAAAATCCAGTTCTGCGCAGCCAAATACACATTTTTCCCTTCTCACTGTTAGTCCTTGCGACCTGAACCTCGCCAGCACACGCCTCAGCCTCTCATCGTGCTTTTTTTGGTTTTTTGTAAATACCAGCACGTTGTCCTGGTAGCATACGACACCCGGGATTTCTTTCAAGATGTTCCCCATGAGCCTCAGAAATACGGCTGCTGCCGAGACCAACCCGAAGGGCATCCTTTTGAACTTGTACGCACCCATGGGTGTCACAAACGCAGTAAGTTCTTGCGACTCTTCGTGCAGTTTTATCTGAAAGTAAGCTGAGGTGAGATCAAGTGTCGAGAACACTCTTGCGCCCTCTAGCATGCTCATCATCTGGGTGATGTTGGGTAATGGGAAACGATCGACCACGACCTCCTTGTTCAACGCTCTCAGATCGATGCACAGCCGAACCGACCCACCTTCTTCTTGGCGGCCACGATGGGCGCCAGCCATTCCGTTGCTTCTATCGGTTCGATGACTCCTGCTTTGCACAGTCTCTCTAGTTCTGTCCTCACTTCTTCTTGGATGGCAATGGGAAGCTTCCTGACCTTGGCGACAACCGGCTTTGCGTTCTCTTTCAATTTTATCTTGTGACAGTAGTTCTTCAAACATCCAAGCTCTTCTCTGAATACTTCCTTGAACTCGGCCACTAAGTCTTCTTTTTGTTCTCGTATCTCCTGTATTAAGATCTGGGGGCTGCTGTTGGGATTGAGATAGACCCCCAACTCCTTCTGTGCCTGCCAACCCAAAATGTTATCCCCGACTGTAGACACGTATACCTTAGACACTGTTGTCCTGTCCCTGTATTCAATTTTGTTCCAAAAGTAACCTTTCATTGAGATGGGGCGACCAGCATACCTCCCGGGCCTCACATCCATTTTCCTCAAGATTATCTTTCCTTTGGACACTCGGGTGAATTCCTTTGCACTAATTATTGTAATTCTGGAACAGGAATCAAATAATGCTTCCAACTCAGTACCCCCCACATTTATGGTGTCTTTTGGGCTGCAGACCTGACCTTCATCAACCTGTACAACAATTTCTTCACATGTAGTGTCATCGAGGCCATGGATCTGACTCCCATTCACTTGCACAACTATTTCATCACATACCACGTTCGTCCTGTCTCTACTCTGTCTACTGAATCCTTGTCCACTCTTGCAATACTGTCTGAAATGACCTTTCTTTCCGCACTTGTTGCATGTGAACCTGAGTGCAGGACACTCTTTGTCATTGGCCAGGTGCCCCGCTTACCACATCTATGGCATGTACCCTTGAATTGTCCTCCCAACTTGCTCTCTTTCTGTTCTCTACCCACTATTTTCTGGCCCTTGATCACAGACACAGCCTCACACTCGGTCACAACTTCACTTACACTGGGTTTTTCTTCACTTCTTTTCTCCCCAGTGTCTTGCTTTATTTCACTAATGCACTGTAACATGTGCTCAACTTGTTTTGCTATGATTAAAATCTCCCTCAGAGGTGGATCATTCTTCAGCCATAACTCCTCCCGTACACGCTCCATTCTGCAAGCTAGTATAAACTGGTCTCTAATCCTTTCCTCACTTGCGCCCCCAAACTTGCATGTGGCAGCTAGACATCTTAACTCAGAAACGAAATCTTCAATAGATTCCCCCTCCTTCTGTGCTCTTTTCCCAAAATGATACCTCTCCATTATGATGCTCGTCTTAGGGAGGTAGTGTAAATCCAATTTCTTAAGACTCACTTCTAGCTCATTGAGGCCCCTAGCTTCTTGTGCCCCTAGGTCAGGGAGGTGATCTGAGACTTCCTCCCCTTCTGCTCCCAGGTAATACGCCAAAAATGCTACCTTCCTTTCTAGTCCAAGGTTTGGTCCACACGCAGTAGCATAATTCAAGAACACTTTCTTCCACTTTTTCCACTGAATGGTAGGTTCCCCGGGATTGGTCAGGAAAAAGGGTGGAGGCGTCACGCTCTGCATGGTGGAGTTGTCACAGGGTACTAGGAAAATATAGTGCTAAACGCTGAGGGGTGCAAGTGGGAAACAGTGCCACCCTCAACCCACCAATATAGCAAGGTAACACCACTTATACAGAGAGGTTTAGCACATAGAATCATTTACCACCTTAATTTACATCTAGTACATCATGAAACAAATAAACCACTTGAGGGCACTGTGGTGTGCAGGCAAGTTCACAGAGAGACCGGTAGTGTACCAGAGGATTGCCTTTCCTATGTTCGTGCACAGGATGATACCAACAGAGGAGGATGGCTCACAGTACAGTTACTTGTCACACCATAGACATCCAACCAACCCACACCCTTGTGAGCAGAATGTCGAGGGATACATAAGAGAAAACTCCGGGGGTTCCAACGCTGCCCAACGATTGAAGCTCACAAAACCCTTGCGGATGAACAGTCCCCAGAGTGGTGATGCAACAGTTAATCCTTCCCTAATCTCCAACACGCTAGGAAGCAACGCGCTGCTTACACCTCCTGTCACTTTAATGTCCACAGAGTTGACTAAACGAAATGCGTGTAGGCGCGCAGGCAGCTTCCTGAAGAGGCAACACAAGGGTTAAAGAAGGAGAGAGGCTCGTCAGGTAAACATTTCTCCACTACCGCCTCACATCCACAAGGCCAACCTCTCAGCTGACACCCCGGGTCATCCAGTGCATCTCCTACTTTCCGACGCTGGCACTATGCTGCGATGTTGCTAGTCTTTGGTTATTTTCCTCCGCTCCACACGCTACCGTGACCCCAGGTCATAAGTTCAAAAGCAGTCTCCTGTCGAGTCGCGGGTGTGTGCACAGCGCACCTTCAGACAGCTGACAACATGCCGTTTCCCATACAATCCTAGCTGGTGCTCCACATGGAGTTTGTCATTACGAACTCCACAGCACCATAATGGGGAAACTGAGAAATTTGGTGTCAAACTTCACAGCACATTTAACCCACACTGATGCCAGTTTGGGGTTAATCAAAAATGCACACAGAGGGCATCTTAGAGAGGCCCCCTGAAAACTAACCCACCACTAGCATCCAGGCTGAGTGGCTACTTTCAGTTTGTACCACCAGACATGATTCTGGACCTCTGGGTCAAGAGCCTGCTGCTCTCTGGGGCCTGAAGCAATGCACATCCTGGGATGAGTTGCCAAGACTCCTCCCCCAGGATGGGCAGGGTTCAAGAATGGGAAGCTTCAAAGGCTTGCCACCTTTGTTAGCTTCACCAGGCCAATTGCTGCTTTCAGCAACTGGTCCCTACTGGTTCTGACCCCCACCTGGGGCAGGAGAACCGGTGGTAAAAACAAGTGAGGAAGAGAGGTGTGCCCACCTCTGCCAACTATACCCCTCAGGTGGGGGAGGCGAGGTGAAGCACAACACTCAGTCCATGCCACCTTGAAGATGGGAGGACTCAGCCAATCAGGGACAGGCTCACGCCCCCTCCCACTGGAGGGTTGCATAAAAGGGGATGTACCCATCCCAGGGAGAGGGCCCATTGGTCCCTGCCCTTTACCTACCTACAACACCCCTAGATCTAGTATTTAGGGGCACCCCTGAACCTTACTTCCTCATATCCAGACAAGAAACAAAAAGAAAAGAAGAAGAAGAAGGACCGAACAGCTGTGCAGCAGCTAACAAGAGGAAGACGCCCATTGACTTGGCCCCAGCCCTACTGGCCTGTCTCCCCCTCGAACCTGCTCCAGCGAAATTCTGGTGTGTCCTGCAGCCAGCAACCTCAAAATCCCCGGAGGACCTGACTGTCTTCACTTCCAAAGACTGCTTCTCCCATGAACACAGGATTTCTTCAACTGCAACCTCTGGCTCTGGCCACATACCGCAAATCTGCCCCACTCTGCACTCGCCGCCCCAAGCCCGAGCTGGAGTGGGCAAACACCACGAGGAGGTCCCACGGGCAATCCTGACCCGAGATCCGGAGACCCCTGACCTGCCTCAAGCCTTCAGCCGATGCCTGCAGCCTAAATCCAGAAGGCCCCCCTAACCGCAACCAGGAGTTGGTAAGAAGATCCGACCCCAAAAGGCACCCCTGCACCCGACGCCCCACGGGCTTGTGTAACCAAACCAATGGTGCCTAATCAACCCCTAACTTTCCAACTTACCTCTCGGAGTGGTAGTCGCACCCAGAAGTCCTTCGTCTCCATGCCTGCAGTGCTTTTGCAAACCGGAGGTACGCTATTGAAAACAACAGTGCATCCGACGTCGAAACAGCACCCTGCACCCGGACGCCCTACTGCCGCTGAGGGTGCACCTTTGGTGCTGATTAGTTTACCCATTTACCCTGAGCTAAAGTCCTGGAGCTTTTCTCCCACAAGTCAGTGGCCTGCTTGCCAGCAGCCACCAACCATATGCCCCCTATCCCCAATTGGATAACATTGAGCCTTCACACTCTGCACCCGGGTGCCCTGAGTAAGAAAAGTAATCCAAAAGTAACTTACCAGCTATTTTACAGCAAATCCCATTGAAGTCTATGTACTGTATTTACAAGTGATTGCACTTCTAGGAATCAATACTGTAAGTCAAACCAAAGTACATTTACAATTGCAATACAACTGTATAACATTCAGTATTTATTACTGTAAAGTGTTTATTGCTTACCTGTGCCAGGCCTGTTTGGTTCTAGAAATAAAATACCTAAAAGAATATTTTATACAAAAACAATTGGTCTGAAGTTTAGTCTTTGAGCGTGTGAATTCATTTGCTGACTGATTGTGTACAACAAATGCTTAACACTGTCCTCTGATACTGCCTTACTCCTCGACCACACTACCACAAATAGAGAGTAAGGTTCTATTTAACTTTACCTCTGCCTACCTTTGGGGTCCAACTGTACTCTGTGCACACTATACCTCACTTTGGTATAGTATATACAGAGCCATCTTCCTACATTGGTGGGCAAG
This sequence comes from Lissotriton vulgaris, assembly GCF_964263255.1. Taxonomy (NCBI): domain Eukaryota; kingdom Metazoa; phylum Chordata; class Amphibia; order Caudata; family Salamandridae; genus Lissotriton; species Lissotriton vulgaris. Next base: position 264,479,691 of record NC_141698.1, read on the forward strand.
CTGTGGGATATAGAACTTTGCATTTGTTGGACTACTTTGTTACAACCTGATCACACAACGGAACTATTAAACTGTATTTAGAATTCGTATTTTGCAAATTGGCATTTGTGGCAAAATTACTAAAAGTCTTGTTAAGACCTTGGTTAAGCCGCTCTAGAATTTTAGAAAATAAAAGGTCACTGTAGCTATGGTTAGAGGGTTTAGAAGTTTGTTTTAACAATGTCTCTAAATGTGATTCCAGCTATTAGTGAAAATAACCACAATGACATAGAGGACAGAGTTGAGGAGCTTGACCTCACTCCTTACCTTCACTTGTCTTTCAAGGAGGTAAGGTCCCTATGTAAACTTAAAAACATAACCATGGGTCCCCATCCCACCAAACAAAAGCTCCAGAAGCTGTTGGCTGGGTATGCTAAGGACCACCCATCTGAAAATAGTGAAGACCAATCAGATGTGGAAGTAGAGGAAGGGAATGACCTCGTAGATCAACCCCCTCCACTTCCTAGGAAGAGACTGGTTCAAGTACCCTTGACTCCAAGAATCATCCTCTCAGTACCTAGATCTCACACAGGTGAATCAGGTATCAGTGAGGACACTGGGGGCAGCCTCAATGAGGAGGACATCCTACTACCAAGGTTGACCAAAAGATAACACCTAGAGAGCAGACTCCTGGCTCTAGAAAAAAAAGAGCAGAGATGGTTCTAGGAGCCATTAATGGTGGCAGCAATCTAAAAAATATAGAAAAGGAAGAATCCTATGACTCCAAAATCCCTAAAGGGATTGTCTCCAAATATGAAGAGAGTGATGATATCACAAAATGGTTCATAGCCTTTGAGAGGGCTTGTGAAGCCAGAAGAGCGAATACAACTCACTGGGGAGCACTTCTTTGGGAACTGTTCTCTGGTAAGTGCAGAGACTGACTCCTGGCCCTTTCTGGGGCAGATTCTGAGTCTTATGACCTCATGAAGAGAACTCTGATTGAGGGATTTGGACTCACAACTGAGGAGTATAGAATTAGATTCAGGGGGGCTCAGAACACCCTGAGTCAGCCCTGGGTGGAATTTATAGACTACTTAGTTAAAACACTAGGTGGCTACTTAACTGGAAGTAAAGTGCAAGCTTATGATGGTCTGTATAATTTGTTTATGAGGGAGCACATATTAAGTAATTGCATTGATGAAAGGTTGAATCAGTATCTGGTAGACCTAAGTCCACTTTCTCCCCAAGAATTGGGAAAGATGGCAGACCACTGGATCAAGACAAGGGTAACTAGGACGTCCACTGGGGGTGACCAAAAGAAAGGGGTTACAAAACCTCCCCAGAGGAAAGACAGTGAGCCCCTTAAAGATAAAAGTAAGGAGTCCCAGGTAGCCCCCCAAACACCTGTCTAGGAGAGTGGACCCAAAAATACCTCACAAACTAAAACGGGGTATCAAGGTAATAATTGGGATCCCAACAGGGTATTGTGTCACAACTGCCAAAAAGCAGGACACTACGCCAAGGACCCTAGCTGTCCTAAAATCAAAGCCCCTAGTGTAGCTCCATGGGTTGCCAGTGTAGCTGTGGAGGGCGGTTCCTCAGATGAGAAGGACCTCCTAGCCTTCAACTGGAAACTGTGCCCAAAAAGGGAATTGGAGATTCCAGAGGGGAGTAGACACTTCCACCACCTACTGGTGAATGGAATTTCAGCCCTTGCCCTAAGAGATACCTATGCCAGTCACACTATGGTGCATGACAGGTTGGTTATCTCAAACCAGTATGTCCCAGGGGAAACAACGAGTAAGGACTGTCCCAGGGCGTGTCGCTGTTAGGCCTGTGGCTGTAGTGCTCCTAGAAGTAGCTGGGTCCCTTAGATGGAGAAAGGTGGTAGTCGGTAAAGACCTCTACCTTGATTGTCTCTTGGGGAATGACCACCCAGAGGTTGGTCTGAGCCAAAGAGAAGTACTGGTCCAATGACAGGCCTCACCCAAGACACTTGGGGGGCTCAACCTACGGTTAGTGCAGTTAAGCCCCAAAAGATAAAAAAGAAACAGTGTAGGGAAGGTGGACAACTGTTAGCCACAGTTCAATTAGGCCAGGGAGATTCTATCTCAGTAAGGGAGAACTCCAAATTTAGCACTGGTAAAGTCCCCCCTAGCAAACAAAAGACATGACTAGTCAGGCAACTGTCCAGCCTGAGTTGGTGGCTCCTCAGCTGACAGAACAGAGGGTGGAAGAAGGGTGTTCACTACCAAGTGTAGTGCCCCCACCCTAAAACAGCAGACAGGCAACCAGATCCCAAAGAAGCCTGTAAGGTAGCCCCTTAACTTACCAGTAAGGAACTAAAAATGTTTGATTCTTGGCACTGACAGCTGTCAGTAGCGTCTGCCGGGTGTTAGCCTTCATGGCAGCACTGTCCTTGGCATGGGGACTGAGCCACCTGCCAAATAGCAAGTTTGGCCCCCTGACCCTATTGGTCATGGTGGGGTTCCTCAAGCTGTGGGGGACCTCTGTGGGTAAGCTGGGCTTTGCCCTGGCTAAGTTAAAATTTGCAGAGGTAGGCGCCTCTTAACCCAAACTAAAAAGATGGGGTGACGACACTAAAGTGCTAGGGAAGGAGCATTGAGAATTAGGTTCTGAAACTGTTGAGGTAGGCCAGCTCCCCAAAGGGACTGCCCTGGACAGAAGGATGTAAAGCAGAGTAGGCCCTGCAACTTTCCAACCACTTCCTCCCCTCTTCCTCGCTTGAAAGACTAGGAAGACTCTCCCAGCCTTGGCAGAGTCTCCTGGCCTTTGGCCTGAGGGGCCGGGGGGGGGGAGGCTTGTGTAGGAATGTGGGTTTCTGTTGCAGTAACCTCCCCACTTTGTGCCAGACTACTGATGCACTTTTACTTGGTGTGCCCTGGGTCCCTGCCAATCAGGTTCCCAGGGCCTGTGTTCTTTCCCCAAAACTAACTCAATTGCCATCTCTGGCCATAGGGCAATCCCTGGTAAATGGTACCACAGGTACGAAAGGGCACTGTGACCAGAGCAGGCCTCTAAGAGCTGCAGCACTTTTTGTGCCACCCTTAGAGCTCCTGTACCACTACACTCACACACTGCCTTTGCAGGCTGTGTGTTTTGGTGCAAAACAAAGTGAAGAGTCGACATGGCACACATCTCTGTGTGCCCTGCCTCCAACCCACTGCCCTGGCATAGGTCAGTCACCCCTCTAGCTGGGTGCACCATATCAGTGGTGAGGGTACAGGTGCATGAGCCCTGATGTGAGAAGTCGGCCTGGCATATGCTGGGCATCTTGCACCAGTCCAAACGACCCTTAGTGATGGTAGGTTTAAAGAACCCTATATAGAAAGCTATCCTAGTGGTAGCTGTGGAGAGCAGCCTTCAGGCTAAGTCTTGAAGGAATGTAAAGCAGCTTGTTTTACCAGTCTATAATCTCATGAATGACCAAATAAAAGGAGAACCACACCAAGTATATATATAAAATATATGTATTTAATCTAAACACATCCCTCTAGTCTCTTTATGAGGCTATAGGCAAAGGTACGTACAGTAAACCTATTTAGCACACAGTAAATTAGCACAATATACGTTGAGCCCTAGGAATGTACCAAACCTTATATTAAGAAAGTGGTATAAGAACCACGACTGACATAGGTACAAGGCCTAGAGAATTTAGAACCGCTGGGGCCACCAGGAACCACCCAAAGTAGTGACACAGGGAACCCACGGGGGACGTGAGCAGTGTCTAAACACAGCAGCGAAACACAATTAACTTGTAAGGGGAAAGTCGCGGTTGGAATTTTAAAGATTAAGGACACTTGGAAGAAGACTTGGAGCAAACCCCTTTAGAACTAGGCAGTTCTAGAGTCAATACCCACGGAAGCACCGGAGTACTCGAGTTACCTCACCCAGGGAAGCTGGGTGCATAGGTGTCTTTTGATGTCGGGTTTCGTCGTCGTTTTCAATGGCGATCAACTGTAGAGTGCTGCTGGTGACCAAGTCAAAAGGGTCCGGCAGGATCCAAGTGTGGATCAGAGATCTTAAGAACCTGAAAACAGAGGGGACAGAATCTGGGTCACTTGCCAGTAACCAGAAAGGCGATCAGCGGATGTCCACCGATGTTGGGTGCTTTCAGATGAAGAAGGTGAAGCTTGACTCTTCAGCCACGAGGACCAGGAGGCGTCGATGACAACCAAGAGCTGGATTCTAGCTGTCCCATAAAGGATGTCGAATGCTGCGGTGTTGGTATCCGGTTTGGACCCAAAAAACAATGGCAACAGCAACCCACGCAGAAAGCCAAGATTGGCTTTGGTGCAGACCAGCAAGGTCTGAGGTGTTCACTACTCAGTGGAGAGTCAGGGAACGTCTGGAGCAACCAGGAAAGCCCAAGAAACAGAAGAGTTACCTTCATAGGGACCCACCAGTTGAAGGACCAGGGATTGCAAAGGAGCCTCAAGCGAAATGCTATAAGTGGACCAACGGAACACTCATGGAGTGTAGGCCCACACTCTTCGGTGCAGATGGTGCTCGGGGTTTGGACTACAAGTAGCCCAATGCACAACTACAGGAATGCTAGGGAAGTTGATGCACTTGCAAATTTGCACTGTGTCCAAGAGTTCCAGTTCCATGTCACTGGTGAGGGTTGTAGGTCTCAGCTTTGCTGGGATCTCGTGTCGGCCTCTGAGAAGTCTGGAAGTCTGTGTCCTGAGTCACAAGCCAGTTGGGATCCAGCAGGAGCCTTGGAAATGCAGACCAGCAAGATGCTTCGTTGGTGCCTGTTTGAACAGGGCAGTCACTCCTTGACCCCAAGGGAGATTCTTCCATCTTCTAGTCGACATAGACTGTCGAAGTTCCAGGATATATGTTGCAGAGTTTTGCCCTGGTGTAATCTGAAGTCCTAAGGACTGGTTCCCATACTTTTACTAAGTTAGGGGATTGGACATACTCTGGGGACCCACCTATGGGAATTTAGAACCGCTCGGGCCACCAGGAACCACCCAAAGTAGTGACACAGGGAACCCACGGGGGACGTGTGCAGTGTCTAAACACAGCCGTGAAACACCATTAACTTGTATGGGGAAAGTCGCGGTTGAAATTTTAAAGATTAAGGACACTTGGAAGAAGACTTGGAGCAAACCCCTTTAGAACTAGGCAGTTCTAGAGTCAATACCCACGGAAGCACTGGAGTACTCGAGTTACCTCACCCAGGGAAGCTGGGTGCATAGGTGTCTTTTGATGTCGGGTTTCGTCGTCGTTTTCAATGGCGATCGACTGCAAAGTGCTGCTGGTGACCAAGTCAAAAGGGTCCGGCAGGATCCAAGGGTGGATCAGAGATCTTAAGAACCTGAAAACAGAGGGGACAGAATCTGGGTCACTTGCCAGTGACCAGAAAGGCGATCAGGGATGTCCACCGATGTTGGGCGCTTTCAGATGAAGAAGGTGAAGCTTGACTCTTCAGCCACGAGGACCAGGAGGCGTCGATGACAACCAAGAGCTGGATTCTAGCTGTCCCATAAAGGATGTCGAATGCTGCAGTGTTGGTATCCGGTTTGGACCCAACAAGCAATGGACACAGCAACCCACGCAGAAAGCCAAGATTGGCTTTGGTGCAGACCAGCAAGGTCTGAGGTATTCACTACTCAGTGGGGAGTCAGGGAACATCTGGAGCAACCAGGAAAGCCCAAAAAACAGAAGAGTTACCTTCGTAGGGACCCACCAGTTGAAGGACCAGGGATTGCAAAGGAGCCTCAAGCGAAATGCTAGAAGTGTGCCCAGTGAACACTCGTGGAGTGTAGGTCCACACTCTTCGGTGCAGATGGTGATCGGGGTTTGGACTACAAGTAGCCCAATGCACAACTTCAGGAATGCTAGGGAAGTTGATGCACTTGCAAATTTGAACTGTGTCCAAGAGTTCCAGTTCCATGTCACTGGTGAGGGTTGTAGGTCTCAGCTTTGCTGGGATCTTGTGTCGGCCTCTGAGAAGTCTGGAAGTCTGTGTCCTGAGTCACAAGCCAGTTGGGATCCAGCAGGAGCCTTGGAAATGCAGACCAGCAAGATGCTTCGTTGGTGCCTGTTTGAACAGGGCAGTCACTCCTTGACCCCAAGGGAGATTCTTCCATCTTCTAGTCGACATAGAATGTCGAAGTTCCAGGATATATGTTGCAGAATTTTGTCCTGGTGTAATCTGAAGTCCCAAGGACTGGGTTCCCATACTTATACTAAGTTAGGGGGTTGGACATACTCTGGGGACCCACCTATGGGAATTTAGAACCGCTGGGGCCACCAGGAACCTCCCAAAGTAGTGACGGGGGACTGTGCAGTGTCTAAACACAGCTGCGAAACACCATTAACTTGTAAGGGGAAAGTCGCGGTTGGAATTTTAATGATTAAGGACACTTGGAAGAAGACTTGGAGCAAACCCCTTTAGAACTAGGCAGTTCTAGAGTCGATACCCACGGAAGCACCGGAGTACTCGAGTTACCTCACCCAGGGAAGCTGGGTGCATAGGTGTCTTTTGATGTCGGGTTTCGTCGTTGTTTTCAATGGCGATCGACTGCAAAGTGCTACTGGTGACCAAGTCAAAGGGGTCCGGCACGATCCAAGGGTGGATCAGAGATCTTAAGAACCTGAAAACAGAGGGGACAGAATCTGGGTCACTTGCCAGTGACCAGAAAGGCGATCAGGGATGTCCACCGATGTTGGGTGCTTTCAGATGAAGAAGGTGAAGCTTGACTCTTCAGCCACGAGGACCAGGAGGCGTCGATGACAACCAAGAGCTGGAATCTAGCTGTCCCATAAAGGATGTCGAATGCTGCAGTGTTGGTATCCGGTTTGGATCCCAACAAGCAATGGCAACATCAACCCACGCAGAAAGCCAAGATTGGCTTTGGTGCAGACCAACAAGGTCTGAGGTATTCACTACTCAGAGGGGAGTCAGGGAACGTCTGGAGCAACCAGGAAAGCCCAAGAAACAGAAGAGTTACCTTCGTAGGGACCCACCAGGTGAAGGACCAGGGATTGCAAAGGAGCCTCAAGCGAAATGCTAGAAGTGTGCCCAGTTAACACTCGTGGAGTGTAGGCCCACACTCTTCGGTGCAGATGGTGCTCGGGGTTTGGACTACAAGTAGCCCAATGCACAACTTCAGGAAAGCTAGGGAAGTTGATGCACTTGCAAATTTGCACTGTGTCCAAGAGTTCCAGTTCCATGTCACTGGTGAGGGTTGTAGGCCTCAGCTTTGCTGGGATCTCGTGTCGGCCTCTGAGAAGTCTGGAAGTCTGTGTCCTGAGTCACAAGCCAGTTGGGATCCAGCAGGAGCCTTGGAAATTCAGACCGGTAATATGCTTTGTTGGTGCCTGTTTGAACAGGGCAGTCACTCCTTGACCCCAAGGGAGATTCTTCCATCTTCTAGTCGACATAGAATGTCGAAGTTCCAGGATATATGTTGCAGAGTTTTGTCCTGGTGTAATCTGAAGTCCTAAGGACTGGGTTCCATACTTATACTAAGTTAGGGGGTTGGACATACTCTGGGGACCCACCTATGGGAGGGTCAGGGAAGAGGGGTGGTTACACCCATTCCTTTTGTCCAGTTTCGCGCCAGAGCAGGGGCTGAGTGCCCCTGCAACCGGTTTGAACTGGGGTATGCACAGGGACACCAAGTGTGCCCTCAGCACTGTCTGAAAAGCATTCTATGAATGCACCCGCCCAGCCCCAATACACTATAGCCTGTCTGGGAGGTCGTTACACCTCCCAGTGGTGGCTGGTGACATTTGAAAGTATTGGGGCGTAAAAGTTGCGCGCAGTACACTGTGATGAGCGAATGTAGCGTGCGAGCCCGAACATATCAAGGGCATTTTGGAAAAAGAGCGGTCAAATGGTGCATTTTCAAGGATGTTTCAGAAAGCAAGAATGATATCCCCCCTCTCTAGTATATCTCTTTCTCTGCCAACAATGCTGTCTATTCCCTACCTAATTCTCTATCTATACCTCACGTATCCCTTGTTTTATCATCTTAGTCTCCCTACATTGCTCAACCTCTTAACATTGCACACCTTCTCTACCTCGCTGTAGCTTACTCTTGCCTCCTGCTGTCTTCCACTGCTTACGCTCTACCTTTCCCCTTTCTTTCTGCCTCACCTTTCTCTACTTCACCTCTCTATGCCTTAATACTATACTACTTTTTTGTCTACCTCACGAATTAGTAAATTATCATCTTTCGATGTACCAGACACCAGTATGAAAGCGACGTACAAGGCATGACAGAGCAAATCAAGAAGCCATGGATGACGGCATTGGGCAGATTAGGACAATATCGAGTAGTGCTTGGCGGCGATGCTCCCAGTGAATGGAATGTAAAGCAGTGGTTATCAGTGACTGAAGTGGATGGCAGCGAGGGCAACAGATGACAGAAGTGGAATGAAACAAACGGGCTGTTTAAGTACATTGGGGTGCAGTGTGGCGTTAAGAATGAGACAGCCTGGCTAGCAAAACATGATGAAGACAGTAAAAGTGAGAGGTGGACAGCAGAGAGGGAAGTGCAGCAGAGTGCAGAAGGTGATGAGGGACAGACGCTTGTCAGCAATATGTAGTGGGATGACAGTGATGAGCATGACGCCAAGAGACAGTGAACAGAAGTTGCAGAACGCAGCGGGTATTTCCAAGCTGGAGTGAGTGATGGTAAAGGGAGACAGAAAGGAGCAGCCAGCGAAAGTGGATGATAACAGAGCAGTCCGTGTTATCTCACACCAATGACGTTGTCCCTATCAAAACTCAGGATTTATCGCGTTCTCTATGGGACAGGGCTCTTTAACAACGCCCCTATCAATATTCTGTTGCAGTGTGTTGCCGTGGGGGGGCTGAGAGTCTGTTGGCACTCTGTCAATGCCCTCGAGAATCCCAGACCTTCCGCTCACTCTCTGTCGACACACAGACGCGCGCACACACTCACACACACACACAACAGTCGAAGATTATTGGGGGGAATTCCGGAAGGGACACAGAGAGAGAGACACGCAGGCGCCACTCGTCTGCTTCTCGGATCTCTGAGGACAGACAGGCTCAGCAGGTAATTCAGACTTCAGGAGGAGGCATTGCACAAACGAGAAGCAAGGGAAATCTAACCTGCCCAATCACACTAGTACTAGGTAACCAGGAATTCGAGACCTTCTTTCTCGAAGGAGAGCATTTTGGGTGGGTCGACTCTTCGTCTTAACATTTGCCCCACACCCATCCTCCAAACTGGCTTCCTCGGTGCATTCCAAGTGTTAGTTACACGCATAGTTTAAGCTCACCATCAAAGGCTGAGGGTTATGCTGAGAAAGCTGGGCTCCAGGAATTAGGCACGAGATGTGTAGACTTCTGGGATACGAGAAAAAAAAGGCAAAATCAAGAAATACCACTTGAAAATGTACCGCATTCCGAGCGGACTAACAAGTGGCCCACAGTTATAGGCCGTCTCCCATGAATAGGTCCCAGGTGACCTCAAGGGGGCTGTCGGCGTTTCACCGCTTTGGGCCCAGGCGTGACCTGACTGTTGTTGCGCACTGGAACTAAGCCTCATACCTCTGGTCCAGTCCAGGCCCCTCAGTGCCTCCTGTGAGTGTCTCAGCTGACTCAGGTGGAGCAGACATGAAGCACATGACTTAGCACTTCCTCCAAGCCTGGGTACCACAATGGCTTATGCAAAACTGCATGTGTCCTTGTGTGTGTTTGCAGTGCAGTGTGTGTGTGTGTGAGTATGAACCTATGGGTCTGTGAGAGCAAGTGTGAAGGGGCATGCCCGACAGTGTGTGTGTGTGTGTAACAAAGTAGGCGTGCGTGTATGATAGTATGTGCCCAACAGATTGAGTCTTGTTAAAAGTGGATACGCGTCCTTGCCTGAAAGCAGTCCGTCGGAGAACGCATGCAATGCAATCCACTTGCTAATAACACAGGACACATTCACAACATGCATTCAGCATTTTGAGTGAATAGTGTAAACATAAAAAAAACAATTCTAACATGTTTACAGACAATAGTGTTCAGTGCAAGCAGGGGCGACCTGCATGCTCGGGGGAGGGAGGGAGGGGTTGCGGGTGGGGGATAAAATCAGTGGTTGCCTCCATGCTCGAGGGAGGGAGTGCGGATTGGGGGTGTAGTGTTTGCGATGATCGCCAGGTAATGCATTACTCACAGGACACAGGCCAGTTGCTAACTCTTCTTTATTGGCATATCGCGCAGCTGCTTACATGTGTGTCCGTCCTGCTTCGTTCCCTGGTCATTCCGCCCCACTTCCTGTCCCTACACAGGATGTGGTGTCCAGTGACCTGGTCACTGCCCTCATGACCCACAGGGTCCTAGTGTCCTCTAGTCAGGTTGCCCTATCTGTCGGGTCACGACATCTCCCCCCTTGTTACAAACAAATGTTCATGATACATTCCCACTAGTCATTGTCACCCTCCCCCCCATTGACAGTAGTTTCTGATGGTTACAGTGAGAGAGAGAGAGAGAGAGAGAGAGAGAGAGAGAGAGAGAGAGAGAGATCTTGTCACTCTACATCTCTTCAATTAGTCTCTGTGGTCTTCTGCATGTTCTTCTTGGTATTTCGTCTCCGTCGGTTCCTATTTCTCTATCTTCCGCCTTCCATGGTGCTGCTGTTGCTGTGTCTCCTTCTTCTGTCTTTAGCTCCTTGAAGTGCGAGCTGTTTCTCGTTATTCTCTGTTGGTCGGAAGCTGCCGTTATCATCGATCCTTTCACTTTCGTCACCACCAGTGGGTCTTTGGAGAATGGGCTGTCTGATTTCCGTTGTTGTCTCTGTCTCACTACCACCAGGTCTCCTTCATTCAGTTTCGATTCCGATGCATGTCTCCGCTGATCCGCATACTCTTTCATTTTCCTATTTGCCTTCTGATCCCTTTCCGCAATGTCACTTCGATCTGTGCTCATCTTTGCTTCCATTTGTGGCAGCCTCGTCTTGCTTGATCGTCCCGATACCAGCTCGGCTGGGCATCGACCTGTGGAGCTGTGAGGGGTGTTTTTGTAGTCCCTCAGCACCTGGCACAGTGCCTGCCCGGTCGATATTTGTGTCAGCTTTGCTCTCTGGATGGCTTTCTTTATGGTCCCCATAAATCGTTTTACCATCTCATTGGCCTGTGGCCACAGAGGTGATATTTTCTGATGCTTATCCCCAGGTAATCCATGAACCAGCGGAATTCTTCTCCTGAGAATGGAGGGCCGTTGTCCGTCTTTAATGTTTGTGGAGAGCCCCAGGCAGTGAAGATGTCATCGAGCACAGGTAGAGTGGCACTTGCCGATGTCAACGATATCTGTCTTACAATCGGAAATCTTGAGAACTCGTCAATGACAACCAACAGGTAATTTCCAGCCTCCAACGGTCCATAAAAGTCTGCCGCTAGCTCTGTCCATACTGCTTTTGGCAGCTCTGACATTTGTAGTGGTGTTGGTTTTGATGGCAGTCCTGTCACTTGACAGACATGGCAGCGAGTTATTGCTTCTTCCACCATGCCATCTAGTCCTGGGAATTACACCTTCTCTCTCAGCATTTTCTTTGTAGCGACAATGCCTCAATGAGATTCATGGGCCATTTCAATTGTTCTCTTCCTCAGCCTGTATGGTATTACTATTCGTGATCCTCTCATTAGAATGCCGTTCTCCGTTTTTGACAGTTCTTCATTTATTTTCTTGAAAGCCAGCATTTCATCTCTTATTACCCCCACTTCAGTGGGGCTGTTATTATTGACAAAATAAGCAGCACCAGTCCAGGCAGCACGGGAGGGGTATCAGCAGAGCCCCACAGCACCTCACTGCCATCTCTGAGTCCACCTAGTGCTGTGAGGGAAACGGCCGGCAACTCGGACCCACACTACATTCCCCAGGTGCCCCGGTGGCAGAGGCGCACCTGGAACGTCACAGCCTGCGCCAGGAGGCGCCTACATACATCGGAGCGCCAACAGCTCCTTGGGGGTCCAAAATAAGCAGCACCAGTCCAGGCAGCACGGGAGGGGTATCGGCAGAGCCCCACAGCACCTCACTGCCATCTCTGAGTCCACCTAGTGCCGTGAGGGAAACGGCCATCAACTCGGACCCACACTACATTCCCCAGGTGCCCCGGTGGCAGAGGTGCACCTGGGACGTCACAACCTGCGCCAGGAGGCGCCTACATACATCGGAGCGCCGACAGCTCCTTGGTGGTCAAAAATAAGCAGCACCAGTCCAGGCAACACAGGAGGGGTATGGGCAGAGCCCCACAGCACCTTACTGCCATCTCTGAGTCCACCTAGTGCTGTGAGGGAAACGGCCGGCAACTCGGACCCACACTACATTCCCCAGGTGCCCCAGTGGCAGAGGTGCACCTAGGACGTCACTGCCTGCGCCAGGAGGCGCCTACATACATCAGAGCGCCGACAGCTCCTTGGGGGTCCAAAATAAGCAGCACCAGTCCAGGCAGCACGGGAGGGGTATCGGCAGAGCCCCACAGCACCTCACTGCCATCTCTGAGTCCACCTAGTGCCGTGAGGGAAACAGCTGGCAATTCGGACCCACACTACATTCCCCAGGTGCCCCGGTGGCAGAGGTGCACCTGGGACGTCACAGCCTGCGCCAGGAGGCGCCTACATACATCGGAGCGCCAACAGCTCCTTGGGGGTCCAAAATAAGCAGCACCAGTCCAGGCAGCACAGGAGGGGTATCGGCAGAGCCCCACAGCACCTCACTGCCATCTCTGAGTCCACCTAGTGCCGTGAGTGAAACGGCCGGCAACTCAGACCCACACTACATTCCCCAGGTGCCCCGGTGGCAGAGGTGTACCTGGGACGTCACAGCCTGCGCCAGGAGGCGCCTACATACATCGGAACGCCTCCTGTCCCTGCGGGACGCGCGCGGGACCGCCGGGCTAAGCCCGGGCAAAGGGCTGGCCCTCTAATGCCCTCCAAGGCCTGAGGAGGACGGGGCGGGCCACCTCCCTTGGCATCCTGACAAGAGAAGGTACAGTGATCTACACTACACATTGACTTTCCATGGACACCTTATCGCCCAGTTAAAGACATTAATATTGATCACATTTCATCAAACATGACACGCAAGGGGGCTTACAACAAATCTATCCCACAGCGGGGTTCGGGGCAGGGGATGGAAAAGCTAATCCCGAGTAGGAGGATACTGTCCACTCTAAGTGAAGTTGATATTGATGAATCTCGCCAACCCCTAGATACTACGCAACCCTCGCAATCTCCCCCATTAACCCCGAATTGTCTGCAAAACTTCTCTTACTGGGAGGAACTTAATGCTTTGTGTGGTACTAAGTTCGTTCCAGTAGTATACCCTTCCCCTGTAAAATGCTACAGTATCGACACCCCCGTTGACAGACAGTGTGAACCATCCCTATCATATAAGGAGGCCAACACCCAAGCTGCTGCACTGCCTCAGAGGCCAAGCGCTGAAAGGAAGCATGACGGGGTAATGACTATGGAAATCAACCTAAAATACAAAAACTATGTGTTGGTCCCTCATCGCCCGCCATTAACTCCATTTTATCTAAGGGGGATGCTGAAAGTTTGGATGACCAAGTATCATCGTCCCAGTTGCCACTACTGTTCCAGTTTGAGCAAATGTTAAGAATTATAATAGCACCCTTGGTAGAAAAATGTATATCCTGGGGGATAGGCTGACAAGTATAGAGAGAATCATTAAAGTCAACTCTTCACCTCCTATAAAGACGGTAATATCCAATTGTTCCAACCTACCCACTGCACCCGAAGTGCCTATGCCAATTAATACCAGAAAAAATGTCCCAGCTGAAAGTCAAACTCCTAACATACCACCCCCAACTGTTACTAAAATTGCCCCCAAATCTGTGTTAACTAACTACACTGTTGCCAGAGCGGAGCGAAACAGAGCAGCATGTATACATTTACCTCCGGAAGCCGCCCCCTTTGTGCTTGTTCTCTCAGGAATACCTGCACCCACTTATGGGAAACCCGAAAGACATCAGGACCTATTAAATAAGGTCATATTTTGGTTAACTAAAAATAGACCCCTGTTACCCAATCAAGATGGTGGAATCCTGAGCGTTAGAAGGGTGGGCTGGTTAGGGTAACTACCTAAAGACATCCCTGGGGACTTAATTCTAGTTAAATTTAGAAATTGGAACATTGTCCCCATCTACGATCCTCCCAGCCCCAAGAAGGAGATGGCCCCATTTCCATTTGGGACTTGTACGATTTTTACCCAAGTACCCCACATATCCCCCTACTAAGATAAACAGCAGTACACAAATATCTGATGGGAAGGGGACCTCGTGCTTTTACTGGTAGTAGCTCTCCTGCCCTCAATAGATTTGATTTACTGTATAAAAATTGTAATTTCTGAAGACCCCTTTATAAAGGGACTAGCTTACGTATTAACTCTGACGATACATGCTAATTTTATGTACAGTGCGATATAATTAAGGAAATGTTTCAACAGGCTGGGCACACACCCTTTTTTTTAACTTGTAGATATATCACTGTATGTACGTTCCTCTGTTTTTATTCTAAAATTGTCTTTTTTTTATCTGTATGCTTTTATGATTTTAAATCAAAATCGAATAAAGCTAAGTGACTGACTGACATGCCTCCATCTTTGTTGTCGCACAACTTTTCCGATTGTCTGCATGGTGGGATCTCTCCTTGTTTCTTGCTCTAGCTCGGCAATTGTTATTGACATCGGAGTGTTTTGCTTGAGGATGAAGTTTAGGTATTCTTCTGCCATGGTGGTGCCGTCTTCTCTGTGTGGTAGTGGGTGCCGTGACATGTAGTCAGCCAGATTTTGTTCTTTCCCAGGTTTATGAACTATCTTAAAGTTGTAGTTCATTAACCTTATTCCCCACCGCTCTATCCTTGGTGGTATCTTGGCACTTGGGTTGCCATAAATGGTGACTAGTGCCTGATGGTCTATTACAATCGTGAAGGGCTTCCCGTAGATGAACATGTGATAGTGCTCACATGCCCACACCACGGCGAGACTCTATTTTTCTGGTTGAGAGTACGCTCTTTCGACGTCTAACAGACTTTTGCTCCCATAAGCCACGATCCGGCGTGGCAAGTCTTTTCCATACTTGTGTTGTGCCAGTATCGCGCCCAGGCCCACTGGGCTGGCATCCACAGTTAGTTCTGTGCATAAGTTCAGGTCGAAGTACGCCAGGTGATCTACTGCCGTTACTGACGCTCTTATCTCTTCAAACGCCTTGCTGCAGTCTGTTATCCATTCGAACAGTTGTCCCTGCTTCGTTAGCTCTCGCAGTGGTGTACTCACTGTCGCGAAGTCCTTGATATAGCGTGCACAATAGCTGGCAAGACCAAGGAATGATCGTACTTCAGCTATATCTCTTGGTTGTTTTGCCTTTTCTAGGGTGTCTACCTTGCTGCAATTCGGTCTCATTCCTTTTTTCGAGAAGATGTGCCCGAAGAACACCAGTTCTTCACTTCCCAGCTCACATGTCTTCTCGTTTACTGTTAGTCCGACTTCTTCTAGTTGTGACCATACTTCTCTCAGTGCTCTGTCGTGTTCCTCATCCGACTTGCCGAATACTAGAATGTCGTCACTATAGTTGAGACTGTTCTTGATTGGTCTTATTATTTGTCTGATTGTCTCTTGGAAGATTTCAGCCTCTGATGAGATTCCGAAGCTCAACCGCTTGTAGCGGAACAGACCTAGATGTGTCGGGAACGTCGTTATGTACCATGATTGTTGGTCCAATTCTAGTTGATGGTAACCCTTACACAGGTCCAGTTTGGAAAATCGTCTTGTTCCCGTCAGACAGCTGATCATGTCATCCAGATGCGGCCCTGGATGCCGTTCTCTTTCGATGGCGGTGTTTGGGATTCTCATATCTACACATATTCTGATCTGAGCAGTGTCCTTCTTTCGTACGGCTACTATTGGAGATACCCATGGTGTTGGTCCTTCGGCTGGCTCTATGATGTCCTGATCCAGCAGTGACTTTATTTCTTCCTCTACTTGCGGTTGTAGGTGTATCGGCACTCGTCTGTGATGTTGAGCGACAGGCCTGACTGCTTCGTTGATGTGCAACGTGATCTGTCACCCTTTCAGTTTTCCAAGCCCTTCTGTTAGCTTCGGATATTCTCTTAGGATGCTTCCTTTGGCAGACGTGTGATATGTCATCTGTATCAGACCCATTACCTGTACCGTGACGTTGCTTAGTAAACAAGGTGCTGGGATGTCTCCTCTTAGTACATGAATTTCCTCTGTGACCGTTTTGTCTTTATACGTCAAGGTATCCGTGAATTTTCCCAAGTTTGTTACAGGTCTCCTTGCACCCCAGGTGAATACTTATACTCTTGATGGTTGTAGGTGTGGTTTCCTCTTCATTTTCTCATATTCCGTGGCGCACATGATGTTGCACGTGGCGTCACTGTTGAGTACAAATTCTGCTTGGTGAGGCCCTACATCGATGGTCACCGATTCTGTTGCTTGTATTGACTGCTTGTCTACCAGCCTGATGCTTTCTTCACTGTGGCCTTCATCTGTGGACATGAGGTATAAACGTTCTACTTTTTCTTGCACTTCTTCTTCCCCTCCTGACTCTAGAGAGGAGCTTCTTGTTGTCATTTCCATGTGTCGCACATGTCGGTTTTTCGTCATTCTTAGTCTCCCTGGTCTGCCTCTTTCAGTTTTGAATTGCATGCCTTGGCACACGGTGGCAATATGATGACTTCGATTGCACGTACGGCATGTCTGACCAAATGCTGGGCACGCCCCTCGGTGTGGAAATTCCAGCCCACATCTGTAGCACTGTGAGCCTTGTTGTTTCTTTGTTTGTTGGTCACCCAGCCCTTTCTTCCAATGCCTCGATCTACTATTGTCCGTTATTCTGTGGGCCTGTTCAACCCGTCGTTCCATTTGTCTCGAATGTGCCATCGCTCTTGCTTCTGCTCTTGCCAGTTCCAAGATCTTTTCTAGTGTGGTTGGCTCCTTTAATACCCTTGTGCGAAAATCAGTGTCTCGACATCCTTCTATTATTCTTAGGCGAATGGCCTGCTCATTGTCATATTTCTCAAACTCACAGTGGGTCACTAGTTTTCTTAGCCTGGTTGCGAAATCATCTAGTGACTCGTTGGGCTGTTGAAATGCTATGTTAAAGCTGTACCTTTCGAAATCAATATTTCTCTGAGGGTCAAATTTGTTTGTTAGACACGTGATTAGTCCTGTGTACGTCTGTGTCTCGCTGCTTGGTAGTGTTACTAACAGGTCATCTAATTAATCTCCTACCAGGTTTAGGAACAGTCCTAGTTTTTTAGCCTCTACCACGTCTGTGGCGTCCATGTACCTTTCAAATTTTGTGATCCACTTCTCCCATCTTATTCCCACTTGTGGCTCCGATACGCTGAATGGTAGTGGTCTGCGATATTGTGCGCTTTGTTTGGTCTCAGCCATGTTTCTTTTTCTTTATATACTCTCTTTTCGTTCTTTGTTATGTTCTTTTCTTACTCCTGTTCTTGTTTGTATGTTATTTCTGTCTTATCTCTTTATCTGCTTGTTTTCTTTCTTCTTTTGTCCCTTTTATTTCTTCTTTTTCTTCCTCTGTCTGACTTTATTCAACCTCTTCTGGGCTTTCTTAGTCCTTTTCCCCTTTTTTGTGGTCCTTTCCCTTGTATTTTACTCTTTTTTTCTTTCTTGCCTGGCCTTAATATGGCGGTTCTGTTGTTTCCTATGATGTTTCCTTCAATGTCCTTTTTCCAAAATGGCCGCCACTCTTCTCGCGAGATTTCGCGATCGAAATCTCGCTCGCCTGACTTCAAAATGACAGCTTCCCCGGATCTCGCCTCTGATTGGCCCAGCCGCCTGATCTTAAGATGGCCGCCGAGACTCTCGCGAGAGCTCGCACCTCTATTTTCGAGAATGCGCTTCACTTCGCGCTTACCGCAGTTTACTTGCAATTTCCTCAGAGGTCGGGTGGGCTCCAATGTCGCTCGTTTTTTCTTCTTTTCCTGCTGCCAGCACATCATGGGTGGGCACCTGGTTATTCCTGATGGCGCGCTTGACGGATGCACGTCGATTTACGCGTCGGCTTGTTTCCCCTTGTCACCAGTTGTAGTGTTTGCGATGATCGCCAGGTAATACATTACTCACAGGACACAGGTCAGTTGGTAACTCTTCTTTATTGGCATATCGCGCAGCTGCTTACATGTGTGCCCGTCCTGCTTCGTTTCCTGGTCATTCCGCCTCACTTCCTGTCCCTACACAGGATGTGGTGTGCAGTGACCTGGTCACTGCCCTCATGACCCCCAGGGTCCTAGTGTCCTCTAGTCAGGTCGCCCTATCTGTCGGGTCATGACAGGGGGGGAATAAAACAACAATTAAAATAAAACCTACCTGAGTACTGGATACCGCACCACCTCCGCTCCTGGCCGGTCATGCTATCCTGCTGCAGGAACCGGAAACAGCCAGCAGGCTGCTCCCCTCCCCTACACAAGCCAATCACAATTCTGCAATGGCAGCGTTGTGATTGTAGGCGCAGCAGGAGAGTACCCAAGCCGCAACATTTTCTCTGCAAAGAGAAAAAGGGAAAGTGGGCGGTCCAGGTCGAGGACAGGGGGGTGGTTTACCCACTGTTATGGGTACTGACTGGCCAGCCCTGGAGCCGAACAAACAGTCAGTATCCACAACAGTGGGTAAGCCACTCTCCCCCTGCCCTTGAACAGGACCAACCACCCACCCACCCCCAACCAGGCACAGAGGCACTTCTGCTTTCTCGTAATGTTCGAAGGCAGAAACAAAAATGGTAGTTTTTACCATTTATGTTTCTGCCTTCTCACACCGTGAAAAAGAAGTGGGGAGACGCCCCCACGTCCCTGTGACAGGAAACCTATTGTCCAGGCCTCCCCTGCCGAAGTTTCGTCCAGCAGCAGAGGTCAGACTCGTGTCTGTGGCTGCAGCATCCATTTTTTGACGCTGGGGCTCTTTTAAACCACTACCGGTTAGGTTAGTGTGTACATGTCTTCTCCCTCTAGAAGGGTGGAATTCTACCCCCGCCACCAGGACTGGAGGGGGGGGGGGTAGGATTCAAAAGTGTTTGACAACAAACACAACATGTTTTCATGCAGCCATTCCAAAGTTAGCATTTACCGCGAGGTTATAATGCACTTAAGAGTATATGGTCTGGCTGCATCACAGAACAGCATCAGAGAATAGATTCCGAAAGCTGCAGAGGGGTCCTGCTCATGCATGGGCACCCTCTCACACGAAACCAAGCACTCTGCCTTCAGGATTTACAAGGCCTGCCATAGGAGTGACTTATAGGTTTATATGTGTCAGTGATTAACCCCTTGTATGCTGATGACGATACCAAGCCGTCATGCACTACAGTGCTCGTGTGCTGATGACGGCCTGGTATCGTCATGGCCCGCCCCTGTTCTTTTGTTTACCGCACAGCGGCGGAAACGGGCCAGCAGCGAAGGGGTTAAAGGTAGATATAGGTAACCTATATCTTAGTAAGGGGTGCATGTACCACCTTACCCAGGCTGCAGTAGCAGACCTGTGTTGCCATTTTGGAAGGCTTCCCGGGGGTGGCATAATACATGCTTCAGCCCCTGGTAGGCCTCTGGGGTACCTATGCCCTTAGTACCTAAGGTACCATATACTAGGGTTTGAGGAGCTTGGGAAGCAACCGAAGACTGGGTTCTGTGGTAGTTGATTGTTTTTAAAGTGTCTAGTGTCATGCTCTTGTTTTTCCCTCCCTATTTAAAACTATTGCGAAGGATTTTTTATAATGAATAGAGGCAGATTTTCCACGGGGCAGGGGGTGGTGGGAACTTTCGATGCGTTCATAACAAGGGCTGAGTCCACGTTAATTCATGAAATTCAGCTAACTGAAAGCAGACTCTTATTGGAACCACAAAACCACACAGTTGGACCTGTGGCAATCCCCCCGCAATAGTAATCCCCCATGATAGTAATGATAGCAACCCATGTATAACTGTAATGTCCCAATCTAGTGTAGAGGACTCAGAGGATGCAGCTCCAATAGAGAACCCAGTGCCTAGCACTTAGAGGCCCAGCCCTAGGCCAAACGTGGCTACTAGACGCCAAAAGGCTAAAACCACTGAGTATAACAGACGTACGCCCCCACCTAAAAAGAGAAAGGGACAGGGTTTAAATAAAATAGGAAATCCTGTAAAAAACCAGGACGGTAATAGTAAGTCTGTGGGTAAGCCATTTAACCAAAAACAGGCGCCCACCATTAGTGGTGATGATAGCGTATGACCAGGACCACAGCCTGAATATGGGTGGCAGGATTTTCTGGTAAAAATTGAATCGCCAGTGGAACTTATGCTGGACCCACTAAAGCATATGCTCTCACAAATTAATGAAATGTTGGCATCACTGGAGAGCTCTTTGAATATTACCCCAACGGTGTGTACCAGATGTAACAAAATAACCCTTCCTAGCTCAAAAACAGTAATACAAGACAATCATGCTTTAGAGGGACATGACAATGGGGTGGTAAGTCAACAGCAGACACAGCAGACACAGCCAGATTATAACACTTTAAATGCTCAAACGACATCTGAGTCATTGAGAGTAAGAGCACTTAATGCCTCTCTTAACCAAGTGCAGCCAATTTGGGTTGGGCAATACATATTATCAGGGCCGGGGACAGCCAGAAAACTCCACGCCATCCAGCAATACGGTGAATATTTCTCCAGCCACAGCAGGCAGTCTAACATCAAGACAGGATTGCCCACCAGAATTCAGGAACCTGTCCCTCCCTCCCGAAGCAACTCCATATACCATTACCTTAGCGAATATTCCCCCTCTCCCAAATGGATAGATGAACATTGGACAACCCTGAGAAATAAGGCCTTACATTTCCTGGTGGGTAAGGACGGAACTTTCTAATACTCTGTTCGCTGAGTTTAAAATGGCCAGACGAATTGCCTGGGTAGGAGGATCAGTTAAATCCTTGCCCAGTGATTGTATAGTGTTATTTTTTGGCTCGCCCAACCTGATTAAAACCATTCTGGAGAGAGTCGGATCCAGTTATGTCACTTCAAGGTATATAAATGTTCTACCACTGGATTTTTTCTATCAACCCCCTAGGCGCCTACAGTATCAGAGGGAGATAGTGAACTGTTCAGGAGGCCCTCAACAGAGATTTAATATTCCAACTAGCAATCAATTTAAAGCCCTATGCTTCGTGGGGGAAATAGATTGACTAAAAGCGGGGGTACATCATCCCGCAGAGAATATTGAGGCAGTAAAGTCCTTTGGGGAGAACTGCTCACAATCTGGGTTGTGTAATATGGGGGTAAAAGACAGCTAATTTGTAAGATTAGGGGTTGAGCTAGTGAGGGGTCAAGAAGATGGTAACGAGGTCCCCTCTATTCTTAAAACTGCTCCTACTTCGCAATCTTTTGAACCTCCCTTTACTGGGGCTAGCTTTAGTATTAGAAACATGTCACCATTACCGCCTGTGTACGATGAAGTGCCCCTCTGCAATATTATTTCTTGGAACATTGCAGGATTGCAATCAAAAATAGATAACCTAGAATGGCATAAGTAAATTAGGGATAGAGATATTATAGGCTTACAGGGAACCTGGGTTAATGAACCAACCCATAATAATGGGTTCAAAACTTTCCATACACGAGCTGTGAATGGCCGGGGGGTCAGGCTTAAGGGCAGCCTGAGCCTGTATATTTCTAATAAGTTGGAAACTGTTAAGATACAGGCTTTCTTGAGTAGCAGCTTCTATCAGATAATTAAGGTGTCCATACTTATGAATCAGTGTTTAATATTACTGAATTTTCATAATAATGTGATTTCAACAGAACTCGGTCTGGTTTTAAAAAATGTAAGTAAAGAGCTACATACAATTTGTAAGGTCAGTCCTGCAAATGTTGCGATAATTATGATGGCCAATATTAATTGTGCAATGTGCTCCATTGAGGATAGGAGACTGTGTGGTCATTTACATGAGGAAGCAACTCATTTAAGCCATTTTTGTCACTCCACGGCGGGAGAATTGTTTAATGAAGTTTTAGCTACATTTGATCTAGGATTTGTGAATGAGCTTGTGGAGCCCCAAGTAATGATGGCTTTCACTTACAATGGAAGAGGTGCCTCTATAATTGATTATATATTAGTCTCCAATAACCATGTTCTAAGATTACTTAGTTTTGAGGTGGATCAGAATTCCTTAAGTGACCACTTTCCGCTACGCTTGGCTGTCGTTCTACCGGTTAAGAAGGTATCTGATACCAACAAGGATAGAGAAGAAGCGGGTGAATTGGCTCTGGACAAACATAATGGGTATGCACTCAAATGGGCAACGGTGGATCCCTCAGATGTAACTAGATCACTTCTGGTTAAATGTAAGACAGCAATTGAAACCTGCCTGTCCGAGATAGTACCGACAGAAAGTATAGTTGCATCTTATGCGAAAATATCACAAGCCCTTAAGAATCTATTAGTGGTGCAGTATCGAAAGAAAAGCAAGGATTCAGGCTGGTTTGATTCAAGATGTACCAAAGCTTATTGTCATTTAAAATTAGAACTACATAGGCAGCCCAGAATAGTGGAAAATATCAGATTTGCAAGGATGGAATATCGACAGGCTCTAAGGGAAAGGAAGAATACCTTGAGAAACAAAGCAAGGGATGGGAAGCCCTACATACAGCAGCAGTCCTGAAGGTTTGTGCAGCTTTTTGGAGGGTGGTGAAGTTACCATTCCTAACTACACTAGAAGGTCCATCAATAGCTATTGCTATTACAGAGGAGGAGTGGATAACCCACTTAAATGCAGGTATACAATGGTACCGATGCTACCCATATTTCACCTGTCGAAGAATTAGAGAACGACCACCCAAAATTGAATTTAAATTTCACTCAAGATGAAGTAATTAGAGCATTGCACGGGAGTAAGTCCGGCAAAGTACCCGGTCCAGACAGCATCCCGATAGATTTGTCAAACAAAACTGCCAGATACCTGGGGTATGTCACTAATAGTACCACTCTTTAAAAAGGGAGATCGTCAGAGTCCGGGCTGCTATAGACCGATCTCCCTATTAGATTCAGTGGAGAAAGTGGCGTGGCGAGTGATTTTAGAACGTTTGCAGGAATGGTCAGAAGAATATAAAATTTTAACTGACCTACAATATAGTTTTCAAAAGGGGCTTGGTACCATAGAGCAGTGCTTAAACTTATCCCTACTCATAGGAAAATATCCGAAGGCTAAAAATAGTAGATTATACATGGTCTTTGTTGACCTAACTGCCGCCTTCGATTCAGTGAGACATGTAAGACTATGGGATCCCCAAATTATTCTTTTTCTAAGAAATCTCTATAACAGCGCAAAGGCTAGTGTGTGTTATGGAACAGGAGGGGAACATACAGCCAACTTTCCCGTCAGAAGGGGGGTGAGACAGGGCTGCATGCTTGCCCCCTTTTTGTTTAATTTGTATACAAATGGATTAGGGGAAGCACTAACAAAAACTACACAGGATTTCCCCATGTTGCCGGTCGGCCCATCCCGGTACTTCTTTTTGCGGAAGACGCAGTTATGTTGGCGAGAACTCAAGTTGCCCTCCAACAGGTCCTAAATGGATTCTTTATTTTTATGAAGGATCTAGGCCTTAGTATCAACATCTCTAAGACATATGTAATGAGATATGGTCATGGACCCAAGCAAGTGAAAGATATTTTTGTAGAGGGGCAGAAATTAAATTCAACCAAGAGTTTCTCGTACTTGGGCGTTTTATTTAATCAAAGCGAATTTTGGGCCCAAACCATAACTGCTAAAAAACTGACTCTTATCCGGAACTCAAATGCCCTGATGGGTTTCACTAAGAAATTGGGCCGGAAACCCCCCTCGGAGCTGATCCAAATTTATAAAGCGAGATGCATCAGCTCCACGATGTATGGAGCAGGCGTTTGGGGTCCAACAAACCTACGGGTATTTGCACGCTTAACAAATTGCACAAATAAATAAACGCAGCTGCAGCAAGTGGAAAATTCTTTTTATGATTTATTCTGTCTGTTCCCCCAAGCACGTCAGCTTTTATTTGCCACGAATAGTTGGGTCTTTCTTTTCTATCCGATTTAACTAAGATAGAACAAATACTATTGTGGCATGGTGTCTGGGTTAAGGAACAAACACAGTTAAATAGGGATATTATCGCTGATTTCCTCCTACTTGATGGAGTTCAAAAAATACCATGGATTGGTTACGTGCGAGACATTATGAACGATTTGGGCCACGCAGTGTATTTTACAAATCCCAGCTCCATGCAGAAAATCTTGCGGGAAGTAATAAAAAGGGGAGTGGCTAGGTATGTTAGAAGAAGGAAGATTGTCTAGCGAACTCACTAAACCTACTGTTAACCAGCACCAAATTGTTGTAACTACTTTTGGAATGGAGCCTTATTTGTCATATGTTCCTGCGACTTTTGTTAGAATGTTATTGCTTAGATGCAAGTTAAATATATTTCATAGAATGGTCTTGTGGCCCAAATTGAATGATTGGTCCAGACATCTCGACCTATGTCCATGTGATTACCATTCATGCCAGTCTACAATCAATACTGTTTTTTTCTGCAAATTTTATTCAGAATTGAGAAAAGTGTGGCTGGTCCCGCTTGTAAAAGCTTATGGATTAGGACAGTGTTGCCCCACTTTTTTAAAACTACAACAATTAGAAAATGATCATGCCGTTTAGAAACTTGCCATGTTCTTAAAGAGAGTATTTTATCTAAGGAAAAGACTAAGTAATACTGTTGAATTATAAAAAAAAATGTTTTTTTTTTAAAAATCTCTATGGATTAACCTTGTTTGTTTTTGTTAATAGCGCTGTTTGCACAGTACGAAAGCTGCCACTCTGAATTTTTTTAAAACAACTGTTTGTAACATAATAAGGATTTTTAATCTGTGCTTTAATGATTGTAATTTTGTAACAATCAAATAGAGATTTATGAACTTGAACTACTAGGGGCACACAAGGGAAACCCAGTAACCAATCTGGAGTCTACCTAAAGTACATGCAATCAATTTAGAGAGGAAGCAGATAGGCTGGGGTCCTGGATAGCAGGGCCCCAGCCAGACTAAAGTCGACCCTGGGGGACCCCTGAGTCTATCCCCAGATCCTTAACTCCCACTACCAAACACTTACCTAAAAATCGATAACCATATTTCCCTCCATAGGATAACATTGACTGTTTTTCCTGAAAACTTTTCTAAGTGGGGAGTTTTGAAACCTAAAGAAATTCTTTAAAATTGTACGATTTAACAAAAACGCTTTTATTCACCTGTTTACAGGAAATGACCCAATGCTGCATCCAGGCATACAACACTGAAGGCCAGATGTAGGTAAATCATATTTACCGACTCTGAAATACCGAATTTTACCGATTCGGTATTTCATAGTCGGTAAATATGAAGGGGGGAGATGTAGGTATTTCCAGATGTGGAAATACCGAATCGTTAGAATTCGGTATTTACCGATTCGATAATTACCGAATCAGTATTCCCTATTGATTCCTATGGGCTGTGAAGCCCATAGGAATGAATGGGAAATACCGATTCGGTAATTACCGAATCGGTAAATACTGACTTTTGCAAGGGTGCAGGGGGTGTCACTTTGACACCCTCTGGCACCCCAAAAATACGCATGTGCGCCATGTGGCACACAGACATGCCCTAAGGGCATGTCTGTCTGTCACATGGCTAGGTGTGCATGCACAAAAGTGCATGCACACCTGAATTCGGCATTTTAACACCCAATTGGATTGGGTGTTAAAATACCGAATTTGTAGGGCCTTGGGACTCAGAAGAGTCCCACCTACATCTGAGATTTACCGAATCGGTAAAAATACTGATTCGGTAATTTACAGAATCGGTAAATTTACTGAATCGGTTAATTTACCGATTCTGTAAAATAATGCCCCTACATACCATTTCTGTAATACCGGTCGGTGACGGCCGAAAATACCGATTTTCGGCCGTTACCGACCGACCTACATCTGGCCCTGAGTAAGAAAAGTAATACAAAAGGAACTTACCTGCTATTTTACAGAAAATCACATTGAAGTCTATGGGCCAGATGTAGGTGGCCATTTACCGGCCGATAACGGCCGATTTTGGCCGTTACCGACCGGTAAATGGGTTTTTGGGATGTAGGGGTGCAATTTTACCGAATCTGTAAATTTACCGAATCTGTAAATTTACTGATTCGGTAAAATACCGAATCGGTATTTTTACCGATTCGGTAACTTCTAGATGTAGGAGGGACTCTTCTGAGTCCCAAAGGCCTTTCAGATTCGGTATTTTACCACCCAATCCAATTGGGTGGTAAAATACCGAATCCAGGTGTGCATGCACATGTGTGCGTGCACACCTATGCCATGTGACAGACAGACATGCCCTTAGGGCATGTCTGTGTGCCACATGGCACACATGCCTGTATTTGGGGTGCTAGACGGTGTCAAAGTGACACCCCTTGCACCCTTGCTGGAATCAGTATTTACCGAATCGGTAAATACCGATTCAGTAATGCCCATTGATTCCTAAGGGGCTTCAATGCCCATAGGAATCAATGGGCATTACCGAATCGGTATTTACAGAATCGGTAAATACTGAATCTTAACGATTCGGTATTTACCGATTCTGTGATACCTACATCACCCCCCCCCCCTCTATTTTACCACTTCTTAAATACCGAATCGGTAAAATTCGGTATTTAAGAAGTGGTAAAATAAAATTACCTACATCTAGGCCTTAGTACTGTATTTACAAGTGATTGCATTTCTCTGAAACAATACTGTAAGTCAAACCAAAGAAGTACATTTACAATTGCAATACCACTGTATAACATTCAGCATTTATTACTGTAAAGTATTTATTGCTTAGCTGTGCCAGGCTTGCTTGGTTCTAGAAATAAAATACCTAAAAGATTATTTTTATACAAAAACAATTGGTCTGAAGTTCAGTATTTGAGTGTGTGGATTCAGTTGCTGACTGAGTATGTACAACAAATGCTTAACACTGTCCTCTGATACTGCCTTACAGCTCGACCACACTATCATAAATAGAGAGTAAGGTTCTATCTAACTTTGCCTCTGCCTACCTTTGGGGTTCCACTGGACTCTGTGCACACTATACCTCACTTTGGTATAGTATATATACAGAGCCAGCTTCCTACGGCTGGCGGTTTTGGTAATATTCAAGAGCATTAGGGATTGGTTAATGAGAGATTGGGGTATACTTTCTTTGCTTTTGCAGATTCTGCAATGCAGGTGAGTGGTCTGTGACACACATTTTATTGTTACAACAGTGTCTCTATACCATTGCCTTTAAGCTTAGGATCATACACAGAGATGCATCGCTCAGTTTGTAATTGCACTCATCTGGATTCTTGTCCTTTCTCGACCATGGCCCTCCTCTTCACTGGGATCCTCCTACCCAGCAGTTTGAGGTGACACCACTTGCCAGTGGATCTGAGGGTGTGCGGCCCAAAACTAGTCCTCCGTTGTCATAGGGCTGTCTTTCTTCTAACATCAGGCCTCCGCCAGGGCCGGACTGGGAACCAAAACCAGCCCTGGCAAAGTGCTTGGCCGGCCCCCCCACGGGGGTTGTGGGTGCCGCCGAGCTCTTTGCCAGGGCCGGTTTTCGGCCGATTTTGTTACAGGGCCGATTTTGAAGCTATGCTGCAAAAACGGCCCTGTGACAAAGCTGGCCCCCATTCACTACAAAAAAACCTAGGGGTCTTGAGTATGAGGAAAAAAGAGGAACCTCTTTTTAGGGGTAACGATATCCGTCAAGTATAGCGAATACCAAGGCGATATTGCGGCTAAATTGAGCATTCAAACAATGCACACAGAACCAAATAGTGATTGTGGGTGAAACAAATCAATGTTGGATTCCCATCAAAATCTTGTTGTGATCAATACTATCATCTGGTCATCCTTCGGTGATGGTGTGTCTCTAGATCACTGAGAAGTTTCTACCAGACCCCGGTCGGAGTTGGGTTCCGACCCACAATCACTCCAGGACCATGTAGACATTGGTGTGTATGGGAACCGGTGCAGTGCAAAACCAAAAAGAATGTGTTGGAGTAGTGAGTTAAAATAGGATAGAGGGCAAAAAGAGAAACTTAAATAGAGATTGGCCTCTTCCTAACTAAAACGAGGAACAGTGCATGAAAAGACAGTTTCAAACAAATAACTGTATAGGGGCCAACATGTTTCAGCCTTAAGGGCATACCCTAGGCTTTCTTCAGGGCCTCTGTTCTTTAATTTTTAGTGCTACTGCATGTGCTATTCGAAAAGAATATGATTTACTTTTAAGAAGTGGTGATTAAACTATACAAAAAAAGATATGTGTGACCGGAAACTAATTACTCTTTTCTCCGTGTCAATCCAACATGTCTCACACCTGAAACAACAAAACACTATATGAAGAATACTGTGTAAAAGTTTGATGCTATTCACTAATAATAGGTAAGAAGTAAATTATCACTCACCCGGATTATCCGGAGACCAGACCTCACCTCTCCTGGACCAGGCTCAGGAATTTGGAGGCCCGCTCTAAAGGTGTGAGGAAAGTAGTGGCTTAACATAAACCTGGCAACTATCATTACTGCCCCTTATAGTTTAGCTGTGTAACCACCAAATATTTCCCTCACATCGTTGAGTAACCCAATTAACCTCTCATCAGTGCCAAAAGGCTCACCCTATGAGGGAAGACACCAAAAGTTACTATATTACAAAAAAGAAAGATTTGGAAAAGTTGGAGCGCAATCTCCAATCTAAGTTGCAGGGGTATAGATGTAAATAAAGCTGGCCCCCAACCCGTGCGGCTCACCGGGGGATTGCCTGGTGCCCGCTACAGCCAGTCCGGCCCTGGCCTCCGCTCTCACTAGAAATGGCTCCCAATTAACACCAGAGTCGTGCTGCATGTCCAAGAAGGTCCTTAACAACTCATCACCAAAAAGTTAAAGTCTGAGGGCAAGGTCTTCTTGCTTGGAGACATTCAGGCAGGATGTGAGTTATTTATTCCATGTTAGGCCCTTAGTTGCAGCAAGAGCAGGCAGGTTCTGTCAGGCCTCCATTCTGACTGAAACTGGAACTCTCTCGTAGCTCCCACTCCCGACTATACACCAACGTTCTAATACATCATTCACTCTATGCATTCCAGACACCAGCTTGGACATACAGGAAATGGCGACACAGGATCTACACAAATGGTCATTTTTCAACAATCCCCATGTTTTTGAGGGGCCTTATCCTTGTGCTGCAACATACCCGTTTATAGATTTTAAAAACAAAGCTGTCATCATATTTAATGCCAAGTAGGCCGACTTTATGGCAGTGCGATCGGTACAGCCGCACTGGGCGCTGACTTGTGAAGGGGGGGAGGAGGGGGAGTGGCGCTGTGTTGAGCCATAACTTAAGATTGAAGAGATGAGGGGTACTTTTGCCCAGTGGTAGTGAGGGAATCCCAGGAGGCGGTCATGGGGCGCGGGGGCGCCAAAAATGATTGTCGCACCAGACGCCACCAGCGCTAAGCTGGGACATAAGAGGGAGGGAATTGGAAAGTTTTAAAGCTGCCTCCGACATGATAAATAAAATAAATCGGACAGGGGCCAGCAAGTTAGCCAACTCGGCCTTTATGGGTAGGAACTGGCACTAAGTATTTAACAACATTTTTATATTCCGCAATCTTACGTAATTTCTCTTCCAATGTAAAATTATAGACACCAATTTTGGTACAACCCGGTCGAACTTCAGCTCGTTGTAGTTTACGCGCGAAAGATTTCAAGATTGTCCCCACTCTCATAGATTTATTACCCCGCAACCTTAGATTATGTTGGAAAATGGCAGACCCTACTATACTTTTGAGAAAAGCAATTATGGAGAATACTGACTTAATTTTTAAATGCACATCAGAAGAGGCTGATAAAGGGCAGGTAGTTGATTCCAGAGGCGCAACTAGAGCCAAATTTCGGGGGGGGCTAGGAAAAAATTTCGGGGGGGGCTGAACCTTTAATCAGTAGGCAGAGTGGGGCTGCAGGGGCTCTTAGAAGGGGTGCAAGGCCTAATTAACATTCAAATGGTCTTTTAAAGACCTGTTAAACGTTCGGGTGCGGCTCTGTGTGTGCCCGGGATCTGTCTCATCCCGGGCTGCCACACACGACGGGGGGGGGGGCTGAAGCCCGGTGAGTTCAATGGGTGTTGCGCGCCTGGTTGATTCATTTGAGGCTCTATGTAAAAATGTTAGAAACTCGTTATCAAAGCCAATTGGTCCGCCCCCCAGATTCCTCGATGGTTTCATAATGAGTGTTCAAGGGCAACACCTACATTGGGTAAAGCCTTAGTAGTGAATCCCAGAGGTCAAACTCTGATTTCTATCCTGCGGAAGCAATATAAGTTGGTAATAACACACTAGCAAAACGAAATCCCAACGCAGCAATGGGAAACACTTAGGCATACGGCCAACACTAAAAATAGTAAACTCGGTATATACAGCAAGGTGAGCCCACGCAGGTGGAACAAGATTTTGACCCAGTGGAATGTGTTCAGGGGGGAGATTTGTGAACCACTGCCAGAGAACGAACCGGCAGACTCGGAGGAAGAAGATGTCGAGGAGTGAATGGGGGGGGGGTAGGGTGGCTAGGTTCAGAGTTCAAAACCACACCTAGAGATATTTGAGATTCTACTCGAGTACATAGGTCATGCGATGCTTGATTGGCCAGACAAGTGTTATACCCTAATTGTCATGATTGCTACATTCTATTTTTTTAGCCAAACTTGGAGATATTTGAAATTGTGCTCAATTGCATGTGAGGTGCGCTGCCTGATTGGCCAGACCAGAGTTGTGCTCTTATTATCATGATTGCTACAGTGTATGTTTTAAGTACTGTTCTTATTTAATAAAATGTTTTTTTTTTAAATAGTAAACTCTTCTGAGGAGCTGTAACAAATATGCATACTTTATACCTTAGAACACTTAATATGAGCTCCCATATAAACAGTGAGGCATGGGCAACTCATTTTTAACACATGTATTCTGTTCTCAAGGAAAATGTTATGCCTGATATATTGAGGCAGGTGGTCTGTTCTGAATTAGTACAGTTCTCTTCACAGTAAGTGATTGTGGCCATATCACAGAGCACCGGAGGTAAAGCTTCAGGACCGATGAGGTTCCAATTGTCCAATAGAAAAAATTAGTGGGAGGGTCTTAACAACAGAATGAAAGAATGGGCCGCTGATAACAATATCCTTCATGCTACCCAGTATGGCTTTTATGTTGGCATTGGCACAATAGAGCAGCACCTGAATCTGAATTTAATGATCAGGAAATATACAGTGGCAAGGCGGATACCACTCTATCCAGTCTTCATGGACTTGACCATGGCATTCAATTGTGTTAATAGATCAATGTTATGGAGAATTTGACTAGAAATGGGTCTAGATGGAGAACTCGTCAACATGTTCAGGAAATATACAGTGGCAAGGCGGATATCACTCTATCTAGCCTTCATGGACTTGACCATGGCATTCAATTGAGTTTAAAGATCAATGGTATGGAGAACTTGTCAACATGTCAGTAGTATTGCACACATATACAAATGAGACGTATCCCTAATGAACCATTACGGATATCCCCTTGGGCACACCTGATTCTCCTCCCTTTAAATCAGAGGATTCCACACATTTTTTTGTTCTTTTTGAAAAAACAATTTTGTTTATTGACTTAAATTTCATTAAATTCTTTATATTTGTTTCATGAATTTTTCAAGACGTATTCATCATCATTTCCACATCAATGACAAGGATTCATTAGCCATTCCAATGCATTTCGGGCGTATCTAATCGCCCTTCATCAGGGAATCCATACTATAAAAAAATCAAATGATAACCAAATTAAATATAATAACCACCAGTTAATTCAAAAAGCTACATAGTAGATCAAATGAATTGGCTTTTTAAATCGACTATTAATGTGCAATCTCCTATGTGCACTTACGTGTCACTGTTCTCTGTGGTTGTGTCAATACCTGTAAAACACAAAAGTATGCAAATGCCGGTGTAAGCTATCGGTCCTGCGGGGATCTGTTTAGTATATCAGCAATTCTAAATCTAACTTTGTCTGTTCCATCGAGGGTTCTGGTAACTGACCTGCTTAACGTTTACTCGGCGTCTCTACGGACGATCTCTGCACCTCCATTCCCGGACGTCTGTCATGGTTACTAACTACAGCTCTTCCTATATGCTATCGTTCCGCTCACGTGATGGTGAGACGAAACTAAGGGATGTTTAAAATCTTAAACTCGTGTATTCCGCTAGTTCTAATTGTATCGAGGCTCCCAAGAGCAGGCTCTAAATATTGAGTTAGTAATTGTATAGACACCTCAACCATTATAATTATTTTAGCAAAAAGCAACGTGGCTAAGTAAGATCCCTGGCGGTTCGAACCTTTGTCTGTGCATTCGATCAAAACCAAAACACTACGTGTTGTGCTAGATAAGCAATTGATATTGAGCTACAGTCTGTCAGGTACACAATGTAATACACTGCTGGTTTAAATGAAAAATGAAAACATAAAAACAATATCGTATGTAATATCGCAGGTCTCCTGTCCAGTGTAAGTAAGACCACAATGTCTCTTATAACAAATTGTTACCCTTTACAGATAACACGATAGTTCACTCCGTTCATTAAGTCCAATGGGACTATGTGTAGAGAGTTTATGTATCCAATAGTTTTCCCGTTGTAGCATATGTTTAGTATTGTCTCTTCCTTCTCTTTTCTCTACAACTTCCAAGATTATATATTGTAATTGCGAGATATTATGTTTAGCCTCCATGAAATGGGTGGCGACTGATGATTTGTTTTTTTTTAACCTAATGTTCGATTTGTGCTCGGTCAGCCTTGTTTTGATACTTCTTTCCGTTTTTCCAATATAAAGTTTACCGCATGGGCATTTCAGTGCATAAATGACATTCTTGGTGTTACATGTGGCATTGACGTTGATCTTTATCTTATTGCCTTTCATTGGGTGATTGATATAATTTCCTTTGATTATACTATTGCAGCTTCCACAATTTAAACAAGGTTTTGTTCCTTTGAATGTTTTACTTTCAGTTTTGTGGGATTTGAGAATTTCTCCTAAATTTTGTGCCCTGGTGTGGGCAAATATCGGGACTTGTTCAAATGTTCTTTGGAAGTCTGGTTCTGATTTTAGCATTTTCCAATGTTTGATAATGATTCTTTTGAAATTATGACTCTGAGTTGAATATTTGGATACCGCAACTATGCGTGTTTCTTCATGTTTTTGTGAAGACTTGAGTAGATTCTTTCTGTCCATGTTATTTACTTTTTCTCTAGCTTTATTTACAACTTCTCGAGGGTACCCTCTATCCATAAATCTTGTGGCCATTTCATCCAATGTTAGTTTTGCTTTTGAATCATCAGATGTTATCCTTTTCACCCTTGTCATTTGGGAGAAGGGTAAATGCAGTTTCAAGCTTGGCTGGTGAAAGCTAGTATAATGTAGCAAATTGCTCTTATCAGTTTCCTTACGATACATATTAGTTTCAAAACCTTTTTCTGTTTGGGTGATTCTCACATCTAGAAATGTAACGGTTGACTCTGATATGTCCCATGTTATTTGAATACGGCTGTCCTCTTTATTGAATTCCTCTAAGGCGGTTTCTAATGAGGTTTTTGAAGATTTCCACAAGATAAAGATATCGTTTATGTAGCGAACTATACATTTTAGATTTTCCTTCCAAATTGGTTTAGACAACATATTAGATTCCTCATAGTCTTGCATGAAAATATTCGCGTATACCGGTGCCGCCGAATTTCCCATGGAAAACTTGAAAATCAAAACTACAATCTGTGTTCAACAAAGCTCTTTCAATTGCTTCCATTCCCAATTGGTGTGGTATCAAAGTATATAGAGATTTCACGTCTGCTGTGCACATTATGATGGTTTCATTTGGGTCTATTTGTATCTCCTCAAGTTTCAGTAAAAAATCTGTCGTGTCCTTAACATAAGTTCTCATTTTTTTGACTGTAGGTTGAAGGTATTTATCAATCAGTTGGCCAATGGGCTCATGTAAACTTCCTCTGGTTGACACTATCGGTCGTAAGGGTGGGTCCATTAGATTTTTGTGGATTTTCGGCATCATATAAAATACCGGACTTTTTGGATTTTCTTTGATTAGAAAGTTCTTGGTTTTAGTATTGATGGTTCCCATTTCATGCGCTTTGGTTACTATATTGCATAGTATCTTGGTGAATTCCATTGTGGGATTCCCATCCAGTGGTAGATAAGTGTTGGTGTCTGAGATATGTTCTTGAACTTTTCTTTCGTACATACTATTGTTCATAATTACAAGGGCATACTATTGTATAGGACACAACGGATTTTTTACTGAAACTTGAGGAGATACAAATAGACCCAAATGAAACCATCATAATGTGCACAGCAGACGAGAAATCTCTATATACTGTGATACCACACCAATTGGGAATGGAAGCAATTGAAAGAGCTTTGTTGAACACAGATTGTAGTTTTGATTTTCAAGTTTTCCTCATGGAATTGATGACTTTCACTTTGTATCAAAGTTACTTCAAATATGGCAACCAATGGTATCAACAGCTTACAGGTACAGCCATGGGAAATTCGGCGGCACCGGTATACGCGAATATTTTCATGCAAGACTATGAGGAATCTAATATGTTGTCTAAACCAATTTGGAAGGAAAATCTAAAATTTATAGTTCGCTACATAGACGATATCTTTATCTTGTGGAAATCTTCAAAAACCTCATTAGAAACCGCCTTAGAGGAATTCAATAAAGAGGACAGCCGTATTCAAATAACATGGGACATATCAGAGTCAACCGTTACATTTCTAGATGTGAGAATCACCCAAACAGAAAAAGGTTTTGAAACTAATATGCATCGTAAGGAAACTGATAAGAACAATTTGCTACATTATACTAGCTTTCACCAGCCAAGCTTGAAACTGCATTTACCCTTCTCCCAAATGACAAAGGTGAAAAGGATAACATCTGATGATTCAAAAGCAAAACTAACATTGGATGAAATGGCCACAAGATTTATGGATAGAGGGTACCCTCGAGAAGTTGTAAATAAAGCTAGAGAAAAAGTAAATAACATGGACAGAAAGAATCTACTCAAGTCTTCACAAAAACATGAAGAAACACGCATAGTTGCGGTATCCAAATATTCAACTCAGAGTCATAATTTCAAAAGAATCATTATCAAACATTGGAAAATGCTAAAATCAGAACCAGACTTCCAAAGAACATTTGAACAAGTCCCGATATTTGCCCACACCAGGGCACAAAATTTAGGAGAAATTCTCAAATCCCACAAAACTGAAAGTAAAACATTCAAAGGAACAAAACCTTGTTTAAATTGTGGAAGCTGCAATAGTATAATCAAAGGAAATTCTATCAATCACCCAATGAAAGGCAATAAGATAAAGATCAAAGTCAATGCCACATGTAACACCAAGAATGTCATTTATGCACTGAAATGCCCATGCGGTAAACTTTATATTGGAAAAACGGAAAGAAGTATCAAAACAAGGCTGACCGAGCACAAATCGAACATTAGGTTAAAAAACCCCAAATCATCAGTCGCCACCCATTTCATGGAGGCTAAACATAATATCTCGCAATTACAATATATAATCTTGGAAGATGTAGAGAAAAGAGAAGGAAGAGACAATACTAAACATATGCTACAACGGGAAAACTATTGGATACATAAACTTTCTACACATAGTCCCAATGGACTTAATGATCGGAGTGAACTATCGTGTTATCTGTAAAGGGTAACAATTTGTTATAAGAGACATTGTGGTCTTACTTACACTGGACAGGAGACCTGCGATATTACATACAATATTGTTTTTATGTTTTCATTTTTCATTTAAACCAGCAGTGTATTACATTGTGTACCTGACAGACTGTAGCTCGATATCAATTGCTTATCTAGCACAACACGTAGTGTTTTGGTTTTGATCGAATGCACAGACAAAAGTTCGAACCGCCAGGGATCTTACTTAGCCACGTTGCTTTTTGCTAAAATAATTATAATGGTTGAGGTGTCTATACAATTACTAACTCAATATTTAGAGCCTGCTCTTGGAAGCCTCGATACAATTAGAACTAGCGGAATACACAAGTTTAAGATTTTAAACATCCCTTCGTTTCGTCTCACCATCACGTGAGCGGAACGATAGCGTATAGGAAGAGCTGTAGTTAGTAACCATGACAGCCGTCCGGGAATGGAGGTGCAGAGATCGTCGGTAGAGACGCAGAGTAAACGTTAAGCAGGTCAGTTACCAGAACCCTCGATGGAACAGATAAAGTTAGATTTAGAATTGCTGATATACTAAACAGATCCCCGCAGGACCGATAGCTTACACTGGCATTTGCATACTTTTTTGTTTTACAGGTATTGACACAACCACAGAGAACAGTGACACGTAAGTGCACATAGGAGATTGCACATTAATAGTCGATTTACAAAGCCAATTCATGTGATCTACTATGTAGCTTTTTGAATTAACTGGTGGTTATTATATTTAATTTGGTTATCATTTGATTTTTTTATAGTATGAATTCCCTGATGAAGGGCGATTAGATACGCCCGAAATGCATTGGAATGGCTAATGAATCCTTGTCATTGATGTGGAAATGATGATCAATACGTCTTGAAAAATTCATGAAACAAATATAAAGAATTTAATGAAATTTAAGTCAATAAACAAAATTGTTTTTTCAAAAAGAACAAAAAAATGTGTGGAATCCTCTGATTTAAAGGGAGGAGAATCAGGTGTGCCCAAGGGGATATCCGTAATGGTTCATTAGGGATACGTCTCATATATCATAAATTTGGCGCCCAGGGACGTTGGTCGCCACCCACGGAGCACCCAAACTTTTCTAAAGAAAGAAATAGAACTTTAAGCTGTGCACTCATCCAATTGTTTTGCATACACATATACAAATGCCAGGATGAGGTTTGGTCAGGGGGTAGAAGTCTCAAACAAATTTAGCATTGGGTGTGGTGTAAGACACTGTTGCATGCTTGCGTCTCTGCTTTTTATTTTATATCTCAACAATCTTAGCTCCCTTCAGAATAGTAGCATGCAGGATGTACCCAAGATTATCTGCATATTTCTTCCTGCACTACTTTATGTGGATGACGCCATATCATGGCCCGGATCCCAAGGGCGTCATGCCAACTAGTTCACTCATTTGTGGGCTTTATGGCCGATCTGGACATGACACATTGTTTGAACTCATATTGACTCATATTATGTTATGTGGTCTGAAGCATTCATGCATTGCCAGCATTAATGCTGGCTTCAATCTATTGTTAAATATTTATAATTTTCCATATTTGTGTATTACTATTAGTGCTGCTGGAACCTGGGCTCCCCATATCACCAAAAGTAGGATAAAGCTTACCATAGTGATATGATCTATATTGAGTCTCTCCAGTCCTGTGGGTGTGGAAAGTCTTTGACTCTTCTTGTGCAGAGATATAACGCACAATGTACACCAAAAGCATTAAATGGGACAGGAATTTAGGGTATGTCAGGTTACCCTATGTTGCAAAGAGAGGAAAATAGATTTTGTAGAAAAATCCTTGCGGGTCTTCTATCAACCTCTCAATATATCTGCCACAAATACTTAGAATTGACATACCTGAGTGACTTACTTTGTACGAGACCTGTCATGTTGTGGTTATCCATTTGGAGGTCAGAGAAACTATGACTTACAAGAGACATAATTCCAACTCCCTAGTTTTGCGATAAGGGGTTAACAATACTATTGGCTGGCCTATGTTACAAATACATTGCAGGGAATTGGCTTTCGCAATGCCTTTACGGATCCCACTAAATGTTCAACTCTGGGTAAAAAAATGGGAATTATCCTTATTAATTGCCAAATTGGAAGTAGGTAGGATTAAAGTTGAATCTCTGAAACCATTGGTTGCATCTTACCCCATCCTTAACATCTAAGCCCACCTCTCAACTAGCTATACATGGGAGCCTAGAAGTAATTGAGAGTGCTCTTTACTTTTTTTGCATTAGGGCAAACACTCTGAAGCTTTTACTATGTTTTCCTGCTGGTACCAATGCAATCTTGAACTGAGAATATGCCTGTGCAATAGATCATGTTTTAAAATCTTTCTGTGGTTTTCATAAACTGTTTGCAGAAACGTTTTTAGTGAAATTGCTGAAAGCAAGGAATTGTACACAATGTAATAAAGCCTAATTTTTTATAAAAGAATTATTTGACAAAGATACAGGTATGTGTGAGGGGCTCTTTCTTCGTGCAGCTGTTTGCTCATGGGATTCAATGCTTCCATATGATAATTTGATTGTACCACCTAGTCTTTGTCGCTGTTTGGATTCTATCATAGATTATTGCCCGTGCCTCCTCTAGGTCTACTAGTCGACTTTACACTTGTAGCTCATTAACTCTTTTATGATAATTGAATTAATGTATTTATTAACTTGTATTGAACTGTTTCTGCCATTCCTGTGTGCCTTTATGGTTGTTCCCAGCCAATTAAAGATTTTAAAATGAATGAATGAAAGAATACCACACACACATAAGAATTAGCGGCAGCGCTGTGGCTGCGAAGCACCACAATAACTTCAACACTTAACTGGGGAATATGAAATGAAAACAGTATGTGAGCATGATCGCCTACAGAGTAAAGACTAGGATAATAGAACACAAAAGAATAGATGTTCGAAACTGAGAGATAGGATAAACAAGCATTTGCAATGCAATAGGTCTCGCATTTACACGAGTTTAAGCTATTGGCATTATAAATGACAATGCCTTTTATTTATGTTTTAAAAACGAAAACAAAATTAAAAGGCATTGTTATTTTCAATGTTAATAGCTCAACACGAAAATGTGCAATAACATGCAGTCCAGACATCCCACAGACTGCTTACAAGCACTGACAACCAACAATGTACAGTGGCAAAGATTCCATTCAGCGCACAACCAGCTCACATGCACAGTCAGTCAACACGGAGTAGTGACAGTCTACACAGTACACAGCCTACTCACACACACGGATAGCCAACAATGTGCAGTAGAACATAGTCCAGACCGCCCACAGCCACACTCACTGACAGCCAACCATGTGCAGTGACAGTGTAGACAGCCCACAGCATGCTCACACGCATGGACAGCCAACTATATGCAGTGACCCACAGCCCAGACAGCCCTCAGCCTGCTCAGAGGCACTAAAAGCCAATCATGTGCGAAGAAGCATAGTCCAGACAACCCACAGTGCACTCACATGCACGGACAGCCAATAATGTGCTTTGGCACACAGTGTACCCAGCCCACAGCTTGCTCCAAAGCAGAGACACCCAACCATGTGCAATGAAACACAGTCCAGACAGCATGCTCACACTCACGGACAGCCAACAATGTGCAATGACGCACAGTGTACAAAGCCAGCAGGCTGCTCACACGCATGGGCAGCCAAATATGTGTAGTGACAGTGTAGACAGCCCACAGCATGCTCACACGCATTGACAGCCAACCATGTGCGATGAGGCATAGTCCAGACAGCCCACAGTGCACTCACATGCACAGACATCCAACCATGTGCAATGAAACACAGTCTAGACAGCATGCTCACACTCATGGACAGCCAACAATTTGCAGTGACGCACAGTGTACACAGCCAGCAGGCTGCTCACACGCAAGGGCAGCCAAATATGTGCAAAGTCCCGGCTGGCTTTACACACGGTAAGCTTTTTTAAATAGTTAAATCAGTTACATTTTTACATAGTTACATCAGTTACTAGAATTAATCATGGCATGGAGAAAAGCCGAGTTACATAGTTACGTACATCCATTACTAAAACCTTAAATATTATAGCACCATTGGTGCGTAGAATGGGGATTGAGGGGAGTTGGAATATAGAACAGAACTAGGCAAATGTTCTTAGAGGATCAAACATCAGGGGAACACAACACAGGGTAAGCGAGTAGAAAACAAACCGGAAAGTGTGAAATCGAATAGCAACATCAAGAGCCAGACCCCTCGCTGCATCGGGTCAGATTAGAAATGGGAAGGGACGGGTAGGGAGGGGGAGAAAGGGAGCATAATGGTGACCATACGAGTAAAGCGGGGTGCAGGAGTTCCAGCGGGGAGATCAATTGAGGCAATGGTTAGACTGGAATGCATAAGGCGCAGACCGGAGGAAGGAGTCAATTTGACAAACTGAACAAACCCTAAAATGGAGGATCCAGGAATAAACCCCTTTACTTTTGTGACAAAATGGCGGGAGAATCAAAGTCCAGTCAACCAGTTCTTAAGAAAACCTATCCCCCCGGAGAAGGGCTGAAGAGAAAGGCAGTCACCAGATTTGGCAGGGGAGGCTGTACTTCATCGATCGTTGTAGGGGGAAATCAGCGTGGAGGACTAGGCTGTGGCCGCAGGAGAGGAAGGCAGTTGTGGGTCAAGGGGACGCGCTGACCCAGATGAAGAAGGGGAAAAAAGGCTCATTGGTACAGGGCAGCAACGGTTGCGGCAATCTCCTTGTTGCTGTCGGGGGGACTAGAAAATCCAGCCACAGTACCAGCGAGGTGAAGCAGGACACCATGCAGCCCCATCTCAGGCCCGGGAGGCAGGGGAATGGCCGGAGAGGCGTTCCCACATCAACTCACCAGCTACCACCAGGCAGAGATTACTAGCCATGTACCTGCAACATGCGTTCTGTTTGCAACATGGCGCCCGCTGAGCTTCTTGAAACATGAAGCCCGGCAGCCGTGAAGTGGACACTGTGCCGTTAAATGGTGCGCAGCCGCACACGCACCCACATAAGTACACATTGTAAATAAAAAGAAATACTTAATAAAGATAGGTTGAATTTAGTCAGGTCAAAGCGCCGAAGTGTGAATGTCGCCGTAGCACCTGTGTTTGTAAAGGCAAATCAAGTGAAACGCTTCTGCTGCATTGGGGCACGGTATACATACCTTCAAAAGGTCTCTTTCAAGCTCATCATTGCGCTGCAATTACCTCAGCATGCCAGTGATACGCGGCCACAGCGTTAAATGTTTTCTAGTATGCGTCTGTTTTTTTTTAATTATCACGGCACGAAGACACGCCGATTCAGCAATGCACGGCCACAGCATTAAGTGTTTTCTAGAGTGCATCTGTTTTTTAAATCGCCACGGTACGAAGACACGCAGCTCCAGCAATACGCGGCACATCACGGAGACACGCAGCTGCAGCCATGTATGTCGGCTCAAAGAGAGATTCGTTGCTGATAAGCAGGGGCAATACTCGTTAATGAAGCGAAAATAACAAAACACAACTAAATAGCCAGCATGCATTAAGGTCTCCAATTACAAAGGCAGGCTACAGCCAGGCTACAGCATGCTAACCAGATAACAAAGAAGTGCAAGCAAAGTGAACTAACACTGTAGTTAGGCAACGCTGTATCGGGACTACACCAAAGTTAGAAAATCAACAACAGCCAACAGAAAAGGACATTACAACAACACTACCACAACTAAGCCAATAGCAAGCAAGAAAACAAATAACATGAAATTTCACCCAACATACAAATTACTTTATGTCTTGCTGAGACAGCGCATGCGCTGCCAAGGCCAGACCTAAAAAATATAGATGTTCCAAATTGAGAAATATGATAGCTTCTTTTTAAGTCTGATCTCCTTTACACTCATAAAAGCAGATTACAATAACAATAAATATGTATATTAAATTAACTAGATTATTATACCACGTCAAAAAGAAACAAAGCTGTTTAGGTTTCACAATTTCTATGGGAAAATAAGGGGAGAAGAAGGGCAGGCGGAAGAGAAGAAAGTCAATTTTGTAAACCAAGTAATAACAATAAATATAGAGTAAAAAATACAAACATTTGAAAATTATTGTTACTAAGATAAAGTAGAACTAAGAATATGCAGAGATTGCACCAATTTATGGTGGTTTATAATTTTGTGAATATTTGTTGTTTGTTTGTTTCTGTACAATATCTAAGAAATTCATTAATAGTAATCGTAAATGCAAATCTCTATTAATATTTGGTAGAGAAAAAGTGGCAAAAACAGGATTTAATCTATGATAATGACAAACAGTATACCACCAGGCTTTACATGAAATATTAGAGCAACATTTACAGTTAATTGCAACTTGCTGAAAAGCTAAGGCCAACTTGAGATCTAATAATTTATTTTTATGAATGCCTAAATTGGAAACATCAAGGAGACTTCTTAAAAAGGTATGTAAGGGGGGATGCAGCATTGCATATTGGAAATGTTTGTGAGTTGGGACCATGCTTTCGCCCAAAAGGATGCAGTGGGTGGATATTCAAATAAAATGTGCATCAGATTACTATTCGGATGGCCACATGACTAGGAGACCCATATTAATTGGGGAGATGCAGCAGAGCTTGCATGGATCACAAAAAGCTAATCAGTGGAAGAACTAAAGGAGGAGGAGACAACTGGATCTCGTAAGAGAGAATTATTGAACCTCTGCTGGATTTGGGATGTGATGGGAGCAAATCTAGATCTGCAATAACTGGGGCATGGTCAGAAATCATAATAAGTTCAATAGTAGAGGTAATAAGGTACTAGGAAAGTGGTTTACTAACAAAAAAAGGATCAGATCAAGTGTGAGATCCATGGGGCACAGAATAAAAATGCAAAGAAAGTTAAAGGGCTCTCTCCCTCTACACCTTCAGGAAGACCATAAATGTATACATTGTTGAGCCTATTTTGGTTTTCTTAGTCTTCTGAGCTTTTTTTCAACAGAAGGACGTCTTTACCAAAACAACATTTTTATTGATTTTGTTTTGTATATCACTGACACACTGCTCTACCGTGGTCACTCTTGTCTCTATAATTGGCTATTTGTCATCAAGATTTTGGATCTGCCTATTTGTTTTTTCAACAGTCATAAGGCTTGAATTTCCTCCAATTAGGTCTCTTAAGAAATAGGTGACTGTGATTTTTCAGTAGATGGAGGATCTTGCTTGAGACTTCTATTAGTAGAAGAGGGTGACTGCATTTTTAATGAGGTAATTGGTGTAGTTGCAGAGCATGGAGTCACTGAATGTGCCATTCAAATAGATGAAACTGAACAATCCATTGAAGGCACCTTAGAAGAAAGACGTGAGTCCATTATAATGATAGGCTTCACTTTGCTGGTTTAGAATGGCTTAATTAGTCTGCCCATGTACAAATTAGCAGCTAGGATTCCCAGAGTAAATGACAACAAAAGAATATATATAAAAAATGAGTGAAAATGATAGCCTCAATATATCCAACAGTGTCTCTAGCTCCGAATTGTAAGTGCAAATGACCACAATGTATATGCCAGTGAACAATTCACCTCCAACAAGGGATCTCTGTGAGAAAAAGGAGATGAATGACTTTTTTATGAGAATTAAAAAGTGGAGCCCATTCTTATGAGGGTTAAACTAGGAAGCACAGAGGAAAGTACCAACAAAGGACGCCACCGCTGAGATGTAATGACCAAATGAGACAGACTTTAAAATAGACGCAGCACTAATGCATTTAAGCGCGAAAATACCTAAGATTACGGCCACGATAGTCAGAGCAGTGCTGTTGTCTTCAAAGTAAAATTCGGGTGAATTCAAGTACCGGACATGGACCGCGCTGCTCCTCCAAACCTCTGTTGTATGAGGGAAGATAGTTTCCACAGCTGAAGTACAAAAAAAACTGCATGTTTAAAGACTGTGTTTCCTGCAAGGTACGGACCACCTCAGTTAAGCCCCCAACTTGAGTGGCATCCAAGCGCGCTCTGCTAGGATAGTTCGTATTTTAGCAAACGTGAGATATTTTTGAGATGGAGGATCAATCACTCATTCATTAAACAATCATTCAACGTATAGTGTGCTAGCATCTAGGGGTGTGCCACATTTGTGTAAATTGATTTTGCATTATTCAGGGAA
The DNA here is from genome assembly GCF_964263255.1 of Lissotriton vulgaris. Taxonomy (NCBI): domain Eukaryota; kingdom Metazoa; phylum Chordata; class Amphibia; order Caudata; family Salamandridae; genus Lissotriton; species Lissotriton vulgaris. The sequence continues at coordinate 264,523,699 of NC_141698.1, forward strand.
ATTTCTTCGAAATTATGCAATATTACACAAGATGCAAAAACTGGAATTTGACTCTGTGTTTTTGTGCAAAATGTGTCCTTCCGTCCTCTTTGGAAACATGGATTGATCTTGTGCTAAGAAAATAGTGCAATGAAGGCAGAGTGAGCAACAGCCGCTCACGCTCTGTCGTTCAAGTTGTTACCTTGTATTTGTGGTACATATTTGCAACAAATGATGCATAATTACGCATAGTGGTGTAATCGAGTAATTCAGGGAATTTTGCATAACAATAATAAAACAAAATTCCAGAAATTACTCTAGTTACGCTAGCCCAAAGCAATTTTTGCCTGAGTCTACTATGAACCACAGCAGTGACAGCTAGGTGGATAATGGTTCTAAGGGCACATTTATCAAACCTTTATGCAGCACAACACAGCAAGCCACCTTGCTGCACTGGACTGTGTGAAAGGGCAGGAATACACTGTATTTAACATTATTTGGCATATTCCTGTCCTTTTCTTGTCCTGGTGCACAATGGACTGCCCAGCGTCATTGCAGGTACCCTTGAACAAAAAAGGAGAAACAATAAAATATTTCTCTTTGTTGCACCTTACTTGGGGAGGTGTACCATTTTGACACATTCCCAGGTATACCACTATTGAAAATCTGTGAATGCACCAGAATCAATGTGTGGATGCATGGGGACACACATGCTCCAACCATGGATCGCCTCCCTCGGGCTGAGTAATGCAATATAGCAATTAGCGATGTGTTGGGTTACTCTAGATTTATCATGCCATGGAGGACCACACAAGGTGGCCTTGCATTGCTTCAGAAATCTTATGATGTTATTGCATCACTCTTGCACCTCCTTCTGTGGCACAAGGGCAACGCAACAACTAAGATAAATATGCCCCTAAGTCTTTAATGGTTTTCCGATGGTCAAATTAGTTAACCACAGGAGTGCTTCTGAGGCGCTGCTGTTGGCCTGTCAGCCTTAGGGTGATCTTACCCCAAACATTTTGTCTTCTTCGCCCATTTTTACAGATCTTGTTTTTGCTGGGCATAGGTCTCTAAGCACTTTACCACTGCTAACTAGTGCTAAGGTGCATGCAATCAGTCCTTTAAACATGCTAATATTGACTTATCCCTAATTGGCATATTTAATTTACTAGTAAAGCAGTAACATGTACTCAGGGCCTGAAAATGTAATGCTTAAAGAGGGCCTGCAGCACTGCTTGAGCCACCTATTTAAGTATCCCTTTAAACATGTCCCAGGCTTGCCATTGCAGAGCCTGTCTGTGCAGGTTTGAACTACCACTTTGTTCTGGTAAAATAAACCTCTTGCCCGGCCCAAACCTTTCTCTTTAGTACATATAAGTCACCCCTATGGGAAGCCCTGGACAGTCCAGGGGCAGGGTGCAATGTATTTAAGAAGTAGCATATGTACTTTTAAGTTTTACATGTCCTGATAGTGAAAAACTCTTTAAATCGTTTTTTTATTATTGCAAGGTGTATCTCTCCCTTGGATAACATTGGATTTGCCTTATTGCATTTTAGTAGTGTAAGGCCTGATTTATCAAGGTTTTGCATCGCCCTTATGCCACACAAGGGGGACAAGGGCGACAGAAAACCTAAGTGAGATTTACCAAGCCACGCAAGGCTACCTTGTGTGGTCCAACAGTGCTTGATAACACTAGAGTAACCCAAGTCAGCGCAACTCACTACCTTGCGTTACTCTGCAGCAGGTAAGCTTTCTATGGGTCGAGTGTGAGTGTTCCCATGCCTCCACCCATGAATTTGGTGCTTTCCCAGATGTACCATTAGTGGTAGATCTGAGAATGCGTCAAAAGGCTATGCCTTCCCAGGTGAGATATAACAACAAGAAATAGCTTTATTTCTCTTTGTTTTTATCTCTATCTACGTGTGCTGCATTGTGCAGCACACATATAAAGAGGAAAATGCCTTTCGGGATTGTTTTTGTGCAGGAAGGTGTTCCTTCTGGCACAGAAACAATCCTGCCTACAATGTAGGCACCCTTGCACCTTGACACAAGGGTGGCGTTAGCACTATGCAGGCAAAAATAAACCAGCGCTAGGAAAAGACATAAATGCACTGTATATTGGTAAATACAGCTCTTTCCTGCCCTATCACGCAGTGGGATAATAACAGTGGGGTCACGTGCAGAACCTGGGGATAGGTACGTTATACGAGCAGTGGTTCTGCCACAAAAGGAATTAATTCATTTCTTACTTAGTCCTCACAGAGATAGGACTTCAATTAATAATTCAATAAACCACCTCACTGATTGTACAAACAAACAACACAACTAAATTGAATAGTGTTAATTAATATATTGAAAGAATGATGTATTTTAAAGAATAAGTAATATATAACAGGACAAATACACAATATACACAACTAACATAAGTAGTTTTTTACAATAGTGAAACAAATCGGAAAGTGAATGAAGTGGTTTTTTACATGTATCAACAATACAAACTATACGTAAAAAATGTAACACATAAAACTATACATTGAATGCACAGTGTTGTATTAACAATGAAAAAGCCCCTAACAAGACCTATGATTCATCTTCTTCGTTGTAAATGTCTAGTTGGGCAACAACGCTTATTTTTGAACTTCGACGTATCAACCCTTAATTGCGTGTATCTTTGAAAAACATTACCTAGGGGTCTTCATCAGGACTGAGAACCAATTGTGTACTGCATTCTAAGGAGAATGAGGAAGCAGCTAGCCTTGTAGTCAATATTCAATGACCTGTACATCCAAATACAGGTGTATAATCGTTGGAAGCCCTTGGGGTTCAAAAGTGTTTCCAAATGTTGATAGAGGAGTAGTCTTCTTCCTTAAAATCCTATATTCTCAAAAACTCGAAAGAGGGCTAAGAAAACCTTTGCCTCTTTCTTATAAGTTTGGATAAAATATTGTAAAGCCAGGGGCACAGGTGCTCTCTTGTATCTTCCGGCGCCTCGCGCTCGGAGTGTAATATTAGAGCATCTTCCACCACTAATGGCGCGCGCGCGCACACTCAATTTGGCTAGCAGGGCCAGCAGCCTCTATCTGCGTATATAGTCAGAAATCAGGAGCAATCTTGCTTCCTTGGGTCCTCTGCCGTCTCATGCTCAGAGTGCACTGACAAAGCACCTAGCACAGTTAGGTGGCTTGATGAGTTGCGCTGCATGAAAAAATGATTAATGAGGTTCCTAATTTCCAAATAGGAAGTGATAACTAGTTCATTTTTGGAGCCTCCAAAATCACAGTTTAAAATCATAACTTATGGTGAAGTCTGATTTTAAAGTGCAATTCTAAAAATGCCACTTTTGGAAAATTGCCATTTTAATGTCTTATCCATTTAGTGCCTGTAGCCTGTCTCTGGTTACATGATTGGGTGTAGTAGATAGTGGGCTATTCCACTTAGACAGCCACACACAATATGAATCTTAAGTGTGCCTAAATCGGCCATCACTGGCAGGATGGGTGGGAGGAACTGGGAAAAGACCAATTTATACCTGAATAGGCTGTATACTGTGTCCACATAAAGGGTTGCATATCCACCTGTAGTTAGCCTGGAGCCAGGGCAGGGGATGAAGAATGCTTGGGGACTTCAAAGGGAAACCTCTAGAAGCTTCACCCTCAGTTACAAAAAGGCACAACTGGGTCGGAATACTGGACCCCAGACACCATCACGTCAGTACACTTCTGGACCAGTGGATACTCTGTCAGGAAGAAGGCCTGATGTGGTGTTGAAGGATTGCCACTCTGTTGGAATTCACTCTGTTGGGCTCCTGCCTTGCTGTCTTGACCTGCTACTTTGTCCTCTTGCCTGGATGAGAAGAACTGCACCTGCATCTCTTTAACCCAGAATCCAGAGTGAATCCAAAGGCTAGTAGGCTGGACTCCTGATCTGAAGCCTAAGGAACATAACCGGCTTCAAACAACTTTGCATCTGCACCTGGAGTCTGTCATCTGTGGATCTACCCTGCCAAGTGGCACCACCCCACTCCTGGACCCTAGGAAGTGAGCTTAAGATTATTTGCCAACTGCTGTGGATCCAGTGGAGCTGACACATCTCCTCTGCTGTGGGACACAAATCCAAGCAGAACCAACGCAATTCAGCTGCTGTGTGGTTTAGACCAATTGCAAGACCTGCACGCTGTCATAGCTTGCATTGCCTTCAGAATTGCCGCTGTTCGTGGCATCCCTGGTGCAGGTCCTTGCATCCTTTGTCGACAGCAGCCTTGACAATGATGCTGGACTCCATACTGCAGCTCTTCAGAACTGACGCACCGCCCTGATTGAATGCCGCATTCCTGATGGCATACTTCACATCACAAGCCCCGTCAACAGGGTCTTCGACGTTGATAAACAGGCCTTTGCACTGCAGCCTCACCGCATCTTGGACAAACGCATTGACTCAGCTGTGCAGCACTTCTTCAACGCGGATCAAAGTAACACTCTGCAAACCAGAATCTAAGGTACTTTTGTTCAGCAGGCTTAACTGGGTACCCGTAGCCAGCCCATGCTCCATTGTGGTTGGCTTGATTTTGGGATTTTGTTCCGGTCTATTGTAACCAGATATCCATAATTGCTGCTTAATGCCTCTTGGGGCTATTTCTCCAACATGTTTAAAATTCAATATCTCTACATCTACTAATTGCATTTTTGTCATTTTGGTCTTGTATTATTGATTAGAATCGACTTTCTTTTCTAACTCTGTTGTGGGCTCCCTTTGCGGTGTGTTTTCACTGGGTTACTGTTTGAATTGTTAAACAAATACTTTATTTACACATTGCTTCTAGCTTAAGCCTGACTGCTCTGTGCCAAACTACCCGATGGTTGAGCATGGGTTGATTTAGGCTTTGTATATGACTTCATCCTCAAAGGAAATGTAGTTGCTGCTTGAGAAGGGTTGCCCCCTTCTACCAGTAACCGAAATTCATTGGCTAGTTATCAGCTGTGAGGATGTGGACTTGTGTTTATGCAGCGCCTTACAGTAATATTGACACCATCTCAAATAAATAATCCAAGGCCAATTCAAGATTACATTCTTCTTGATTGGATCTTTTTTTAAATGTTTCCAAACTTTTCCTCTTCCTTCTGAACTACACCCTCAAGAATGAAATTCGGACTGGCCAGAATTGATATCTACACGTAGGCCCTGCGCAAGGAGTTTTGCAAGGAGAGGGCATGTCCTACCAAGAATACCAGCTGGAAAGGTTTGCAAATGGCACTTAGGGAATGGACAGAAGCTCATAACACACTGGTTTGAAGGCACAGAAGAGGTTAGTATGATGGAGGGACAAAGAGAGGATTTCTTTGAGATACAGCCTTCAATTGAGACAGATGACTTAGCCCCTGAAGTGGAGCCCCCTGCCAGGTCAGAGAGCAGGTTTCCTCATGCAGCCTATCAAGAGAGGAGCTGGAGGAGAGGAGGGGGGAGAGGCAGTTCAAGCTGGAAATGGCCTGATTTAGGATGGAGGAAAAGAAGGTTGAGGCTGAGAGAGCCTTTGAAGAGAACAAATTAATACTGGCTCATGGCTTTAAGAGAGCTGGATCTCAAGGCCACAAAACGCTAAAACAACAAGGTGATAGATGTAATGCTTGAATTTATCCCAGCCACTAAAAATCACTCAGCCTGCATCCCAATCCATCGTTTTTGCCCACCATGCCATCTCAGTTTGACCCCAGCCATATGCAGATCAGTATTGACCCTGCTCCTCAGGGGAACACTCCAGCCCAAATTGCCAGGCCAGGACCTTGCTGAACCAGAAGACAAGCAACTTAGGATCGGTGTCACTGGAACAAAGCTGTACCCAGCTGATGAGCCCATGCTTAAGGCAAAATTAGTCCTGGGTTGCTTGTGTTCTGGCTTGGCAGTTTGGGCTGGACTGTTCCTTTTGGAGCAGGGCCAAGATTAACTTTCATATAGGTGGGTCCAAACTGATGTGGCATGTTGATGAATTGGGATGCAGACCCTAGTGACTATCAGTGGTTTGGATTAATTCAAGCATTCCATTCTGTCACAATTCATTCTCTGTGCTCTCGTTCCCCCCCCCCCTCAATGGGCCAAACTGTGGAGCTTTCCAGTGTTCTAATATGCTTCCAGACACTCCCCTGTATGCATATCCTGACTTCCAGGCATTTGGACATCATTTAGGAATTGACATCCATTCCCAATCCATGCTAGGTTTTGTGGAAACCAGCCTGCTCATACCTAAAACTCCATTACCTATAATCCCCTGCTCAATGCTTCGTCTCCACCCCTGCAGGCCAAGGATTGGTGGAGGAATCAGCTCGCATATTGCTAGCTGCCGGATAGCCTGCTCACATCTACTACTTGTGATTACTGTGAGCTCTTTTAAGCCCCAGCTCCCTTCAGGCCAAGGTTGGTCACTGTAGCTGTTTTCCGGTGAGACCGATCCTTGCTTCCTGAGATTTTGATATTCCTTGATTCCTGGGCTATAGTTAATCCTTGTTCCTTGATTCCCGAGCTATAGCTATTCGTTGTGCCTGATTTAGCACAGCCTGCAGTGCTACCTTGTTTCGTGAGTTGCTGAGCTATAGCTATTCCCTGTACCTGAATTAGCACTGCCTGCAGTGCTACCTTATTTCCTGAGTTTCCGAGCTATGGCTATTCCTTGTACCTGAATTAGCACTGCCTACAGTGCTACCTTGTTTCCTGAGTTCCTGAGCTACAGCTTTTCCTTGTACCTGAATTAGCACCGCCTGCAGTGCTACCTTGTTTCCTGAGTTCCTGAGCTATAGTTATTCTTTGTTCCTGTTCCTGGGCTTCAGCTATTTCTTGTTCCTGATTTGCACTGCTTGCAGTGCTCTCTTGACTCCTTGTTTCCTGAACTGTAGCTCTTTCCTGTTTCCTTTAACCAGTACTGCCTGCAGTACTCTCTTGGCTCCTTGTTTCCTGAGCTGTAGCAATTTCCTGTTTCCTTGAACCAGTTCTGCCTGCAGTGCTACCTTGAGTCCTGAAGCTTTAGTAATTCCCTGTTCTGAACTAGCACTGCCTGCAGTGCTACCTTGACTCCTGAAGTTTTAATAATTTAGTGTTCCTGAACCAGCACTGCCTGCAGTGCAACCTTGACTCTTGAGCCTTAGCTCAATTCTTGTTCCTGCCCCAGCACTGCTTTCTATGCTACTTTGGTCTCGTGATTGCTTAACATGCACTATTCTAGTATACCCTTGTAGCCTCCCCTTCTGTATACCCTTTTCCAGTCCCTGCCTTCCTTCCCATTTCCTTGGTTCCAGTTCTAATTTGATGTATTTCTATTCTGCTGTCTTGCTTCTGTTACCTTGTATGTTTGTTAACTGCATTCTGCCAAGTGTGCCCTGTGATGTCCTTCCTTTGCTGTTAAGCACTCCTCCTTGCTTGCTCCTTGTCTATTGTGCTTGTGTTTAGTTCTACCCCTTTGCTGTTACTGCCTTGTGTGTTCCTATTTGATAACCAGGATCTTTGGGCACAGCTGAATACCTAGGTGGTGTTTCTTGTTCACTGTGAGTAGTGTCTTTGAGTTACAGTTATAACATCACCATAGATATAAGCTCCACAGACCTTGCCTTTGCATAACATATCATATATGTGGGTATTTTCAGTCAGTATCTGTAACAGCAATTGTGGGTGAGGAACTTACTGAGCTTCAGTCTTACCGTGTGGAGCTCCTGAGTGCTTTACCCCACGTTCCCTTTATTGTTAATGTTGTATTATATATGTGTCTTGCAAGTCCGTCCTGGGTGTAGTTAGTCTGAATGCTAAATTTACTTGTTTAGTGCCCTTCCTTTCTGAGTGTTAGCGATCTTGTACAGGCTTCCCCTTTGGATCCCTTTTTCTCCTCTGACTCCTTGTGTGATCCTGGGCAGGGCTGTACTACTCTTTCTGTGCACGGTACATTTAATACCCAGTCCCCAGTCTTTGCTCAAGTCCCTGACAGTGTTCCCGACATAGTCCCGGACAGTCCCTGACACATCCATCGCTGTTTTACATACTTATTGTGTCAGTCTAAGTGGGAAAGGTGCCCAGACGTGGGTACCATGAACATTGTGCCACTAGAACCAAGCTGTACCTGTCTGATGAGCCCATAACTAGGGCAAAAGAGATCCTGGGTTGCTTGTGTTCTGGTTCAGGGAGAATCTGGCTTGGCAGTTCGAGCTGGACTGTTCCTATTGGAGCATGGTCAAGACTGATTTGCATATCACTGGGTCCAAACTGAGGTGGCATTATGTGCAGAATAACAATGGATTGGGATGCAGTTCAAATGAATAACAGTGGCTGAGATTAATTCAAGTATCCCATCAATCACTGTTTTGTACACTTACTATGTCGTCCTAAGTGGGACGGGTATGCCCATAAATGGATCCTTTGCAGACTGTGTCACTGGAACCAAGCAGTACCCGGCAGATGAGCCCATAACTGAGGTGTAATCGGTTTGGGGAGGATTTGATTGGCAGTTCGGCCCTGATTGTTCCGATTGGAGAAGGGTCAATACCGATTTGCATATGGCTGGCTCCAAACTGAGGTGGCAGGGTGTGCAAAATAACAGTGGTTTGGGATGTGGCCCAAATGTGTACCAGTGGCTGAGATTAGTTAAAGTATTCCACCCATCTACGTTTTGTATACTTATTGTGTCCTCAGAACGATGATGGCATGCCTGATACATAATAGCACACGGAGATATTGATGGACAGGGTACTCTGGCACATTTGTGGCACAGTACCCTGTCTGCAAAACATTAAATTGGCTGGGGACTGTTAACCAGTCCAACCATGAACCCAAAGAGCAGCACTTAGAGAAAGTGAGCGCCCAAGTGCCACCACTGCATCTGTGTTCCTCTCATTTCCTGGGACAGACAAAGAGTGGGGCCCATATTCCTCTACATCTACTTTTGCACCTGTTTTCTTTGCCAATAAATGTTACTGAGAGAGAGCGTGTGAGGGCCTGTTAACTCACAGTAGCATCTCTACTCATTCACAAAGAATGAGCAGTGCAGATACAGCTTGAATGCTTATGTACCACCAAATTTTGCTTTGTTCTTCGGCTGGCAACACTGATACCAAGCTTGAGGGTGCCTGTGCCTCAACCTCTCCACTGCACTGCTAACTCCAGATTGGGAGCAACAATGTGTGCTAAATAATACATTTAACTTAAAAGAAAATATTTAAATGTATTTGTACATTTTAACAATAATAAGTAATAAATGTAATTTACAAATACATTAACATACATATATATGAAACGTAATATATATTTACTTAAAAATAATTAATAGATAATAATTTTAATTAATTATAAAATGTTACAAATATATTAAAACATTTAAATAAATATATATATAATATATACACCTGTAACATGCACATTAATAAAAGAAGAAGTTATATTATAAATTAAAATATTTTAAAAAATGTAAACCTACATTTTAAACTGCATTGAGTGCAACAGTAGGGAAAGTTTTGCATAGCGTAGTGGAAAAAGTTACAATTCCCACTCCAGTGAGTGTAACAGTAGGGAAAGTGGTGGACAGCGGAGAGGAATAATTTACTATTCCCATTCCAATGAGTGCAACAGTAGGGTAAGTGTTGAATAGCGGAGAGGAATAATTTACTATTCCAACTCCAATGAGTGCAATAGTAGGGAAAGTGTTGGCTAGCAAATGGGAATAATTTACTATTCCCACTCCAATGAGTGCAACAGTAGGGAAAGTGTTCGATAGTGGAGGGGGAATAATTACTATTCCCACTCCAGCGAGTGCAACAGTAGGGAAAGTGTTGGATAGTGGAGGGGTAAAAATTACTATTCTCACTCAAGTGACTGAAACAGTAGGGAACGTGTTGGAAATCAAAGAGGAATAATTTACTATTCCCACTCCAATGAGTGCAACAGTAGGGGAAGTGTCGGATAGCGGATGGGAAAAATTTACTATTCCCACTTCAACTAGTGCAACAGTAGAGAAAGTGTTGGATAGCGGCAGGGATAAAAATACTACTCTCACTCCTGTGAGCGCAACAGTAGGGAAAGTGTTGGATAGCCAAGTGGTAAAAATTACTATTCCAACTCCAGTGAGTGAAACAGTAGGGAAAGTGTTGGATAGCGTAGGGGTAAAAATTACTTTTCCCACTCCAAGAAGTGCAACAGTAGGGAACCTGTTGGATAGTGGAAGGGTAGAAAATACTATTCCCACTCCAGTGAGTGCAACAATAGGGAAAGTGTTGGATTGTGTAGGGGTACAAATTAATATTCCCACTCCTGCAAATGCAGCAGTAGGGAAAGTGTATGATATCGGAGGGGTAAAAATGACTATTCCCACTAAAGGAAATTCAAATTTAAAAACCAACTAATATCAACTACAATACAAAATATAATAAAACCCCCAAAAAGAAAAACATATATAAAAATATAAAAATTTACAAAACATAGAAAAATATTATAAGAGAAAGAAATCTAAAAAAGATTAAAAAAATAGTTTAACAAAAAATGACAAACAAATACATATTTTGTAATAGAAATTAATTTTAATCCCCAAATATATTTATTAAATAAATGTAATATTTTTCCTACCCTATAACACCACACAATTTACAACACACATCTAAATTAAAAAAAAGTGTACCTCCATAATTAACACAATTAATTATCAATCAAACAATTATTAATGATTTAAAAAAAAACTCATTTAAACGGGTACAATTTAATGTACTAGCCTAACGATACAGCTACACAACCCAATCCCCAAACAAAAAAATATAAACAATTACCCAAAATATTTATATATTAATAAATTAATATTAATGATCAAGTAATGATTAATTTAAACTAAATTACTTTTCACCCCTACCCCAAGAAGCACCAAAACACACACCTAAAAGTATTCACACAATTTCAATAACTAATCTTATATTAATACATTAATATCAATTAACAACAAATCATTAATTAATTTAAAAAAAATTACTTCTCACCATTTACCACTAAAAAACCCACAATTCACACATCAAAATAATGACACAATTGCCATATTTAAATTGTAATTAAATAATAAGCATTAATTAACAAACAATTAATTAATTATCAATAAATTATTGCGATATTCTGCACTCGATATTAGTGTAAGACGACATTTCCAGATCGATATTCTGACTCTTTAATGGGGACATATGTGACTGCCCTCTCTGCTATCTTGTGGAGTAATCTCCTGGTCAAGAGCGGCACCTGTGTTTCCCCAGCGGTGGAAAGAATGGCCCATGAGAGAGAGTCGCAAAAACCACAGTAGATGCACAGAATGCAGAGCAAGGTCATACATTCACCCCAGTACAGAGATCTGGGCCTAAATCCATCGTTTTTTGCACTCCACACCACCCCAGTTCAGACATGGCCATATGCAAATCAGTCTGACCCTGTGCCTCATGGTAACAGTTCAGCCTGAACTGCCAAGCCATGCCTTCCCTGGACCGGAAACAAGCTTCCGAGGACCGGTGTCTGTACTGGGGTGAATGTATGACATTGTTCTGCAGTCTGTCCATCTACTGTGTTTTTTGCAATTGTCACCCCAAGTGGGATGGGTATGCTCAGACGTGAGTCCCATGCTCTCCACACCACTGGATTCATTATTCTAACAGACAACATATTAGGGACATGCTTCCTAACAAACCAGTAGTAACTTTTCGCAGAGCACGCAGCATGGGAGCAATTTTGAATCCTAGTAGTCCGGAACTAAAACAGAAGGCGAACTGGCTGCAATCTGAAATAATAAATAATAAAGACATTTATAGAGCGCATGGAAAGTACGCCATCTCTGCGTGTCCCCGCGCTAAGAGAGAGGAGAAACTCATTAGGGGAGAGGACAGTGCGAGGCATAGGGCATTAAGGAAGCTATAAGGAGAACAGATGAGTTTTAAGTTGCCGTCGGAAAATAGTTTCTGAAGGCTCCAGGCGGAGATTGATGGGAAGTTTGTTCCATGCAATGGCAGCCGCCACTCTGAAGGACCGACCTCCCATTTTTTCTCTCCTGTAGCGGTGGGTCACAAACATGCCCATGCCGCCTGATCTAAGTGATCTACGTGGTTCATACCTGGTAACCAGATCTGTCAGATAGCCGGGGGCTTTATGCCAGACGATCTGATGACATATTAGGAGGGCTTTGTACTTTATTCTTTTTTTCACTGGGAGCCAGTGGAGGGCATCCAGGGTGGTTTTAGAGTTGGCTCTTCGTGGGAGTCTAAGCACTAGGCGGGCTGCAGCATTTTCCAATATCTGGAGTCGTCCTATGCTTTTACTAGAAGCTCCCAGGAAAAGGACATTCCCATAGTCGAGGCGTGACGTAATCAGTGCCTGGGTCATAGTACGCCGAGCCTCCAAAGGAAGGAGATCTAGGGTTTTGTTGAGAGTCTTTAGGACTCCAAAGCACTTGCCTACTAAACGGTTGATGTGTGACTCATAGGAGAGTGTGGGATCCATCCATATCCCTAAGTTTTCAGCTTCAGTACATGGTGTAGGCATATCGCCTAAACAGCTTGGCCACCAGTCACATGTCCGAAGCCGTTGATCACCACCAACCACCAAGACTTCTGTCTTGGATCAGTTCAATTTAAGACAGTGCGTGTCCATCCAAGTGGCCAGTGCTTGCATACAGGCTCTGAGGTTGATGGCTTCAGCAGCCGGCGTTTGGGTGAGAGTGAGTAAGAGCTGTGTATCGTCGGCGTAGGATACAATCTCTACGCCAAACGATTGAACTAGCTCAGCCAGGGAGGCCATATATAAATTAAAAAGGGTAGGACTTAAAGCAGAGTCCTGTGGCACCCCCTGTTCCAATACCCACTCTTCAGACTGACATGAGCCCCGTAGAACCTGAAAGGTTCTGCCTGTCAGAAACGATTTAAGCCAACCCAGTGCTCTATCAGTCACACCTCCTCTGTTCAGACACTGTAGCAAGGTGATATGTGCTACAGTGTCGAACGCTGCGCTAAGGTCTAGCATGACCAGTGCCATGGTTAGGCCTGCGTCGACTCCTTGACGTAGAGTTTCGGTGGCTCTTAATAGGGCCGTCTCAGTAGAGAAGCCTCTTCGGAACCCCGATTGGGAGGGGTGCAGGAGATTATTCTTCTCCGCAAATGCCATCAATTGCACATTTGCAATTTTCTCTGCAATTTTAGCGGTAAAGGGTAGCAGAGAGATAGGTCGTAGGTTCTCCAGGACATCATGGCTTACATTAGGTTTTTTCCTGATAGGTAATACAATTGCCTTTTTCCAGTTTCTTGGCAGGGTCTGGGAGTCAAAGGAAGTTGCAAGGACATGGCGGATGTACGGTTCTAAAGCAGCTATGCTTGCGCCCAGGACCCTTGGAGGAGCTGGGTCACGAGGAGAGCCCGATTTTATGCTAGTACAGATGGTTACAAGTTCTTTACTGGGTGGTACGGTGAAGCATTCTAACCTCGGTTTTGAATTTGCCATCTCCAGTTCCTTCAGTTCTGTGAAGGTTTCTCCAGCCGCAGGATATCTGGAGAAAGAGCTGTATATTTTCTTAACCTTGTTGGCAAAATATTCTGCCACCTTGTTACATTCCATGACGGAATCAGCTTCCGGAGTATTGGAGAGTGAGACGACTGAGATTTCTTTATAGATTTTGAAGAGTTCTCTAGATGAGCAGTCCGCCTCGCTAATTCTATTTCCATAGAAGGTTGCTTTTGCAGCTCTGACCTGTTTTTGATAGCTTCTCTGGGCTGTTCTGTATTGAAGTTTAGTGCAATCATTCTTATCCATGCGCCAAAGTCTTTCTAGCTTTTTGCACTCTGATCTGACCGATTGCAGATCTATATTGTACCATGGGGCCGATCTCCTAGCTCTGTTCCCTTTTTTGGCCGTGGATAGAGAGGCTACCTTGTTCAAGGCGTCAAGGATTCGGGTTTCTAGGTTTTGATTCGCACTTTCACTATCTGTGCCTCCCGGCATCCCACCTAAGCTTAGCATCTCGTTAAAAATGGGTTGAGAAAATGTTTTCCATTTGCGGTATGGGTAGCTATTATTGCCACTCAATTGGGGGGCAAGCTTGCTTACAGTGTTAATTTCAAAAGGGACTAGAAAATGGTCTGTCCAGGGGAGTGGGTTAGGAGTACTCGTAGTTATGCCCTCCCAGTTGGCGAACACCGGGTCCAATAAGTGGCCGTGAATATGAGTAGGTGTTAGGTTTTTTAGAACCAGATTCGTATTTCGTAATTCCTGCTTCATGTCAGTGACTTCCTTTAGCTGGATATCATCAAAATGAATATTTAGATCACCCAGGAGGAGGACCTTCCTATGTCTCAGCGCTAAGTGGGCAAGATGTTCTTGTAAACTTGGTCTAAAGTTTCCCTGGGTCCCAGGAGGTCTATAAAGGAGGACACCCGAGATATGGTCCTGAGGGCCAAGTTTCAGTGAAAATTTGCCGGCTTCGCAGTTTTCTGTTCCAAGAGGTTCAAGGGAGCAAACCAAGGGGGCCTTGCTGATCACAGCGATGCCACCTCCGCGGCCTGACGGTCGATCCGCCCTGGCTATACTAAAGTCTGGTGGAAAGGATTCGATAATCTCAGGGTCGGAATCTGCCCCTAGCCATGTCTCCGTCAGAAAGAGTATATCGAGGCCCTCTTCTAGGAGCATGTTCCAAATTTGCAAGGCGTGTCTCGGGAGGGATCGACAATTTAACAGACCTCCTCTGAGGCTCTTAGTCCGTTCTTTGTCGCCTATCTGTTTACACGTTTGAAATGGGCAATGTCGGCATTTGATAGCGGAGATGACCTCCATTTTGTGCCTGCAGCATTCATTTATTGTCGGGCATAGGTTCCATAGGGCCTGTCTGTTGTAGGTTATTGGGTCATTGGGAGAACAGACAGGGGTTATGGCCCTGGACCGCGCCCGGCCGCGGACGGGCGCAGACGGGCTTGCCTTAGGCGCGCCTTCGGCGCGCAATCATCGCGCCCGCTGCGCTCCCCCGCTGCGCTCGCCCGCTGCGCGACCCATAAATGCACATAATTTATGTTGCTCTGGGCAGGGGATTGAGGGGGCGTGGCCTAAAAGGGGCGTGGCCTCCGCTCGTGGCGGGAGGGCGCGAGGGGGAGTATGCGACCAGCGTGCAGCGTCAGCGCTGGCTCCGCTGCGTGCACTGACTGTGTCTGGGAGGTAAGTTTTAAAGACAACAAGCAGTCTGTTATCTAAAGCACAAGGAAATTAGTGACAACAACAAGTTTTAAAAACACAAGTATTCTGTGAACAAAATTTTAAAAATATAGTGCCACGCTCCCGGCTTTCCGACTCAGGAGCTTACCTCTAGCTTTGCTAAGTGTTCAGCCAGCGACAGCTTTAAGCAGTGTAGGCTGGGGGCGTGGCCTAAAAGGGGCGTGGCCTAGAATCTGCAGCCGGGTTTCGCAAATGCTCCAGCTGTCGGGCCTGCAAGTTTGGCGTAAATAAAAATCATTACCGTACCCCTTTTAACAGTACTGAAATTCCCATCATAGGGAATCATACCTGTAAAACTGAGTTTGCTGTTTATGTCCTGACGTGCACCTGTGGCCTAAACTATATAGGCAGTACCAAACAACAGGTGCACGTCAGGATTTTACAGCATCTGCGAGCCATCCTACACAGTGATCCTGCCTATCCTGTGGCCCGCCACTTCCAAAGTAATCATAATAAGGATGTAAACTGTCTTACCCATTATGTAGTGGCTGCGGTGCCGAAATCTCTAAGGGGAGGTAACAGAGAGTTGAAATTGAGACAATTGGAGTCCAGCATGATCCTCGAATATGACAGCAAGTGGCCGAATGGTCTCAATAATACTGAGGACCTTCATAATTTCATATGATCCATATTGTTTAGACTCCATTCATCAACTTATCATTGTCTCATTTTTCTAGCATGTGTCCATACCCCCCAAGTAGTCAGGTTCCCTGTTGCCTGCGGGGATTTTTGTCTGAGACTGATCTCATGATCTTTATTGCGGACATCCTTGTATTTCTTTGGCTAGTCAGGTTCCCTGTTAGTCATTAAAACGTTTCCAACAACGCTACAGCTTTCCTCCAGTGTATATAGTTGTGTGTATATATATATATTCATTATTCTGTTTTTTTATTAGATTTTTTCTACAACTGTTTTATACACCAGATGTTTTATTCACTTTTATTATGATAAATTATTTAACCGTTTTTGTAATGTTTGAAATCTAATTTTATCTAACAAAATGAGGTTCTGCTTGA
This sequence comes from Lissotriton vulgaris, assembly GCF_964263255.1. Taxonomy (NCBI): domain Eukaryota; kingdom Metazoa; phylum Chordata; class Amphibia; order Caudata; family Salamandridae; genus Lissotriton; species Lissotriton vulgaris. Next base: position 264,539,929 of record NC_141698.1, read on the forward strand.
TCCCTTTTTTTAAGGTGGCATTTATGCATTGCAATTACAGGTTGATTTTATCATGCACTACAGCACTTTATCCCGCTTAGTTTGCACATGTAATATAGCTTCTGCACTTTAGGCATTGACTAGGTGTCACTATTAGTAGCACTATAAGTTCCCCTGTCCTGCCCGAATATCATATTGCACTGTGGATATAAATTAGGAATATCTTTTGTGTATTATACAATAATACAACGCCTTGTTATACTAGAAAAGTAAGGATTTATCCTGTTATTTTCAATTGTCATGATTTAACCAATTATGCTTTTTATTATAATGTCAACACTTATGATGTTTGTATGCAGTGTTTCCATCAGCGTATTTTGCACATCAGGCATTATGTTTTCTATCTTTAGGGTCACATGACCAGTTTAAAGGCGGGTTACAGGAGGATCACTGGCATTATAAAAAGTAAAAAGTTACATCGGGTCTATTGCATGTGAACAAGGGCTGTACCAGCCCGAAACGCGTCTTGCCCTTCAACCCAGCTGAAAATGCAATAAAGAAAACCTGTAATTTATCCTGGAGGTCCGTCTCCTGTTTGCTTCGCCGTTCCGAGTTTGGGATCGGAGGTGGTGTTTGGAGTTTTGTTCATCTATATATATATTACCTACTGGCGGTCGCCAGTAGGTAGTTATAGTTAGGATTGGCTACCATAGGAAATCCGCAACATTCTATTGGGAATAACTTTGGAGCTGGTTGAGGAATTTGCGTGTAATTTTCCAAAATTCTGGCCAGCTCTGCTGCGCTCCTTCCCTAAAAGTTTCGGGGGGATTCATGAAGTGGGGGCTGAGAAAAAAGGGGGGTCCCAAAACGTGTTTTCCCCATGAGAATTTCCCTAGGACGGTCTGACAAGTCTACAGCCCGAACCGCTGAACGGAATTACACCAAACTTGGCAAAATTGTAGGGACTGGTAGGCAGATGTGCCTTTGCTATATTTGGTGAAAATTGTTCCAGTGGTTTTTACGAAAATTAACTTAAAAAACACATATATATCTATAGGCGCTCTCCTAGCGTTCACAGGTGCGCGTACCGGGGAGCGCACCCGGCGCGCTACGGAAGTGCGCGAGCGGGAAGCTGATTGGCTGTCGGGTGTCTGTCAACATTCTAAACAGTCCGGAGAGTCCGCCATCTTGTGTCTCGGTAGAATCGAGACACAAGAGGTGAAAAAGAAAGGGGGAAATAATTAAAAGGGGGCAGAGTAGACACCCCCTGACCCCCTAGGTTTTCTGAGGGGGGCCTAGAAGGACCTTGAAGGGCTAAAAAACCTGTTTTTTTTTTTTTTTAAATTGCGGGCTAAGCGCTGGCGGCGCTAACCGGTACGCTCTCCGGTACCCACACCCTGAGTGCACCACCGGGAAAAACAGTGTAAAAAAATAGAGTAAAAAAATTATGTTGAGTGTTTAGAGGAAAGTGATGCATTGCTGGAGTGTGTCACAAAAATGATGCAACTCCAGCAATGCATCCTTTCACATGGGGCCAGTCCCATGTGAAAGGGCCTGCGTCAGTCTTACGGTTGCTGCTAAGCAGGCGCAAGATTTTGACGCAACAGCGTCCTAAAGGTGACGCAGTGAAATCTCCTAGATTTCACTGCGTCACCTCTACGACCCTTTCTTGCATCAATACACCCCTTTTGCATACATTACACCTAGGCTTTCCTGTTTTCAGTTTCTATTTTTGGTAAATTCTGGGGGGGGGGGGGTTTTCCAGTGTTTTCAATATCTTAAAAAACAGTTGTTATCAGTGGTTACACATCTTCGCGCAACTAAAAACAGCAGAAAAAGGGTTTTCCGGTGTTTATGGAACATTTTGCTTTTATTATTGCTTGCTTTCTGCACTGAAAGAGCATGGTATATAGACAGTGTACTTATAGTGTATATGAGGTCCAAATAGATTTTTGCAAATTAATCTTATTTTAGAACACCATACAATACTTCTTCAGTGAGTCTTTGGGTCATGTGCGCTTGCTCTTTCCTTCCCATGTAAACTTCTGTGAAAAGGCCCTCTCAGCATTCATAGCCCCTTGGGCTGAGAACAATCAGCTGAGGGACACAGTTGGGATGACTCTTTCTTTGATGCCACATAAAGCACAACATTACAAATATTTGCATTTTAGTTCCTGTGCATAAGAAAACAGTGCACCAGAATGGTCTAAAAAGTCAATAGTATCCCTCATTAACTCTGAAGATTGTAAAGATGCTTTCAGCATACCGTCTAACAAGTGGCAAGGATCTCCTACAGGGAATCACTTCAGCTCGGTTATCAATTTTGACATGTCATCACACAACTTTTTTATATACGTAGCTGAATCACTGCAAATACAAACGATATCACTCCAATCTTTGTTGAACTTGGAAAGAACCTTTTTTGCAGAGCATTACAAGTTAGATTGCGTTCCATGTTTTCCAAAAGTCTGGTGTCATGTTTTCACCACTATCCCAGATGCTTGGTGATATATATACTTGTCACTATACCTTGCATTGAATGTTTAAAGCCTGAGGTGTTTTACCCATTCTCTGTGGGTAAATGTGATGACACATATTGGGAAAGATTTTTATGAAGCCAGCCATTTTACCTATCAGTGAAAGAATCAAAAGCAGCCAAAATATCAAATATGAGTTTGATATTTCCTGATTCTCTAAAGTTTATAAAATAATTAAACTAGACCTAAAACATAAAACTAAACCCTGCATCTTTAGACCAAAGGCCACAAAACCGAAAAAGTAAAAGGAAGAAGAAACAATATTTTAGTGGCATCTCTAAAGAACAAAACTCAAGCAGAATAATGTTACTGCCAGCTTGTATAACAAAGTTACATTGTATTGACCCCTTCAGGAAGAAAAAAATTACTCTTTCACTCTATTTTTCCTTTCTTTGAATGGCATTTAGTTTGTGGTTGTCCAGGTGTTTTTTCAGTGTTTATATGTTTTCACCAGTGAGGGCTATTTTTCTTTCAGAGGGGGTTTATCAGTTATTATAGGTTTAAACCTAAAACCCCACAGCCTAATTACACCTGACATAGGTATATTGTGGCGCAGGGGTTTACAAAGTGACGCATCTTCCTAGATGCGTCACTTTGTAAATATGACTCAATAAGGTGCATTTTTTACAGCACTGGTGCGCCACAAAAAGTGACACACCGGTGGCGTAAAAGTGACGCATGGCCTCATAAATGAGGCCTTCAGTCTTCTACTCATGCGTCATATTTAATATATGACGCATTATGTCGCAAGTACTTACAGATACGTCAGTATTTCAGACGTATCTGTAAGCGCAAAAGTGATGCATTGCTGGAGTGTGTCACAAAAGTGACACAACTCCAGCAATGCATCCTTTCACATGGGGCAAGTCCCATGTGAAAGGGCCTGCATCAGTCTTACGCCTGCTGTGAGTCAGGCGCAAGATTTTGACACAACGGCGTCCTAAAAGTGACGTAGTGAAATCTCATAGATTTCACTGCGTTACCTCTACTATCCTTTCTTGCGTCAATACGCTCCTTTTGCATACATTACACCTGACGTAGGTATAAGGTGGCGCAGGCGTTTACAAAGTGACGCATCTACCTAGATGCGTCACTTTGTAAATATGACTCAACAAGGTGCATTTTTTACAGCACAGGTGCGTCACAAAAAGTGACGTACCAGTGGCGTAAAAGTGACGCATGGCCTCATAAATGAGGCCTTCAGTCTTCTACTCATGCGTCATATTTAATTTATGACACATTATGTTGCAAGTACTTACAGATACGTCAGTATTTCTGACGTATCTGTAAGCGCAAAAGTGATGCATTGCTAGAGTGTGTCACAAAAGTGACACAACTCCAGCAATGCATCCTTTCACATGGGGCCAGGCCCATGTGAAAGGGCCTGCATCAATCTTACGCCTGCTGTGAGACAGGCCCAAGATTTTGACACAACGGCGTCCTAAAAGTGACGCAGTGAAATCTCATAGATTTCACTGCGTCACCTCTACGACCCTTACTTGCGTCAATACGCCCCTTTTGCATACATTACACCTGACGCAGGTATAATGTGGCGCAGGGGTTTACAAAGTGACGCATCTACCTAGATGCGTCACTTTGTAAATATGACTCAACAAGGTACATTTTTTACTGCACTGGTGCGTCACAAAAAGTGACGCACCGGTGGCGTAAAAGTGACACATAGCCTCATAAATAAGGCCTTCAGTCTTCTACTCATGCGTCATATTTAATTTATGACGCATTATGTCGCAAATACTTACAGATACGTCAGTATTTTTGACGTATCTGTAAACGCAAAAGTGATGCTTTGCTGGAGTGTGTCACAAAAGTGACACAACTCCAGCAATGCATCCTTTCACATGGGGCCAGGCCCATGTTAAAGGACCGGCGTCAGTGTTACGCCTGCTGTGAGGCAGGTGCAAAAATTAGACCTTCAGTCTTCTACTCTTATTTTTTCTTTCACTTTCTCTGTTTCTTCACTGCCTTACTTACCTGGTCTCACACTTACTTGTCTTTATCCAGTCTGTATCTCCACTCTTTCCAAAACATCACTGCTCTTTTCTTACCCTTCCACACCCCCGTTCCTTTACTACATTTTCTTCGCATATCCACATTCCCCATGTTCACTCTCCTTCTCCTCCCTCTCCTTCCCCACACTCACCTTCTTTCAGTCCCCCTACTTCACTTCCCTTCTCCTCTCGTCCCTTTCTGTGCTTTCTTACTCATTTTCCTCTCCTTTATCAATGCACTCCACTTCACTTACTCTTTTTCATTTTTTTAAGAACACAGCTCTTTGATGAGAATTGGAGGTAGTTCTGAAAAGAACTTTTTTTTCTTCTTTTTTCCTTTTTTAGAACAAAAACAAAAACAGGGAATGGGAAACTGCTCAACAGGAGCAAAAAAAAAAAGAAATTTAGGGCTGGGAATGGCAGCGATGGTTCTCCAATGCTCGAACCATGAGCAGAACACTTTGTTCCCCATAGCAAAGTAGCTGATCACAGTCTCTGCATTTAATAACGCCTTTATTTATTTATTTTTTTAAATTTTTGAAAACCTTTATTTGAGGAAATGGATGCATACAAATACGGGCCTACAACCCGGGGGCCGGCCACGGAACAAAACTGGAAAGCACCATCATCAATTAAAGGCACGGAGTGGTTAGATGATATTACTTATCGCTGTAAGTCAATGTTATTAACTAACTGGAACCACTCGACATAGGATACAAGGAGGTTAATTTTATATATTAAAGAAGAAAGGATCGGTTGTATAGGTAGCAACATGGTGTACGTGGCGGGGAATAATCCAACTGGTTCATTGCCGTACAGTCAAAAAACAATAATCAGAAAGGTCCATAGCATGCAAAACATAGGTTCCCTTATAGTTCCTCAGAGGTAGTATCCACGCCCGACCACATGTACCCAGAAACAGACTGAACAGCGATTCCGCAGTAATAAAAACCATCAGAGAAAATGATAAGTTGTTATCATTATACATCCCAACCCAAGAAGTAAGAAAACAAGAATACTAAAGAGAAAGGGAAGTAGGGGGACTCCACGTTACTGTACCCGCCCCCCAGTGGTAATAGCGAGCAACAGTACAACTAGCGAACGTGCTTGGGGGCGGATCGAGCAATTCAGGAGAAACAGTACCACGGGCACCATACTACCCAAAATACCTATCACTCCCCTCACAGTAACTCACCCCGCGGGGTTACGCACAGTCGTGGAGATCCAAGAAAAGGACACAAAAGAGCCATAGAAACAAAGAACTACCTAATAGACCCTAAACCACCCATCCCACCCTGCACCACTGCAGAAGGCTATGGCCTACCCCCCCAGCAGCGTGCCTGTCGCCCTAATTATGAACCCGAAATATAGGAAAGATAATATAGAGAAACGGAAAAAGAAGAGAGAAAAAGGAAAAACCTGGGGAGAGGAACCATTTAGCCAATGGTACGGCCCCCGCCCCCCGCCAACACACGCCATGAGCGTGGCCCAAAACGAAACTAGCAAGTGTTCAGTTATAAGTAAATACTAAAGAATCAACAAAGCATCACAATGTAGGGCAGTCCACAACTCCATTCACCGATTAGTAGTCCTCCGAAGTAAGAAACGGGTTCATCCTAGTCCTTTCTTCGCCAATGTCGCAATGTGCATAGATCCAGTGGGCATAGGGCATGGCGATGAAGAAAGGCCGTGGAGAAGTTGCTGGACCTTCAACGGAAGCAGCCAATAGAACCCCCTCTCCCGAGGGCAATGCAGAAACTGTTCACAGCATCCTTGTATACCACTGTCAATGAACACCAGCGGTTCCACCCGTTCTGCTATCGGATCATCGCTACCCCAACCAGAAAGCGGGGAACAATCGACGACCTCACTGGGCCCATCCGTATCCTCAAGAGAGGCCCCGGGAGCAATGGCGGCCATCACAACCCCCTGCGCACAGGAGTCCCGGACCATGGTCGACCTCCAGGTCGTCAAAGCTTGCAGGACGTCGCCAATCGTGGGTTCGAGCTCACCAGTATAGGCCCAAGCGGGGCACAAGGGCAAGAAATCGGCATCCCGGGACCCCGTACAGGACATGGCAACAGCCGCCATTTTGCAACAATTGCGCCGTCTCTCCGGACTCATCTCCAGGGGTGAGCTCAACAGCAGAACCCCGGCGGGACCCCCCTCAAGCGCACAAACAGCACCCAAAGCACTGAAATGGTGACCACAAAAGAGGGGGACCCGCCGGCGACACCACTCCGCCAAAATACCTCTTCGCCACCGAGCAAAGGAGCCCGGTACGGCCGGACGGCAACAAAGGGGGGAGCTACCAAACTCGGCGTCCCCAACCCACAACTTGCCGCACACCACCTCTGGAGCACCGGACTGTTGTCCCAGGCTCGTTCATTTGCCTCCGGGCTCCTCGCACATCGGCATTTCGGACGGCCCCAAACCTCCACCCGAGGCCGCCGCCGACACCGTCTCGCCGGCAACTCGCTAAGGGCGAGGCCCCGGTCTCAACCCCGGGAAGACCTCAATTTCCGGGAGGATGCCGCTGTGGATCCACCGAACACCGGACCCACCAGGATGGATGGTAAGTGACTGCAAAGCTCTGCATATAAGTTGTTGTCCGTTTTGGGCAGGATAAGCGACAGGATATTCGAATTTAGGCAGGTAGGACGGCCAATAATAATGCCTTTATTAAAAGCAGGCTGAATGTTTGGAATCAGCTCTTGCGATCGCCCCCTCACTGAAGTAGTTGCTCCTCCGGTTGAAGTAGAGGCCCCATCACTGGGAACCTCTCGTGCCAGAGCCCTGACACTCTCCCGGGCAAAGTTCTGGGGGTACCTCCTCTCGACATGGCGAATCATTGTGGAGTTTCCAAAAGAATATTTCTTGGTGGGGTCACCCCGTGACAGGACAGTGTGACAAATCCTGCACTCCACCTTTGGAGCATTTACTTTTTTCTGGTCATTAGGAATGGAAAAAAACTTCCATATGAAGTGTTCTTTTATTTTCGGCTGGGGAACCTCTTCATCAAGAAATTCATTTGACTCATCTTCACTGCTGTATGGTCTGGCAGCCATAGTAATCAAAGATATTAATCCCACAAAGATCTGACAGTAAAAAGAAAGGTCTTGCAGTCACAAAAGTGAAAGAAGAAGTGAAGGAAATGGGTGGGGATTTCATTCTTTGTAAAAAAAAACTGTTAGCAACCAATGAAAAGAGTTATTTTAAGGTCACATGACTTGACGCGCTTACGCTGCGTGCACCGAAGCGCTTCCGGGGGCGCTTACGTGGCGGGAAGTAGGCGCTTCCAGGGGCGCATACGCGGCGCAAACGTAGGCGCTTCCGGGGGCACTTATGCGGCGCGCTTAAGTGACGTTTCGATAGCTTTACGGAAAAGCACAATCATTTTCATCTCGTAAATCAAAAATACTGCTTTTATAAGTATGGTACTAAATGTCTTCCATTATTATTTACTTTTCATACATATTTTTTTTTACGAACGCAAAAATAGCGCTGTTGGTGCGCTCTCTGGAGAGCTTACGGGTGCGCGCACCCAGAGCGCACCGGGAAAAATTAAAAAAATATATATATACATTTAACATATATATATATATATATATAATTAATTGTTGTAAAAAACAGCTAACATAAAAAAAATAATCATAGGTTACAAAGTCGATATACAAATGAATTCCCTTTTATAAAAACTATGAAATTCACTGAAAAAAACCATAGGTTTCACAAACGTTATAGTTCGGAATTAGCTTTTAAAAGACCTTTGAAATTCACTGAAAAAACCATAGGTTTCACACTCGTTATAGCTAGGAATTAGCATTTAAAAACCTTTGAAATTCACTGAAAAAACCATAGGTTTCACACCAGTTATAGTTAGCTGAACAGTTTACTCATACAAAACCATTGAAATTCCCACGTTATAGTTAGTTGGACTCACTATATCTTGCGCGCCCGCAATCCACTGCTGATGGTGTCACATATTACATCATTCATGACATGGTCAGTGACATCACTGATGACATCTCAAATGACATCACTGATGACATCATCCATGTGATAATATAATGCACCTCCTCACACTCTATTCTAACTTTTGATACATCCAGTGTTGAATACAGACTACCAATCCTGAAACCATTGACACACCAATACTAGTTACTACATACACACTCACTGATTCCTAAGTCTACACACACATCCACTCATTCACCCATACAATCACTCATACATACAGTCACTCATCAATACAACACTATCATATGCACTCATACACCTATACAGACACTGACACACCACCACTCATCCATGGAGTTACTCACAAACCTAGTCAGTCATGCAAAGAATCAATCACACTCCCATTTCCTCATCTATACAGTTATACACACATAACCTTACTTATTCAAACATATACTAACACATACTTACTCTCTTTTACAATTACTGATACAAGTACATATTGATCCATACAGTCACTTACACAATCACAGACTCTCATGTATAGTCATTGATATATGCCAACTGTCACATGCACTGTGTTTTACATATGTACTTACTTTGACATGTAGCACTGAGATATCCATTCACTCACCAACACATCCATGCACAGAGTCAACCGCCCATACAGCTGTTTCCACATGAACTCTTGAACCCATACACCAAGTGAATCAACTGCTCACACATCTATGCACAGAGTCACACACCTCCCAGCCACTCCCACACACACTCACCCTCACATACAAATACTTGGGCAACCAATCAATAACCCATATACCCACTGATATAGCTACTAATCAACACATGCAGCACCTTACACAACAACAGACATAACGATGCACACATACAGACAGTTTAGTCACTAACCCATGCATTCAGTAAGACACATTTAATCACTCACTCATACAGCCAGTCACGCACCAACTAAATCTTTCATCCAGACACTTATACACCCACTCATTCTTGAATATGTAAAACATATTTAAACTTTACAGTAACACACAAATGATGTATAGAACTTTACAGAAACACACAGACACTGGATGATGTCATCAGTGATGTCATTTGAGATGTCATCAGTGATGTCATCAGTGATGTCACTGACCATGTCATGAATGATGTAATATGTGACATCATCAGCAGTGGATTGCGGGCGCGCAAGTTATAGCGAATCCAACTAACTATAACGTGGGAATTTCAATGGTTTTGTATGAGTAAACTGTTCAGCTAACTATAACTGGTGTGAAACCTATGGTTTTTTCAGTGAATTTCAAAGTTTTTTTTTTTTTCACAACAAGGTTTTATTGATAGAAGCGGGCATAGTAAAAAGTGTGGCTCCCCACAGTCAGGAGAACACCACTAGGCATTTGTGGTACAGGTACAGTACAGGACGAAACGTCCAATCAAGGAACCAATAAAAGCAGTCATAATAGAAAACAGTTACACCCGCCACTATCCCTTCCAACCCCAACTGCCCACCACCCCCACACCCCTCCCTGTGACCCACTCTAACCCTGTGCACGTGTGTACGAATAGTGTTGGTGCTTGGTCGTGACATGGCAATCAAGGCATAATTTTACTGGCCTGCTGGACGTTAGGGGGCTAAAGATCTTCCTCAGGGTCCGCCGGGGGGTCCAGTGTCAAACCCCTATAGTCTGCCAATCTCTTCCACACCTTGTAGTGTTTTCGGGGGCACCCTCGTGCTTCAAAGATCGGTCGCTCCAGACCCATACAAAAGTCCAGTCCAGCTCTCCATGCACTCACGGGGGGGGCTCTCACATCCTTCCAAGCTCGGGCCAAGTCCCTTTTGGCAACCACCAGCCCCAGGAGCAACAAATGTCGTTTGTATATGTTTCCACCAACCCCCTCCAGGATATGGAGCAGGCCTAGGCGATGAGTGCAAGGAAGGGTCCACCCGAGCACCTCAGACAGGCAGCCCCACACACCCCTCCAGAAACCAACCAGTCTTGGGCACGACCATACCGTATGAAGCAATGTGCCCACCGCAGTCCCACAGCGCAAACATTCCGGGGACCCAATCAAGCCCGCTTTCCACAGACGCTCTCGGGTGTAGTAGGCCCTTTGGAGAATTTTGAATTGGATTAGTCTAAACCGTATTGCAATGGCTGCCCCCCTGGGGGATTCCAGGGCCTCCCTCCAATCATCCTCATCCAGGGGACCGATATCGGCTTCCCAAGCAGCCTTCAAAGGAAGAAGGGTGGAGGAGCAGTGAATGACCATCGTCTGGTAATTACGAGAGACCTTTTTATCCCCCAGGTCACCCATAAAGACCTTCGCCTCAATCGGACTAAATTCAGGAAGCGAGTCTAGGTCGGCAATACTGGGCGTCAGTGCGTGTCGGAACTGCAGGTACCGAAAAAATTGGGATTGGGGCATATCGAATTCCGTGCTAAGCGCATGGAAGGACTTGAGCGTCGTCCCGGACATCACATGTCCCAGCTGCGAGATTCCGATCGTGTCCCAGCCATCGAATCCCGATAATGTAGATAGTTCGGGTAGTACACCATTACGCCACAGCGGCGTTTCGGCAGTCAGCCTGCCCCACCAGCCCATGCGGCGCAGGGCCTGCCTCCACACGGCAAAGACGAGTCTTGTGACCCTCGGCAACGTCCGGGGCAGCCGGGGTGAGTAGAGGATGGTGTGGAGCGTATTGTCACCCATCAATGAGCGTTCTAAGGCATAGGCCGGATATCCACTGTCTCCATACCACCATTTGTTCAGGATAAGGAGGTGAGCGGCTTGGTAATAGGACAGTAAGTCCGAGGTGGCCAGACCTCCACAGTAGGTGGATAGGAAGCACGTACGTAGCGCTACCCTGGCTGCTCCCCCAGCCCATAGAAAGCGGCCCAAGACCGAATTGACCTGTCAAAACCACTGGGGTGTGATCGGGTAAGGATGGTTCTGTAATTGGTATAGGAGGCGTGGGAGTGCAACCATTTTGAAAATCGCAGATCTGCTGAATATAGAAAGGGGCATCCGTGACCAAGTTTTCACGTCTGTCTGAACTCGCTCCCAAACGGGCACCACGTTGCGTTCCCAGGCAGTGTTTGCCGATTCAGAGAGGAACACCCCCAGATATTTCAGATCATCTGTAGCCACCCGCAGACCCGATGTCCAGGGATCCGTCACTGAGCCGTCTCCCAGTACCCATAGGGTGAATTTATGCATACAGGTATAATCCCGAGACGTCCCCAAAGAATTACAAAACTTCCAGCACACGCGGCCCGATCGCTGCAAGTCGGTAAGAAAGAAAAGGACATCGTCCGCGTAGAGTGCAATTCTATCCGATAGGGTGTCACTCCACACAAACCCCCGCAGCTGCGCATCTAAGCGGAGCCTGGCAGCCAGAGGCTCCATGGCCAGAGCAAATAAGTAGGGGGAAAGCGGACACCCCTGTCTGGTCCCACGGCCGATGGGAACGTCTCCGACACCGCCCCTGCGACCCGCACCGAGGCCGTTATGTCTGTATAGAGTAGCTTGATATATGACAAGAAGACCGGGCCCAGATTAAGACGGGGCAGAAGTGCAAATAGGTACGTCCAGCTGACTGAATCAAAGGCTTTATTGATATCGGCCAGTAACAGAGCCGCCTGTTCTCCTGTGGTACTCATGGCATCAATCGCTGCCTGCGCGCGACGGATATTATGCCGCGTTGCCCTGTGAGGCATGAATCCGGCCTGATCCGGATGGACTAGGTCCGTGATATGTGGGAACAACCGATTCGCTAGGGCCTTAATTTCAAAGGTTTTTTAAATGCTAATTCCTAGCTATAACGAGTGTGAAACATATGTTTTTTTCTGTGAATTTCAAAGGTTTTTTAAAAGCTAATTCCTAACTATAACGTTTGTGAAACCTATGGATTTTTCAGTGATATATATATATATATATATATATATATTCACTTACCTGTGCAATACTTACACTTTCATTGTAAATGTATCCGGGGAAAAGTCATAGCTGTTGTAAAAGCCTGGTAAAGGGATGCGTGATAGACGCATGCATTTTGAAACCTGCATGGTAAAGGTATGCGTGGTCCCAGCCACATTGTAAAGGCTGCTTCCCATGTTAAACCTGCGATCACCTATGGGGCCAGTTACAGCACTATATCCAGCATTCTCGGTGGATGTACCACAAAATACCCTGTCAGTAAAACACTAATGGGACAAAGTGAGCAGGGAGAAATCACTATCCACCAAGATGAAAGTCGAGGAGGTCTGGACATTTTATAAACTATTGTATATACATACACAAGCTGCTGTATCCTCCGCATATTCCCTGAAGAAATATGCAGATTGAGTTATAAAATGATTATGCAAAACAATGTAAGACCCTGTGTGATATTTAAATGACGCAACAGATTAAATTAAGGTCTAATGTTTGGGCACTATGCTCTAAAATATTGTGTTGAAACTTGGATGGTCCAAACTGCATTTATTGAGGGCTTGCTCAGACCTCTCCAATGGGGCTCAAACCTGTATCATGCCATATTAAATGTTATGACTGTCATGCCTTTTGTGCAGGTGGAAGCTTGTATATTTGTAGGTTTTTTGTAATGCAACATATATTTCTAATATTCTTTCACTTTTGGGGAAATCCTGTGCTGCCACAATAATTTCTAATGTTCTCATATTACCTGTTGTAATGGGAACACAGTGTTATCTGTAAACATTTCTCATTCTTGTAACTCACCTAATGCTCCCACATACTGGGCCCAGATCCTATATTTTTGGGGGAGTCAGAGTAGTGTACATTGAATCCATTACAGGGCTTAAACTAACCCCTTATCCTACCAGCTTTGTTGCTTCAGGTTGAAAGATTCCTGATCTGTGAAGTCATAACATATGATTCAAGCCAGGGCACATTAGGCAGAATACATCTGATGATAACGGCTATTGTGATCTGTGCTCCCGGACATCAGTATTGTTCGGGCGAGCATACTACCTGTCCAGATACTCTCTTATGCCGTCTTCAAGCCTATTGACATTATTTGACTTTACAATCTTTCTTGTTTCTAACTTTATGCATTTTCGTTGGCTATGCATGTATTCTATTGTATGATATTGACTTTGCTTCTACCATATTATCCGTTATCATTGCTCTATGTATTCCCTCCAATGTGCGACTTGCTTATGTCCACCTTGGTTTTCTTTGAGATAACCTGGCTGCTCGATTATCACAATAACAGGATACACTATTGCTATTTAATTATATTATGCTTCTCAACTTCTAGGTCTGGGATGATTTATTTTTTGTGCCTACCATCAATCTTCTATTTACAGTGTTCCATTCATCCATCGAGGTTAGATTATTATATGTTCATGTCATATGTGTAATTTCCACCTTGGCTATTGGGTCCTATATTATGCTCACTAACTTATTATACAGTTAGGTCTCACTATCACGATCCACTATGGCTGACATTTCCAATCTCCTTTTTCCTTTGTTCTATTTTGGTTAACTATAATATTTAATTGTCCACTGCTCCCCTCTTGGCTCACTCTGTATTTCCAAATTTCTTCCACCAAGGTACTGATATTCTGTAACTTTCATCTGGGTTTGCCTCTTCTTCTTCATCACATGTATCTGGCTCCTTTCACATTTTCTGGTCACGTCCAATCTTATCTCTACTAAGAGTTTTTTTAGTAAAGCTGTTTTCTTGACATGATCTAATGTCCTTTCGGGTTATTCATATTTGTATATTTATGTACTATTTTTTATGTTCACAGCCTTGAGGAAGTCTTGGTACGGACTACGTACAGACGAAACACTTGTTGGCTGTTTCTTCTGATGTTTATGAAGAAATGGAATAACATATACAAAAGGACTTTGGCTTGATTATCCTGTCTCAAGGAGACCATTGTTGATGAAATGTGCAATGTTATGATTACTTTGGACATGAAACTAATAGGTCACTTTTTGACACAATTTGTAGGATAGTGCTTAATCGACCCCTTTTCTTCACATCTGATGATAATACACAAAGTACCGAAAACATGTAAAATCACATGGTATTTAACTGGGGCTGATAGATCTTTAACATCCACTAACCTTTCTTAGTCATCTTCCACATTGAAGGATGTTGTGCCGCGCCAGTTTCACGGTGGCCTACCTCCATTAGACTGTTTGTTATCTTACTAAGGGTCCGATGTAGGTCGCCCAATACCGGTCGGTAACGGCTGAATTCGGCCGTTACCGACCGGTATTTGGCTTCTGACATGTAGGTGGCTCTGAATTTACAGAATCTGTATATTTACCGATTCGGTAAATTCACCGCTTTGGTATTTTTCCGAATCGGTAAATATACCGATTCTGCAAATCCATATGTAGGTGGCACAGTTTGCAGTGCCACAGGCCCTTAGGAATTCTTAATTTACCACCCAATCCTATTGGGTGGTAAATTACCGAATTCCAGTGTGCATGCACATCGGTGCATGTACACATATGCCATATGACACACAGACATGCCCTTAGGGCATGTATGTGTGCCACATGGCACACAAGCCTGCAATTGGGGTGCTACAGGGTGTCAAAGTGACACCCCGTTCCCCCTGCCAGGATTCGGTATTTACAGAATCGGTAAATACCGATTCGGTATTTCCCATTGATTCCTATGGGCTTCAAGGCCCATAGGAATCAATGGGAAATACCAATTCTGTATATATCGATTCGGTAAATACCGAATCTTACAGAATCGGCAATTGAAAAAAATAAAATTACCTACATCTGCCTACTTCCAATTTACCTACTCTTAAATACCGAATCGGTATGGTTCGGTATTTAAGAGTAGGTAAATCGGAATTACCTACATCTGGCCCATAGTATTTAATAACTGTATTCAGTTTTCATACGATGCCTGAATCTGCTTCGTAGACCCTCAACGAATAGGAAAAATAATAAAAGAAATGGGGGGCATCTGAAGGGCAAACCTATTGCCCATGAACTCAAAGCATCACACACTGTTCAGTAAACTAACTGTACTTTCACCCCTGCAAAGCACAGCAGAGAGTGTTTGCCCACGTAGACCACATTCCTTTGCAAATGAAGAGAATGGAAATCCTCCATGAACTGGTCATGTTTGAGGTTGGGAAGTTAATCTTCCACTAAAATAAACAGAAACTGGAAAATAAAGCTGATCTGATCAGACTTGGGCATTGGAGGGTAGGCTGATGAAGATGAATACCTGGTTTATCATCCTCTTGCTTAGCTCCTTGGGGAGCTTGATCCCCACCATAGAGGCGGGGGTGGACCTGAAAACGGCGACCCCCTTGGCTGAAACCTACTTGAGTCTTGCAGTGCAGAATCTCAACCAGAGAGCTCGCATTGTCTACAAGCCCTCATCGTTCATCGATATTAAAATAATGGTAGGTATGGCAAAGAGCATAGACGAGGATCTATGAGCCCAACTTCTGGGCTTTGTCGATATCTTAAGAAAACAGACCAATGCAGAGAAGCATAATGACAAAGATAGAATGAAACTTGGATAAAGGCATAACATTATGCATTGTAGACTTACTATACATATTGTATATATTTCAGAATTTTCAGAGATTAACAGAAAGTCGTTTAGATTTGGCATGATGGCTACACAAGTCACTCATTTCCAGTCATAATCCTTACCTCCTAGCATTCCCCAGAGCAGGCAGCTCAAACCAGTATCTTGTGAGCTACTAGTAGCTCTCCAGGTACCTGTAAGTAGCTCTCCTTTTTGCAACCCAGACTAATACATTAGAAGCTTTTACTTGTTTGAATTAATATATGCATACCAAAAGTTAAACTGTATATTTGAGTCAAAAATTTTCTTTTCACAATTCATAGGCTCATATTTGGAGAAACATGGCTGAATTTCCAAAATATATTTAATGCTGATATTTGAGTGACATATAATGTGGCTTTGAAAATACATTTTTATAAATGGTATTACCTTGGTGACAGAGGTACTGCAGTGACAGTTTTTATGTATTACCCATGTGAAGGCATTCCATATTGCCAAATTGAATGAAAGACGTTACAATGCATACATTTACGATGCATGCTTTTAAACGCAGTTTTTACATCGCAACATCCTTTACAACGCATTCTTTTACATTGCATTCCATTACATCGCATTTTCGGAAACTACCTTTACAACGTATTCCATTACTTTGCATTATAACTTTACAATGAATACCATTACAATGCATACCATTACATCACATTTAAGGTAATGTTGGATAGTATAGGGTAATAATTACTATTCTAACTCCAGTGACTGCAACAGTAGGGTAAGTGTTGGATAGGGTAAGGGTACTATGCGTTGTAATGTTATGCATTGTAATGACTTGCGATGTAATGACATGCAATGAAATGGCTGCGTTGCAATGACATGCTATGTAAAGGATGTTGCGATGTAATGACTGCTTTTTAAAGGTAGTGCGATGTAATTACTGCGTTGTAAAGGTTGTTTCCTGTTTTTTATACATAACTGTTTGCAACCGTGCCGGAGGCACTGAGGCGATCACTGAAAGTAATCTTGCATATGGTGGCTACTAATGAAACCTTGTCTGATATAGTTACTGTTACAACACTTATAATATTTGATGAGACCCATTGAACATAAGTAGCTCTTATGACAGAAAAGGTTGGAGACTCCTGCACCAGAAGATTGTTGTGTGACGAATAATACACATGTCTACATTTGGCATAAATGTGCATTCTCACATTTATTTTCTTCATAGGATACATTATTTTCTATATGGAAAAAAGCCCTTCTATTAACACCATGAAAAACGGATCTTACCATCCACGACCCACCAAACACATGTGCATTATTCTTTTTATCCAGACCTTGCTTTGCTTGTGTTTCCACGTTGGGAAAGACCACGCAAAGTGATTGTAAATTCACACGATCCTACATGTTTGATGTGTTATGCTTTTTTTGCATTCTTCCTGCCCTCCAGTAATGCCTTGTTTTCCCCCTTTAACCCTAAGCTTAGCATTGCAGTAGGGAGGTTGTACTAACGGGCTTTCTGCCATTCTGAGTTCAGTCTCGGAACCTATCCCACAGAGCCTATTCTTTGAATAGGGGCCTTAGAATGCATATACATTTAATCTAAACTAAATCGTAGATTGCATAACATCTCAAATCTAAATACAGCGTTGGTGCTCAGAACGTTTTGAAATCGTGGCCTATTTGCATAAGTACATAGATATATCATTTTGTTTGTATGTCAGACTTTATTTAGAAAAAATATTATCTTGAAAGAACTATGTCCTAAATATTGTTTATAAATGTATTATTCTAATTGGATGCCACATTTCTGTTACTCCAATCAGGTAATATTTGTGTAAATGATACTGAACACAAAATATTTCTGGCAGACTGTCAGACGATATTTTTGTTACAATATTATGGCACAACGCCATCAGTACATAGGCACATAGACACAAAAGTGGAGTTGCAAACAAACAGAGGTATACACCCACAACAACACATGTTAAGCACCAAAAGGCAGAGATTACACAGTATAATGTTGATTTATGTTTACCCTTGTGCTATACTTCTTCTCACATAGGGATCCATTAGGATGGCGGGCGGGCCCCGTGCAAAACGGGACCGCCCGCCATCAGAGCGGCGGCCCCACCTTGGCCATAGGATGCACCCGCCACACTGGCGGGCGCATCCTGTCTTTTTACCATTCCGGCGGGAGGTGCTGAAAGCGCCGCCCGCCGCAATGGTAAAAATGCATGTTGTGCATTTCAAAGTACAACATGACAGGCACAACGCGGTGCCTGCAATGTTGCACTTTGAAATGCAGGGGTTACCTATGTGCACCCCCCATCCCCCCGGAGTTCCAGGGGGCCCGCAACGGGCCCCCGCATGAAGTCTCCACATGCCTTTCCATGGCGGCATTGCCGCCACAGAAAGGCATTTCCCAAAGCCCATCATAATATGGCTGGCGGTGTCTAAGAGACACCGCCACCATATTAAACATTTTCCGTCCCGGCCGCAAGGCGACCGGGGCGGAAAAGCAGCAGACGGTCTTTCCGTCTGCCGCGATCCCCCCGCCATACTAATATGGTGGGGGAAATGGGTGGCGGGCGGCAAAGGATGTCGGGTGGATCGCCACCGCCCGCATTGCGGTGGCCATCCGCCCGACATCCTAATGGGCCCCATTATTTTAATCCCCATGTTTCTACCCCCACACCTTTTGAATTCTGCTATATTATAGCCTCCACTAGCCCTGCAGGAAGCTAATCCCATGAATTTACCACCTTGAGCCATTACCAGCATCTTTTTTTGTTTTGCATACTTGTGTTCAAAAGTTGCATACCTGATGGAGTATATTTCCCTCTTGTACTGCATTTATCTGCACCATGTATTGTAATGTATGCCCTTTTCTCACCTCTTGTACTCTTCTATCCCTTTTCTATGCTATTTAATTTTATAGTCATTTACTTTTCTTAGCTGAAGTCATATTAAGACTATGTTCCAGTGCACAAATACACACAATATTCAGCATTGACAGTAGCTATGCAGCCTTAACTTTTCGAATAGGCATGTTTCATGGGATGGCAGCCAGCAGATGCCAGGGGTTGGCAGCCAGCAGATGCCAGGGGTTGACAGCCAGTAGATGCCAGGGGTTTGCAGCCAGTAGATGCCAGGGGTTCGCAGCCAGTAGATGCCAGGGGTTGGCAGCCAGTGGACGCCAGGGGTTGACAGCCAGTGGATGCCAGGGGTTGGCAGGCAGTAGATGCCAGGGGTTAGCAGCCAGCAGATATCAGGTACAGGTCTGGTGACCATCTGACTGAAGGCGGAGCAGACATGCACATGCACAGATACAGCAATCGTGGATACATAGAGAATAAGGTTGACATATGCATACATAGACACTCAGACATGTACACAACACTCGATCCTTCAACCTCATGCAGAACTAAGCTGCAGCATTGGAGCTTTGTAATTTCCTTCTCTTCATCCACTTCCCAACTTTGCTGACGTCACCTGCTCCCACGGATACTCTTCTGAGTGACAGTGTGCTTTTTGAATACTCATGTTAGTTTATGTAATTGACGGTGTGCAATTCTCTATAGATGGATTTTGTAACGGAGTATGTTGACATTCAGTTTGCCGTGAAAGAGACAAGCTGCAAGTCCGAAGACATCTGGAAAGATGGCTTCGATCTCAATAAATGTGAACACAAGGAAAATGGGGTAAGTGACTCTGTTGCTATGCCCACCGCTGGTTGGTAGTGAGAAGAGTGAAGTTAATTTACTCATTAGTAAGGGCTGTTGTGTTGCAATGTGTTGCTGTTTGCTCTGCAGTGGCTCTGTACATGTGGCTGTCAGACATGAGTATGCTTGTCTGTGCTGCCTCTAGCTAAATTGGCAGTAGAGTAGCGTGGCGCCATAGAAGATCCCATTGCCCAATGGTTGCAAAGCACTGCACACACAGACAATACAAACTGTGGACAGCCAGGAGTGCAGAGTCTGGCCACAAAAGGGGTGAAGGAGTTCCCAGCGCCCTGCTGTACCAGGAATACCAGCCTTGAGAATAACACAGCATCAAAATGGGCACAAAAAATGGTTGAGATTGACTCTGCGTACATAACTTGACAAATGTACTCTTATAAAGGAACACAAATGAGGACAGCCAAGTAGTGAAACTGATTCGAATCTGAAACAATCTACTTGAGATCATTGCACCACATGTCATAGCCTCTGATAAATTCCTCCTGATAGGATAACCTGGATACTGAAAAGTTAATCTTCAACATGAACACTCTGAGTCTTGTTCAGAAGGTCATAGGCCCCACACACCGGGCTGGTCACACGTTGGACCTCCTCTTTTCAAACTCCCCTGATATCATGGTAGACCCTCCCATCGTATTACTTTGGACAGATCATTACTTATTGAAATTTTCCTTTCCCATCACCATAACTAAAGTGGCACTCGAAAGCGAACTTACATTACGCAGGCCCCTGAAAAAAATCACATTACCCATGTTTTCAAACACTTTCACCCTGATTTGGTAACTCTTACCATGAGTGCAAGTATAGCAGCACAACATTTTGACAATGCCATAGAGACAGCACTGGACAAAATTGCCCCCCTGAGTAACGTCAAGTGTAAGATTAGAACTGCCCCTTGGTTTACAGAGCAGTTAAAAATCACTAAATACCTATGCAGAACTGCTGAGAAAAAATGTCGGAAAAGCAAAGATCAGGCCGGCCAAAAAGCATACAAAATATTGCACTCCAGCTATATGAGTGACATAAAGGCGACAAAGAGAGCATTCTTTACGGAGCGGATAAATAAAGCTGAAAACTCCTCCAAAGAACTGTACCAAATCTTGAAAGAATTTACCACCTCCAGAAACCCGTCAGAAATACCGAATTCCCAAGAGTAGACCGATGCTCTTTCGAAATGTTTCGAGGATAAAACAACTGCTATTCACCTCTCCTTTCCTCTTCATCAAAATACAACGCAGTCTGAAGCTCTGGCAAACTTGTCACCCGACCCGCCATATGTTCTGAATGAATTTGTAAAATTTGACTGCGATGCGACCATGTCAGTCGGGCTGAAAATAAAGTCCAGGTTTCCCGCTGATCACATCTCCCCCAAACTCCTCTCTGTACTTGCCCAGGCACTGATGGAACATTTGACCAGCCTCTTCAACAAATCACTCTCGGAGGCAGACTTCCCTACAATATGGAAAGCAGAAAGCATTAGACCAATCCTAAAAAAGCCCACGACCGACCCTAACAATCCTTTTAAACTACCGGCCCATCTCATTACTCCCTGTTAGAACCGGCTGTCTCTAGTTGGCAGAGGTATACACTTCTGACAAATAGAGACACTCCTTTTCTAGTCAGGGCAAGGGGATCACACCCTTCGATAACCCCTGCTCACCCCCTTGGTAGCTTGGCAGAGCAGGACAGGCTTATCTCAGAGGCTGTGTGTTAAGCAATTATGACCACATACAGTAATAAAGTGAATACACTACAAATGGACACGACACAGTAGTATTATAAAAACAAGTATTTTTATATAAGACTTAGCACAAGACCAAATAACGGCAAAACTGTACATAATCGGAATAAATACGTTCGGGAAGGAAAAAGGATAGTTCAAAGGTAGTTTTTTCTTTAGCACAAAAGTCTTTTAGTATCAAGCAAATCTTCTTCTTGGAAACAAAGTTCGTAGCAACAGGGTAACTCCCACGGGAGCTACACAACGCTGGGGCAAAGATAATCCACAGGTTCGGCGTCGACCGCGAGGAGCGCTGCGCCGGGCCTGGAGTCACACGGACCCCCAACAACACAGTACCTTAGGAAATTGAAGCACACGATGATCAGCGGCGTCGAGCACTCCGGCGTCGCGTCTTCGGTGTCGATCAGGCCACAGCAGGCGTTGTCGATGATGCAGTTGCACAGAGTGAGCAGCGCTCACGGCGTCGAAGGGCACACAGTTGATGCGATCAGCAGCGGGGCAGACACGAGGTCCTCTGGAGTTAGAGCCGTACTCCTACTCACTGGCGTTGCTGCTGGCGTCGGTTGGGCCCAGCGTCCGATCGTCGTGATTGCTGGCCCTTTCAGAGATGCTGGATTCACACTTCCAGCAAATAGCACTTTTAGCAGATGAAGTCCTTTAGCCCTGTGACTTCAGCAGGAGACTGGCACTCTTCCAGTCCTTGGAGATTTTCTTAGCAAGCGTGAGAGTACACACACAGTTCCTCTCTCCTGGTTCCTTGGCAAAAATAAAGAAGCACTGCAGGATTCCCCCAACAACAGCACACTGGCAGAAGGGGTAGGCAGTCCTTTAGATCAGCAGGCTTCTTGTCCTTGGTTACAGGGTTCCTTGTCAGAAGTGATCTGATTTCCTAGTTCAGGGGTCCTTCTCTTATACCCCTTTTCGTCTTTGATCCCTTTGTCTATGCCGGGGGTTTCCCAACATCCTGGGTCTGCGGTGGGTGGAGCTAGGCAGTAACCTGGCCTATTCATTGAGCCGGGCCGGGTCCTCAGACGCCCGCAGGAGGTGGAGCCAGCATTGATACTGGCAGGAGCAGAGCTATCGCCCTCCTGGCAGGAGGTGGGGCTAGGATCGTCCATGGCAGGCACAGAGCCATCAGTCGCTTGGCAGGAGGTGGAGCCAGCATTGTATCAGGCCAGGCAGGCTATCAACAACTACTCTCCCCCTACTCTCAACGTAAATGTCCCACTCATCCCACATTGACTCATCCAGACCTCGTGGAGCCACCCAGCTCCTGTCACACACACGTAAGACCAGCAGAGACCAGATATGGTTAGACAAGAAAATAGACACTTTCTAAAAGTACTACTTTCGAACCCAGAGTCCAAAAACCATCCACACCAACGGATGCGTAATTAAACCCCGAGTTCAGGGATACCAAACTCGACATTGCACCGTACTCTCCGAGCCAGCTAGGATCATAGCGTTAATAATCCCGGCGGCCCATTCTATCCAACGGAGAGCAGGCTACCTCGCAATAGTGAAGCACTAAGATGGCGGCACTTCACGATCAGGACATGCCAACTTGGTCAGGCTTGTCCTACCTTACACTTACAATGCACCCTGCCCGGGGGCCTACCATAGGGGTGACTAACATGAAGTTTAAGGGAAGGTTGGAGGGGCTGGCAGGTAGGTATACCTGCGCAGCTGACGTGACAGTGCAAGACTGCACATGGGTCTCGCAATGACCGACCCGTAGACATTCTTTTCCAAGGCCGCTCCTGTGGGTGGCACAACACGTGCTGCAAGCCCACGAGCGGCATTTGTATTTACAAGCCCCGGCACTCCTGGTGCACTAGACTAGGGACTGACAGTAAACCAAATAAGCCAAACATGGATACAATAGATACATCATTTTAACAGAGGGAGCACTTGCGCTATGGCACTGATCAGCAGTGACACGGCGCCCAAAGCATATACCAGCAAAACATCGTAAAAACAGTAGAGGCAAACAGAAAAACGGAGGAGAGACTCAAGCCAATGATGTCAGGTCTAACACTCCCATATTTCGAAAAAATACTTACATTCTTTGTCAACAAACAGCTTGTCAGCCACCTTGAAAATCAAGGAATCCTAGGCCCTTCACACAGCATGCCCTTTACACAGCATGGAGACAGCGTTGGTCGAGGTTGCTGACAATATCAGATTGGCTTTAGATAATCACCAATCAACCATCCTCGTCCTGCTCGACCTGTCTGCGGCCTTTGACACCATCTCCCATCACATTTTAGTTCAACAGCTGTGGGAGATTGGTGTCAAAGGAAATGCCCTAAAATGGTTCACTAGCTACTTAGCCGAACGTACAACAGCTGTCCATATTGACAAAAACATAGCAGATAGCCAAAGGGCTCTATCTTGAGCCCAACGCTTTTCAATGTCTATATGGCACCATTGGCCAGATTGATCAGAGCCTATGGCTTTGATGTTCTATCCTATGCCGACGATTCCCAGATTCTAATCACACTGGGCCCAGATACAAATGAAACCAAACAGCGTTTCAAAAATTGCCGGACCCACGTTGAGAAATGGATGAACGCCAATCACCTTAAGCTAAATGGCAGCTGTAAGAAATGGGGGTTACCCAAATCTCCAAGGGGGTAGCATGGCATCAAGCGGGCAGGCCAAACTTCGAGGACATGTGAAGCATTCACGCAGTACCCACAGTCAACACACCAGGCACACCACAAAAGAGGCAGGACACCAGTTTGAGTTGGAAAAAGATACGTAGTTTAGTAGGGTTTCCAACCTGCAAGGCAAAAGAATGCAAAACAGTAGTGTCACACAGGGCGCCAAATGGCGCCAGAGCCAAGCGAATAAAGGGGGGAATTATTTACATAGGAAGTAGTCCATGCTGAAAGAGAAAAGGGATGGTTAAATGATCATTAGACCTAGGGCCAATCTGGCGGGGCCAACTCAGGCTCTCATCCTCGGGGTAGGCTGTAATTGCAAAATCCAACATTATGCATAAATACACTTCATGCATTATAACGCCAATCCCCACCCCTGTAAGGGAAGAACAACAGAGCTTCACAGCGCATACTAGACAGGAGCACCTGAAAGAAATCAGTACGGCAGGCTCATTAACAAGGGCATAAACCAGGGCCTGGAATAACTCATCAGGCCAGCCTAGGGGCGCAACTGCACTAAAAGGGCACAAAAGCATACAATCACCCATCAGGTGTAAAACCACAGTATACCTGGGCCTCAATAACCTTAGTGTAGGCATAACATTAGCATAACCACATTATAGAGCAATGGCAGGCATTAAACCATGAGCATGAGCCTAATCCTCCCCACTGGTGCATCATCTAATGAAGGCTTCCTAGGCATCTGTTCCCTCCCGGCTCACTCAAGCCAACCTATATGGGGGCGTGCCCTTAGGCCATAAACACACTGACACACTGGGTGCGAAATTTAGCGAAAGCACTGCCTTGCCCCACTAACACAAATCCCAGGGCCTACACTAGCTGGCATTCACCTGGACACCCCAGGCAGGGATTAACTAATGTCGTGGCCCAGTTCAGAGGCCTGGCAATCCCGCTGTCACTTCTCACGGGGGGGCTCTGGTGTATAATTAGTGCCCACGAGCTCAATTACAATGTGCCCCGTTGCCCTCTTCACTCCCCACACAGTTTAATTAAAGCCCCACTCACCGGGCTACTCCAGGGGTCCTCTTCCCCTGCAAGGCTCTTTTCCGTGGAGGGGGGCAGGCACCGGCAATGTGCCTCGATGCCCCCTCCTCTCTCTCACAATGACAGCCGGGCCCCTCCTTTCTCACGGGGGCCCAGGACTTCACTGTGCCGGTGGGCGGGGCTCTCCTCACTGGCTGGGAGCCCCGCAGGAATACAGACTTCCTCCGGCCGACTCCTGTGCGTGATTGCAGGGCTCCTCCACCACACGGAGCCCTGCAGGCGACGCGCGGCTCTCGTGGTGCCCTGCCCGGCGGAGCGGTCTTGCCGCAGGCTTCTCGCCTTCACCCGGGCCCCTTCTCCCTCACGGGGCCCCGAAACTTCGCGGCAGCTTCCGCGAGGCTGCAGGCGCCTCGACCGAGCGGGGCTCCCTCCTCTGCTCTCAGGCCTCTTCCTGCTGCCCGGCTTTGTTTGGGGAGACGGGGCTGGCACCGACAGTGTGCCCCGGCCCCGCCTATCCTCCCGGCCCCACACTCAGGGCATAGACCGGCAGGGTAGGCTCCTGCTCCGGTCAATCTCAATCGGGGCTCCCCTCTTGCGATCACGGGGCCCCGCAACGAGTCTTCACCCGGGTCCCCCTCCTACCTCACGGGGACCCGGGGCTTGGATTCCGCTTCTCCTGGCCTTCCCGGCCAACAGCCAATCCGTGCGCGGCGGGGGCGGGCCGATGACGCGGCCGGACACCCCCGTCACCTGACGCGAGGGACGCGGCCTCAGGCCTAGCACGGCCCCTTCTTCACTTCGGCGGCCCTCTCCTGGTACCGGGGGCCGCCGCAACGATACCCACCACAGTGGGGGGGTCCCACACACGCCGGGCTGCGGCGGTGATTTCCAGCAGTGATAAGGGGTAGGCTCCCTTTCAATTACTTAATTATATGGCGGACAGCGCGCCTCCACAGACGGCGCTATTCACAGGCTGTCAGTCTCCTCAGGAAAACAGTGAAAACAGCGCTATTTACAGCGCACCACTCCTCCCTCGGCCCACACCACTTCCAGGGCCAACAGCACTCCGGGGGCCACACTAGCCCCAGCGCTTCTCTCCCCACAGCGCTTGATAGGCAGTCCAGGGGCAGTCTAAGAGACACAGTTCCTCGAGGGCACACTCCTCCCTGGGCAGCTCCTCCCCGTCCAGCGCTTCCACAGGGGCCACAACTTCCCTGGGGGCATCAACCTCCCCAGAATAGCGCTTGCCGGGCAGTACCTCACAAGGGGCAACAGTTCCTCCAGGTAGCTCCTCACGACCCAGTACTTCCACAGGGTCACAGCTTCAGCAGAGGGAGTGGACAATCCTATTTCTCACCTCCTGGGCGCTTCTTCACGCAGAGCTGGCGTGGTACCTGGTACAACAGCGTCAGTGACCTGGGTAGGGGCCCTCCCTTGTCAGGGGCCCATGGGGACAGCAGCAGGGGGGGGGTTTATAGGGGTGCAGGGCCCAGCTCACAGGCCCATGTGGCGGTAGCACCTCACAGCAGGTCCCCTCCCTTCCTTGTCCCAGCGCTGACTGACTCTCTGGTGACACTTCTCCCTATTTATACCCTCCTCCCAGGCAGTGCCAGGACCTTCTAGAATGTTGGCACATCTAGCCTAAACTGGTTCTAGGGGAGGGGGTGAGCACCCTGGGTGCCAGGCTTTCCCTCCAAAAGCTAGGGGTAGCTGGGTAATATTATCTAGACCGCTGACCTAACGCAGTCAGGTGGCACTACCCAGGGCCATGGCATCCATTTTAAGACTCAGCACATTTTAGTCAGGTACATTTTTAAAATGGGGGATATTTTCTGTACACCATTTAACAACATGTAATTTTACATTTTCAACAAAGTGTCTCACACCACTCATGGCCTATACAGGTTTAATCCCATGGGGGAGACATCCTAGGTAAGGGGGTCAAAAGCGAAAAATTTTGGGGGAAAAAGGCCAAGTCCAACAGCAGCAAATCAGAAATTAAGCTTTTTGGCAAAGCTGCAGAACTCTGGACTCATGATTGGTGGCCAACTGGGGTCTCAGATAACCGAGCGTGCACGGACTTCCTTTTACCTCCGTACAACGACCTTAAGCTTACAAGCGAGGGCAAGCGGATTTGCTTCCCTGCTATTGCCGACCGCGCACCCAGCGGCGGTGTTTCTGATCCACCTACACCACCCCGACGCTTTAGGAGCACCCACTTCAAGCGTCCATTCTTATTTTACACCCGATTAGGACCGGGTTGGAATTATCACCGGTCCGACGACACAGCTTTCATCCCATTATCCTCAGCCCTGAAGAGTCACGGGTTTACCCCGGTTTGACAAAACACGTGTCGGCTGGTTTTTGTTGTGAAACAAATACTCACACTGGATGAATAAACAACTAATAAGTTATACACATTGGAGTTGGATCTTATCCTTTGCATTGATTGACTATATAACTCAATGTATAAACTCATGCAGGTTGTGTGCGCTTGACATTGCTTTTATGTATACAGAAGGTGGAGATCTCCTCCCCTTCGTCTCTCTGAGACAGGGTTATCTCAGATCAAGAAGCACCAACCACTGAAACTGCACAAGACTACCCCCTAACCACTACCTGTAGAGCGCCATTCATTTCTGAACACTCTCATAACCCTTCGCTGAACTTAGTGTAATCTGGGCAGTTGTCCAATGCCCAAGGAATCAATCCGGAACTTGGGTTTATACATGGGTAACAAACTATCCATGAAAAACCAAATTAATCACATTGTGGGTACTTGCTTTGGACTAATGCGCAGCCTGAGGAAGGTCTTTAAGTGGATCCCCGTTGAGGCCCGGAAACCCCTAGTTCAGGGTCTAATCAAAAAAAGAGTGGACTATGGGAATGCGCTTTTATTCTCCATAAATGAACACCACCTGAACAGGCTCCAGGTTCTTCAGAACACTGCAGCTCGGCTGGTTCTCAATCTTCTGCGAAGATCCTCATCAGCGGCTGTTTAAAAAGCCTTCACTGGCTCCTGGTGAAAAAACGAATTCTTTTTAAAACTCTATGCTTGGTCCACAAACACATGTATGGACACGGTCCAAAATACTGGTCTCAAAAGCTAAGATGGTATCAGCCTTGAAGAGAACTCAGATCTAGTAATGAGTCTCGGCTGACGCCCCTGAGAATACAAACCTCCAGAAATGGCGGTTGCACGCTTTCTTTCATCGCCCCCGCCTCATGGAATAAAATGCCTCTTAATCTCCGCATTATCCCTGAACACAGCCGCTTTCGCAAGAAGCTGAAGACTTGGCTTTTTTCAAATTAAACCACTTTTATTCTCCTGTCAGAACCGTCTGCAAGCGCCATGAGACTCCCAGGATGGGATTTGTGCGCGATACAAATATCCTTGAAACATTAATTCATCCCTGAAGGAGGTTCTGATGGTGGCAAAAGAATCCAGGGGCCGTATCACACATTATCACTGTTTGGGCCCAGCGCACCTTTCAAAAAGAGTGCCGGCGCAAACAGTGATAATGCCCCCCATTATGGTGTATGCGATGCCCTCAGGGCAGGGGAGCAGCGCATTCATGTGAAAATACGGAACAGCCACTCCGTGTTTTCACGGTGCAGGCAGCGCATGCCTGCACTTTCAAAGGGGTTAAGAGATCCCCTTGCAGGGGGCGCAGTCAGTGACTGCACCTGCCTGCAAGGGGATGTCTGGGGGATCCATGGGACCCCCGTTACCCCTTGCAGAGGGTTGCTGTCAGGATGCGCACTGACAGTGTGCCACCTTTTAAATGGCACACTTTCAGTGCGCCTCTTGCGGGCTTCTTTGACTCTTTGTGCCTATGTTTGTAGTATGGCGCAGGCGCATAGTCAAAGGAATTCCCTCTTTTGCAATGGGCCCGCCCCTATGCAAATGAGGGAACACCCGTTGTTGATAGCACTGGCGCTTTAAGTGTGTCAGCACTATCGATATTATAGAAGGGGACGCACACCCGTCTGCGTCCCCTTCTAAAATACCAAAGTGTCCAGGGGGACTCGTAAATGCCTGTTTCACCCCCGGGGGCACCATCTGTAATACAGCCCCAGGTCTGTCCTGGAATCGAAGACTGTTTAGATGTCACCAGACAATTTGATAACCCAAAAATTCGGACTTTTATTAAATGGTGCTCCAACATCAGGGTCAATGGAAATACGAGTATGGGAGGAGCATCATCACCCTTAAAACATCCTTGCAAATCAGGAGGGGATATGCAGTAAGAAGGTCTTTACATTTTCTGTGGATTTTGTAACATTTGCTGTGCATGTGATCCAGTGTCAGACATACCCTTCTGACAAATCGTTGTATATTCTTTTAACAAGGAGGTTGGGATATACTTTTCTATTCTCTAACCGCCTTGAGGGAAATTTATTACGTGAACCAAGATACAATCTTGCTGGGGTACAGGGAATGCCTGTTTTCCAACACACGTGCAGCAATCAACAATGTCTCAACAGGTAATACTTTAGTAGGCAGTTTCACAAAGTAAAAACCTGAATTACAGTTGCACGGGGAGAAGGGGAGAAGAGGAGACAACAAAGATTTGTATGAAACTCATAGAGCAGTCTATATTTAGAAACATATATAGACAGCAATAGTTATATAGGCACTATTTACATAGTATCAGGGTGTAACCAAAACATTCATGTGCACATATGTGTTCGTACAATAAGTGAGCGGCGCAAGTGACACATGAAATAATGTGAGGAACTGTGAACAGCTCAAAAAATATGATTTGAAAAAATGGTTACAAAACAGTATATTAGTAGTACAAAACATAATCTACTGATTTGAGGAACCATGAAGAAGCCCAAAGATGCCCTGAATGGTTGATGGCATCAAGTGGTGGCAAGCCTTTGAAACTTTGACAGATTTACCCTGGCCATAGGAGTTATTCTCTACCTCTTGTGGACCTTAACCCGTTCCTGATGATGACCTGACTTACAGGTTGAAACGCCGTCGACCATTCAGCAAGATTTATGGGCTATTTCCTGTCGTTTTTCTTGTTTTCTAACACACAACGTAGTTTAAATAGTTGGAGAAGAACAATAATTATATTTCAAAATATATCAGAAACAAGGAAAGTACAAATGAGTCATATTGGTTTGTTTGTAATTCTGAAGTGTGATGGAAACAAAAATTTTAATAGAATCAAAACAAAACAAGACATTGTACTTGTGTGATGTGCAAACGTTAAACATGTACTGAAACCCTATTTCTATGTTATCGCTTATGCTTCTTATAGAGTTAGCTATACAACTCATGCTGAATGGGTGTCACTCATTTATTGTACTTTGTTTTTATGTTACGCTTGGATTGTCCACTATGTCCATAACTTCAGTGATGTAGCATTGATGGCAGCATCTCTACTCTGAACATTGCTTTAGGGCCATTGTCAGACACAGGCTGCTGTATGTTAGCTTAAAAATATATCTACAGTGGGAAAGGCTGCCCTAGGAACCATGAAAAAGATGGGGTCCCTGTTCGAAATATAGAATGCGGGTTCAGTGAGTTAATATAACATAGCCAGAGGAAATAGGCACAAATGAAAAGAAAGATTCTGCTCTGTGTGATCCGGGTGCTAACAGAACAGGAGTTGAAAGTTGTCTAGGTGGAAGAAAAAGTGCTCAACATCTAAACTGTCTTGTCCTGAGAGATGTAATTTTAGCAATTCAAATGTTGTTAATGGGATTTATTGCATCAGACTATTCAATGTAAAATATTGCACAGCTACAAAAGAAAATTAGACTATCAACTAGAAAAACATTGTGAAGATAAGTAAGTAGAGGTAATTGTGGATTTACCATGCCTAACTTCGCATATGCACCTTGAGGATACATATGTCTTTGAGGTAAGTAGATGTGGATTGAAGAATAGAAAATCCGTATGTAGACTTAACTTTGCGATATTCTAGCTACAGTATTTTTGCAGAACAATATTATTTGTGGTTGATATTCTGACATACAACCCATCCAGAATTCTAATCACTTGTTCTCTTACAAATAAATTTCGTTTTCTATATGAAAAAGAAAACATAACGAAAAATAACATATTAAAATACATCTAACTTGGGGCCATTCCGCAGAGGAATTTCCCCTCTGAGCAACATTGCTGTAGAATTTCTCTAGCCTAGCACAACATTCTGAATCAAGGGGGGACAACTTGCAGGGGTTACTCAAATCAATATATGATCCAAACGGGTTCACCTTTAAGAGACTCTTGCCCAAGTTGAGGCTGAAGGTGCTGCTAACCAGTAACTATGAAGTGACGTAAGTAAGTTCAGCCAGAAAGTTAACCAGATGATAATATGGTTGGATGCAATGGATGTGTGTGCCACTTTTACAGAAGACACTTTTGTGAATTAGGAAAGGACTCCCTTCCCGGTTTACAGATGTTGACTTAAAGTTGACTGGATAAAAAAACTGGCAGCATCGCAACAATGTGTGGGTTACTCATTTCATAATAGGGAGTTGATGGATCGATCCTAAGATCTTCATTGTTAACTTTTCTAATGGCCTTTTAAATCTTAGACTCAATAGGGCTTTATTCAAGAGAGGAAACAACAGAACAAAACCAAGTCCCCTTTCAATCTATGTGCATAACCTTTGGCGGCATCAAGCACTCCATGTCAATGCTTGCCTCATGCATCCAATAGAGTAGATGGGTCATGTCTTCTTCAGTGCAGTTCTTGGCAAATATGACACCTCATTGACTCTTTGAAAGGTGCTCTTGCAGCTGGTGCAGGACTTGATATATCAATTCACTTCTGTTCTAAGCAGTCAGTAATTTAATAGGCTGAAGTCATTATTGAACAATTTAACAGTTCTCCCATTTTGCTATGCTCTTTTTTGTAGAAGTCTTCCAGATCTTGTTAACAAGTAAGACAGGTTGCCAAAAGTGGAGATGTGACATAGAAAAGGTTGTTGGGGATGCCTCCTTTTCATACTTTGTGTTGTTCTTTAGAGTATTCTGATAAATTGGAGTGGTGAAAGTGAAGGAGCCCAGAGACAACATCAGAGGTAGTTTCATATTGAATGTCTTTGTAAAATGCTTTGGCCTACCCGATGCTTGCATTATTAAGCCATGAACACATCTTTGCCATGCTGTGTGGGGCTCTGTACTAGATACAGATCAGGAAGCATATCTATTTCAAAGCCTTGACTGCACTGCGTGAAGCTGTCTATCAGAAGTCACCAGACCTCATTCCCTCAAAATTGAAATGGTGCATTCCTGGTGGCAAATTCTGTTCTGCTAACTTTACATTTTTTAAATGCTCAAATACAAACTACTTGGAGTGGCCATAGAAGAAGGCTCTTCTCTGCTTATCCTACAGACTCATATTGATGCTGAATCACAGTATTTAAATGTATGCCAAGCTCAAGAATAATCACATGAATCAGTTCAGTTCAGTTCAGTAAGCTTTATTCGATTATTAAAAACAATCATAAAAGCACAGGCATTAAAAACACAGACAAAACATTAAACATATAGCAGTAATCAAGGTAACAGTGTTAAAATATCCTATTTTTTATAACAGCAATACATTTTATACATATAGCAGCAATCATATTCTTCCTAACAACAATACATTTTGGGATGCAATTTGCTGTATATCGGGCTATGTAAAAACAGGATAACAAAAATTAAAATGTCATACTCTTTCTAGCAGCAATGGATTTAAAGATATAAGTTGCAGTGAGAAAACAGATATCCGACTCTTGTAGTGAAAACAGCAAGTTCATGGCCATATTTACAGTTAAAATGCCATATTTTTTTAAAAGAGGTTTAAGGGAGGCAATACGAAGGTACAAATATAAATCACAAATGAGGAGAAAGTGCATTGTGCTCTGTTTTGTGACTCCATCACATGGACATGGTGCAGTTGGATATTTTCTGACACATGGAAAGGCCACCAAATGATGGACAATACTCAGTCTCATGCTAGTGAGTACGAACCGATGTGATGTTCTAGTGACCGTTGTTAAGTATTGTTGAAAACCAACAGTATCCACGTGGAGAGTATAAAGTTTAAACGTTGACAACTGCCCACTAATACATTTGCGATCAGAGGCTTTATTCCTCAAATAAATATGTTTCATTTATCTCTTGGTGATTACAATTACACTACTAGGATTTTCCATGATGTTAATGTTAAAAATGTCCTTAAATGTTGTTACTACATATTTGAGCCATGGGATCTAAGGCATTTGTCCAGGTGGAGACAATCGTTAATTATGCTCCTGTTAAAAGTGGTCTCCTCCTTAGCCCATATAGATCTCCAGACCATCAACGGTCTTAACCCAATTAGATCTGTCAAATATTCTATCCCCACTTCATTATGTATGAGCTCAGAGGAAGCTGATATCGGTAAACAGAGTAGTTTTTTAAAAAAAAAACGAATTTCCTCTGTTTTAAGTTCTGCATGGCGGCAATGTCCCCAACCCCCGGCTCCATAGAGTGCTATTGAGACACATCTTGTTTGATAGATATGTAGCATGTCTTGAATACGACGATCCCCAAGTGTGGCAGCCAATTTAAAAACCCTGTATGCACTTCTGGCCAATTTGGCCCTAACGTTCATTACCTCCTGCGACCACATTCCATTGCTGGTAAAAATTACACCCAGATAACAAAATTTCTCGACTTGGGAGATTTTTTGGTGGTCTAAGTAAAACGATTTCTTATTTCCTACACTATGACCGCAGATCAAGGCATATATTTTAGTTTGGTTGATCTGCAGTTTCCTGCCTTTGATAAAATCTGCAAATGTATCCATTAGTCTCTGAAGTCCCAGAGGTGTTGTCCTTGAGAGAAGTACCGCATCATCTGCGTATAACAGCACTGGTACCTCAAGACACTCAGCCTGCGGTGCATCACATTTAACCATTTAAAGTTCAGAGTCAATAGCATTGA
The DNA here is from genome assembly GCF_964263255.1 of Lissotriton vulgaris. Taxonomy (NCBI): domain Eukaryota; kingdom Metazoa; phylum Chordata; class Amphibia; order Caudata; family Salamandridae; genus Lissotriton; species Lissotriton vulgaris. The sequence continues at coordinate 264,574,059 of NC_141698.1, forward strand.
TACAAAGAGTAAAAATGAGAGGCGCTAGCACACAGCCTTGCCTAATGCCTAATTTTACCTTAAATTTAGTGGTGCATTCTACGGCTTGTCCGTAGCGTACACAAGAAGATTATTTGGTATAGAGTCTAGCGAAAAAGAATATGATCGGCTCTGGGGCACCAAGGCCCAATAAAACTGGCCACAAAAGAGCATGATCTACTAGATCAAATGCACTACTTAGATCTGCAAAGCAAAGGTAAAGTGATCCTTGCTTTGCACGCGTATATTTCCCTATTAAATGATCTAAGTTAATGCATTCATCCAGAGTTCCTCTTCCCCTCCTAAACCCATATTGTGACGGAGCCAAAATATTATTGTCCTCAGCCCACTCCTCCAAGCTAACTAACAAGACCCGACTCATGATCTTGACTGACGAATCCAGGAGGGAGATTGGCCAGTAGTTTTTGGCCTCGGATCTATTTCCTTTTTTAAATATAGGTTTAATTGTGGACTCGCCCCAGGTTGACGGTGTACCTACCAAAACAGCCGCATTAAAAACCCTGGTCAGCACAGGGGCCCAAAGTGCTGGATTGGCTTTGTACAAGTCAACTGGCACACCGTCCGGCCCGGTGCTTTCCCCTCCTTGCTGTTGCTAATACCATATTCTACCTCTAAGTGTGTAATATTAAGAGGGATATTTGGCCAGACATCTACATCCCGGCTGATTTACCCGGGGTTAAAAGTACCGGAAAAGTGTGCTACCCATGTTTTCTCACTGATGTGAGATGTTAAGTCAGGGGCATCCTCATTTTTTAAAAAAAGGGGAATTAATTGTGTCCCAGAACATCTTACTGTTAGATAACTCTACTGCCATAGTCAATTTGTCCCAGGCTTCTTCCTGTAGCTCCTTCTTCCTTCGTTTTACCTGTTCTTTATATGCTATTCTCAGGTTAGTAACGGTTGTCCTATCCCTGGGTCTTTCTGATAAAGCTAGCTTTAATTGCTGCAGGGATTGTGTGCAAGGGTGGTCAAACCACCCTTTATTCTGTGCTAACCTATTGCCTTATTGGCGGTCAAGATGGTATTAATTTTGGCATTAATCGTGTTAAAGCACATAAGGGTATGCATGGGGTCAACATCGTCATCCAGACACTCATGAAGCTCGGCTTGGCATGCTGCAACAATACTTTTTTGGAGTCTAACAGAATTTTCCCCCTTCCACTTAATCCTGGGGCCGTTGGTTCTACATGGGGCAATATCATCTACGATGGTTTGGGTAGTCTGATTTCTAGAACCTTAAATTTGAAGTGTTAGAGCAATGCCATTGTGGTCACTAGTGGATAGTTCTAATATCTTCGGTGTGGTACAGCTAGCGCTTACATTTACAGAGGTCAACAAGTGATCAATGATGGTACAGGCATTCCTACCAGTAAATGTTGGTACCATATTACCGTTCCCATCTTTGGCACCCTGCAACACCTCCATATCAAATTTAACCATGACAGAGTTCAATACCGCTCCATAAGTACTATACAGAAAGTGGGCACATGCATCACATGCAACGCTTTACTTTTAACGGTAAAAGTAAAGCATGGGTGCCGTGATTATAGCAAAAGTGAAGAAATAGAAAAAAACTTCTTTTTCTTGACTTTTGCTATAATCGGGGCACCCGCACTTTACTTTTAACATTCAGTACCATTAATACATTACCATACGGCAAGTACCATATCACCAAAGTCCACAAAGCTCATAGGCCTGCAACATGACATAATAATTGATTTACAAGTGCTCACAAAATACCTTATATTAACTGCAGCTATGAGATCCACAAAAGCGTAATAGCCCATCAGGGTCAACAAGAATTACTACAGTCAGTTAAGCTATAGGCACAGCAACACTACAACCTTTCATCCAATAGTGCTCACAGTTACAACTAAACTGATATTACAGCAGAGTAAGCACCACAACCCTCTGCATTACAAAGAAGTACTTCAGTCAATCAACCTACAGCCGAAAAGGGACCTTTGTGCCACAGTCAAGCAAAGCAATACAACAGCATCATGTTAAGCCCTATAAGCTGTAGCCACACACGCATTCACATCTTATGCCCTTATAGCTGAACAAACACTACATACTATAAAGAGCACAAACCCTACAGTTGATGACGATACATCAGAAGAAGACAGTTTGCCAGGTTACAAGGTAGGCAACACTAGAGTTACAATCTTACAGCTTTTCATGTTATGGCTTAACAAGCAATACAAGTCTGAATATTCCAGACGAACATGTTCTGCAGACTTACATTATTGCACATGTGCTACTAAAGCACACCATTTCATAACGCCGCAAGCACCAGTCATTTGACCGCTATGGTAGCACATCCTACTGCCAAACAGTGCGGCTTGACATATTAGTGATGCAGAAACTTTGATATGTTCATTAAATCTGAACTGCATGCAGTGATCTTGGCTCTAACTGAGCAACCCTTGCTGAGCTGAGCCCCTTTCAGCCAAAATCCTACAGAATCCCATTTCACAATTGGATCAGAAATGTTGCAAGAACACTTAGCCAGCTGCAATTACTTTTGAGACTGTGGACGAAAAGAGTGAACTGAGAGAAAAGCCCACGCAGTCTGCTGTGCACTCCAGTCATGCATGTTTGGACAGGCAATGTGGGACTTTCTGCCAACCAAGCGCCTAACTTATACAGATAAGAGTGCAGGCAGTAACTCACTGTACAAACAGACAGGTAAACAAGGTGGAAATTACAGACCAGTCCTGGCAGCAAAGATCTTGGCAAGCAAAGTATGATAGCACAGGAGGATAGCTACAATCACCTGCCCCGATATAGAAAGGTAAACGAGGAAAGTACAGTCAGATAAAAAATAAAAAAATCGCAACCATCAGCTCAGCCAGGCAGTGGTGAAAAACATAACCAATTACAGAAACAGACATGAACAACCCAGGAGAAATGGGAGCAGGAAAAGATCTGCAACTGTTTGCACCTGCTCTGTAAGGTAAAGGGGAGAAGTACCAGCAATGTTTTAGTACGATACAGTTTTTCAGGCAACCAAGTGTGGAGAATAAAGGCACATCTCTGCACTCACCATCAGTAGTGCGAACAAGCCATGGACAGGTGTGCAGATAGAATGCTGTAATCCAGGTCATAGGCTTAGACAGGCAAGGGGCGTGGCTTGGATGCCGAGGAGGTAGGCAGCTCCACGCCCGATCCCGAATATCATCCTGATTATCTGAACGGATCCCGGCGAAACTGGAAAAATTCAGAATCTGAAGGCATCACGGAGGGCACGGCGCTCACAGCGGACAACCTAAAGCTGTTCCGACCCAAAAATTGATTTTGAAAGTTGGCATCGGGCGTGAATCCGTTGAGCTAAGATGGCGTCCTGAGCCTGAGACAAAGAAACGATGGGAGCTCGAGGCCGGACTCTTCTACTGGCCTGTTGCTGGTGGTGTTGGATGGATTGAAAGGCCCCTCTTGACTAATTCGGTGAATTTGGGCAAACTTTTCTCGCGCTGATGCGAGCTGCTGGGCGTCAGGACCACAAGTGAGTGCGCTGAAGAAGCGACAACATGGCGACTGCCCTGTAACGATGGCCCCGGCTCTCTGAGCACAAACTGGCATCAGACGACGTCAAACGGCTCATCGGAGACACCGGACCCTAGAGGGCGGCTTTACCCAGAGTGCTTGGAGCGGAGCCCGAGGTGCGAAGCACAGCAGGACCATCTGCTCCTATTGTCCGGGGAATTTCCTAGTGGTGGAGCCCTGCAGAGTGTGGAGTGGGGGCGACGAGGTGACCCTAGAGGCCGTTATTATTTGCAGACGAGATGGTGAAAACGAAAGGGAAGGGGGAAGGAGCGACCGACACTGAGGCTGTAGAAGGAGCGGATCGTGATCAGTCTGCTCTTCAACGCATGCAAGACCGTATATTGGAGGCCATCTTCACCACAAAAGACGCCCTGCTGCAGGACATAGCCCAGGTGGCGACGGGCTTGGGCCTCCTGAAAGCAGATCACGACAAGCTTAAGGACAGAGTGAAATCTGTGGAGATTACTATTCAAGAATTGGCCCCTGACCACGCAGCGGTGAAAGCGCAGACGGCAGACGCACTAGACCGACTGAAGGTGCTGGAGAGGAGGGCCGAGGATGCGGAAAACAGGAGTAGGCGCAATAACCTTCGCCTCGTGGGCCTGCCGGAAAAAATCGAGGGCGACGATATGGTGGGCTACCTCGATAACTGGTTACGCACTGAGGTGGCGTCGGAGGGATTGTCTCCTTTCTTCTCCCTGGAACGGGCCCACAGGGTGCCAGCTCGGCCACCAGCCCCGGGCCTTCCACCTCGCCCGGTAGTGTTCAAGTTGCTCCACTACAGAGACCGAGACTGGTTGTTGCAGAGGGCGAGGGAAGTGGGGCCTTTTCAAGTGGATAATAACAGAGTCACCATGTTCCCGGACTACACCTTTGAGACTCAGAGGCTCAGGGCCAACTTCTTGTCCCTCAAGCGTGAGCTCCGTGGTGAGGGCATAAAATATTCCCTGCTCTTCCCGGCGAAGTTGAGAGTGGTGGTGGATGAAAAATCACTTTTCTTTACGACCTCGGCGGATGCCTGGGCCTGGTGGGACACTTATAAAGCAGGAACGGATGGAGCGAAAGCCAGGGCGGAGGAGGCCAGAGTGGCGCAGCCGATCAGGAAATCCCAACGGATTCGGAAAAATCGTCGGAGAACTGGCAAACCCTCTGTGTCACAAACAGAGACGGAGAGGAAGGCGGCTCTGCAGGCAGTTGTGGACTTGTCTAGCGCGACCAGGAGCCAGTCCGGGAAGGGCACGGACTCTGATGAGCCGGGCAAAGGGTCGGAGACGGGACTTTCGGAATTTGGTGGAGCCAAAGGCCCTACAGTGACACCGCAAACTTCTGGGGAGATCCTTGAGGCATGACACGCTGGACGGAGGGAGCGGCCTACTGGTCAGACACTGGGGCGCTATGCCCGTGAGCGCAGAACACTGTTATTTGGGGTTTCGTGATTCTGTAATGAGGGGATTGTGGGGCGGAATGTGCGGGATTGATTTGCTTTGACGAACCTTTCGACATCGATCCCCGCCCTACTGGCCCTTACGGTCATCGCAGTGGAGACTGCGAACACTAGTGCCTTTCTTTGAGGGGTAGTTGGGTGTGACAGTTTGGATGGGGTTGCTTCCATTTGTGGGGGGGCCTGTCCTGGGGGGGGTGGGAACCAAGAGTAGTTGGGGTTGCTCCGGTTGTTTTGGGGAGGGGGGGTTTCTTCTGTTTGGAGTGGGAGGGATGGGCAGTACGTGGTTGGCAAACGCGCATGGTCGATGACTTCTATTGTTCTCTCTGTGTGTGCGAAGGGATATGGCTAGTACGGGGGCTCTAAAATGTGTGACCTGGAACGTGCGGGGTATGCAGACTATGACACGAAGGCACAAGGTTCAGGCGTACCTCAAGCGTAGGGGTGTGCACATAGCGTTCTTACAAGAGACACATCTTAACAAGCAGGAAGGGATTGCGCTACAGAGGAGGTGGAGGGGGCAACTGTTTAACACGACGTATTCAGCCTTCGCAAGAGGGACATTGATTTGGATACATGCGGGGGTCCCTTTCCAAGTCACTAAAATGTTGGTAGACCCAGAGGGCAGATATGTAGCCGTGGAGGGGAGACTGAGGGGTAGGGTGGTATCCCTCTGCAGCGTGTACGCCCCCAATGTGGATTTGCCCGCGTTTTTATCCACACTCTCGGGCAAACTGGCGAGTTATCTAGCAGGGCCGATGCTCATGGGGGGGGATTTTAACTCGGTGGTAGATGTTGATTTGGACAGGTCCCATCCCCCGCTGCGCGCATCCCCAGCGCATAGGATGGCTAAGCGCAGGCTAGAGTGGCAGGAGAGTTGGGCGCTCAGAGACGCCTGGAGGACACTGCACCCCACCACTAGGGACTACTCCTTTCACTCGCATTTGCATGATCTGCATGTTAGGTTGGATGCTTTTCTGTGCTCATCACATATGCTCTCCACGGTGGGTGGGGCGGAGTATTTGGCTCGAACAATGTCGGACCACAATCCTTTGTTGTTGTCCCTGAACTGGATGGTGGAAGTTAACTGTGTGCCAACATGGCGTCTGCAACCTGACACCTTGGATGACTTGCTTTTCAGGGAGGCCCTTGGGGAGCGAATAGAGCGCTTCTTTGTGGAGAATAGTGGCTCCGCCTCCACTAGGGCGGTGGAGTGGGACACGTTTAAAGGTGGTGGTCAGGGGGCACTGTATTGGGAGCGCTGTGGGGGCCCGCAGAACTTTGCTGGATGATCTTGAGAAGGCGGAAGAGCGGTTGAGGGAGAAGGAGAGGGGTCGCCCGAATCACCCCGAGCTATAGGAGGGGCTTAGTGGCGCCAGGGAAGCGCTACCGGTGGAATTGGAACAGCTACGTAGCTTTGACAATAAAACGTATATGACAAAGGCGCATGCGGAAGGTGATAAGGCGGGGTCAATGCTGGCGTGGCTTGCCAACCCGATCAGGTGGGGCATGCCAATCATGATGATCCAGGCGGTGGGGGAGGAGCCCTGCCACACCCAAGCCGGGATACTGGATAGGTTCCGGGCGTACTACAAATGTCTGTACGAGGGTGGAGAGACGGGCGGGGCGGATGAGCTGGGCTCCTTTCTAGAAGGGTTACAGCTACCGCAATTGGAGGAATCGGAGGCAGAGGAGTTGGGTAGGCTGATCACGATCGGGGAGATAGGGAGTGCAGTGAAGCAGATGGCCAGGAATAAGACTCCGGGCCTTGACGGCCTCCCGATTGAGTTTTATAGTAAATATTTGGAGCACCTGGCCCCGCAACTGCAATTGGTTTATAATGAAGCGCAATCGCGTGGCCGGCTCCCAGGCTCCATGTGTGAGGCCCTTATGATCCCGTTATTAAAACCAGGCAGGGAGGGCGCGGCTCTATCCTCCTATCGTCCGTTGTCCATGCTTACAACGGACTACAAGATCCTGAGTAAGATCCTGGCGAATCGACTACTGGCCCACATGACCGGTCTGGTTCACAAGGATCAGTGCGGCGTTATCCCAACACGTAACACCACCCACAATATCCGCAGGCTTACCAGGTTGATGGGGGCCCACTGGTCAGATACCATTACTCCGTTTGTACTCTCTATAGACATCGAGAAGGCCTTTGACAGTCTTGAATGGGGTTATTTGTACGAGGTGATGCGGCGTTTCGGGCTGGGGGACGGATATATCAACTGGACCAAAGTCCTGTATACCGAAGCTGTAGCTAGAGTCAAGGTTGGCTCCCTGATTTCGAGGCAGTACTCCGTGCGATGAGGCACTCGGCAGGGGTGCTCCCTCTCTCCCCTCCTGTTTGCTTTGGCAATGGAACCCTTTGCTGTGGAGGCCAGATCGGGCTGCCACTATGCAGGACTGATGTATAGGGACAGGCCGCATCTCTTTTCGTTGTATGCAGATGACCTACTGATGTTCTTGGCCGATGCGGACGCAGAGCTACTGGGGGCGAGACGGCTGTTGGAGCGGTTTGGGCGACTGTCGGGCCTGAAGGTCAATTGGCCCAAATCCTGTTTATTCCCCCTGAGACCAGGAGAACCGTGCCCTCTCACGGCGCAGGAACTCCGGTGGGAGCCGCATTGTCTGCATTATCTAGGAGTTTACGTCTTCCATACCCCAACGGATATGCTGGATGGTAATATCAACCATTGCATGACCGCCCTGAGAGGGAGTATGGATTTTTGGTCCACTCTTCCACTGTCCCTGGCTGGTCGGATCTCCCTACTTAAGATGGTGGCTCTGCCCAGGCTGTTGTACTACTTTAGGACGCTTCCGGTATGGATCCCAGGCTCTGTTTTTCAGCGCCTGAAATCACTGGTCATAGCGTTTCTCTGGGGCACTGGGAGGCGGCGCACCGCGCTGGATACTCCTTTGCGGCCCAAGGATGAGGGAGGCATGGCGGTGCCTGATTTTGAGGGTTATTATCTAGCAGCTCAGTTGCAGGCTTTCACTCAGGAGGTCGCGAGGGTATATAGAGGCCCGGAGCATGCTAGAGACTAGGGCACCCCGCGGCATGTGCTGGCGTACATCACATTGCATCAGAAGCTCTTGGTGAGAGACCTGACAGTGGAGGAACAGACATTTCGACTCTGCTGGAATCGGGCGCGCAAACGAGCGTGGGTCCGCCTTATGTATGCTCCTGAAATCCCCTTGGGGATGGTTACGGCCCTCCCTCATGGAGGGGACTGGTCGCGTTTACTGGGCTGGGAAGAGGCTGGGGTCCAAATGCTGGGCGACTTGTACGAGGATGGTGTGCTGCTCCCGTTTCAGGAACTGCAGGAGCGGTTCGACCTCCCACGAGGCGACTACTTGTTGCATGCGGCGGTAACGGGCGCTATGCAGGACCATTGGGGAGAAGGGCTGCAGGAACCGGGGACCTCCTTGGCGTGCCAATATACGATGATGGCAGCCGGGACCTTTAAGGCTGTCACCTGTCTATACTCCAGGATGTTGCGGGAGGCTTTGCAGCCGCTCGCAGCTTTGAAGGCCAAGTGGGAGTTGGACCTCCAAATGGAGATCCCTGATGCGACCTGGGGTCAGCTGCTGCGACGGGCACGGAAAAGTTCGAGAAACGCCAGGTTTCAGCTCATACATTTCTACATTATTCATCGGGCATACCTCACACCGGGGAAAATACGGCAATACTTTGGGGTGGAACAAGCAGCCTGTCCCAGATGCAATACAGTTGGAGCGGACTTGGGTCACATGCTGTGGGACTGCCCTGCCCTGGGGGATTACTGGCAGGATATTGGGAGGGCTCTGAACAATGCAACGGATAGGGACATACAATACACCAAGGCAGTGGGGGTCCTACATTGGTTTCCGCACACGTCTAAGAATAAAAATAGCAGTAAATTTATAGATTTGGGGCTGATCCTTGCAAAGCGGGAGATCACGAGAAATTGGAAGTCGAAAGCGGGACCCACATATAAGCGATGGTATGGTGAATGTTTGCGGTGGGCGGCATGTGAAAGCACCTTGAGGTACCAAGTGGCTTGGAGAACGGATGATGAGAAAGGTATGGAGAGGGTGACTGCATGGGAAATGATGGTACAGGCGCTCCGAGATGATGCTGACGAGGGGAATGAGGAGATGGAAGCATTAGGGGCAGCTAACCCCGCTAACTTACCCGGGGACACACCTTAGCGAATGTATAAGACCTTCCTTCAACACACCAGACTTTACTCTGACTAGTATTTTTGCACAGCGCGGCCACGGGGGGGGTAGTTCGGAACTGTTGGGGTGATGAGGGGAGGGTGTTTGTCTAGGGGTGGGGGAGGTGCGAAGATCACAAAAGCAACCCACTTTTTCTTGCAACAACGATGTCGGACAATGAAGTATGCAGCAAGGAATGTCCTAATGATAAAGGCAGAACTGTCTTCTTTATGGGGACGTGCCACTCAGGATGGGGGACAACAATCACCACTGTATCTTCTTGCTATGCTCTCTGATTGTACTGTGAAATTACTGTCTATACATTTATTTTGGTGATGCAATAAAAACGATGTTACAAAAAAAAAATAGGCTTAGACAGGCAGGTACAGGTAAGTAGACTTGCAAAGGCATTGTATAGAAGATTTCTGAAAGGCCTGCACCTACCGATAACAAAGTAACTACCCAAGATGCAATTTAGTTCCTAGATTAGCAAGTGGGGAAAATAAAGCTAGTTGTCGTAGAGTAGCTCAAACAGCTAAAATAGGCAATAGGGAAAAAAAGTAAAGCAAAGATTTCACAAGGACAGTAACAGGAGCCATTTGTAAAGATGGGCAGGAAATGGGCGGAGCTTCAATGCCATACCTCAATACAGCATGCCTCCCAGAGCAGCAGTGCGCTGCCTAGACTCGACCGAAAAATCATAAGTAGACAACAGTAAATACTCTAAATGAGATCAAATATCTCCTGAAGAATCACCTGGGGGTGGCTGCAGATACTGTCCAGTAATTAGCTAACAACAGATTTGGGTGGGGTATGAGAGAAGCAGACCACTGCAGATGAAGTGCAACAGCCCAGATAAAAAAAAAAAATATATATATATATATATATATATATATATATATATATATATATATATATATATATATATATATATATATATATATATATATATATATATATATATCTAAGACAGGAGGCAGGCATTGGAGAATGTAAGTGGATCCAACATGTCAAAAACATGTTTATCGATAGGCAGAAGGTCTAAACCGGCATTGTATATTAGATTGTAAAACTTGCACCAGAAACTCTGAACATGCGGGTACTATCCTAAGAACAAGAAACAGTTTACCAGATGAAACTTCAGAGATACCTGCGGGTTGTGACAATGGGAACATAAGGAAAACTGAAAACACTCTCACAAGTAAATCAGAAAAATTAGTAGATATAGTGACCGATACCCTAGTAACAACAGTCCAGCTAAAAACAATTATAAATCACCTGAAAAAAGAGGGGGCAGCGGGTCCCAATGGGCTTCCAAACTCCATCTTTAAACACTCACCTGAATTCTGGGCAGAATATTTAACACCACTTTTTAACGCAATTTACAACCAGCAAAAACTGCCCAGATCCTGGAACGGGAGCATAATTCACCCCATTTTCAAACAAGGTGATCACAATGAGCCTGGGAATTATAGGCTGATTTCACTGACGGATGTGGAGGCAAAACTATATGGGTCATGCTTACTATCTCAACTTCAAGATTGGATGGAAACCACAAATATAATGCCAATGTTCCAAACAGGTTTCCGTCCAAGAACCGGTACACTAACAAACCTGACAACCCTGTCTCTGTTGAAGAAAAAGCAGAAAAAAGAAAGACAAGACTGTACGCTTGTTTTATAGACCTGCGAGCAGCCTTTGACAGGGTGAACAGAACACGACTGTGGGAAAAACTGAGATCATGGGGTCTGCCGAGGAAATTACAGGATGCAATTATAAGCTTGTATAGTAACACCTGGGCCCGAGTTAAATTGGGAGACGGTTGCAGCGCCACGGACGAAATTACAACACAACAGGGCCTGAAACAGGGCTGTGTACTGGCACCAAGTTTATTCAACCTATATATGGCAGACATCGTCAGTCACATGGAGGTCGGGAAAGGTCATCCTCCCTATCTGTCAAAAATCCCAATCCCCTTCCTGCAGTATGCTGATGACATTGTCGTTCTGAGTCAAACGCCAATAGGCCTGCAAAGGTTGATTAGCAACTTGGTAACTTATTTGGAACACGAATGCCTGGAACTAAATAAAGACAAAACCAAAGTGGTCCGCATCGTGGGTCCAAAACAGACAACATTCAAATGGTACGCAAATAGTACCCCAATAAAGGAGGAAACATCATATAAGTACCTAGGTCTGAAACTGGGGAGAGGCCAAACGAGCAAAGAACACAAAACAGATCTAAAAGCAAAAACACAGTCCTTGATCTACGCATACCGACATTTGCAAAAAAAACTAAGCTGCCCAAACTACAGACATCTGCTGGAAGTGATGAAAACACAATCCTTACCCACCTTGTCATATACATTGGTCACCTGGTGTGGTAAGGAAGCAGAACTGTTAAACAGTTTACAAACAAAAATCTATAAAGCAGCACTAAACGTCCCAAAATCGGCAGCGCCGGCGCAGATTCGTCTAGAATTTGGCCTTTTGAACCAGAAGTTTCGCAGTATGGGAACCTTTGTGAAACTCTGTCACAAATTACGAACGGCAGAAAAAGATTCACTGGATAACCTGTGTTGGGAAGAAATTACCACTCAACAGAAACAACACGTGCCAAACAGTTGGGGAGATTTTTTGTCTCAATCCTTGATCAGTATAGGAATCGAAGAAACCTGGGCCTCAATGACCGATAGAAATACCTTTGACAAAATCACAAACAATGCTGTCAAATGGGAATCCTATCTGGAAGATAAAACAAGTACAGCAAAACGACGACACGGGTGGACCGTGATAAATTCATACTCCGGGATAAAGCCGCAGACATATCTGGAAAGTCACTTCAATAGGTTCCTAAAACAAAGATATATAAACCATCGATTAGGCCTACAGTTTTCAAAGGACTTGTTACCATCCTGGCAAAATTGTTACATTGACTCTCATTGTTGTCTATGTGGATATGAAAATGAATCATTAACTTATTTATTATGTACTTGCCCGGCACTTAATGATTTGAGGAGACGGCTTTTAAAGGACATTTTTAACAAATTGAACATTCGGACATGTAGGCAAGCAGTAATTCGATGGCTAGATGGATCACCTCCTATGTTGGCATGTAAGGGGGTTAAATATATGATGAAAGCCCAATCCCTCCTACAGCAAGCCGAACAGGGAATTATAGTAAAAAACTGAAATGTATTTCTTTTTATTTTTCATATGACCAACAAACTCTAATATAAGTAATAGTTACACATGTGTTTTTAACTTTTTAGAAATGTTTTTGTAATAATTTTTAATAATTTTATACAATAAAAATTGACTTGACTAGGATAGTACCCGCATGTTCAGAGTTTCTGGTGCAAGTTTTACAATCTAATATACAATGCCGGTTTAGACCTTCTGCCTATCGATAAACATGTTTTTGACATGTTGGATCCACTTACATTCTCCAATGCCTGCCTCCTGTCTTAGATATATATATATATATATATATATATATATATATATATATATATATATATATATATATAAAAGATTGTATAGCAAGACAGCTGATAAAACCACCCACTAAGCCAACAAGGAAGGAAAGTATAAGCATGACTATCCTATTAGTTCAAACACAACAGTCAAGCACGGCAGACGTTCGAAGATAGGGTTCACAAGGAAGGCGAACATTAGAGGCATATATAGGCTGCAGCTGCATTTATTTTTCGAAAGCTTGTACAGCAAATTAAGATTTTTACAGAAAGGAAGCCACAGAGAATGCTCAAACGCTCAAGCTGGACAAGTGCATCACCAACAGATCGATCTGCAGATGCCACGGCCCATTCCAACAAGCATTGACACAGCCAATAGGTCTCGCCTATGGGACCTTATAAGTGTTTAGCCATGCAACAGTTCTTGTTACACCAAGGATATTGTGCTGCATAACTAAATACTTGTAAGGTCCCAAAAGCGAGACCTATTGGCTATGCCAATGCTTGCTTTTCTTTTCCTATGTAAATTACCCATAAGGTAGACAGAACTCATCGAAAAATCTTGCACCTCTCTTTTTAAAAAAAAACAAATTCAATCGTATGATCGCTTGTTGACAGGTTTGGTGGGAGTTCTTGTAAGGATGCGAGATCACTTGGTTTCAAAACTCCACACCACAAAAGAAAATTCAAAATTGGAATGTTGAATTAAAAATTGAAAGGGCTGGAGATATCATTTGAGTGGTTAGTGTTTTGCACTAAGGTCTTAAATTCACTCTGACTTACAAAATCACACTGTCAGCTTGTCAAAGGATCTCTAGATTTAGGATTTTTAGTTTTTTCTGAATTTTATCGGCTGCAGAGAAATAGATAGTTATTCTAAAGAATTTAGGTTACCCAAATCTTCTTGAGAGTGAGACTTTTACTATTTATTGACATGAGTTGTGGCAATAATTTTTCTGAATGATCCGGAGACAATACAAGTTGTGAGATGGGAGCTAGGATTAGCTATTCCTAATAATCATATTATAAAATTGTTTGATCTCATTCATCTGTAAGGTACAATTTTAATATACTGAGGTGGCTATTAGAATGCTGTTTTTGATTTATCCTGCAACACAACTAAACTATTTAAATGCGGTTTTCAGACATATTCTCAATGCTTTAAGCATATTGATCTTTGTACATATATTTGCATCATACTGTGTCAGCGATTTGGTGGAAATGAGGTACACTGTATCTAGGGTTTGCTTCTAGTAAGTTACTATTACTGGTTATTCAAACAGGTTTTTCTATCAAGAACTGATATTTTTTCGTAGTTATATTTGCTAGGTACTAGCCTAATTAATACCTGCATGGATGTGGAAAGTTGGAAAATGAACTTTTGAATTTGTTTTCTATTTAATCTATGTGTTAATAATGCATTGAGCATGAGGCTCTATTATCATTGATTGTAAAAATAGATTACAAAAACGACTTCAAAATACATATAGGGACTGATTCACAAACTTCAGTTTGTAGTATGTAAAGTAGTTTTGTAGTCCTTCTCATGTGCTACAAAATCCAATACACAGATTATCTATCTGAGAAACAGGTATTGGAAGGACTTAGGGGCATATTACCAACAACTAGCGATAATTATCGCTATGTTGGTTTAGCGGCGATATTTTTATCGCTGAGCTGCGGCGATTTTTATCGCTTAGGAACCTTAATATTATTAAGGTTTATCTCCTAAGCGATAAAAATCGACTGAAAAGTCAGTGATATTCATGCATTACCGAGCTAATGCTCTTAGCCTTGTTATCCACCTACCATTGGATAACATGGCTAAGAACTGCTCAGGGGCAGGTGTTAGCTTTTGGAGATATTCGCGCTTAGCTCGAATATCTCCAAAAGTTGGTAATAGGAGATAGCGATGTTAGCGACTGTTTCCAGTCGCTTACATCTTGGCACACCCACTTTGCATGTCATTAGTGATAAATATCACTGACATGCAAAGCGAGGCCCAAGATGGTTGCTATCTCCTACTAGCTGTCGCTAACTGGTGTTAGCGACAGCTAGGTAATACAGAGATAATTTTATCACCGCTTTCTTGGCTTTTAAAGCCAAAAAGCGGAGATAAACCCCCTTGATAATATACCCCTATGACCAGTATTTTATAACCACTAAAGAACTTACGAACTCTCCTATGTACTAATAGGTCAGTTTTTGAAATTCCAAATCGTAGTGTGTTGTAAACCGAACTACCGAACTGGTGTGGTAAGTAGACCACCATGTCTGTGATCACCGTTTAGTAAACTTTATTTTTTAAATGCAGCTCTTTTCTTTGAAGGAAATGAGGCTGAATTAAAAAAGTTTATAATTTTTTCAAAAGTTTGTTTAAGAATTGGTAGCGGGGCTCTGAACTACTGCATAATCCTCAAAAAACTTTTTTTAATTTGCAAAGAGGAAGAAGTCCCTAGGGCACACCTTACCTTTTGAAAATAGGTATCACTCGAACTTGAGAGTCTGTAATTTTCCAATGTTTTGTGACCAGATTTTAATCACCAAACATTCATATATAACATACTGATTCAGTATTAAAAACAAATTGTGGTTGCAAACTCCAGGTCGGAGTGTTCACGACCTAAAACATTGTTGATACAGCTGCCTCGTATTTTTTAAAATGGCTTTAACTATTTTCACAGGTTTTGGCTTGTTTTATATTCTTTTTGGGGTTAGTGAGTCGATTCATAAGGATTGTGAGATATTAAAATCGTGCAATAATTGTCTTTAAGGGGAAAAGAGTAGAGGAAATACATTTTAAATCATGAAGGTCATGATTAATTGGTTCATAAGTACTTCGGAGAGGCACAAGCATTTATTATATAAATAGATTGTGATCCTTAAATCCTCTGCTGAAGTAAGGATGACGAGATAGCAACCCTCTATCCTTTATAAACAAAAATGTCCTGCCACTCCTCCGTGAGCCAAGGAAGCAGAAAAAAAATTAAGACTGTTCAATGTAGTTGGCCTGGTCCACTTATGCAAAATATGAGTTTCCTGTATTAAATAATCAAAGCATTATAATTTTGAAACGAATTCAAAACTGCTTGTCTTTTAATATTAGCATTTAAATCGCTTACAATATGTCCATAAACTACTCCGTAAATCAATTTATATTATTTTAGACAGAGAACAGACTTTCCTATCAATTGTAGTGCCCCATAGAGAGCACCAAGTGCACCAACGATAAGCTAGCCAGGGGTGCAATGGCACATGTTTCCGTGGGGCATACTGTTCATCATGGCAACTATAGTCTGAAAACACTGGCTGCCACACACTGCCTTAGTGAATATATGACGTTATCCCGCGGGATAACATCCCGTATACCATTAGTCCGCATTTTTGATAACGCAAAACTAAAACAACGAAATTCCATTATCCCGCAAAACATTTACTCCCAATATGCCTTTACCACGCATACCATCACAACGCAAAGGCATGAGTGGTGAAGGCATTTACTTTGTAAAAGTACATTATATATATATATATATATATATATATATATATATATATATATATATATATATATTCAATGAAAAAACCATTGGTTGTAGGCCATATATAGTTAGGGATTTGCATTTAGAAAACCTTATTTTACTCGCATAAAACCATTGAAATTCCATATATAGTTATAAGCGCTAACTATATATCGCGCACCCGCAATCCACTGCTGATGATGTCACATATTACATCATTCATGACATGGTTAGTGACATCACTGATGACATCTCAAATGACATCACTGATGACATCACTGATTACAACATCCAGTGACTGTATGTTTCTGTAAAGTTAAAACATGTTTTACATATTGAAGAATGAGTGCATGTATAAGTGTCTGGATGAAGGATTTACTAGGTGCATGACTGACTGATTGAGTGAGTGATTAAATGTGTCTCACTGAGTGCATGGGTTAGTGACTAAACTGTTTTAATTTGTGCATCATTATATCTGTTGTTCTACAAACTGCTGCATATGTTGATCAGTAGCTATATGAGTAACTGTATGGGTTATTGATTGGTTCTCCAAGTATTTGTATGGGAAACTGAGTGTGTGTGTATGGGTGGCTGGGAGGTGTGTGACTCTGTACATAGATCTGTGAGTAGTTGATTCACTATATGTATAGATTCAAAACTGCATGTGGAAACAGCTGTATGGGCGGTTGACTGTGCATGAGTGTATTAGTGAGTGAATGGATATCTCAGTGCTACATGTCAAATTAAGTACATATGTAAAACACAGTACATGTGAGAGTTGACATCTATAAATAACTGTGCATAAGAGCTAGTGAATGTGTGAGTGGCTGTATGGATCATTGTGAACATGTATCAGAGATTGTATAAGAGAGTAAAGTAAATATGTGTTAGTATATGTTTGAATAAGTAAGGTGTGTATAACTGTATAGTTGAGAAAATGGAGGTGTGATTAATTTTTGGCATAACTGACTAGGTGTGTGAGTAACTCCATGGATGAGTGACTGTCTGTTTACACTGATTGTATCTAAGGTTATATTAGAGTCTGAAGAGGTTCATGGTATTATCACATGAATGATATCATCAGTGATGTGATCAGTCATGTCAAATGAGATGTTATCAGTGATGTCATCAGTGATGTCATTTGAGATGTCATCAGTGATGTCATCAGTGATGTCACTAACCATGTCATGAATGATGTAATATGTGACATCATCAGCAGTGGATTGCGGGTGCGCGATATATAGTTAGCGCTTATAACTATATATGGAATTTCAATGGTTTTATGCGAGTAAAATAAGGTTTTCTAAATGCAAATCCCTAACTATATATGGCCTACAACCAATGGTTTTTTCATTGAATTTTCAAGGTTTTGTAAATGCAAATTCCTAACTATATATGGAGTATAACCTATGGTTTTTTCTGTGAATTTCAATGGTTTTTTAATAGCAAATATCAAAAGCTGTCAAATGTCAAGTACGTGATAGGTAAAAACGTTTTCGTGTTTATGCACGCTGATGTGCTTTGAACGCTGCCCCCCCCCCACTCCCCTCTTTTCTCTTAGTAGTACTCTCTCTTTGCAGATAGTGAACGGTAGTTAACTCAGACCTTTACCCCTGTTGTAATCCGTCGTACCTGCTTGTCTCTCCATTTGATTGATTATTATCCAAGCATTTACTGTTTTACAATTGGTTCTCTTTGGATCATTCTCTATTTACAAACAAGCACAAAGTCGCAATACTCTGTTTAGTCTTTGCAGATAGTGAAAAATCGTGTAAAAAAATAAAAGTAATCGAGCAAAATCAGTAGACCACTAATTCGATCTCTTTTTGACCTCGGTAAAATACAAACATTAGGAATAACCCTTCATGAGAAATACGAAAATAGTGAAATGAACTGAGCTCCACACCATGAGGGCTCCAAAACAGCTCGACTCCGCCACCCACACCGCCCAAAATAACGGCAAACCCTATGCAAATATTATAAATATACACAACACACCAGCAAAGAAACAGAGTAAAACATTTTATTAAATAACTATTTACATAACTATTTTATACTTTTTATTGCCCGATCCGGCTAGCTCAATCGATCGAGCATGAAACTCATGCACTGATAACAAGCGTTGAGAGTTTGTAGAATGATGGCTTCAGATTTTCCACATACGGTGTAGTGGCGCGAACTGGCAGGGGGCGTTTGGATTCTACCCCTTCTCCAAATAAGATTTTCATACGTGAATGTTCGTTCATGCTTTTTGTCCCTGACTTGCTTCCATGTCACTGCCTTACATAAATGGCATAAGTCCTGGTTGTAGAGTGCCATACTTCAGAGTTCTAAGCAGCTCTTGTAACACTGTTTAAACCTTATTTGCACCTGCTGCAGCTTCACTATTCAAAGTAAGTGGGGTCCATTTGTGGATCTGACTGCATTGGAAAACAATGTGATACGGTGCCTCCCTAAACCGCTTGACGGAGGCCCCCGAGGGGCGGTGAGATGGCGCGGACTGAGAGGGGGCGCTTGGCTCCTGCCCCCTCCCCAAGTCGTGTTGCCCTGGTGAGGCCTGAGATCGCCCCCGGCGTAGGCGGCCGGCTCCCGGGGTCCGGCGGAATTTTTTCCCTTTTGAAGAATCTTTCATTCTGGACCTTGTCCCACAATCCGTTTCACCTGAAGACACGCTGTCGTAGGGCGCCCCTTTACCGTTTTAGTTGCCATTCCGCCCGCTTTTGGTACTCTGTGCCTCTTCCGCCATTCAGCTGTTTACCGCTCGCTCTTGCGACTACAACGTCTCGCTCACCATGTAGTTGAGTTGCTCCCGCTCTTAAGATTTGACCGAACTTTTTGGACTGCTGAAAGCGGTTGTATTCCGACCGCTGGTTGGTGGAGACATTTTGACTATATTCTGCAACTGCATTGTCGCGTAATGCGTCATATGACGCGACGCGTTAGCGCACCCGGAAGTGCTCCGGTGCGCAAGGCGCAGCTTCCCGGAAACGATCCAGAGCGCGCCGCGCAGCGCGTAACGTAAGCATAACAGGTCATGTGACTTGTTAATAAAACTTTTCATTGGTTCATTTTACTTTTCTTTTCCTAATTATGTAAGACTAGGTCATGTGACCTAAAAATAACACTTTTCATTGGATTAAAACATTTTTTTTCCCCAAACGATGAAAGCCCCACCTTGTTTCTGGATGTTTCAGACTGAAGCTGGCGTCACCATGAGAGCACCACCATCTCGTAGCTCCGTCGTGGCCATTCCGCAAGCAATCATGGCAGCCGCTCCCCACCGGAAGCCTGCGGGAGTCGAGGGCCCCCAAGACTTTTGTACAATCTTCAAGGCTGAGGGGACGCTTTCGAGAATGGAACCCAAGCCCTGGCAGACAAGCGTCCGAGTTCCAAGGTGTCCCAGGGCCATTTTACTGGACCAGGCCCAAATCCGAAGAGCCGGCCGCCATTTTAAGAGTCCTGTGGCAGCCGCCTATCGCTGCACCGCAAGAGTGGGAGCAACTCAACTACATGGTGAGCGAGACGCTGTAGCCGTAAGAGCGGGCGCTAAACAGCTGAACGGCGGAAAAGGCACAGTGTAGCAAAAGCGGGCGGAATGGCGACTGAAACGATAAAGGGGCGCCCCACTACAGCAGACAAGCCTCCGCCATGTGCTTCAAAACTGCATATGTATCTCGTGATATCAAGGTTGGGCAACCAGTACAGAACAAGCAGTTACGAGTCCCATTTACACCGGCGCCATTTTGGGCGCGGCCGGGCAGGTCCAGGATCTACTGAAACATAAAGAATGAGGCTGACGTCTCTGAAGCAGTTGACGAACAGCAGGACATAGCAAATAAACATGAACTCTCTAAAGCTGTTAACTCACTGCAGGACAAAACAAGTGAACCTGAAACCTCTGGAATAATTGTCGCTCAAAAGAACAACACACAAAACTCTGTAGAGCCTGAAGAAAAAAAAACAGAAGGGAACTGTAGTTTCAGACACACTTAACACTAATGACTAAACAAAGATATCGTCTGTTTATAAAGCAGTTATCATCTTGACAGAATTGACAAAGAAGTGTACAGACACCAATGCATCAGCATTCTCGGAGATAACATCTTAAGGAACAAAGAAAGACCTGTTCACTCTTGACACCCCAGGTGCTGTGTATATTGCACTATAGTGCTGCATCGAGAAAACGGACAACCCTATTGATGTGGATTTTTCATTATTGATTATTGTAAAGAAATTGCGACTCCCCCCTTTAGCAGATTAGCTAAATGTTTGCGTAATTTAGGCATAAAAGTTATATTATTGTTGATGTTGTTGTTATCGTTATAGTTCTGGTTAATTTCAAAAAATGGTTAAATATATTTACAGTTTTTGTTGCGTTTGTTATATTTAAATGTTAATAAAGTTTTAAAATGTAACTGTCTTGGAGTACTATATTTTTTTTAAAAATCGGGTGAATGGGGCCTTGAATCGGGTTATTGTCATGTGTGGGCTTTGCAAGTGCACTGCTACAAGATCGGACATTTCAAACTCAAATGCACGTTCTTTTTCTTACCTTTCCGAAGCATGGAGCGCAATAGCAGGCAGAGAAAGGGTGATGCACGTGTTGAACACTGCCTGGCCTGCAAATTGCTGGCAGTGCCCCCCCGCCCGCTCCTGAAAGAGGGCACACACACACCGCCGCCCCGAGTACTTCACAAATCTTTAAAAGACCATGCGCTTGTTCAATGGGAAGTGGATAACATGGCTAAGAGCATTTGCTGGATAATGCATGAATATCGCT